>NC_137661.1:8938254-9588254 GCF_963422515.1 Blennius ocellaris | reverse complement strand
GTTTCATTTTCAATTTTATTTATTTTTTGACAAAGCTGCTTGGAGGATCCTCTTTTGCGTTTTCTTGCAACAGGCAGAGACAGAGCAGACGAGGTGCAGTCCCCCCCCATGCAGCTGTAGCAGCATCAGAAGTAGAAAGTGATAGGAGGCTGTTGAAGTGGACAAGCAAGATTACATTTTGTTGAATTGCTCCAAGTCATTTTTGTGTACATGTATGGAGGAGTGACTGAACATGTGGATTGAAAGAATTTCTTTCTGGAATTAAAAAAAAGCATTCTGTTCTATTCTATTCTATTCTATTCTGTTCTATTCTATTCCATCGTTTTTACTCAATCCCAGTTCAACATTTTTTCAGCATAGTTGTTCATAAACTGTAATCAAACAATCAACATTGCAATCAGCCTTTGCTAATGACTCTAATTCTATACTACATTTGCATTAAGTGGTTTATAGATGATGGAGAACCGCTATGGCAGAAGATTGTTTCATTTGTCAGACTCAGTGAGTTGTCATCAGTTCGCTATTATCACATTATTCACCGGAGGCAAAAGCAGATCTTCTGTGTTTTTATCTGTTGTTTATTGCACATGCCGTGATCTCGTGCACATGTTTATAGTCAAAAACCACACAGTGACTTCACTGTTTCTGACATCATGACTCATTTTGATAGCCCCCACTCAACATCATTCATCACTTGTGTCAACATGCAAGTCTTTATGAAGATGTGAGTTGAAGGCGCTGATCGCATATTTCTGCAGGGTTGTAGCACCAAGCATTCTTGAAAGACAGACAGCACTCTGGTGGGTGAATTTGCAGGAGGGTGTGTGTGTGTGTGTGTGTGTGTGTGTGTGTGTGTGTGTGTGTGTGTGTGTGTGTGTGTGTGTGTGTGTGTGTGTGTGTGTGTGTGTGTGTGTGTGTGTGTGTGGGCGCGCGTGCGTGGGTGTTAAGAAGAGTGTGAAAGAGTACAACTGCATGGTTTAAAAAGTAGGAAACAGTGGGGAAAAGCCACCTGGATCAGGCGATGTAAAGGACAGGCTGGTTGTATTCCCTCTATTATCCATTTATCAGGCAGAATGTGATCCTGTATGTTTACTTGAGCCTGAGGAGAGTACTGCAAATTCTTATCTAATGTGGAACATACATCTTTTTGAAGGTGACGTAGTGAATCTGCAACATTGCACAGTGTGAGCTTAGACCTGTGGTGATACTGATGAACAGTTTTGGCTTTTGAAGCCTCACACATGAGGTTCCTCACAAAACCCTATACATCTACATCATAGAACTGTAATACTGTAACATCGACGACAACAGCGGAGTACAACAGCAGCTGTTTTTGTAGTTTGAAGAGTTTGAAATCATCTGCTGCTGCCCAACCAGGGATAGTCTGATGTTTATTGTGACGATGATATTACTGACTCCATTTAAAAAAGAAAAGAAAAAAAGATTTTAGCTTAACACACACATGAAAAGCATGAATGAAAATGAAACCTGATTGAATATTAGAAGCTTTTGATTCTGTCTAAGACCTTTTAATATCCACCTCCTGTCTTGGCACTTATTCTGTTTCTCTGCATGTCAGATTGGATTTGTGATAATGTGCAGTGGAGTGATTGGTTGAAAGCACAGACAAGTAAGATTTCTAAAAGTTTGAATAGATTTGTGAACCATTATATTCTTTCCTGGTACTGTATGTTCTGTCTGCAGTTAAAAAACACATTTCTGGCTGTTTGTAGACTTTAAACTGCATCGGAATGTGTATGCGAGTGAGTGTGTGACCGTGTTTCTCTCTGTTTGCCCTGTGATGGAGGAGAGGCCTGTCCACGGTGCACAGTGCTTTCATCCAGAGAGCTGAAATCGGCTTCAGCGAGCCGTGACCCAGAGTTGGAAAAGGCAGCATGGAAGATGAGTGGAGGGAATTTCATATAAACATAAGATGGAAATATGATTTTACAAGTTGAAAAAAAGACAATATGAGAGAATAACTTCATCTAAATACTGGCCAGATAAATAAACCAGGCATTAATGAACCCTGTGGGTGATTTTAGTCCAAAGATAAGTAGCATTTGTCTCTTTAAATCTAAATGTTCAAACTCTTATGTCGGCGATCAACATTTCAGAATATTCATTGCTCTGTTAAGACGACCAAAAACCACCGGAGCCTCTGAATTGTGCCGTACAAAAGTGCTTTATTTCTTAAAAAAGCAATACAATCATGTGTACTGTTCTATATTTACAAAGTGATTAGTAAATTAAATTAAAAGTGTCAGACTCTGCATCCAGACCACCATCTGTCCTGCTGCATTTTGTACATAAGAGTACACATCATGTGTTGCTGACACTGCTGAAATCACTAAAACAAGTGTGCGATCTGCTCGATAAGTTCTGCGATAATAATCGTACAATTTCTAAATCCTCAAAATACTTAAAGCTTCAACCTAAATGTTGGGAAACAAGAAAGGGTTGTTTATAGTGCACATTAGCAATTATATATGTTAATACTGATAGACATCATCCAGATAATTTAAACATTAATTGGGCTTAATGTTATGTGTGGGTTGGGTGCAAAACCTATAACCACTATTGCTTGTTCCGATACGGTCATTGACACCACAGTCACCATTTTCCATACGGTTCGAGATTTATGGCAGATGAACGTCCTTGTCACCGTCATCTAGAGCCTGTTTGATGGACTCAACAACACCCAGCTCACCCCATGCTCCATTCCACTCATACCCTCATACCCAGTGCCCCATTAGCAAACACTCTTTGTGTGTGTGTGTGTGTGTGTGTGTGTGTGTGTGTGTGTGTGTGTGTGTGTGTGTGTGTGTGTGTGTGTGTGTGTGTGTGTGTGTGTGTGTGTGTGTCCATGGTGCACTGTATCAGATATATGGCCTTGCTGACAGTCCTCATCTCAGGGGTAGAGTGGGGGGATGGGAGAGAAGAGTGATAAAGGAAATAGAAGACACAAGTGTTGGGCGAGAGATTAGTGCGAACGGAAGTATTGAGCGGTTCTGAAAGGATGTGTAAAGGACTCATTTATTTTATAAGAGCCTTTAATTCATATTTTTCATCATGATCTGTGAACAGATCCACAGTGTTACTCACCCAAGCCTGCAGCGCTTTTCAACTGTGTGGAAGTTCGGACTCGTTTCGCTTCAGTTTCACACTGTCCATGCTTACTGTGTTGAATCGCCACCACCACTTTCAGAGCATGTTTGATACAGCACGCAACCCTTCTCAGCAGAAGAAAAACAGACCGTGGACTACATGGTCGAGGCCAAACAGCAGTGGGAACCTGCTGCTCACTGTTGAACACAGTGAAGCACTGAGCAGCTAAAGAGCCACATATTTCCCCCAGGTTTCAGCAGACCAGAGGTAATAGAGACTGAATATTGGTCATATATTCACATGGATGACAGAAAGCCCACTCCAAGTGAATTATTGTAAAGTGAATTGCTGTGTAACACCTGGATGTTTGAATAACATGCCAGTGTTGTGCTTACATTTTGCTTTTGTGGTTCCAAAGTGGCCAGAAAAAGATAATTGATTGCAGGTTCAGATGCATTCATCACCTTTTGGGTTCGGCTCTAATCATGAAGAAGACAAAGCCACCACCAAGCTATGTAATTGATTTTAATAATTCTAATCCTCTCAAGAACCAAATGGAGGTCACTGTATGAAAGTTACTGACGTGTAGTAAAACATGTTAAGACCAAGGTAATAACTTAATTTGGTGATCTTTTTCTTTTTGGGGGGGGGGGATTACATTTTCACCTAAACCCAAAACTTAGATCACTTCTAATAAATCAAATAGTCTTTTTTTTCTACTAGTAAATGAGAGTTTGCCCTTTGGCCAACTTCATAAAATCTCAGGTTGCAGTGGCAGGAGTCTGTTAAAGAGTAGATGACAAACTGGACAATACTGGCCATAGCAATGCTATATAACCATATGCAGACAATTCACACAGATTTAATCAGTATATCAAAAGTATTTGGATTCAACTCATATATTATAGGATGGATACTGAAATGTCGTGGCGCGGATGCAACTCCAGATAGTTTGTGTTTAGTTGTCAGCTTGTATCACATGAAGCTCCTGAGACATTTGGACTGATGAAGAAAAACATTACTTCTTTATGCTAACTCTGCTGTCCTGGCAGCTAAATACACAATATACTACCTTATTTCTGTTTGCTGCTTCCTTTCAGCGTCGCATTGATTTTGATGGAAGAAATAATATTGTTGATTTCTGTAAATGAAAGCTTGGTAGCATGTTTAAGATTGTACTGGGATTTATTTGTGCTCCTTTATATTCAGTGCTGTGCAAGTTACTGAATATTAATTATTCATTACATTTAGGAGCTATTCCTTTGAAAAAATGCAGTTACTTAAGGTGTAACTATATATATATAAAAAAATTTTGTTATGAAACGTACTTTGTATTACTTTTGTTGCCTGTACTGTTATCTTATGCAGTGTGTTTTAGTTTTGTATTGATGATGTGAGATGACTGATTCATCCAAAATGTAAAGCTACATTTCAGTGATCAGTGAGTGGGAGGAAGATGCTCTATAATGTAAATGTTACCGGTTGATAGACTTGGTAGATTTTAAGCCTTTATAACAGTTATCAGAAAAGAAACTAAATCTCTGCAGCCCTACAGGTGTCTTTAGGTATGAAAAAAGTCCTTTGAAACTTAGTCACTGTATCAGAGTCACTAATACTTTCTGGCAACGAGTTATTGCAAAACTAAGTTCATATACAGTTATCTGCAGTCAATATGTGTTGTTTGAACTATTAACTAATCCAGTTCTTCAGAAACATGCTTTTATGGGTCAACTCATTCCGTTTATTTCATGATATACAGTATAGGTCGGCTGAAAGCCCAAGCATGATGTGTTCAAGAAATTGTTGTATTATTGTAAACAGAGCAGGCGGGAGTTGTGCTGACTGGATAAAAGGTTTGGAAGTATCCTGGAATGAAAGGCATTGACTGGACAAGTGAAGCGAGAATAGAGGGGACTAATTGGACAGAAGGTTAAAGGGAAATAATGACGACAGAGTATGTGAGTAGTACTAATGTAATGTTGAGACACTGCGACATTACAAAGAGCATTTTTAATATAATAAGTATGTTGATTCTCTTTTTTTTTCTTCTGTAGTACAAGACATTTCTGTCCACTGTTGATTATCATTTTCATTTCTCGAGAGAAAATATTTCAATGCGTGTGTGTGTTTATTATATTTTACATGATTTAACCAGTTCTGTCAGATCTGAAATTCTTGTCTTTCGCACTTCAGACTCAATGACATGAAGTCCAATTTGTGGGACTTCTGTGGAGAAATACCGTAGGTAAGTTACAGAGGTTACGTTCAGATGACAAGAGTGACCCAAGTTAAGTTTCACTCTCAAAAAAACTGAAACTTTAAATCATGCCATGGCACGAGTGTGAGACGAGCGCAGTATTCAATCTGAGTGGTTTAATTTTCTTCTGCCCGATGACAGAGTCAGAATTAGCAGTGGGAACCCATCCATCCTCCTGTCAACGGTTTATACTCATAAATCACCTTCAGGAGCTTTATTCTTCCCGCAGGGAACGACGGGATGTGTCATTCTGCTGGGATAAAGACAGTAGCACAAAGATGTCGCTATTCTGTGTCTGGCTTTATGAAATACACAAAGAAAGATATTCTCAACCAAAATGCTTTGATTCATTGAGTCCATCGGACAGTGAGTCTTCCTAAGTCGAGAATGTGAATGTATGGGTGATGAAAATGAAAGATCTGGAGCTCCTGGTGTTGGGAAACGAAGTAACTTCTATAATCAGGGCTTACTTCTTCTTTCTGCTATCTGATCTTTCAGCACGGATGGCTGGGTGTCACTGCTTCTAGGTGTGGCTCAGTTGGTAGAACGTTTCAATTCCATGTTGGCAGTGCGGACACCCCCCAGAGCGCCCTGTGTAACGTGTCAACGGGTCGTTGGGCAAGAAACCAACCCCAAGTTTATATGAATGATTTGAGTCAGCAAGTAGGTGATGGATCAAGTTTTCAGGTTCTTTGAGACGTCTCACGTTGTAAAACATACAAATACACTTTCTTCTTCTTTGGATTTTTTTTAAGGCCTGCATTTTTAGTGATTTTCACCATTATCAATTTTTCTTTTCTGGTCTTTGGAGCTCGTTGTTTGTTCTTGGGTAATATGCTAGAAACAAGTTTGGGACTTGACGTTCTCTGTTTGAAATATGCCAGACGACAAGAATGTTTCTGGTTCGAACCTCTCAGATGATGAAGTTTTCTGTGTGACTTTTTCCGTCCATCTAAAGAATGTGCAGCTTTGAATCTGACTTCCTATGTGGAGTTTGCCTGTGTTCCCTGAGGCTCCATTGATATTCATTTATTTATTTCATGACATCTGTTTACTTAGGATAACACTACAGGTCTTAATCCTTCATTCTGATTCTTTGCTGACATCCACTATTTTGTGCTGTGGTTCACATTATAATTTAACTGTATGTAGCTGCAGTGTGTTCAGTCAGTGGCCCTGAAGTGACTGACGCATGCAGAAGATGGAAAGTCACATACAACATGGCGTTTGTTGTTCATTAAAATAGATCATAAAAAGTGATGCTAAATTATGTTTGAATATTATATCTGAGGTTTGCTATTCATCGTGTTTCCGAATCAGCGCTGAGGTCTCAGAAACAAGAGGAACATACTGAAGGTAATCTATGAAAACCCGACAGTCAGCTGGCATCGCCACCAGTTTGCTCAGAATAAATTGAGTTAAGTTAACAATTGTTAAGTTGACCATTGTTTCAAGCAGATGTCGACAGCTCTCTCTCAGGAGAAGCTTTAGTCGATGTCTGGCACAGAGACAGGAGGAGCCAGGAAATGTATCATGAACCCAGCCATTGCAGGATGACCCAGCCTAATTGGAAGATGGATATTTGCTGTGTCCCTACAAGCAAATCTATTGATGGAAAAAAAAAATGGCTTAAAAAGGTTTTATTTTTTGTGGGAGTTTGCAGCATTAGCCAAAATGGTAATGTGAAATAAGAGTTTAAGCAATGTACGTCTGTCAGATGTTGATATTAATTACAGATTATTATTGTTTATTCAAAAATAGTATTTCATCCACTTACAGATATTGAAAGTAAATGTAACCATCTTATTATTCATACTCTAACTGGGATTATTAAACCCATGTGATGTCAGACTTGAACAAAGTTTGAGTGTTGTGATGTGCTGGCGTTACACACAGAAACTGCGTGTAATGCCAGCAGAAGACATTCACTTACCCACATCCAGCTTGTTGATGTACAGGGTGCTTCAGCTGGCGCCTTGATGTACAAGTACAAATGACTACAAGAGGCCATTTAGCTCTTAAGAGCTTCTCTGCTCTCTTGCTGCCTCCACATTTCTCTGCAGTTGCTTTGCTGTTCTGCTTGTATGCTGGTGCATCATGTTGTAGACTTGTGCTAAATCCGTCCCTCAAGTCATGACTGTTTTGTGGCTTAAAATTGAAATCCTGTCCATGAAGAGAGGGAAAGACAGAATACAGTGATCTTCTGCTCAGAAAAAGTAATGCTTATTTACAATTCTTTTTTTGGATATTATTTGCCAACTCGATTGATTTTTGACAAATGAGCTCAATTCAGCTTTTGAAAGCTTTAACCCCGACGTTGAAGAAGCGGAGTTGGGATTTCAGTTCTGCAGGTTTGAATCCCACTCCCTCTGAGTAAAACCCTTAACTCTCACCAGCTCCTCTGGCACTTCACTGTAGCAGTCCACCTCTCATAGAAATATGATGGGTTGGCTGTGGAATTATTATTTCTACAAAAGGGATACAAAAAAAAAAAATCGACAAAAAAATCTTGTACTTCATCTTGGATGAGGTAACGCTCACCTGTGAGACAATAGAAATCTATCGGGAACATGTCGTTTCTCTGAGAAAACAACCCCCCCACAAAACCAACACGTTTTATTGAGACACTTCTGTATTGGAGTGAAAAGTTATTTCAATCTCTAGCCGCTCAAAATTGTTTAAAAAAACACTTTCAGAAACCATTCTACACAGTGAAATTGGCTTCTTGTGTTTACTTTGCCACCATTTAGCTTTTCTTGTGTTTCGGGTCTGAACGTTAGCAGAACACTCACTTTCATAATAGAGCAAAAAAAACAAAAAGACAGAAAAGTGCAAATTGAAGTTGTAATAGTTGGCCAGCATGAACAAAGGAATTGGCAGCTAAAAAAAGAAATGTTCCCGTTGAGAACAGTGAGAGTTCAGTATATTGGAGAATTTTTTTGTTGGAGATATATTCAACACAGGCTACCACAGAAAAAAACCCACTTCAATAGTACAATATAAACTTATAAAAGAAGAAATACAGACATCTTAGGAACATAAGATAGTACAGTACAAATGTGAAAAAAATAAATAAATCTTACCCTTGTCAATCTTATGAAGCATAAATGTAGACTACCCTGTTAGATACACTATTAGATGTGGTAGTCGTGTAACGGTCATATCGCTATTGGTTATAACTGTATAGTGATGGCACAGGGTGAAGTGTGAATATATTTAAATACTCTGGCAGTTCACCCTCCAACCATTAAAAAAAAAAGAAATCTGCTATGTTGCTTGAGCAAATTTGGTTTCACAGGGGTGAGAGTAAATCCCCACTCACCATGAGCAGAGGCTTATAGTCAGGTCATCAGTTCATCACAAGGCAAACAGACTGGTAAACGCACGCACGGTGGAGCAGTGGTTAGCGCTCTCGCCTCGCAGCAACAAAGTCTGTTCCCATACCGGCTGTGGTGACCCTAAATTGCTCGTAGGTGTGAATGTGAGTGTGTGTGGTTGTTTGTCTCTGTGTGACAGAGTGGAAACCTGTCGTGGGTCTATCCTGTCCCCTTTTCCCAGAGTTAGCATGGTGTTGCTCTTCCGCCTCGCAACACTGAACACGATTATGCGGATGTAAATGTGGATGAATGTGAATAAACTGGAGTACTGAGAAAAAGAGCATGCGAAGGGAGAACATGCAAACTCCAAACAGAAAGCCTGTTTCTGACTATAATACACTACCTTGATGTTTTAATAATTGTATATGCTGTTTGTATATGTTGTTTTATGCTTTCACTGCAAGTTGCCTCCTCCAATATGGCAGTAACATTAACATATAAACCAGCAACCACTGCATATGTTCGTCGTCAAAATGAAGCCCAGTAAACAGTTATTTTAATCTGCATTATCTTCAAAGGACAACATCGGGGTTCGGAGAGGACACACTAAAGAAATGCAAACACAACTAATGAGTGTAGGACTGATATTGACGGGGGAGTTTTCTATCTTCTCAGTTGGAAAAATATCCTCCAATCTGAGGCCTCTCGTTTCAGTGTGAGAACCAAGCAGAGGAGGTTGGGCGTGGAGAGGGGGAGGGAAGAGAGCGGGGGTCGCACTTGCTGTCGGCAGAATCTGTCTTGTCTCAGCAGGAGCCACCTGCTTCCCTCAGCCCTGACATATACCCTCCCTGACATCAAAAACCAGGTCTTCTACTATTGTAGCCCATGTGTTACGGAAATAAGCGTGGTTGGACCGGGAAGCAGCAGAATACGAAATGCAAGCGGCCACAACTCCACTGTGTTACAGTGGTTGGTTTGCATGTTCTTCCTGTGCCTGGCCTGTATCTTGGTACATTGACTTCCTCCAACCATCCAATGCAATATTGACTGTAAATTGATCAGTCCATACTTGTTGGCACTCTGATGAACCGGTGACCTGCCCAGACTGTGACCCACCAATTTGCAAGTCGCACTTAAAATAGGCTCCGGTCCTCGCCTCATTAAACTTGTATGTTGTGGGTTTAGAAGATGGATGGATGAAGTGAGTATGGTCATAATAAGTAGTTGTTATTTGCAGTAAATGCTGTGGAACAATGTCAACAAATCTGCAGTTATAAGCCTGCTTGGTCTTTGCCAAAGGGTTTGACCGTAGTCCTCCTGTACGCCTTTTGGGAATTTTGTCCTCGACTGCAGAACTTGATTATGGGTCTGAATTTCTTTTTCTGTGAAGATATTTCACTTTCAAAGCATTAACATTCAAAGCATTAACAAAGCATCCAAAAATGCAAACAAACCCAATAAAGTGAGGAAAACATAATTGAAGACCGAGTCATGAAGAACTTTTTCTTCACTATTTTTCCACCCCCAAAAAAAAAAGAAAGAGTGCGAGGAGGAGTAGACGTGTCCGGATTTGGAATGTGTTCTCCGTCATTCCTGCAGGGCAACAGTAACTCAGCATGAAATTTTAACCAGAAAGTCTGAGTTTGATCCAGCTGGGAACCAGAGCAAAGACAAGGGAGAACTGGAGGATTCAGCTGCGTCAGAGTGAGAAAGAAGCTGAGGTGGATGATTATCAAGACGGGGGGGGGGGGGGGGTGGGGTGGAGAGGCGTGGAATCAAAACAAAACTTGTGAAACCATGTGCTGCTGCAGAAAGTGGGTTGTGAACTGGCATACACTAAGTCGGCATGTGCTCAAGAGAGGGAAAAGGAGCTCAAATGATAAGGGATGTCTGCACTTGTGTATTTATATGCTTGTCTGTTTGCAATATGTGAGTGTGCATGTTTTATTAGAAACTCTCCGGGCAGCCATTTGACGGGCCAGTGATCACTGCTGGCCAGGGTTTGAGCCACCTGTCGCACAGACATGAAACCTGGCTCATACCAAATATGGAAATCCATGCTTCTCATGTATTAGGGAAACCTTTTTATAATTTCTTATGAATATGTAACAAGTTGTCAATGTATGTGTTGGAAATAAAGTGCAGCTGTTGACACCCGGCTCACTTAAACCTGAACTGGATAAATATTCCTATTAATACATTTAAGCGGGTTGCAGTTCTAAATGGCCAAATTTTTGTTTTTGTTTTTCTTCCCAAAAACGTTGCTCTGGGGGTGTTGCAAAAAGGAAGCGATAAAATCACATTTGCACCTGTAAATGACAGGAGTGCAGTCATATTTATATATTTTTTTTTTTAGATTTTCACTGCTCATACTGCTCAAGGCCACATAAATGTCTTGTAGTATTTCAGTGTGATGAGTACAGCACACAGTCGGGTCACGTGAACACTAATCTTAAATCAAATTTTACTGTTAGTGCAGCTCTCTTCTTGCTGCAGACCTGAGCGCGGCTCTCCCTTTCTACCGTATATCATTCCATCAGTGGGTCAAGGACATTGTTACTGCCGGTAAGGAGGCCACGCAGAGTGTGTTTGCCCGCTAATCCCTCTATCTCGCCATCTCTTCTCTATGCACACACACCATGCTGAAGCCATTCCTCACCGCTACTCTTCCCCAGTAACTATGTTTGTGTTTTCAAACCACCTCATTTAAGAGGGCAGGACGGAAACAGAATGAATGCAGGAGTGTGTGCGGGTGCGTGTGCGTGTGTGTGTGCATGTAGTGAATGAAATAGGTGTCACAGTAAACACCTTGTTTCTCTTCTTCCTACTTGACTGACGTGGGGGAAAAACATTCTCAGTTGTGCTTCTCCGCCTTACATTTTGTATTGACTTTCACACTTTTCTCTCGATGCAACACACACCTCCTCACGGCGACTCCCCGGGTGCAACGGAGGGATTAGAAACGACAAACGTAAACGGTGAAAGGGTCAGAGACTGACTGAAAGCCAATTTTCAGTGTGGCTGGTCTTTATTTACAGGAATGTGATTGAAGTTGTGGGTGAAGGGAGAGCGGCTGACAAACACGGGGATGAGACTTGTCGTCGCGAACCACAGATATCACAGTGATATAATGCTCCTGGCACAATATGCACAGGGGGATAATTCTGTGATTCTTCCTCTCGGGAGGATTTAAGTGTGTAGTTCCACTTGGAGGGGTGCCGTTATGGATTCAGTGTTTGTGTTTACAAGGCAGTGGAGCAGGTTCAATCTTTAATGGAAGTCATGGGCTGATGGGCGACCTCAGTGGACTGTTTACCCTGCTGCTCTGAAGACCACGTCCACTTTTCATTTTGTCTTCAGGGGTGTTGACATGTGCTAACGGTGAAATAAACAAAAAAAAATAACAGGAGTCTATCTTTGATGATGTAATGTGCCCATGCTTGCAATGATATATATACTTTTGTGTTCCTGGATTCTGATCTCGCGGCTGCAATAAGATGCTGTTCAAAGTCAAAGTTGCTTTATTTGTTGGTTTTAATTGTCATTATTTTCCGATGTAAATCAAATTATTTTGATGTGATGACCTCTATCACTGAGGTTTCACCTCCTAATTTTAAAATGTCTTTGTTTCTGTCCCCTATATTAATTCTATATTTATTTGTACACTGAATAATGTCAGGTTCGATACTATGTTAGTTGAGAAAGGAGAAAACATGAGGTTGAGGACACCCTTGTCTTTATTTACACACTTTTTTATTTTAATTTTATAAGGGCATAAAGAGGCTTTCATGTGATTACATTTCAAAATGTCCAAGAAAATGTGGCTGAGATTTATCAGATAAACGGCACGGTTAAAATTCACAAAGTAGTTGGAATTATTATTGAATAAGAAAGTAAACAAACTTAGCAAAAACCAAAATAACAGCAACAAGTAAAGTTAAAATTGCAATGTTGAACATAGTTGCACATCACTGATTATTCTCATACTGTGCCTTCCCACAGCAAACATTAAAATATTTGTACTCCAGGGTAGAAATGTGCAGTAAAATTGTAGTCAAAGACAATGGTGGCGTTCTTGTGTGCAGAAAAGACAATTTATCCATTAATAGTCTCTTCAAACTATCTGAGATTGGGCTGGATAGATTTAACTTCAGGCAAGGCAATAAACAGTCAATAGCAAAAATGTGGCTCGGCTTCTCAGATCCCTCTTTAAACTGAATGGTTGTGTTAGTTTACACAAAATGTGGGTCCTGTAACACAGTCCTCTGCTTTCCAGTGCTTTTGAAAAAAACAAGCAATCACATTTACAGACTATATAATACAGGGATTAAACTATTTACTAAATGTATGATAGCCAATGTTGTAGCTTGAATGGGACTTGTGCTGACAACTTGTGAACGCAGTAAGGAACACTTAAAACGTGTGGTGTAGATAACACTGGGATTGTGGACGGGATTTTCCTCTTGCATTGCAGCCACTGATCGGTGAATTACAGCTGAAAGCCGTGGTGTTTAGGGAGCGCGCAGTCTCACAAGTTGTCAGACCAAGCTGTTATCACATTCCATATCAAAACCATCCTCTCAGGGCAGTTGATTTTTTTGTGCTCCATCGAAGTGTTCACCAAAACACGCATGCAATGAGAGTTTTAAAGTGCTCCAAGCTAATACTGGAGCACTGACTGGGCTTGCTAAAAATGTCAGTTTTTGAAAAGTATTGAAAGTATTACTTGGAGGTATACACACACACACACACACACAACACTCAGGTTATGTCTTAATGTGTTTCACATTAAACATTAGTTTTGTATTGGCATTAGACAGCTCTTTAATTAAAAAACAGACTAGGTCATTATATACAGCCAGCAACAGTCACACCTGCATCGTGTTTTGAGATATTTAATGGTCCTAATTACACAGATTACATACAGTTTGATTTAGAAATTAAATTGTTACACAGGCTTTCACAAAAAGACATATGATCCACACATATAATCCAATCAAATTAAAAACACACTATTATGCACACAATTCTGAAGTAGAAACAAATTATATGTAAGAAAAATGCTAATACGTATAGTATTTATTTATAAGAAGCTTTAGCTGAGCACAATTCATTGGAAGTAGGAAATCTAAATTTGAGAAGCACAGTCAGGGAGGGACGATATTAATTACATTAATATGACTATATGTGTGTACTGATTTAGGTTATTACATTAATAAATACATTATGCATGCACGCACTATCTTGTTTTTGCAAATGTTTTCTTATTGTTACACAGCTGTGAACAGTCGCAAAGAGCTTTACAGAATTAAAAGCAGAAACAACATTTTTGTCAATTCTTGTCGGCATTAAAATAAAAAGGAAGAATGTTTTGTTTTAATCAAGAGAACCCTTTTAAGTGTTGTCTGTAGTTTGTTTTTAAAAGAAAAATCCTCAGTAAGAAGTAAAAGAACGTGGGCTGACTACCTGTTGGCAGGTTTGCCTTTCTGACTCCTTCCCAAGCCAAGTGGCTGCTTTGAAACAAGCGGAGAAGTGTTAATCAGAAAGCCGCTGAAATAGCGTGGCGGCAATCTCAATACAACCAAGTGAAACATTATTGAGCAGCGTGATTGGATGAAGCGAACGTGGGAGATCATTACGACGTGGAATGTAAAAGCAAACAGAGTGAAACAAACTGGAATATCATAAGGAAACGAAGCAGCGTGGCGCACTCAGCTGGTAAATTGCATGGCTGTGACGAGAGGCGGGATTGTTTGCGCTCCTAAAAATAGTCTTTAAATGTCTTATGATGCGCCAGGACTGTGAGAGGCAAACATTCAGCTCAATTTAAGTACAGAATAGCAGAAGGCCTGTTTTAGAGGGAGAAGGGCACCCAGTGGGACAATGCAACCGTGTTTCAATGCAACCAAATGGGGCGCGACATCCGTCTGTATACTGTGTACAACTGTAGCATCTGATCAGGGGCAGAGGATGAACATACACTCGTTCAACTTGATAGTCACTTATAATGGAATCCAGTTCTGTTGCTTCAAATTGCTGCATCTTTGCAGGGCTACACATTTGTTGGGATGTCGGTTTTCTTCTTACGAAAGGAGCTCTCCTTGTATGGAGGTCCGGAGAAAGAAACGCAGAGCAGGAGACCAACAGCAGGGAATCTGATAGAGTAGAACCACCGCGTTAAATGAATAGACACATGTCGGCACTAAGAAGTGAGACAGAAACAGAAATAGAAGTGCCATTCTGGTTGGAAGTATTTAATCCTGTCATATTCGTATTGCATTCGCCTTGTTGTTTCATTGTCTATTGTCTGAATGATAACAAGCCAAATACGTATTACTACTGTACCACCTGGGAAATGTTTGAAAGATTACTGTAAGTTATTTGTGACAGAATTGAGCCGTTCTTGAGAACTGTGCCACCTTAATTTCTGAACTCGCGATGAAATCTTCCACATTTGGAGTATTCCCTCTTCTCAAAGAACTTTCTAGCTATACAAGTAATTAATTTATCAGTAAAATAAACTGCACTGAGGGATTTGGTATTGAATGGCATTTTAAATTTAAACAGAAAAATGTAGAGCACAAGCCTAAAGCAAAATGCCCCTCCTCCTTCTCCCTGTTATGAATATTACAGCTGATTTGAGGGGTGAGCTGGCTGAACCTCACCTCTGTGTGGGTTACCTTCCATGGCCTTCACTGATATGGAACATGCCTGCTCTCCATGAGAGAAGCCTGCATGGTGCTGAGAGGAACCCGAAAAAGAGAACAATGTACATTCTAGAAAACCTAATCATAGCCCAACTCAAAATATGTTTTTGTTCCTTTTTTTGGAGAGAAAAAAAAGTATTTAAAGCTTTTAAATGAAGCTGTCGTGGTGGGACTGTACACTTGTGAACATTATATGACAGCAAAACGCTGCAATGCAAATTCAGGTAGCTCGCATTTCAAATGAATAAAATAATAAACTGTTATTCAGTCATTTCCTTGAAAGCTGTTTGCATTTTTTTATATTTTCTTTATAAAAAACAACAGAGGTTTTCAGTTTTCACTTGTTGTGTGTACTGTGCCTGGGTTAGTTCAACATTTTTTTTCTGTTAAAATATAGCTCAACACTATTAAACTGGGAAATTAGCTTACCATTTTTCTGTTTCCTAATACTTTCCTAATACTTTTTTGTCTTTATTTGTTTATTGCATTGGTTCTTGATTTTACCAGGTGTAAATGTTTGGTAATGTAAAGTGTTTTTAATAAAAATGTGCTTTACAAATAAAGTTGCCTTGGATATAAAAGTGGAAATTTTCCACAGAGATGACAGAAGCAAATTTGATGTCACTTAACATAATGCAGAATGCATTTGAGTATTTCTATGGAAAAAAAATTATGATTCATTATTTTGGCACTCTATATAAAAAAAACCAATATTTGGTAATAAGAGAGGGGAATAGTGGATACTACTTCTCCAAGCAGTCTGGAAGAAGCATATTATTATTTAATTGATGAATGAACAAGGAACATTTCAAAAATACAAGACGGAAGGAAAATATCTCCACATCAAACACAATGATTTAATGTGACTGCATCAGTAAACAGTTTGGAAGATGTGCTTTTACATCTGGTCCCAGGTGACATTTAACTATAATTGCTTTATCTTTAATCCACCTGTTGACAAAAGCAGATTGTATGTACGGTAACCTCTGAGACTTTCTGTTTGTTTTCTTTTGCTTTGTTGGTTCCCCACACTGAGCTCCCGTTTGAATCACTTGTATTGCTGGACAGGTTTGACAGTGATTGTATGCACGCAGTTGCTCATGTCTCAAGAAAAAAACAAAACAAAAACAAACTTGTTGCCAGGTGCTAAACACTTCGCGTGTGTCGTCCGCTTGTGTGTGTCGCTGTGGCTCAGTGTGGGTCGGCACCACGGCTCACAAAGAGTTAACAGTGAGTTCAGCAGGATACCTGTCCTGGTATTCCATCTATCTCTTTGCTCCTCTTTTGTGCTTCACATCATCAAATTCTGTCTTTGATGCAACAAAAACACATTTCTGGAGAGGAGTGGAAGCTCATTTACTTCCTTCAGTATCAGTGTGTGTCCCTCATGCTGATTGGAGGGCCGTGTTGCTTTATGGCTGCTGCCGGGCTTCACAGGCACAGCAGCCGGAAAGCTGTTTATCTTTCAAAACATATGAAAAAAAAAAAAAAAAAACCTTGATTGTTCATTTGAAAGAAATAAGTCAGTCAAACTTGAAGTCTGTTTTTTTTTCTAATATTTGGTTGGGAGAATGTCCTATATTATCATATATTCCTTTGCTTCAGTTCAAGGTTTGTATAGATAGTGATCAGACTTTATGACTGAATGTGGTATTACTCTTGATATTTTTGAGAAAATTTAATGAATGATATAAATGACATCATCAGATTGGTTTTAGTAATCAATATTTATCATATATTTTACAGCTGATTGAAAACAAAACTCGAGGTAGGCACATGGTGCGGGATGAATGTATATTCTATTTTATCATTGAAATGGATCATTTAGACATTCATGGAATTTAGATTCACGTGAAGTTATTTTACAATATGACAATGAGATCAGATACTTCAATTCATATATTGTGTTGTTTATTGGAGTATTTGTACATACACATAAGTACATTCAGATAAATTGAACACTTGTTTGTGCATGCGCAACCCAGGTGTTCTGGATGTGCAACTTAAGTTTCTCTTTTTTTTCCTTCGCAGGAAGTCCATGAAATTTTGAAAGAATACGAGCTCAAGTACTGCTTTGTGGACCGCAACAAAGGGACAGGTAAGACTCACGTCTAACCAGACATTTAGATGTTTACAAAAACACACCTGCACGTCTGTACTTGTGAGGACTAAAAACAACTAAATGAACTAATTGTCCGTTCATCTTAAGAATCACAACTAAACGTTTCAGCCCCAAATTTGACCTTTGAACTGTCTTTGAAAGAGAGACGCCAAATCAAAATGTTTCCATTGGTTCTCGCAAAGGTAGATGTCGAGGATCTCTTTTTTTTCTCTTTCTTTCACACACACACACACACACACACACACACACACACACACACACACACACACACACACACACACACACACACACACACACACACACACACACACACACACACACACACACACACAGCAATGTCCCATCTGTCACGGCTTATTTGTATTGATAACTTTATGGAAAGCTGTGTAGCGGTGGAATTCTGTCTGTGACTGGAATGAATCGTGAAGAACAAATGACATTTTGAAACAATGTAACATATTTTAGAAACACTAAAAGGCCTGTGGACACGTGTGTCTGTCTTTTATTGCTATAGCATTATTTTTACGTTTTTGTCAAATTAGAGCAAAATGGAACAACCAATTAAAGTACTGATAGTACTATTGACGGTGGTTAAATATCAGTGCAGTCTCTATACAAGGGATGGCGTCTCCAAAGAAAGGAGTTTTTTTTAATTGATTGACATGATGAAAATAAAATCTACAATTCAACACTCAATATAAATGTAAGCTTCAGCGTCTTTAAAACATTGTTTAGTTGTTATGTTGTGTTCTTGCAAATCTGTCTTTCATAGTGCCTGAAATTCCTCCACACAGCACTGTGTTGTGCACCTCGTGTGCCTCATGCGCCTGCTGTGAAGCCCACAGACAGAGAGAGACACAGAGAGACGGATACATAATCACCAAGCGTTTTATCTCTGTTGATAAAGTATTTTATCGGTTGTTTGCTGATTATGATTCTGAGGAGGAAGATCTCTCAGCCAAGGATGCAACACATCAGATTCACGATGCACCTGAAGCGCGCTAAGTTTACGTGATGCACCTGAACGCAACATTCACGGCAGTCGGCTGCTGGTGCTCCGGACCACGGGAAGCAGCACAAGAGCAGAAATGTCACATTTAAGGCAAGTTTTGGAGAAGCAGAGGCGCTAAAAACAGCATGAGAGATTCTACATGCGGAAGTAGAATCTGGCGGCATGAAGCCCGTTAACACGTTAAAATCCATAAATTAGAGCCATCGTGTTATAACCCGCAGGGTTCAAAGTGTTGGCAAAAAGTCACGGCTTATCGTCCAGAAAATACGGTACAAATAGACCTTAATGTGTGTTTGTGTTATAGCAGTGGACATGAGGGAAGCATCATGGGCTCTTCAAGCAAAATGCCAACAAAAGGGGGAAAAAAAAGTATTTCTTTTCAAGTCTTTTCATTTTCACAAGGCTGCACATTGTTGTATGCCGACCAAAGAATCAGTTTGCAATAAAAGTGTGAGGCTGGGAATGCCCTGTAGGCTTTCTCATTATGTTAGCCTTATTTTACCAATTACCCTGATTACCGTGTGATTCCATATTTCAGAGTGGTAAAAGTACCTTTTTACCCACATTAATTACAAACCTCTCCCCATCACACACACTTGTGCAACTCTCACCATAACTACAACTACCAAGCCTTGACATGACCCTCAATGTATTATATCTTCAGAACATGTTCAGAAGGAAAAAAACAATTCATTACATACATGACACTGTAGTAACGTAACTACGTAAACAGACTGAGGTCCACACACACACACATACACACACACACACACACACACACACACACACACACACACACACACACACACACACACACACACACACACACACACACACACACACACACACACCCCTGGAGTGTGTCCCTTTCCAGGGAAATCTTACATAGAGTCTATATTTAGTCCGGGCAGTCCACCAAGCATCTGAAATACAACACTTTCAGAAAGTGGAGGGGAGCAGTAAACAGCTGAGACATTAAAGCGACAGCTCCTCCAAAAGGTTAATGGTGTTTCAGAGTAAATGAGCGCCTGATGAAACACGGGACCCTCATTGGACCAGTGGCCGGGCTGCTGTACTAATTAGGGTGCTGAGGTGGATGAAGTGGTGAGGAGTTCATTATTCTCAACATCAAACATCGTCTCGGACAAAATTTAAATTTCATTCACAAACAAAGTGATGCTCGGCACCAGCATGGCTTTTTCCTCATTTGTTTTC
Organism: Blennius ocellaris; assembly: GCF_963422515.1. Lineage (NCBI taxonomy): Eukaryota > Metazoa > Chordata > Actinopteri > Blenniiformes > Blenniidae > Blennius > Blennius ocellaris. The sequence goes on along the minus strand of NC_137661.1, from coordinate 9,568,516 downwards.
CTCCTCTTTTTCACTTATCAGCCATGCTGTAGCTCTTCTAGTTACTTTTGGCTTCCACAGTGACACAGTTGGGTTTTTTTTTGGTTTTCCATGACCTTCCTGTATCGTTACTATTCATGTTCGTCCCAAGAATGTCAGTCTTTTGGCAACAAGGTATAGCAGCCTTTGTGAGTTTGAGTTCTCGTTAAATTAAGCTGAAAAAAAAGCAGTGGTAGTTGGACTATTTTTCTTAACATCCAAATGTCTGTGGCATTTTTTCAGCAATGTGCATTTTCACATGCAAATGATTAAGCAAGCTAATTTGTTATATTAGTTCTGCTTCGACTTTCTGGCAGGAATATCAATGATAGGTGAAGGTAAATGTGACACTAATAGTGTTGCACTCTGGATTTCTTTCATCAACTCATGTATTATCCACGACACATAATAGAAATGTCTCCTGACATATTTTGTTTAAGTAATATTAATTATGAAGTTTGTAGTTCTAACTTCTCCAAGGTCATAATTTTCAGAATTTTATCAGGAGGCTAGGCCAGAAGAGTTTTATTATTATCAGTGTAACAAATACAGCTAAATTATGTGAGAGAGTAAAGCATTGAGCCTGGCTTGGAAACAGTGTTACCGTCAATGCCTGCTCATGATTGCCAGTGATTTGGGAGCACAGACAGTGACTTTTGTTGTTTTAGTGGAACGATAACCCAGGTCTGTCCTTGGTACAGGTCTTTTAACTGTAACCAAGATGTTTTCTCTCTGAGACGTTCCTCGTCTCATTTTAGCTTGTCCAACAAAGTTTATATTTCCCTTGATTCATGAAGCTTTTTTTTTTTTTTTTTTTTTAACTTTTCTTCAGGTAGCCTGAAGTCACACCGTGGAATCTTTTTCACAAGCTTTAACTGCAGTAAAAAAACATCCTATGGAAACATGTCAACTCTCTCAGAAGCAGTACAAATGCGTTCTCTACACAAAAATATCTCAGCATGTCAGTAAAGTGAAATCACTGGCTACTATAGAGATATATGTGGTCATGTCATAACACTGTTGTATTAAAGTAAGCTGATGTAAGAGTTTTTCCTTTTTCTTTTGAAATTTGTTATAAAGGATCAAATTATGTAGATAATTATGGAGCTTCTCTACATACTTTGTATTTATGCCCTCATCTGCCTGCTCATGGAATTGTTGCTTGAGTCAAAACAGCTCCTTAAAGGGGTCATTTTATGCAGAATTCACTTTCTAATAGTTTTCTAACTTTGAATATATCATTTTTGGACCAACGAGACCTGTGTGAAAGTGTTGGAAAGCTGTATAATATGACCCCCCCTTTAAAGTTTAATGGAAATAATCTAAAAATGGAAATACTAGCAGTATGTTGAGCTCAGTCATTAAGAAAATGTATTTAAATTTTTCCTAGCTCAGCATTTGTTTAGTATTCCACCTTTAGGTTGAGGAGTGTATCAATTTTGAATATCAGGTGAAGATACTTTGCTTATTTGTCACTAGTTTCCTACAGCTGTTTCAGACACGAGGTGCAAATACTGGTGGTTCAGAGAGAAGGGGATCCAGAGCACTGCTCCGTCACCCTAATGGACTAAGGCAACACAAGTGAACTGCTGGGAGAGGACTTATTTGACAATAGACGAATAGTGGTAACACAAACAAATATTTGATCAACTTTATTGCAATGGTCAGCAAATCAAACAGCTCAGGCGTCCGGGCCGCCTCACTGATGAAAAACGAATTCAGCCTGGTATGTCCCCGGAGGGCAGCAGTATTGTTGGAGCCACTATTAGTAACGAAGAAATCACATCCACCCAGAAGCGAGGCATCAAGACCAAATGCTCACAGCTTTTGGAATAACTCTTTAAATCATCATCTGTTTTTGACAAACCATCCTCAAAAGGAGCTGCAAACCACATCCTCCAAGTAAAGTCTTCGGTGACCAAACCTCACAAGCATGTGCTCATTCCTCTTGATGTCATGACATAAGAGAGAGGTCTTTTCGTGGTTTGTGAACGAAGTGTTGGACTATATCTAGAAAGCAGTTGCTCATAATGAGTTCCTGTGTCCTTACAGCAGAGCAGCACACCTCGAGTTATATCGTGCTTATTTTGAATTGGGAGATTCGCCCTTGGAAAAGTGAGTAGATGTGTTGTCTCAAACCTGAAGTGCCGAGTCATTTCCTTGGAAATGAATGCTTTCTCACATGCATTACAGCAAATTCCTTCTCCTTGCCTTCACCATTAGTAACACCTATATAGTCTCCATGTATCAGATTCTTCTTCCTTTGACTGGGTGAAGAACAACCCAGCTTTAATCTTGTTTTCAACATCTTTTAGTTACTCCATTTTTCCTGTTTGAGCAATTCTGGGAGATTCAGGGTTTGAATTTTCTTCCTGCCAGCAGCAAACATGAATCTGCCAGCTCCTGCAAAATTTGCTCAGGTCCTGCAAGAGTCCCTTCCCAATGCACTTCTCTACTCCAACCAGTCAGTTGTTAAATTTCAAGTGCATGTGGTCCATCAGTTGTTGTCTCTTGATGTTTTGGTTTTTTGTTGAAATGGACAAGTTCCTGCAGAAACTAATAATGGCGGCTGTTCTGATTATATTAGTACAAAGGAGCTGGTTTGAAGTGGAGAGCAGCTGCAACAGGATGTGTAGGAACTGTTTCCTGCACTGGACAACATGTGAGCCTACGTGTGTTCATGCATGTGTGTTTGGAGATCCCCGACTGCTTCACTTTGAGGTGTGGAAGATTGATTTCAAGCCGATGTAACTTTTCACTCTGTGTGTGTGTGTGTGTCAGTGTGTGTGTGTGTGTGTGTGTGTGTGTGTGTGTGTGTGTGTGTGTGTGTGTGTGTGTGTGTGTGTGTGTGTGTGTGTGTGTGTGTGTAAGGACTGAATATTTTACCTTGATCCAGTAACCCCTCCTGGCTTGTCGCCTCATCAACTGTAAACACATACTTCCACCGGACCTCAGCTCTCGGGATGTAACACTTGTCATTTGTTTTGATGTAATGCACACACGTGTACGTTGAGTGTACGTTACGACAAATGTGCTCTACTTTCGAACTTTTATGTGTGTTTTTCCAAGGACAACATGGACTCTGTCTGTGAGTCATTCGTGTGTGTTTATGACACAGACATGCCAGCCACCAGATCAGTTTTCGGACAAGCTGGATAACATCATCCCTCCAAGTGTTTACAGTCTGAGTCACACTCTTCTTTACATCTCTCTCTCTCTCTCCCTCTGTCTCCTCCTCTTCTACCTTTTCTGCTTCTCCAACCTCACAGAAAGAAGATATAATACATTTTTCTTATTTTTTTCGCTTTGTTTCACCCTTTCTGAGTTTTCCTTTCTTTAGTTTTTTAAAAATGTTTTATTTGAACCCCTGAAATGTTGAAGCTGGAGTTCTGACCTTCAGCTGGGATGAAGAAACATGAGTTAATGATTACTAAAGTTAAATATGCCAACTTTCTATGTTGTGTCTGAATTTTCTCCACAGAAGCTGGCTGCCTACTGTTGTGAACATTTCCACTTCAGTGAGGGCAGTAACTCAGCAGCAATAGGAGTCTTGAGACAGAAAAATGTGACTGGAGCTGAAAGTGCAGAAAAAAGGTACTCACTAATGTTGAGTGTCCTCTGCTATGTTCTGTTAATTTCGCTACTGAGCGCCTTCCTTCACTTCATTAATTGTGTTACTTTCGTGTCTCTAAGGCCTTATTGTGTCTCTTCCTTTTGACTTTATCAAAGTGCAATCTTTCATCAGTTGAGTTTATTTGAGAAAAACATCCTTTAAAGTTGCTCTGCGCTGAGTTGCATTACACTCAGATCACATATGATTTACAGAGTGTGGCTGTGATCGCACTGCTGTTGCTGTTGCTAATAAGGCAGTCGAGCCACTGTCGGGGCCAAAGATCCCTAATGGGGAAGCCAAGTATATTTTGAAACTCTTCTGTGTCGTATCATTTCTTTCAGCCAGTAGATAAAGGAAGAAATGTTAGGTACATGCCTTTTTAGTTGTTTTCCAACGAAGGCCTCCAAGCCAGTCTAATATACATAGATAACAATGAAATTATATATAATACAATGCAAAAACAATATGTAACAGGTTGTTTACAAACTTAGCTGCGCATTAGACAAACTGACCAGCGTTATTTTCAATCGCTCTCCAGTATATAGTGATTCTTTACTCCTCCTCTGCCTACTACAAGCTGAGGTTTGTTATTGAAGTAGCTTCAGAAATACTTTTACTCTTTACTTGGACTCTTTACCCAAATTTAAAGACGAGTCACATTTGTAAGGAAATTTGAACACCGGCACAAATAAAATTTGCAGTTTCAGTGTCGTTACAAGACGCTTAATATTTCCTGTTGAGCTGCTTTCATTCCACAAGTACTTGGCTCAGTGTCTGTACTGATATTTCTTCAGATAGGCTGAATGCCTGGAAAAACTAAATGGAGGATGCCACCTTTGAAACACTGTGAAAGTTAGGTTTCAACATCGTGAACAGAAATGTCCCCACCATCCAGGAGTGCAAAACAAAGCTTTGGAACATTTTATATCGGTACTTGGCTTGCCAGTTATTTATTTCCCGTCATTCTTATTTCATGATGTGATGCATAATACAGTTATTTGTGATGATTAAATTCTTGAATCAATTCTTAACTCACACATAATTAGCACATGCTGTTGATGAAAATCACTCCCAAAGAAAATACCTTTGCTTGAGTTGAAAACTGCATGTCTTGAAACCACTGTGCTAAAACCAGGGGAACCTTGTGGAACTGAAGACAAAGATGGAAACAATGATCACAAATAAACATTGAACTTTGTGAGGCAGGATTTTAACAAGTCATCTCAAGAGTCGGCGCTTGTGTGTGATGGAAATGGAGTGAAGGAGCACACCGTAATCAATCTTGGCTCAATTTGTTGCTGAGCCCTCAGCAGAGAATTATTCAGGAATCAGCATGAGTCAGGTTACGTCATTTTCTCATCTATCTTATGGGATTGGAGCTGCTTTTGAAGGAGTGTGCTCAGTTTCAAATAAGGGCAGTGATCAACAGATCAAAGTGCTCATTGCTTCAAAACTTAGAACAAAACTTTATAAATATTATATGATGTGGGATGATTCACCTACTGGCTATGCTGCGTGGTTAATGATTTTTTATTAAATTCAAACTGGGCACTTCTAAAAAGAATGGATTTGCTATGAAATTAGTTTTGCAAATTATTTTGTTAATCAGGAATATATTAAACTCTGTTGTAAATTTCATATCACAATACACAGGCTATGTGTTTTTGCCATTGAGTTGCCAAATTACAACAGAATGCAACTGTTATATGTCAAATTATGCTAAAATGTGAAATTGGTTTTATATTGGTTTATATTTTTCTGCTGTTATTATCAGCCCATGAGCTCAATAATATGTATGATAAATATAAAAAACTATATTTTAATAATATGAAGAGAATGAATGATCATTTGTTGATCTTCTCCTATATTTCCACGGTGTTATTGTTACTTTAATGTTTTGATCTTTAGGTGATTAAGTCTCTGTGAGATAACGTGTCGGTCACCCCTGCATTTTCGTTGTACTCCCCCCTACATGCTGAGAAGACCTGGCTTTGCTTTTCTGTGCGCAGTTTGCAACCAATACATGCTGAACTCAAAAATAAAGTTATGTAACTATTCCGTGGAGAACAGGTCACTTTGTTAAAAAGTATCAGTACTAGACCTAACAGTTTTAAGTTCAGTACTGATGCAGAAGTGGAATGGGAGCTGACTAAAACCGTTAAACAAACCGCTTTGAGAGATATGCGTATATTAAACTGAATTGGAGTGAAATCACAGCTTGGCTCGGCATCAAAGTCCTAGTTTTTCATGTGGCCCGTCTATAAAATTAATTGGTCACCCTTGCCCTCAAGAGATTAACTGGATGGATGTTATTTCAGCAATTCTTGCTGGCCGTTGCATTAGCATATATTAAAAAAAACCACTATATCATATATTTTTTCTTTTCAAATTTAAAATATGCTTGATCCTTACTGCACATTAGCAGTTTTGCTTTTTATTCATGTTGGCATGGTCCAGAGTGTACGTTGCCCTTCTCCCAGTTTTAATTGGATAGATTCCAACATACTTTTGAAGAACTGCATATAGAAAAAGGAAAATGGATGTTTACCAACATAATTTTCATAATGGTAGTCTCATATACAGAGTAATCTATACCTATTTTATAATTGTCAAAAACTAATTTGTGGCTCTGTGATTGTCACCTTTTACCACAATGTTTCTTCAATGAATACACTGTTACATGGATGCATCAAAAGTCTGTTTTGATTTTTTATCATATCCAAACATCAGTACTGATATTTAAGAAACAGACATGATTCAGATGCTGCTGTCAAGCCAGTAGGAAATTAAACATGCCGTCATTCCCCCAAAGAAAAGGAAACTGATGCTGTTACTGTGGGTACAGACTTTCCTGTAATTGGTGTGAAAGGCAGAAATATTCCCAGTGTGCAACATATCGCATATGCGGATACGATAAACACAGACAATCATGCACAGGACACAAGATATTGTTGAGCTCTCTTGGGACTGAAAGTTTATTTTGTGTGTTTTTATGCGCTGGAGAACACAGTTCTCAATTACAGACTCAAAGGCTCTGTGATATTGGACTTATAATCTGATTTTGAAGTGAAACAAATAATTACCAGTACAAATAGCGATTGTAATGACTCCTCATTGGTTATCATTCATTAGAATATATTTGAATTTTTTTTTTTGGCAGGGGTGTAGCTTTACTGTGTAGTTGGCGATTAGTTCATAGGCATTTCATTGGACTTAACTAGACCACTCCCATAGTTGAGATATGTGTTATGATATATGAGAGCCACATGTTTTAAGTGCCATTTAGGTATTTCAGCATTGCCTGAGCATATGTACAGTCATAATACGTCGAATGTATTTCATCCCTTATACACAAATCACTGCGCACAAATTGTTATGTCATTCTTTGGTCATAAACAACTTAGATTACTATGAAACACCAGTTATCTTTTGCCTGTTTCATGATGATCTGGGGTGGTTTTTCTTTTTCTGTTTGTACAGTAGTGTAGTGGTGTCTGCCGCCTCCTCTCTCCCTGGCCTCTGCTCTATTTGAAATGTGCAGCTCGGCATGCGTCTGCACTTATGACCATATCAGTTCACTCAGCCAGCCTCCACCGATGGACTTATTAGGTCAAACTGATGGGAGTGTTTATGTCAGTGTGTCTTGCGGTGCACGTATCCGTGTTAATGTGTGTGTTTAAGCGTGTCCTGCTGTGTGTGTATATCTCTCCATTTGCGGCTTTGCTTCGGGCCGTTGCTTCAGCTCCTTGGTTAACAATGATTTATTTATTTTTTTCCCTCCCCTGAACATCCACTCCCCCAGCGCACATACCTGAAGCACACCTCTTCTTTTTTTCATGCACTCCTCATTTCTTTCTTTTTATAGTCAAACTATTCCCTAAAACGTTTTTGACGTTTCTTTGATCTGGGCCCCTTCAGCCTCGCTGCTGTTCTCATCATGCTTTTCTACCTCCAGTGATAATTTCCTCACTATTAGTGAATTGGAAAGTGATTTACCAACAGCTTGTTATCTGTCCCCATGTGCACATTTACTATCTTGTGGGATATACTAGGGCTTGATGAAATCTCATTATCAGAGCAGATTATGAGTTGGCTAAAGATTTGGCAGATTCAGACTTCAGCTCTGTTGGAGTTTAATTTATGTTTGCCTTCTCATCCCAAATGTTTTGACCTCACCTGTTGCCAAAAGCCTAATAATAAATGATTAGTGTGTTTAGTCTATTGGCTCGTTCATTGTGCACATTTAATATATAAGAGAACTTTGCTGCTTTGACCAAGTAGCCCAATTAAACTTCATCCAAATTCATAGCCTATGATTATTTATTTCTAGACTGTGGGCCAGATTGGCAGAATGGCAGACAGGCAGCTCGGCAGGCTCACAGATCCAGATGTACACATTTACATATGTACCCAGGCCCCGGCAGAGGAGCCTGTCTGCCAGCCTGTTAGGATCTTCACACATAAATCCATCCATCCTGCCAGCAGAGCAGCCACGGCGAGCAGGCCGCTTTTACATGACGTCACCAGTCCAGAGGTATGTGTACTAATTCGGCAGCACTGCGGAACCGGGGATCAGGGAATACAATACCCAGGGTTATCCTGGGAATCCCTGCCTTTCAATAGAGCTCTTTGTGCTTGTTGCTGCCCTGTCCAGTAATGAAGACTGGCTGGAAGCTCAGTGGCCTCTGTTGCGTTGTGTGTGTGTGTGTGTGTGTGTGTGTGTGTGTGTGCGTGCGTGCGTGCGTGCGTGCGTGCGTGCGTGCGTGCGTGCGTGCGTGTGTGAGAGACAGCGTGGCAGGAACACCATTTGCCCCTCATAGTTATAAACTTTCCACATTCCTTCAAGACTGATCCATCTAACTTTATGCTGTTGGTTTGTGGTTTTCTCTGGTGACGATGGTACAGACGATATTTTTTGCCCCAAATCGGTATAACATTTGACCTCTTCACGCCAGTGATATTTCATGTGGTATTGTTATTTATTTTTTGCAGAGCCCAATATCAACAGCGAAATAAGAGAAAAAAAAACTGGTATAAATGTATTCATATATGTTATCATAATTTAAACAGTTGCACTCTGTAGTAATTTGATATCACAATTATGTGTATATATGTATATAATTGTGTTACTATATTACTTATTATTAATTATATTATTACACACACACGCACGCACGCACACACATTTAGTATTAGTGTTTCTATAGTGCGCTTATTTATTCATTTATTTTTATTTATTTATATTTACATTGTACATTTCTCTTTTTTGCTTTCTGTTCTCCTTCTTCCTGTCTTAACCGACAGCAGCCAAATCCATCTAATAGCTTCCCTGGATAGCAGCTTGTCACCACTCCCTTTTTCCTCATCTCCCTTTCCTCTTCTCTGTCGCCCGCCCTTTCTTGTTCTTTTTCTACCACTCTGTCATCATCTGTCCATCTGTCTCCTTGTGAATCGCGAAATGTAAATCAGCACAGGCCATGCAAATGTGGTGTGGTTGTTATCTTTGATCACACAGAGGGCGCACGCACGCACACACACACACACACACACATACACACACACGGTTATTATACCTTTTAACTCTCGCCGCCAGGTTGACTGAATATGTCACCTTTGCTGCTCGCCTTTGCGCATACTTTTTCTCTGCATCAGTTATTGTGAATCTTTACACTTTCATCAAGCAAAATGTGCCACGGCGAGTTAAACGAAGCACATAGCCCCGCCGACACATCTCATATTGCTAAACAACCTCCACGTTTGATACCTGGAGAGAAGATGATGATGATGGTGATGATGATGATGGTAGTTTGCTTTCCATTGTGTCTCACTAACATTGGTTTCTGGTTTTCTCATTACAAGGCTGTCACTTTCATTACTGTAATGGGGTGCAAAGAATGCCATTTTGAGACAAATGTGAGGGAGAACCCAGATACAACAGTGAATATGTCTGTATTTGGAACTGACTCCTGTAACAGTGCTATTGCTTGGTTAGTGCTGCTAATAGACTGCTGGTCTTCCATTTGTATTAAAAGTGAACCAAGATGGACCATTTGAAGTGCTTTGATACTACTGAAACTGTTTTAAAAAATTACATTGATTTGATGCTTTTTAGAATTTGTTGTATAGCCAAACAACACTGACAATATCTTTGTGCACTTTGTATATATAAGGAATTCTCTAAATTTCTAGAAAATAATCAATGAGAAACACTCAAATTTCAAATTTCCTTGAAAATCTTTCAATGGTGTATAGTCACTGCAGCTCATTCCAGTTAGTTTCACTAAATGACAAAAAAGTACAGTGAAAAAAAGAAGATACAAATACATTAATAGATCAAAGAAATGTCATGCATTAATGCATATATGGACACTCTGTACTTTGACACCAGAGGATTTTTTTCCTCCTTTTTTGGGCGGTGGGGGAGTGGGCTTATATATTTTTATATTAAAAAAAAAATTGGGAATAATTATTGTAAATTGTAAAATGTGTTACTGTCCATAATAACACAAGTTTTACCAGTATTATATTGAATGAGATACTTCTTTTTTTTTAGTTCACTGGTGGTTGGTTGGTTGGTTGGTTGACAACAAATTGGTACATTACTGTACAGTGTGATCAGGATAATGCCTAGAGCAACATTAATACAAAGTGAAAGTGAGGTGTTATTTACACCCACACTCAGAAGCTGGCTTTGCCTGGTCCAATATATTGCAAACCAAATTAATTTGGCTTTAGAAATTTTGGAAATAGCCACCCAGACTTCAGTTGAGCACTAGATATTCATACCTGGCATCTATTTGTTTCATTCACTCTTCCTGCTAAATGTTTTGACGAGTGTATTGTTGTTGTTTTTTTTGTTTTTTTTTTAACTTTGCAAACATGCAGCTGTTACGACAAACCAATATTTGCAAATCAAGAGCTACTAGAAGCAAAGCAAAACATGACCATGGCAACAGATTTAGGTCCCCACAACAGTGATGAGTAGCTACACACGTCAACTTCAATATTTTAAGTCTTATCGTAGAAAGCCATGCTACAAATCAAAAGCAAACACACAAGGATTCAAGGTACATGCTCTCACTACTGTTAGGGTCTGATGGTTACAGTCATTGTACAGTATTATCAGGGCTCTCAACCTTGCTGTGTTGTGTTTGGAGCACATGCATGCACATACAAGATAAGAGGAGCTCATGATAACCAGCTGACCACAGAAACACACACACACACACTGTCTGTATCTGTCTGTACTTTTAGTGTTGAGTATAAATGGGGCCTCGGGATAAAAATACATTTAAAGCCTGAAGGCCAATTTGTAGTAACATCTCACATTGACGCCATTGGGACGTAAACCCTCTGTGTTGCCTTGAGAAACATATTCAATGATGGATTTATCTTTAGGAACAATTCAGCTTATCTCTGCCTGCTTTTAAATCCATTTCATGAATACATTTTCTTGCACATTTCAGTTTCATCTTTTTTATACTGGAATGGTGTGTCAAACTTTTTTGTTGTTGTTGATATTTGTGATTTGATTGACCTTTTAAGCCTCCCATACTCCGCGTATAAAAAAGAGCTTCAATTCATGATTCAAGATGCTTGAAACTGGCTAGAGAATTGATTGAAATTCTGTTTTAGTTCTCATGTTGCGCCCTTTTGCACACAGTGAATCGACCATAATTAGTCGTGTCTTTTTGAGAGCTCATTTACTTATGTGCTGTATTTTTGGACTCAGCACCAACAGAAAACAAATAAAATACAAGAAAGTGAGTCAAAAAAGATGAAAGGAAGAGGAGACGTGACAAAAGATTTATTTTAAGGAGTGGTTAGACACCTGCACCAAATTGATAGAAGGAGGATGGATGTTAAGATTTACCTAAAATGTCAAGTTGCATGACTGATGAGTGAAGAAGAGACAAACCGGGCAGACCATGATGGACACAATTGAAATTGTTATGGCGTGATCTTTGGGAGGGATCAATAAATGATGAATTAATGATACAGAGTCCAACAAGGGGTGGATTATATACACAACAAAAAAATAATGATCACAGTTATTCACTGTCCCAACACATTTGGAGCAGCAGTGTCAGACATACAGGCTGCTTGAAGGATTGCTTGTTTTTTTGTGTTGTTTTTTTAAATTGATGATTAAAATCACGCTTTGAATCAGAATTACTTTATGTCTTCACATTTTCTGGCTATTTTTATATGTTTTTATAGCACAACGTTAGTAAACGGGTGTTTTACAGTAAAAAATTTCACCAAGGTACCGAGCATCTGAGTGAACAATGTAGCTGTGGGTGGAGGAGTGGGCGGCCGGCTGAAGAGATGCCGAGCGTTAGATACACTCAGCTTTTCCTCTTATGCATCTCATCCATCATCAAACCCTTTATTCCTCTAAATTAATCCATCCCTGGGTATGTGAGAGTGCATGCATGTGTTTGTGTGTGTGTATTTCTTCTCTTTGATAAACATGAACTGTATATACATGTATTTTAATGCTCAGATCCATTACTAGTATATACTCTGACAACCACTATTACGGCCACGATACTACTACAGTTTTCCTTTTAAAGGATTGATGTGCCACTGTTCATTTCAACTCCTGAAATATTCTTCCTTTTTAAAATGCATTTTTTTATACCCAGTCATGTTACTGACAACATAATTGTTCACAAAATGTTCAGTTCTTAGTTCTCAGTATGACGTCCTTTCCCAGCCTCATTCTGCACTTCACAACTTTTTGAGATGTGATGCTGCCATCAAGATTTACAGTGACGTCTTATTGAAATAAGATGACTCAATACTCTGCATTAATTTGCCTTGAAAATGTAACCCAATGAATCCTAAATACTGAGTTATTTGCTGATATCAAATTTTTCGCTCAGAGAAGGGTATGGGCATATTTCTGTGAAAAAGAATTGAAGAAATTCATAGCCAAATAACAAGCCAGACCATTTAAAGTTAGGATAAACGATACAGCAAAAATGGACTCCCAAAAAGGCTTAGAGCTTATCATGTTGGGGTCCAAATCATTGTTTTATGAATTCAGCTACAGATACAGATACAAAATCCTGATATCCTTGTGGTACTTGCAGTCTTTTCAACAAGAGTAGCCAAGCAACCTTTGTTGATAATAGGTATTCTATAATAGATATATTAACAATATCATTTGATTGAGCAAATAGATATTATTGAAGTTCTGAAGTCACCCTAGCCCTGGTCATGGTAGTGGTTATAGGGCTAAAGGACGGTGAAGGGATTCACAGAGAGAGAGAGAGAGAGAGAGAGCGCGAGAGAGAGAGAGAGAGAGAGAGAGGAGGTGGTGATTATGGAGAGAAGTGTGTAGGAGGGCCAACATGTTAGAAAACAAAGGGCTCTGAGGATGAGAGGAGCGCTGGAGAGAGAGAGAAAGAGTAAGAGGAGGATGCAGCTTGTCTGAAGTGTTCACACATGTAAAAGCTGTGGAAATGAGAGGCAGGGAGGAAAAAAATTGATTGAAAGATTGAAAGAAGAGTTTGTTGTTTGTTTTTTGTGAGTGTCATTTGTACGTATACTTACTGTTTTACCACAGATAGTCTTGTACTTTTAATCTTCATTTGTTTATTCACTTAACTGTGTTTTACTCGACAACGAGTGTTTGAGATCAAAGCGTGCGTGTGTGTGTGTGTGTGTGTGTGTGTGTGTGTGTGTGTGTGTGTGTGTGTGTGTGTGTGTGTGTGTGTGTGTGTTTGTGTGTATACTGTCCCTTTTACCCACAGTCAGCTGAGTAGGGGTCAACTGTATGTATTGTTATAAACTGGCTCTCAGTGTCAACAATAGACAAAATTGAGGTCCTCATTACCAAAAGCTTTGAAAACAGGGTTACTCTCCTGTTGCTTTTCTGTTGGCTTTGCCATCAGAATTCTGCAAAGTCTTTCGTGTTTAAAGTGAAACTAATGAATGGAGCACAACCTCGAGGCTTGTGTGCTCGAGGTAAACGCCAGGCTTTGAGGACCCCGAGTGTCCGTTTTAAGACCCGTGTTCAGAGCTACATCAGGGGTGGCTGGTGGTAAATTTCTTCGGTGGGGCTCTTCATTATTATTCAATTCCAACCCGTGTTGACTCAATTTAAATACAGTGCTTTCATAAACCCTAAACAGCTAGTGAATAGAGAGCACTTATTAAGATGACAACGTTATTAAAATACTTAATTAATCCCTTTTAGAAAATGAATGTGTTTTGGGGCTGGTTTACTTGAAATGACAGTCAGTCTGAGTTCAGTGAAAACTCAAGCCAGCCTCGGGTAGATTTTCACCAACTCATCAATCCATCTTTCAAAGCAGTAGATGATATAACATCAAGTCAGGGTTCAGAGTTGCGTTATTTGTCAGTTCTACTCCATACTGTACTTTCACATATAGAGAACTGAAATGGCCTTACTCCAGGTTGACATTGCAATGACGCTGTACTTTCTAGATACCGTCTTCACCCGCCTGGTTTCCTTTTATCTCTGAAGCCAATTAAAGTCTTTGACATTATTATTCAAGAACCTTTTTCACCTTTTGCAAAGAAGAGGATCACAGAAATGTATATGATTGAAATTTAGCACATAATATGGCTTTGAGGGGATAAAGCAGGGGAGGTCAGTCTGCGGATTGCAGGCCGCATGCCGCTCTTTGCCTGACAGTGTGCTGCTCTTTGATCCATTACCTGGGGTATAGCTGATCAAAAAAAAAAAAAAAATATATATATATATATATTTCTTGTTCGGGATTCCAACCCGAGCCTCCTGCGTGAGAGCAGAGAATGCTACCACTGAATTACCAGTGTGCCAATAGTGATCAAGGTTCTTACAAGGCTTTTGTAATTGCATCACTCAGTTTAATCTTGTCAATAAAACTTTCAGCCCAAATTAAATTTGCCTGCCATTGACGGAAAACAGCATTAAGTGAGCGAGAGGGAGGAGTGGCGGCTCCTTTCCTTTCTGTTGCGAGTGCGTGTAACCCTTTAAGAAATGGAACAGTCGGGAGAGCGAACGACAGAGGCGCAGGAGTTGTGCTTGTTCAGGTGAGAGGAAGTGAGTTCGCAAGAAATGCAGGACAACACAGTTGCAAAATGAAGCTGAAGAACACAGGGTATTTCGAGTAGAGTGATTTTCTTCTTGTTCCTTTTATGTAATTTAGTGTTTGTGTGAGAGTGGGGATTTGTTTGTAAGTCAACATGTGTATGATGTGGCTTTATGAAGCACCACGGTCATTTTGGTGATTCTTGATCTCTGATTGGTTGGCCACCCCTGGGATAAAGGAATTTTAAAACAATTTAAAAAAACTTTCTCATTGGTTAAGTGAAATTTATCATTTTTAAATTCACATGAATCCATGTGAATTTTGATTCCAAAATGTTGCCATTGGATCAGATTTATTCTTTTTTTTTTTTAAGGTGAATACTTTTAGTAAAAGGGGAGAATCTGTCTGTCAAAAATTAGGAATGTCTTTTAATAAGCTTGTTCAGCAGTTACAAAAAATGAAAAACAACACAAAACAAACACTGAGAATATATTTTAATTGTTTTATGATCCACAGCTTGAGCCTTTTGCTTTTGTGTTACTGATTCATACAAATATAATCATCATATATCAACACTATGCTATTTGAACATGAATATTATGTATGGGAACATGTTGTAATAAATTACATTTTAGAAACTGAAACATTTCAATGATCTATATATGTAAATAATCCATATATGTACCAGGTATTTTCAGTCATGCTAAATGTCATCACATGAAGATATAATTTAAAGTAATTACTTTTCTAAGTCAGCCTACTGGATTGTTTATCATTGAGACTCTCTGCTCCACCTGGGACTTTTGTCTTGGCCTCGGGGCCGAGATGAAACAGCAGGATCTCCCAGCATGCAACACGTAGCGCCAGCCCCTTGAGTTTCAGGGGTCCGCCGCCTCACTCGCAATTCCCCTGTCGTTAATTAGCTCCTTCAATGAGGGGATGTGACAAAAGAATTGCAGTCTTAGCGGGGATTTCAACGGAAGATTTCTTTTCTTTTCCTGCGCCTCTGCACAGTCCTCATAGGAAATAATCGACATGTTCAGGAGCACAGACCCATAATTAAGATGCTGTGCTTTTGGGATGGTTTTCTTTCTTTCTTTTTGTTGTTGTTGTCAAAGTTGATTTGGTAGCCCACTCACTGATTGCCGTGCAGTGAATTATAAAATTATTTTCAAAGTTATTTAAGTGTCTTCCTTTCTCTACTGGACTAAAATTGTGCATGATTTGACATCAGCTGCTACTTGTCAGGTTGCACTGTGTCATTAGAGGCAATCAAAAGAGAGAGAGGGAGAGAGAGAGAGAGAGAGAGAGAGAGAGTGCTCCATATCTTTCCTAATGCCTGATGTTAGGTAGCATACTTGGAGGGTTAAAACCAGATTAGGTTCTTAGCTTAGAGCAGGAGATCCATTACTGAGTGTGCAAGCGTATGTGTAAGAGTATTAGATATGGTTTGAGAAAATTGATTATAGCGGAGGTGTATTTGAAGATGGACAGAGGAACATGGCAATAGAGGTGCTGAAGTAAGACAGTAGTCACAGACGTGGGCAGAAAAAAGCAACGCGCAGATCAATACAGAAAATATGATTCCACCTCATACATCTGCATGTATAATCATGTATAATTGTAGATTATTTAGCAATTCATGAGAATTCCAAAAAAAAGCAACTTTCTCATTGGTTAAGTGAAATTGTGTCGGATCCGTCTTTGGGAAGGATTGGTCCATTATGTAAATTCTTATTGAAGCTTTGATGAAAGATGAAAGACATGGTCGTGAGCAGGTCTGCACAGATGCTCTACCTGACAATAAAGCCACCTCCAGATCTACCGCACGCTTCAGATGTTTATGCTGGAAATGCAGGCATTCTTCCTAAAAACAAAACCCCTCACGTACAACTGAGCTTAGTAATAGGTTCCATTTTCCCAATTAGCCACCAAAATAATTCTGACATGACAAAATCCTATCAGCCATTTTTAAAAATTATTTTAAAGGAGTTCTTGTAGCCTTCAGCATTATATTTTTTTTTTACTGGGTATTGCCATGGTCCGTAGCAACTCCAGTGATTGAAGAACAGATCATCAACTGAAGTAAAACGTCATCTTGCAAGCAACAAGCAAACTCACAATCAAATCACCACTCTTATCTCCAATTGTATTCTGGGTAAAGTGGGAGTGTCTGAATATGGCTCGTTGGGTTTTTATATCTGCAGAATTTATGGCACTGGTATGTATGTGGGAGTTTTCATACATACACACTAATAATGAAGAAGTGATCATGGTACAGAAATGGTTTGAGAAATTGCATTTCACTTTACTCTCCTTCATATGTACTTTGGATCTCGAAGGGGCATGCTCCAAACAATTTAGCCTTTCTGGCAGCAATTTTTGATACTTAAAATCTGGCTTTCAAGGGACTGGCCGTCTAAATGGAGGGCCGCACCTGCTGTCTTGAAGTGAAAGCCACAGAGACGAAGTAAGCTTCGACAAGGGTAAATATGGTCCGTGGCACATTTTGAAGCAGAAGCTTTTAGAGCCAAAAATCACTTGTAAATACACTGCTGGTGGTCAAGTACATTCGTTCATTTGAGAGCAAGAGATTAGCAAGAGTAAGAGCAGGAGATTGCTCTCATAGTCAGTGTTTAGTAGCTAATCTATCTATCTATCTATCTATCTATCTATCTATCTATCTATCTATCTATCTATCTATCTATCTATCTATCTATCTATCTGTCTATCTGTCTATCTATCTATCTATCTATCTGTCTATCTATCTATCTGTCTATCTGTCTATCTATCTATCTATCTATCTATCTATCTATCTATCTATCTATCTATCTATCTATCTATCTATCTATCTATCTATCTATCTATCTGGAGATGGTATGGCTTCAGTGTTGAATGACATTCAACTAATTAAATCCAGCCTTTACGTCCAAATGCCAGTGAACGCCACTGTCTTTGACTGAGTCTCGCCTCATGTGCCTTAAGATACACATTAAGCTCATTTGGCTGCCCACTGTTCGTTAGGGAGGAGTTCAATGCTGAGAACTGAGAGTTTCCCCGCGCCACTGATTATATGTGACTTGGAAGAAATTAACACGTTCAGTAGCTTTCTCAGTGTTTGAGGTTGAAGCCGCTCTAATTTTTGTCTTTCTCAACAGCACTTCATTTTAATATTGACTGCGCTGTTTGGGACGTCTCCATCTTGTCACAGTTAATGGGAGACAAGAACTTCAAGGGATTTTCATCTAATCCATCACTGTTGTCAGGCCCTCATTTACCCTTCACTGTCTCGTACTGGTATGGGGAAAGATAAAGTTCAAACTTAAAAATACCCACTATCATAATCAGTACAGAAGTATGGCTACATACTCAGGCTATCTGTTATTGCTTTCTGATCATTTCAAAACACACCATAGCTCTGTTTTCTATTAAAAGCCAAGTATATTAACACTATTGTCACTATCTGAACAATGTAATTAAATGCAAAAGCTACAGATTGACTGACTGAACTATGGTGGAACAAGGTACCATAATAACAGAGGGAGCACAAATGTTCAAGTAATATCTATCATTGTCTAAATACAGTTGCACTGTGAGCATTGTAGTTATCCCAGCAGCAACCGGTTTGTACCCGAGGGCAGCACATGCTGCACAGCGGTGAAGCTCTTAAAGCACTCCTCCAGGAACAATAGGTGCATGACTTTTCGGGTCATGATCACAGCAGGTGAGGTTGGAGCTCTGATAAAAGACATCGGCTTGTTTTCTCATGCAGGTGCATGGCCACAGGGGCAGCTCTGCCTGAACAAAGCAGTGATTTCCTGAGGCACAGTGATGTTTTTCTCTCGGTCAAAAGCTCAGAGTGTAAAAAAAAAAAAATCATCTTTACAAAATATCAGCAGGGCATGAAAAGTTGAATACTTTTGTTTTCTTCTGTACTTGACACAGTAAAATGTGTGGCGGGGGTATTTTGAATAAGTTGCACATTTAACGTTATCTGGCGAGGGCACAACAGTGAGGCAGTCCGGTGGAAATGTGTCCAATCGTAGTATGAAAGATGTTGCCCCTGAGAAAGCGTTTCCCCTACGTCACCATGGTGATAGGGAATCTCAGAAATTGCTTCTCGATGTTAAATTGCATTTTTATTTGTTTTGTCCTTCAGCAACAGTTGCATGATGAGATGTATGCAATTTAAGGGGATCCTGTTACCTTCGGATATCAGACGTAGCCATAGGTTTTTGTAGTTGCTGTGGACTGAACTCTATCAACTCTGAGAGATATACAGGATGGTCCAATCGGCATTACATGTTACTGAAACATAGGGAATTACTCAAAAGGGTGTTTTATTGTTTTAGATTCTCGGTCATTAATTTGATTCTATGAATGTTGTGTGTAGAAGTGTGTGGCTCAACCTATTAATTGATTGAGACGTCTCTATCTCTCAGTGGTTTGTTCTGTTACTCTTTTCAGAAATGCTGGCAAAACACAAAATACTTTTTGTGTTGCTTTTAGATTTACTTTGGACATTGAGGGGTTAAGCAGGTGGTGGGAATTATTACCCTTCAGAACATTTTCTCCGCTTGCAATGCCAAAATACCACATTTTCACCAACACCTCAGTTTTGAAGTTACAGTTGACCTATGAGGCAGATACATTGAGTGGATCCACCTTCACAGTATTGTGTAAGCTTTCGTGTTATCCAACCTCACCACTGCGGAAATCTCACCTCCTCCACTTCTGGTTTAGTTAGATTTAAACTGGCCATTGGACTTTGCCTTTTTAATGTGTGTATTGGTATAAATTCATTACGTTTTTGTATGTCTGACTTGTTTTTTTGTAGTCTTTATTGAACACACACACACACACACACACACACACACACACACACACACACACACACACACACACACACACACACACACACACACACACACACACACACACACACACACACACACAGAAACCTTCTATAATGTATCTTTTTTTTCAGATTTCCGATAATCTTTCTCTCATTGACACACATTCAAATCAATGTTCATGTGTATATGATCTGGAGTTCATTTAGTTCAATACTTTATTTCTCACACATGTTTAACCAATGTGGATCTTTCCTTTGGGCAGAACATTAACTGTTTAGATTGTTTGTGACATTGATTTTTCAAAAGCACTTTAAGGAGGGATTGTAACTTAACCTAAAATATCCTAGCGTTATAAACTCTCCTCAGAATCAAGCTGTAGGAATCTGCTGAGCTCTCAGCTGAATGATCTGACAGCAATTCAGTTATTGGATGCAGGCAGAATGTACTATTCTTCTTAAAAATACTATTTTATGAGTAAACAAATTGCTTATCATTTATCTGTGGATTCCTACCTGTAGCTGACGTATCCATAAGTCTTATTGTTTCAGATTTATTAGTCACGTGGTTGTATTTTGATGCGATACAGTGTGTATGTGTGTGTGTCACAGTGGATTCCCCTTACATAGTGGCTCCCTATTGGCTTTCTAGCTAATGTGTTGTCTTTCTCTCTGTGTATATGTCTGTCTGTCTGTCTCTATGACTGTGTGTCTGTGAATGTGGCTGTTCTTGTCCAATTCCCTCCCCCTTTTTTTTATTCTTTTTGACACATTTGGCCCGTCATTTATTTCCTCTGCTTTTCATGTGAGTTGTTTTGAGCCTTTGACTGTATGTCTCCACCCTGCATCCTCCATGAACCGCTTTCTACCTGTTTTTGAGTGTCTGCTTTCCATCTACGTTTGGGTCTGTTGTGTGTGTGTGTGTGTGTGTGCGTGTGTGTCCATTTATGTCTGTGCATCTCTTTCTCCGTGTCTGTGCCCGTCTGTGTCTGTCTTTTCTTCTCCGTCGCTGTCTCCATAATGTCCCCTCCTCCAGCCTTTGTGACTTTGCTGAACGGGGACCAGGCTCAGGATGCCATCCGCTCCCTCCATCACAGCACTGTCCGCGGACGCTTGATCAACGTCACCCTGCAGCCCACTGACTCCCTGCTCTGTCTCACGAACCTGCCCCACACCTTCACCGCCCAGCAGTTCGAGGAGCTGGTGCGTGCGTACGGCAACATTGAGCGCTCCTTCCTGGTGTACAGCGATCTGACAGGCCACTCCAAAGGATATGGGTTTGTTGAATACATGAAGAAGGACTCTGCCTCTCGAGCCCGCTCGGAGCTGCTGGGCCGACCGCTGGTACGTTGAGACCAAAGATTAAGCAGCTCTGGTGCTACATTACGAGCATCATTGGAGTCAGAAACCAAATCGCTTATTCAGATTCTGCTTCATTCCTTTAAAGATTTAATTTTGTCTAATTAGTCAACAAGTTTCCCTTTCATTAGAATCCCAAAACATTTCCATGCAGAACTCAAACCACATTATTTCTGTTACGTAGCTGGATTCGGATTCAAAAGGATTCGATTATTGAAGAATACAAAACAACATCTAAGCATTTATATAATGTGAAATAATAGCAAGTATCTCGTGTTTTAGTATCAACCCATCTCTCTTTGGGTGACAGTAGACCAATGAAACATTAGACTGAGGACAAGGTGCTCAAACTGGAGAGGCCGCCGGTTTATCACAGAGCTACCACAGACACTTGAACTGACAACCTAACACCAATATCTGTATTGTTGGTGAAAACCAGTGTAACCACAGGTCGGTTGTCAGGCCATCACATGGCAAACAAAGAGAAACGGACAATCAAACGCCCACATTCACACTTATTGCCACCATTTAGCATCACTTACATGTTTTTGGACTGTGGGTGAAACCAATGCAACTCTAAAAAAGAAACGCTTCTCCTCTAAAGCACCACATTTATTCAAGAAGACTATTGCTATCTTTGGTCAGACTTTCTGTGAGTCCTTTATTTCCACAAAAGTTGGCTCAATCTTGTAATTATCCATCACGGTTGAAATTGGCGCTACATTGGAGAACAGATAATCAGAGTGAATACTGCCAGCTGACTATGATTTCGGTTGATTGGTGAAATAAAAAAGTGGAATTTGCTGTGTGAATACTAAAATGTTTTTCAGAAGAAATGCAAAAGACCCTTTCTCCTCCCAGTTTCATGTCTACAATTTTATTTTGATTGCATTAGTAATGAGGCAAAAATAGGTCCACAACGAGCGCTCGCAAATGACACCATATTGATGTGCATTTTGTTTTTCACTTATGCAATGCAGAATTAAAACAGTGTTTATCACACAGTGTGGGAGTATGAAACCAGCTGACAATCCAAACAATCATATTCATTGTCATCTTTGTCATTGTTGCAGGGGGATCGCTCCCTGATGGTGCAGTGGATGGACGTCAACCAGCTGAGTCAGGAGGAGAACCTGCACTCGAGGTGTCTGTGTGTGGACCGACTGCCGCTGGACCTGTGCGACTCTGAAGAACTGAGCCATCTCTTTTCAGAGACTTATAAGCCCACCTTCTGCCAGGTGACAGTCAGCTGTGCTTCATATTTGCATTGCACAGCGATTTATCAAATCATTCAAATTGAGGTGATTTCATACACCCTGGACAAGACTGCAACAACATGCATTCAAGAAAATATCACTTTTTAAATGTCGGCAGTAATAAGGTAAATTGTTGATCATCGAGCAGAGCTATAAAGCAAATGGTGCTCATTCATATTGTACACACACACACACACACACACACACACACACACACACACACACACACACACACACACACACACACACACACACACAGACTCACACATCTTTGACAAATCTAGCACCACAGGTAAGTGGAATTCATTTAAAATGCAGCTATTTTATTGGCTGACCTCACAGTATAACTGAGCAACCGTTGCCATGGTGAGGTGTGGCTGCTGTGACACGAACCCCACCCTTGGACGACCCTCACCACCACCACCTCTTTTCTCCCACCGACTGTAGTCATCTGCCCATGTTTTTTTTGTTTTTTTTCACTTGCTCAATTCACCTTGCCCCATTACATCTCCTCCTCCCCCACAAGCCCATTTGAACATCACTCAACGGGTATCTGTCATCCACTGTATTTCCAGTTTTAACTCCACCCCTCTGCCCCACTCCCACATGGAAATCAATACTCCCACCTCATCCGGGTCCCATGATGCTTTGTGGGTGTTTAACTCATGTTGCTTCACCGTTGCAGAGCCAGCAGGCTTTGACCTATAGTTCAGCATTTTCTATATACAGTACACTTTCTGCTAGCGCAAATGTGTTGCTGCATCTCAGCATGTATGTACTAAAATTCTTAAGACACAAAGCTTATCAAGCATTACAAATCACTAAACATGATGCAAAAACAGCATAAACAGGAATGTTATTACATAAAAGCGCTGTCACTATCTAATGTTTCAAACCTGCCTGTGTTAGACAGATTCATTTTTGAATTTTGATTTGCTATCACAGGGTGGTCCAAATCCTTGCTGCATACTAACTCTGCTCCCTGATTTCCGTACTGCACTATTTTGGCAATTAGAAAGCAAAATGATTAGCATTTCATGCTAAAAAGGAAATTATACAATATGTGGCACAGGATGTCAATCAAACTCAGAAAGCGAAAGTCAGTCAAAGTTATAAAATTCATGTGCAATATATTTTGGACAATGTCTAACTTTAAATGGGTCTTCCATGTCCACAAGTGCCTTTGGGCATTATTTCCAAAAGCAGTTGCCTGCAAATCAATATCTGGGGGGAGTATTTTTTTTTGGTTTCTTTTGTTTTCTGTTGGCTTGTATTGATCTGGTTTTATGCAGGTAACCATCCATCCTCAATGCTTCTTTGTCTATCTTAGAGTTGCAGGTTGTTGGAGTCCATCACAGCTTACATGTACTGTACTACAGTCAGGGTACAACCTAGACACGCCCATCACAGAGCAAACCCCACGGAACCAACAACCAGACAGCCTGTTCACAACAAAAGTCAGTTTGCAGTTACAGATTCACTCAACTAACATTGAGCTGGTGAAGAAACACCCATGTACAGGGAAACATGGAAACTCAGAAAGACCTTAAAAGTCCAGAGCCGAATTGTCAATATCCTCGACTGTGAACCACTACAGTACAGTGCAGTACTTACTGTGGGATTTGGTTTAAAACAATAACCGAGTGCATGTGCAGGTATCAAATTATATTCTATATTATTATATTATCACATGCAAATATCTATTGAGATGATAGACCATTGTGCATGGCAGCATACTGTCAGTAATGTGGGATTGTCTTGTTTCTATACCAAACACATCTTTGCATATCATCTGCCTTGACTCATTGTGCCCAACAACATATTCATCCATCCGTCGTCTAATCACCTGCTTTATTGCAGCCGCTTGGAGTTGAGCCCCTCCTTGGTGACACTGGGAGAGTACTTTAGGGAGAAATTTGTGCATGAAAAATAAAATCACAACAAGAGGCACTTTCTATAATCTCCCAGAGACCCGCAGAAGTCCCTATTGTTTTTCTTCTGGTGAGGATCCACCGGTTTTCAGTGAGGTCAAACACTTCTCTGTCAGATTTTGGCCAATAATAGATGGTAGAGGGGACCTGCAGTCTTTCAAAGAGACAATTTTGGGGGGCTCCAAGTTGGAAAATTCGAAAAGTACTATTTCACACCATTGGGAAGGTTTCCTATTGCCAGTGGTCAGCCTGAGCTGCCAAGAAAATTGGTTTATTTTAACTTCATTGCCGAATGTATTTGTTGTCATCACTTCTATTTTGTCTTACATAAACCCACTTTCTCTGTTTTTCCTCGATGCACGCAGGTAAAACTTACTCCCCGTGGCACTTTTCCTCCTTTCAGAGTGCAATTAACCTGTGGCTTTGGCCCTGAGCACTGTAATTCTGCTACCCACAAAAGGACCCTCCAGACAGCACTTTAGTTTGAGTCAGCCAGAAGCGATGGAGGGAGGTGAGGGTAAAGAATGTCAACCATATTAGAGGGAAGGACAGCAGGATGGAGGTGTAAGGAGGTATGGGAGTACAGGAGGACGGAGCTGAGAATGCCAGACCTATTAGAGAGAGGAAGGGGTGAGGGAGGAGAGGACTGACAGTCTCAGGCCTAATAGAGGGGAACAGGGAGAGAGATGGAGAGACGGGGTGAAATGGTGAAGAGGCGTAGGATGTCAATCAAACCAAGAAGTCTCATATAGGCAGCCATAAATGTGCTGATTATGTTATAGAGCAGTTTGGTCATGTCGATGGCTCGGGGGGGGGGGGGGGGACAGGAGGTGCGGTGGCACAAAACAGCAGTTCAGATTGAGACAGTGCGGGTCACTGAGGAGAACAATGTTCACTATGAGCAAGTGGCTCAAACAATTTGCTTCAGTTCATGGGGAGGTGAATTTTCACAGAATAGAAATCAGAAAATCTTATTATGAGCCACAGTTGTATTCATCACTTATGTGTTTTTGCTGGTTTGTGTTGGAACACCTGCAGCAGGAATTTTAGGTGCTTTTCTGAAGTGAGACAAAGGGCGAGTCTGTAACATGATCCAACTGTGACATGACTACATTCTCATATCCATTTTCCATGTCAGGAGGACTGTATCGATCAGGCAATGATGTCAGAGGGGAGTATTTATTTTATTTACTTCCCACAAGCAAGCGTTACATGTGAGTTGATTTTTTTTTTTTTTTCATTGCTTGGTGAATACACTCTCATGATAACCTAGTGTAAGCACACCGTGCAACGGAGAAAAGGAGATATGATCAATTTATTCAAATTCATGTCTCAGTTTAGAGTTTCAAATACGCACTTGGCTGTAGACTTCAGTTTGAGTCTCAGGCTCCCTGTGTTTCTATGGGTACTTCAGTTTTCTCCCACAGTCTAGAAAAATCTATGAGAGGTTAAATAGTGACGCAAACTGGACTTGTAGGTGTGAATGTAAGGATCTGTCCAGGGTGGACCCTGTGTTTGTCAATAATCACCTGGGATCAGCTCCAGCCTGTGCTGTTTATAATTACATTAGAGTTGGCAGGAGAGAAGAGGATTTAGATTTTTTTCTCCTGGGCATATTTTTATACCACTTTTTTTTACCACTATTTTAATATCTGAAAATGTCTCTTGTAATGTAAATCGCTGACTTACTTTATTTAAATGTGCAATCACCCAATGTTAAAAAAAAAAGTTAAATTAATAGTCCATGCTGCTTTTTATATATTTTTTTGAGAATTGTTATGCTTTTACTGACCCTGATTCTCTTTCACTTTCATTTAACCTTCTGCCTGTCAGTCAGCTCCGTTCTTACACATCTTTACACTTTCAGTTGTCAGTATGACAGGGAGACGCACCTTTTTTCACAGACTCACAGACAACCATGACAGTTCTGTCATGACCTCTTCACTCAGTTCAGACAACTGATGTGGCCATTTGAGCTCAGGCGCACACGCACACACACACACACACAAAGCAATGGGTGATGCTCCCCTGACTATTGGCCCTGGCAGTGACACAGTCAGCATCTCTTGACTCGGCCCGACGACTTGGGGTCAGAGGCTGTCAGACACGCTGATTGCTAGCTTTGGATCTCTGCACACACACACACACACACACACACACACACACACACACACACACACACACACACACACACACACACACACACACACACACACACACACACACACACACACACACACACACACACACACACACACAAGTCCCTTTCAAAGGGCTTCAAGGTATGTATCGTGGCTTGAATTACATATGTCATAAACATAAATATTTATTTCCGTCTTTATAAAAACTATCATGAGTCCGTTTTAGCTCAACTTTTATCATCGTAAGTGTTCATTCAAATGACACGATGATTTCACTTGGTAAGACGGGTATACAGTCATAAGCCTGAGCCTCAACTGCTGGACAGCACAGACTGAAAATCAAGTTTCTTAAGTGCTGCGTCACTGCGACTTGACTCATTCGGTGGCGATAATTGATTCGGTTGTCAAAATCAAGAATAATTAATCATTTTAGTCCAAGAAAAAGAGTTTCTTTTAACTAAATGTTGGAATTATATCAGGAACTTACCAAATTATATCAAAAACCTACGTTGGGTATCGGTGCATGTGAATCCATTTCTCCGGCTGGGTCCCAGGTAACAAACCCCCAGAAAGGAGCAGAGCTCATCTTCAGAGTTCAGGACCAGACAGGCCCGATCTACTGTGTGGACACGAATCATTTGCCTGAAATTGCTGCTTTCACGAGTTGCAGATCAACATTAAGCGTCCCATTGAGCACTTAATGTTCTTGCCATAGTTAAGCACTAATGTGATCCAGAGGACTCGCCACATTGCAGAACGCGAATGAGCAATTCACAGCACAAATACAAATTCCACAACAAAAGTGAGTGAGCAGCCTTGTGTTTCATCGGATCGGGTTGCCATGATATTATTTTTTTCGTTCATTTTCTTCTTAATGGTTTGATGGCAAGAGGTCTTTATCATCCAAAAAATGTAATTCCATCACAACTCAATGCAGTAAAACAGCCTGCTGCTCACTGAGTCAGGTTGTGGATTTTGTATTTGTGTTGTAGCAACTATCTGTTGAAGGTAAAGGAGCATCAATCTACTTAGTTTTTAGCTGGATGGATGGAAAGATGGATAGATGGATGGATGGATGGATGGATGGATAGATGGACGCACAGACGGATAATGGATGGACAGACATTTTGAATCAGATATTCATCCCTGTGGAAAGTGAAATAAAAGCCAAATGGACACACGTTGGAGAGTAAAAAGTCAAAGGCCAATAAAATGACTTGCTACACTGTTGACATGTTAACAGCAATTATCTCATCAAACAGTTTCTGTGCAACAAATCAGTCCAGTCCAGAGCTGACGACATTGATTGTTAGGAATTGCTGTCATTTCAACAGTATAATATAAAGCAATCATGTTTGCCAGTGAAAGTTGAAGCGTTAATATTGTTTGTCTGAGTGTGAAATACTCTCATTTCAGAAGCTGTCAAGTTTTCTATTGACTTGGTTAAGTAGTGACTTAGTTAATTAACCCAACAGAACGACCTGTTAGCCAAAGCATGAAAAGAAATGTGGAGGACTGGTTGATTCACAATATATATCATTTAGTTGATGACAAATAAAGCACTACTTTTTTGTTTAATTCCACTTTACTTCTCAAAATCATAGTTTGACAATCAAATATGATGGCAGACTTGCATTTCAAATTGAATTTGTGTCTCACAATCAACATACCAAACAAAAAAAACAATCTCAAAGAAAAATGTAATACATAGAGAGAGAGAGAGAGTCCAAAACACTGCCCATTTAAAATGTACATGATTTCTGTGCAGACCTAAGTCATGATTGAATATGATTCCAAATAAGTTTGAGCAAGTTTTATGTGTTTGTACTTTCCAGCCCGTGATCTCCATGAGCCTCCCTCTCTGTCTTTGATCCTCTTTCATATTGTTTTCATTCATTCCTCAGTAATTCCTTCCATTCACTTCATCCATCCAGCCATCCATCTATCCATCATTTTCCTCTAAAGTATTAGAGTGCTTCAGGTCATTTCCATACAGTGTGTGTAGTATATGCTGATGATAATAGCCTATCGACCGACTCCTCCACACATGCATGCATTTCCCTCTCTTACTCCCTCCATCCATCCTTCCTCCGTTTAGACCGTAGGGAATGGCAGACAAATGAGAAGAGGAAGTGGAGGGCCACTTGATGGAGCGATGATGCTCAGAGGCGTCAGGCTGAGAGACTAGAAGTGCATTTGTTTTCCAGTGATTCGTTATGGATGTGCCTCCTAAAAAAAATTAATCAATGCTCGCTTGATATAACATGAACATGCAGGCTAATTGTTACAGTTGAGGCATATTTTGTTCTTTCAATTCCTGGACTTTGTTATGAAAGCTGTTAACATTTAACACATGAGGTTTATTTTATCCTGAATTTCAAAAAATATTCAAAAGAAAATATTAATGTTTGTGTTGTTGTTGCTGTATTTGGTGGTTTTGGTGGTTGGACTTCCACATGCTGCATTAAATAGGGAAAGAAAGCTAAAAGATGCACAATAACACAACAAATCACGACTTCGTAAAGAAGAAAAATTGTCAATATATATGTTAATTTGTACATTCACTTGTTTCATCTCTTTTTTCATGGTGATCAAGTCTTTTGAGTGCAGAACTTTTCAGCTTAGAGATATCCAAAATTAAAAAACATTTCTAAACCACTTAGAATGCCTACTTTGTTTTTTTTACACACAAGAATAAAAACAGTTCAATGGAAAAAGCACAGCAAACTGTAGATTAACAGCATAACAGAAGTATTTCCAGTGGGGTCATTTCAAAATGATGTGGTCAGCTTAGTGACATTACTGAAGATGTCTATCCATCAGTTGGATTGAGAAGTTACCAAAAATAACAATTATTTTTTATTTTGGTGGAACTCTTATATCAGGCCACATATATGAACATGGTATGTGTATTCATGGGATCATTTACTTACCCTGAATTCTTTAACACGTATCAGTTTTCTTTTTGCGACTTTATCCAAGCTGATTTTGAATCACAATTATTGGGCCATATTTTTTTTTTTTAACAACTATTATTTAGATTTTTCAGATTAATAACACCTTCCAAACGGTGACTGAACTTTCGTTTCTGGCTTAAAGACCAGTTGTCAGCTCTGCGACCAACGACAGCCTGATAGACTCTACTGACTGTGTCAAAAGTACGAGACGACGGTCTCACCTCATCCCACAGTGTCGCCTCCACAAGCAGCCACTCACCAAGCAAATAAAGAGCTGGAGAAACAATGCAACGATAATCTTTACTCATATTCTCATCAAATGCCACAGAACTGAGGCTCGGTGTTTTCATTTGCTTTTCGTTTCATTTTTGGGTGGCACTAATGGCAGAATGAACGACGCCTTTTGCTGGGATTCTTAACCTCCGTGTCGTCGGTTCTGGTAATTTACTGCTATCAATTAACTAACACGTCTGTTGTTGGACTTTGGGAGGAAACTGGAGTACCTGGAAGGAGCCCATGCACCGACAGGGAAGAACATGCGAACTCCCCAAAGAAAGGCTCAGCCAGTATTTGAACCCATGAGAGCGCTCACCACTGCTCCACTGTTTAGCTTCGTGATAAACTTATTTTAGTTATTTTAGTAAAAAAAAAAAAAAAAACTCAGTTTGTATGACACTGAACAGAGTTCAAGATATCTTACTTGTTTTCTCAAATCCAACAATCCAAAGCAAGATTAGAAATGTTGCAAAGATGTCCTTTACGACAGCTTAAGACAGAGACAAAATGCACTTAAGGACTTAGCTCATAGACATGGAAAAACTCAAAAGTGTTGGCGAGCTAATCATTCTGTCGCTACTTTTGATGGTACTTTAAGCAGAGCTACAAATTCACGCACGTCATTGGCAGCTGACGTATGTAATCGATTGCGTATAACTCTTGCTTGTTGGTTTTCTCCTCCAGTACCTCAGCCTACTCACTGTATTGATTTCTTTTCGACCATAAATGCTGCAGAGTCTCTTATCCAGTTTGTTCTATCCACTCATAGCTTTCTGATATGGTTTTTGGTGTTTGTCTCTGTTTTATGCCCCCCCAGTGAAGAAATTCTTTGCTTACTACGTATTCACTGAGAGAAATGTAACGGAGGAGTCATTTATGGTGGGAATGGGTCAAAGTGTTTGAGTCTCACTGAGAATATGAATGGATTGAAGAATGTCAGGTGGAGTTGAGACGACATTAATGTCCCTGGCTGGAAATAATTCCATGCTTTTATGAGTAATGCAATTTATTTTTAATTTCTGTGGATATTTGGCCTTGTGTGCAAAATCACTACAAGGAACAAATATAGTTTAGTGAATAAAGCTAGAAAATAGTCTTGCTGGGCCTCATATTCATGTATTATTTTTGCCTTTGGTGAGGAATAGTTTGTCCTGAACACAATCATTTATCTCCCTTTCGATAAAGAATTCTCCCTGTTTTGCTTTCAGAACTAATTTCCTTCCTCATAGCACAGATTTAAAAAGAGACTTAGAACATTCATCACACATTTTGGTCCAGTACCCATCATGCAATTCCTTCAACAAATCAGTTTGAGATTATTTAAGCATTGTGAGGAGTAGCCAAATAATATGCGTGGTCCCAATGACTCAGAGGATAAAGTGGTCCAAATTGTGCCCAAACAATTGTACTTCTCACCATTATAGCAACTGCTCTGGTTTAAGTGACAGGATAGATCAATACGTATGCTGTTTATTCCAATTCATGACTCTACTATCCTACTCATGCCAATATAACCTAATACTTTACAAATCATGTTTTTTTTTAAATATCAAGCAATATTCTTTTCGATAACAATAATAGTCGATGTAAACTGGTGAAGGGCTCCAAAGTTCTCAAGTCTTCTCATCTGAGGCATCACTGAGGTGTCTTTGCCGAAAGAATTATTGAAATCTGGTCTCTATTCAAATTATTATCAGTAAATCTAGATGTTTAGGGATAAAAACCCCAATAGCCCAGAAATTCCTTGAAAATAGTCAAGTTGTAATTTATCCCAACTTTGATTTTTTTTTGTTGTTGTTCAGCGATCAGCAAGTTGTTGAAATATGTTGATATGTTGGGTTGAAGAGTTAGCACTGTACCGACGTTTTGGTATTCTGCTGATGCTATCATGGCTGCATTTCAGTAGTATTGAAACAGATACGACAAGTAAACTACAGACCAACATGTACTATATAATAAACTAATGGTGATAAAACTAAACATGACCTTGACATCAAGCTTACACAAAATAAATTCTTGAAGACTGACAATTTTTACTTGACAAATGTGGCTCAAGTACATCTCTATAAAACATGTCTGCTCTTTTTCTTTTTCTTTTTTTTAAAAATAAAAGCAGTTGACAGGCGACTTTCCCTGAAATGTTATTATCATTGTATCATTAGTCATCACGTACAACGAAGGCTTTATGTAACAGTTATGTGGGCTGCACATTGAACCTGCACTTTCACGTGTGAACGTCTTCAAATGAAGATTGAACCATTTTATGACTTGTTGCCTTTGTCAGATTGTGCAGGAATGAAATGAAATGAACATATTGGAAGCACGTCTCCTCAAACAGCTGACACATCTTTGACAAGAGTTGTATGTGTTTTTTAAGCTTTCTATTTTAATTCAGTCACAACCAACAATAGGTCGACCAGTGTGTTTTAAGCACATGTACCTATTGTCATTTTCCAACATTATCCATTAGCTTGGAGCTATTAGTCGCCCTGCATTATTTAGCTGCTCCTCAGACCCTGGAAATGAACGAAGCTTCTCAGGATTAAAGTCAATCATTTTTGAAAGTGGTGTTCATAGCGAGTAGTCCACTCTGGCCTTGAGAGATCCATCTATTGACCACTGACGAGAAAGATGCGATGGTATTCTTCCACTGGCTTTGGAGGGAAATATTACAACGTTAACTGGATGTGGCCATTAAAGAGAAGATAACCATGTGGTTTGAAGTGGTCTCTATTTTAGCTGCTGTTACACAGAAAACCTCGGTGTGTGTGTGTGTGCGTGTGCGTGTGTGTGTGTGTGTGTTTGTGTGTGTGTGTGTGTGTGTGTGTGTGTGTGTGTGTGTGTGTGTGTGTGTGTGTGTGTGTGTGTGTGTGTGTGTGTGTGTGTGTGTGTGTGTGTGTGTGTGCAGCTGGAGCCGAGGACGTGCTTCCTTCACATTGAGTCATTGTCATCCTTCCGACAAAATGATGTGAAACCTCGTCTACAGCACATGGTTCATATTTTTACTGTCAGTCTAGCACTCATTAAATTCTGTCTCACATTCGCACGCACACACACACACACTCATGCTCACATGTTATGGCTGTCAGGAAACCTTACATTGACACTATCTAGACTTGTATTCTTTCCTGACTTTCTTTCCTGATTCCAAACTCTGACTAAAGTACTGCAGTACTGTACTTGCCTATCTGCTCCACGATAACCGGAAGATTGGAATGATTTTCTTGAGATAAAATGAGTCCTTATGGGTCAGTGTGCAGTCACAAGTCTGTCCATAAATGTGGGAGGACAAACACGCAGATATATCCAATTTAATGACTTTTGTTTACAATGTTTTGTATTTCCCACACACTCTCCCTATATCTTCCACTGTAACTACTTGCTTGTACCCAGTAAGATCTAGTACTTTGAATTAGTTTGTGTCCACTTCAGTTAAGCTTCTTTTCTCGCACATGTTAATAGAATGGTACTGATTATGGCTTTGGCTATGCTGGGTAACTAAGTTACCTGACTGGGTTTCAGTTAGTCTGAAGACCAGAATAAGGTAATGGTCAGATTCAGACTCGGATGTTCTCACACATACATTGAAACGATTTTGTGACTTTCATTTTCATTTCCAGTGTGAGAGTGCAAACACACACCCAAGCACAACGTGTTGATCAAAGTTACACCCCATTGTATATATTTGTTGATCTACCAGAAGGGATCGTCAATAAGCCAACATGTTGCTGGTTTTGCAGTCTCTAATAGTGACTTGATGATGCATCGCCATGGTAACCTGGGCTGCATCGATTGTGTGCTTTGGAAAGGAGTACAGTTTTTTTCTCCCATTGGGAAAGCATACTAATGACAATACAAATATAATTTCTGTGTAAATGTTACTATTCTCACATGGTGCAAAATACAGAAGTTAAAACTAATTTCAACTGATTTACTTGGCATGATGATTTATCACTAAACAAAACAGAATTAAAGTGGCATTGTGAGGCTTAAAATGAGAGAAATAAAAATCTGTTAATTAGCAAGACGTTGATATTGAATGATTAGAAGTATGTATCTTCTTGCACACTGAACGGTAAAGCTCTGAAAGCTCATTTACTCCAATAAAACAGTTATTAATGATAATGCCTCTGGTGGTCAGGTCTTCTGCAGATAAACGTGGAAGTCTAAATGAAGGGACGGTGGGTGATAGTTTTGACAAGAATGATCAACTCTGCAAGATGTAATTTCAGGCACCAGGTTTCCATAAAACCTAATGTGTTGTTGTTGTTTTTTCTCTCATTTTTCTAGCCCTGATGGACTCGCTATCTTTCAGTGGTTTACCATTTTATTTTGACTCACTTCATCTCAAATCACAACTTTGATGTCGCTGTTCATATAATCTTTCCACACATTATCGGAGCCAGCTTGATGATGAATTGTATTTACTAATATTTTTCCTTTTCACCTTCATTAAACTAGGATGTTATCTGTTATAATCACAATCCTCTTTGCATGCAATACCTGTTAAAGCCGAACAGCTATTGAAAAGATAAGATAAAGGAAAAACAATACAAGACATATGTGGACCGTTAGTACCTCATTTAGTGGTGAAGAATATCAACAACATTTAATGAGCACATTCTTAATGATTCCTTTGTATTAAAATTACCCAATAAATACCGGCAACAATAATCCAATTTTCAAAGGGTTTTATTGTTTAAAGAATAATGAAATTGAATTCATTGTTTATATTGGGTGCATAGATATATCAGATTGTGGTATATAATTTTAATGAAAGGAGTTCAAGTGTTTTTAGATCGTTCCCGCTTAACAATAACCAAAGTCATAACTGGATTAGGTTGAAGGACAAGAGATGAATCACCGTTGGCTTCAGTCACAATGATTTTAACCAGAGAGGATTTATGTTTATAGACTCTTTCTTCATTCATGTGACTTTGTTTAAAACTCCACACACCATTGCATCCTTATATCTTACTTGAACTGCAGCCTCGGGGAAACACTTCGGGGTCTCGCTTTTGATGAAGGAGGATGAAAGTTGTGACCTGATCAGAACTAGCTTGTCGTCTGTGTTTCGAGAAGAACTGGAAACTCTTTTATGCAGGGTAACTTAAAGACGTAAATGTGACATGTAGAGAAAAGAAACATACACGAGGAAAAGACAGCAGAGTTTTGAACTAAATCGTGAATGAAAAAAAACAAACAACTACTCAGTCCTGTTTACTTTTGGAGACCTTTTTTCTTTTTTTTTGCTTTTTGCTTACTAAACATTCACTTGTGCTGTACAGCACCGAGTGACTCATGTCTGTGAAAGGTGCTATATAAATAAAGTTCTACTCTATTCTATTCCAAGATGTGTCAATTCTGCCCTCACGTTTGTAGAATCTCTTCCAAGACTGAAAAATCAAATCTGCACATTAGTCTTTTTGGAGGAAGGAAAGAATGAAGTGATGAAGAAATTGTGTGTCTCTGCTGGTATTTAATTTTTTTATTACTATTATTATCATTCGCAGCTTGCTCAGGATGAGGGCAGTCCAGTGCGAGGGTTCGGTGTGGTGGAATATGAGAGCTCAGAAGAGGCCGAGGCTGTGCTGATGGAGATGGACCGAACTATGGTGGGAGGACAGGAGGTCCGTCTGTCACTCTGCACCCCCGGCACCTCAGGGAGAAGCACCTTGGCTGCACTCATTGCCGCCCAGGGTATGGTGAGTACATTGTACAAAACGCACAGGAGCCCCAGAACAGTACGGACACTCACAGCTTTCACTTCCCCTGAAGAAAAACCTCCGACAAACACAATTGCAAGCCTGAGACAATTGCTTAGCCTAATAATTTCGTGAGCCACCAAAAGTAACATTAACACCTGAGGGCAGATTATTGCAGCAATCAACAGTTAATATCATTTCATGTATAACTTTTTTGATCTCTGCTTCAGAAAAAAAAAGGTTTTTTTTAGGCCCTAAAATGTTGTTTGGATCATCAGATGAAGCAAACAATTTCTGCATTGTCATTGTTTTTGTTTAATCTTTTTATACAGCTTTTATCTACACCCCAAATTTTATTATAATTAAGTTTGCTTTCTTTAACACAGATCATTGAGATAAATAGCAACCCCAGTTTAATGGATGCATCTGCTATGGGAGCTTTTTTTTATGACAATAATATTAAACTGGTATTGACTCTTGCTATAAAATCCCAATTCTTTATCACAACAAATGTTAGATAACCACTGGATATTATAATATTAAAGTTACACAAAACTCAGTGCAGCATTGATCTGGAAGTACAGTAATAATACTAACTTCCTGCTGAAGCTCGAGGCTAAAACACACCGACGCTGAATAACGCGTCAAAAGAGGTTCTGTAGTTTTCTGTATATATAATCCCACTTTACATCATTTAGCACCTCTCTTATTTCCATCCTTATCACCCCTGAAAAAATGTTGGTTGTTTTTCCAATTAAAAAACACCTTCTTTGTACCACTGTGGCTGATTCCTAATGCATAAGAAGATGCTCGTCGTTGCTGTATTCGCAGTTCAGCTACAATCAGTAGTTATTTGAAGGAAATAAAAAGAAATAAGGTGGAAACACCCAGAACCTGGCATTATAAACTTGTCAGATTGATCGAATAAATGTTGTGAAAATTACAATAATAGAATGATCAGGTTTGCAATACTTGACCAGGGATATGAGCAGCAGAGAGACGTGGAATAGTAGAATGAAGGAAAGAACTGGCAACATACCACCGTCCCCAAAGCATAAAACTCAAAAAACTTGTATTGCATTACAGTTACTTTGATCGTGTTGGTACTCGGTGAATCCCTCGATGTCACTGCAGATTTCAGGTTTGTTTTGCAGGTTTTGCCTGATGCTGCCAGTCTTCTTGCAAAGAGCAGCAGAGTCAAACATGACTGAAGGACTATGAAAATACAGTGATTTTAACAAAAAAAAACATTTCCCATGTGCAGCATCACCCAAACATTGGACTTCCTGTTCAAACTCGCAGACACGCTCACAGCTATGTCTCGCTGCCATGTCAGTGTCAGGTAATTATTGCGCATCCAGCATTGAGATTCACTGAGGTCTAATACGAACGCCCTCCAGCTGAAGTCGCCTTTGTAGCTGTGATATACCCTCCTACACAGTGTGGTTGGAGCAGAGAGGCACTGACATGACAATTATAGTTCTCAAGAGTGATCCACCCCCCCACCCCCACCCCCCGCTGCCTGAAATAAAACACACTCTTTTCTCACACATTTACATGATGCATTTATATGTATATGTGGGAAATATTATTTATGTTCAATATGATAAACTATTTGCAAAAAAAATGCCATGAATTTGACCGCCTGTGTGTAAAGTAGAAGTTTCTGGGTTTTTTTCTGATAACGGAAACAAATTCAAAACATCTGAGATGTACGATGCCGATCTCATTGGTTATCATCACTTATTATGCGACTGTCACTTATGTTACATCCATGCAGCTGGAAACTGGGATGGCTATCAGTATGGAATGTCCCATTTCCCACTTTACAGCAACCGCAGGATAAAACCGCCGGCCTCCAGCAGTGCTGTTTTATTGCT
The DNA here is from genome assembly GCF_963422515.1 of Blennius ocellaris. Classification (NCBI taxonomy): domain Eukaryota; kingdom Metazoa; phylum Chordata; class Actinopteri; order Blenniiformes; family Blenniidae; genus Blennius; species Blennius ocellaris. The sequence goes on along the minus strand of NC_137661.1, from coordinate 9,531,480 downwards.
GCTGTCAAAGTCCGGAAATGTGAGTTACAAACTCGTCGTCAGCCCAAAAGGAAATGAAATAAAGTTCAAGCGACAATTTATTTCAACATGACATTGATGCGCGTTGGCTGTGCCATAACTTTGCTTCGTCCCGTTAACATATCAAGCAATTGTTAAAATCCTTACAGTAAAGTTTTATAATTGCAAGTCTCAAGTCAGTCTCATCAAAGTGGTAAGATGTTAAAAAAAATTCAGATTAAAATGAATAAATAAGCATCTATGAAGCCAGTAAAATGGTGGATATGTTGATTTTCATTTTTCAAATGTCACTCAGCTACAGTACACATGTCGCCGTGACCTGCCATCACCTTGCATGTTTTATGAAATCTGAACATTTCATACATGTATATTGACCTGACTTTAGGCTTTGGCTTCATTCAACAGACGAGGCCTAATTAACTTTTCTTTTTTAACAGTGCAAGCCAATGCAACATTATTCAAACTTTTGCATCAACAGTGTTCACACTGAGGTAATAGTTACACTTTTTACAGAGTCTGTATTAATGGAGTGTCTGGCTTCAGCAATGTTGCTCTGATCTGGTCACTGTGAATAAGTTCCTCGTTGATAATGAGATACCCACAATGCCCCCGAAAGCCATTACAGCTTTAAATATTTTAGATTACGCTATTAAGCTCTAAGGACTATAGTTGAGTCAGAGTTTGTAGATTATAGCTTGAAGCTGTGGCGCTGCTAAGCCAAATACTTCAAATTCAAATAATCAAAAGTGCTTCATTTTGAATTTTCACTGATACACGTTGTAAAAAAAGAAAAAGAAAAAGCATGTTATCCTGCTCTGATGGCATTGCACCGATGAGTAGCATGAATTGTCATGTAAATAGGTTGGAGCCTTGAAAGGTTGGTTTGAAAATGCAAAGCATTAACCCTTTGCAATGCCTGAATTGCAATAGAGAGAGTAAACAGGATATTGAGGGAAATGTGTCTCCTCGTGAATTAGCAGAGAAAGATGAGAAAGATATGAGGAAGAATGAGAGAAAAAAACCTCAGAAAGTAAAGGTTGAGGGAGGGATGGAAGGTCAACTTAGCGAGAGCACCTGAGCCTGGTGGACTGGTGAGGTTGTGGCGTCTGCATCCTGAGGCGACTTCAGGATCACTGTCGTGAAAACGAGCAGCTGGTAAAAGCAGCATCAGACCTTGAGATAAAGATCGAGACCCCTTCCCGGCTACGTTTCTCCTCTGAGGCGAGTCTCTCAATTCTCCAGTCAGCGAGCTTGTGTGTGAACGCTGAGGACCAGATGGCCTCCTCCTCCCTCCTCCTCTCTTCTTCTGCCTCCATCCTTCTTCTTACACGACGCTTCTCGCCTTCCCGTCTTCGCGGCTTCCTTACCTCCCTGGCGTGTGCAAGTGCGTGTTAGCGTGTGGGTGGGTGGCTGGATTTTTTTTTTTTTTTTTTTTGTGCCGGCAGCCAAACAGGCTGATGCATCCTGACATTTTCTTCGGCAGAAAGAAAAGAAACAAGTGCACCCCTTCCTCCTCGTCCTCCTCCACCTCCACCTCCTCTCTTCCCTTGAAAGATGCTGTCAGCTACGACTGGCCTTGTTCAACACCGGCACACATGCATGCGCACACAAAACCTTTTTCTTTGCCGTAACACACAAGTGCACATACTGTTTCTGCGCGTGAGGCTCTCCTCTGTCTCTGCTGCTGGCAGCCTGCAGTCAAACCCACTCCATCCCTGTCAATAGAGCTCTATCTCCAGGAGGTGACAGGGAGGAAACAAGGCTGACTTGGGCTGAAGTTGTAGCTCCAGGGCAGACGGGGAGGAAATATCACCATCCCGCAAATGTTGTTTTAAATAGCCATGACTTTGGGCCAGACGCTTAATACAGCCCGTCAAGGCTGATGGAGGATCTTACCTGAGCAAAGGGCAGCTCTATTTGATTCAGCACAGGCTAATTCAAATTGAATTGAATTTGAGTCTATTAAATTGGATTTCCCCTCTGTAATGAGTGATTGAATTCTTATTTTGTAATGAGCTTTACGGTATGTCTTTTGATTAAAAGAGTCAGCAGAGATCTCTTTAAGTCCAGGAAATTCAGCTCATGTCAGATTGAATGTACGCTTTACTGGCAGCGAGGGAGTCACAAAATCGCTGATGCATTTTCATGAGATGTTTGGCACGAATGAATGAAAGCTGCTGCTTTGACAAATGTAATGAATACAAAACAAAGCAACAACAGTGAAGTAAAAGCATTTCCTTTCATTCTAATTGTATGATGGCAATTTACAACACAGTCGTCTATGGCTGAGTTGGTAGAGTGAGTCCTCTTGCAGTCACATGGTTGATGTTTGATTCCCTCCTCTTACCTGCCCATGTGTTAGAGTTGCACTGAACCCACCCGAGGTGCTCCCAATTGTGTGTGCGCGCGAGTTAATTAAATCTGTCAAAGCTGTACATTGAATTGTTTAAGTGAAAAACACTAATAAGTTTATATGAAGTCGCTTCATGACATAAGCTCCATCTCTGACCAAATATGAGCGAAAACCAGGAACTCTCACTCACGCAGGGTGAAGAAGGAGAAATTCCCATTTTTTTGAAATACACATTTCATAATTCGTGGGTGCGGATCAACAAGCTGTGACGGATACCAAACTTCTGTATCAATAACGACTTATGTTAGACATATATCCATATTACTCGTGCCCAGTGAGGAGTTACTGCAGTAAAAGGCAGGGCTGAAGTTATTTAAAGTGTTTTTGATTTATCTGCTGCTTTATAGATTAAATTCAATCTATGTTCCCAAACATTAGATGACTAACAAGCACCGAAAGAGTGTTTTATCTTTATTACTCACAGCGGTTCATTTTATCCACACCTCAGTCAGATTACCTGATTGCAGCAGATTGAGAAGAATGGGTCAATATAATGAGTGTGGTGCCAATTTGTAGCTCAGCAGATAATTCATGAGATGGACTGAATTCATGAAAAGGTGATTAAAAAGATTTTTTTTTCTGTGTCCTTTGTCCTGTTTTGTTTTTCTACCCATCAGCCCACCGCTCCTATGCTGATAGTTTCACACACACACACACACACACACACTGGCCCGTATTACTTCCACTAATTTGCATGCTTTGCTTTCTTCCCCAGATTCTGAGTAATAGAAAAGGTTTGCTCCCAGAACCAAACCTGGCTCAGCTGTTGACGAGTATGACCAACCCTGCAGCCCTGCAGATCCTCATGAGACCATACCACTCTGGGAAGAGAGGAGGTACGAGACACGAATTCAGTCACAACTTTCAATCATTTTCAAGTTTTTCCAACTGAACTCAAGAATTGACATGCTATTTTGTTTTTCTTCATGGCTGTCATCAGATATGTAATGCACTTTTTAACATTTTGGTTCCCGAAGCTAAACACTGATAGACACAAAAGGAGTTTCCTCTAAAATAAGTCCAAAATACTTTTTTTTATTTCCCCAGGTTTGCTTAGACTCTGACTCTACAAAGTGTGCCAGTCTATTTTTCTTTGACATGTATAAATCTGATTTTGACAATCTCAGAGCTGGCAAAGCCTTGAGGGGGTCCCAAACCCTTGGTTGTGAATTTGTCTTGACTGTTCTGTTAGTGTGTAGATGAAGTGTGACAACCGTCTGCCGGCACAGTTGCGTAACACCAAATAGCAAGTCACAACTGGAGATGTGTTAGACCCATCGGAGAGAAGAAAATCAGACTGTAAACACTCACAAAATGATTCTGGACTATTATTATGTTGAAATAACAATTGTTCAAACTTTCTAGTAATGATACAATTTTTTTTTTTCATCCAACATTTTATTTTATAATTTAATTGGCAGTATGATACATGTGCCTGTGTTCAACAATGAAATTATAGCAAAGTTAATCATCATTATGAAAAGCCTCTTAGTTTTTCACTCATTGTCAAATAAATGTGGTCAGTGACAGAAAATATTCAAATTCTGCCTGAAAACTTGAGATGTCCAGATTTACAAAGTAAGAGAGGTATGTATGTATATGTATTTAGTTATTATTTTGTCATTTCTTTTGATATTAAATGCTTTTTTTAAATGTTTTTTTTTGTTGATACTGCATTTGCAGATCTGCCATGTATCAAGTTCAATGTGGCTTCGAACTGATTTTTTTTTTTTGCTCTGCATTTTTGGAATTTGCTCACATGTTGACCATTCCATTCTCAATAATCCTTTAATACAAGTATATATGGGCCTCTCCGTGTCCTGAATGTATCCCTGAATAGTGTTTCCATGGGACCTTACTGGCAATCAGAGACCCACAGTAGAAGTCTATATATTGCAATCACCTCATGGACAGCTTCATTATTTAATGAATGACTAATCAGGTATTAAAATGAATTGGTGTGACATTACCGGAACAAATGAGAACAGGAAGGAGAGAAGATGGGAGGGTTGGTAGCGAAGCTCTCTTAAAGAAGAGCACACAATTAAAGTCTAAAATTAGGACCTTGATTAAATGTTAAACTTTCTCCACCTATTCTGGAGGAGGAAGCTAATATGAGCAATGACGCTTACATTTATTATGACGAGACCTTTTGGTTACCGACGTGCACACAGACGACCCCCCAAAGAGTTGTTGCGTATGTGTGCAGTTATCGGGTGGCAGACACAGATTCTGCTGATTTAACCTCAAAAAAACAAGGAGAATGAAAGCAAACTACCAAAAAATATGGATACTTGAGTTTTGTTTTTGTGGTAAAACTGCCGTTTGTTAGTATTACTTTAATCAGTAAATGTGTTGTGTTGATTTAAAACCACTTGAACTACTGAAATAGTTAAAACAAACCAAATGTTGCCTGTATTTTTCTTCTGGACTTTATCAGTGTTCATAGTAGAAGTTTTGGGCAACGACTCCCAAGTATATTTGTATGAAAACTATTATATTATTTACACCATCAGGAAGAATACCAAAAAGCTTGAGTCAACCTCATGTTTTTGTTGTTTCAAAACTATACAGTGATCTGGCTACTTTTTTGTTTTAAAATCATAAAGTAGAGTTGCTATTTGAGGATGAGATTTTTGACTCGTCGTATAAAAAAGCATTAATAAAAGTCTACAATCTATTTAAACAAACAAAAAATATCCACCGTGTTTGACTTCTACAAAACACAGATCGATTTGCTTAATTTGCTCAAATTCTAGTTTGATTGCATGCGTGTGTGTGTGTGTGTGTGTGTGTGGGGAGGGGGTAAAAAACAACAACTGTCTCACTCGTTCCTCCTTAAACCTCACAGCTGCACCTTCTGGTTACAAAGAGGAGGGTCTGACAGGGAGGAGGATTGATAAGTAACATTATAAGGATATTGGTTTTGATAACCTGTGTTATTGATACATCGGGTCAGTGGTTCTTAACTTGTCTTCTTTATGAGTTTGTTTTTATTCTCGTCCATCCTGCTCACTCCCAATGAAAGCGCCATGTCGTCATGTCTTCAGTTCAACCTTGTGTCTTTTTGACAGACGGCGTCTCGTACCAAACATCATCGCTGCTCACAGGTTGACAAATTAAATTTGCACAAATCTAAGGAAACAAAACATTGCAGATGTTCCACGTTTGTCGTGAGCAATGGAATTGCATAGACTGACATCGATGAGGAGTCTCATAGAAATGAATGACGATGAGCTCGAATAAAGTTAGATTTCTCGACGGTTGTAATGAAGTGGCGGTTTGCCACACATCAGCATATTGTTACCTTTCAGCTATTTACCACATGTCATCAACGCGTCAATGCGTAGAAGTTTCTCAGTCAGTGCAATAAAATGTAACAAATGTTTTAATTTTTAGAAGTTTGATAATGTGAGTGTTTTCAACTTGGTTTTATTGTGTTGAAGGATTTTATTCTTTTTTTTTTTAAGCTTCTTTTCAGTCTTTTCAAACTAAATTTAAGCTTGAAAACAGAAAGTTTTGAGTGATGGAGTCTGCTTTTTGCCAATATATTATCCCAATATTGTTTCACTGCTGCCTTTTGTGAAGCAGATGGCTATAATGATTGCTTAAAATGTTCTGTAAATGACTGATGGATTAGTTGTCTGACTCATGAGTTTGTCGCTGTTTTCCTGTTGAGGCAATGATTGATTAGTGCATTAGTTTATACACAATGTAAAAAAGAAAAGAAAATCACAAATGGAGGCACTGATTGATGTTTTGATTCGTTGTTTGGCTGTGTTTTTATTTTTTTATTTTTTTATTTTTTTAGGAAAGTACGGCCGTCACACCAGCCTGCCGTTCCTTCGACCTCCTCTCACTACAGCTCTGCTCACTCTGGGAAAAGCGCACCAGGTTAAAGTTACATCGACGTGTGTGTGCGTGCGTGCGTGCGTGCGTGTGTGCGTGCCTTGCAATAACATCCATTTACCTCTCCCCTGCAGAGTGCTATGCTTGGTAATGGACTAGTCCTCCAGAACCTATTGCACATGCAGCTCGCGCAGCAGCAGCTTCTACACATCAAAGACAAACGCATCAGCAGTGTAAGACACCTGTTCAGTTGTGCTCGATGATTCGCAGAGGGCAGTGATGAGTGTTAAACATAAACCATGTGCACGCGCCCATGCGCCCTTGTATTTAAATCTCTTAATACATAATAAAACTAAACCTGCCTGAAACTATGCAATTTAATTGCTTTTCTTTTCAGATAAAAGACAGACCTTGAGGTGTTGAAAACTTCCCTACATGTGTTCATTTGCATATTTTCTTTCAAAATGTCTCCGGTGTTGTCTTTAATTGCTGAAATGGATGTTAAAAGTCACCGGTAGTCATGTTTAGAGTAGGTGATTTCCTTTCCTTTTTTTTTGAAAAGATCCACATCTACCGAAAAACGGCTCCCCTATATTTACTTTCCTTTTTCATTCTTAAGTACTTCTACTGATTATATATATGGTCATACCACTAAAGAAAGTAGAATGTAATAAAATAGTACTAATGGAAGCGACAGTGGGTCATCGTATGGTCGTGCTCTCCGTCTTCTCTTATACGCTTCGTTTTCCACTTCAGTTCTTTATAATCTCTCAGTTTCATCAATTCTTCTTCATGTGTATGTTTTTCTTCGTTTCTTGTTGGTTAATCCACGTCATTCTTCCCTCTCTGTCAGGTGTCCAGTCTGCTCGGGGACCCATCCAGGCTGCTGATGCAGAAAGCCTTGTCTCTGCGGCCTCCAGGCCTCGTGCCGCTGGGGAAAGGTCTCCTGGGAGATTCCCCCACAGGTGAACGGGGTCAAGCAGGAGTCACAGATTCCAAGCAATTTAGATCGCAGCCTCTCACACCAACTCTTTTGTTAACAATTTAACAACTTGTTGCTTGTCTCTCTGTCATCAGTCATTTAAAATGTATTTGAAAGCTTTTTGTTCATTGTTGCTGCCATAACTACACTTATCTGTGCTTTTCATTTGTATCTCTCTGTGATAAACAAATTGCACTGTTGATACTATTCTACTTCACATCGTCACTTTACATGCACGTGCAGAGGTATCTTGCAAACAGACCTAAAAGAAGCAAAAGCCGTCTTCATACCAATGAAACAGGGTTTCACTGCATGTGAGTGTTTTTTTCTAAGTCGCTTTGTTATGTGGAATAGTGTGACGCCTTATTGGAGCAGCATCTGCACATTTAAGGACAGGTCGGAGTGCAAAGTGACCACTGGTGCCTTTTTTCTCATTGCGATTTTTAAGTCCTTCATGATGATGTCATGTCTCTGAGTTGTAAAGATCACCGGATGCCTCTGGAGTGTACGTCACAGTACATAACATGTGGCGCATTTACAATTTAAATGTCCAGCTGAGAAAGACTGTTCTTTTAAATATAAATGTAAATCAGGGTCTTGTGTGTGTGCATATACAATGAGATTGTGCTTCTGTACACCTCTTTGATTGTGTGTGTGCAACTGCTGTGTGTTGTTGTTTTAATCACTGTGTGTTTGTGTGCGTCTGCTGGGAACATTAGCTTAAGGCTTGTTAGAGCCGATTATTTTATTGTGCTTCTGAGGCCATTTGTCACAGTAATATTGAATTTATAACTGTGTGTGTTTGCATGTTTTAACCATCGGCATTATGGTTGTTGATAATTCTTTTAAACTTTCCTTTTTGCTTTTTTTTATTTTTTTGTTTGCACGTGTGCACATATTTGTGATATTAAACCCGGGAGTGAGTGAAGTACTGGGAGCGTGAAGCTAAGTGCAGAGCTGAAGATAAACGTGATAAATGATGATGCACGAGCAGGAAATCCATTCTCAAATATTACGACCGGCTCTTCGGAGACGGCCGGGCTGAGCTCTCAGTTTCCGACCGTCTGAGTGATTCATCTCTGTCTGGAAGAGACCAACACTCCGGTGGCCATCAGTAAAAGCCATCTCGCATGTTTCTCTGGCATCTCTACCCACCTTGCTTTCATTTCCTGTTACTATACGCTGCTGTTTCCTGCCTTACTTGTACCTTTCCAACGTCACTGATTTGTTGTTTCTCTTCTTCTCATTTGTCCTTTTGGTTTTCCAGCAGCTGTTGAGAGTTTGTGGTGGCTGCTGTAAAACAGATGCAGATGTTTAGAACTTTCACAATACCATGTTTCCATTTGAGGAGATGGAGATCAGGCTACCAGATGTTGCAGTTTTGTCACAGTCAGAATATTCTGGTTTAATTTCGGTGGAGTTTTGATGGTTTCTGTGTGTGCGCGTGTGTGGTTGATTCCAGCAGGTCATCCAGCTTCTCTTTGCAATCCAAGGACTTGCTTGTTTAATATTAATTTGTTGCCGCCAGCGTTGTGATTGTTAGTCCGTGTGGACTGGTGTCGTCTCCACAGTTTGTTTTGTGTTTTGTTTGTCGTTGTGTGTCTGTGAGATGAGTCGTATCGTGCTATAATGAGTTGTGTCTCGTTAACCTCCTCACAGAGTTGGGACAGGAGACAGCACCAGCATCTACCCACAATGCCACAGTAGTGGTATCGGCACCAGGCATGATGCCTTACCTCCAGGGTCGAGATCAAAACACCACCCATTGTTTGTCGACAACTCCTTCTGTCTCCTCCGCTTCCTCCTCCGCTTCCTTGTCCTCCTCCACCTGTGACAGGCAGCAGCCAGCTCCTCCTGGGACAATGGTGAGCCCCTCGCAATAGTGAGAGAACTATTTCTTGGGATTCAGGTAACTCTGTGCTTGACCCACCTCGACACATGTCCTACGAATCAGTTGTTACTCCAACAAACCTTCTGCTTCATATTGTTCTTCATCACCAGTTGGTTATCTCTCTAAATTTGTATTAGATAGTGGATCAAACAGTGTTGGGGCTTATCTGCAAAGAAATTAATTGTAGCCTCATCAGAAATGTAGAAACCTTAGAACATTGTAGACATGAAGTAAGTTTTCGTTTTCTTTTTTTAGAAACTTTGTAGAAAAGAAAGAGAACATTAGTCAGATGTATTTTTTTCTTTGTTAACATCCTGTGCTGTTACCTTTTTTTTTAACATGATATTCATCTGTCTCTTGTGGATTAGCATAATTAACTTATTATTATAGCTTCATTCAGAAATATCTCTTGTAAGATCACACTAACAAGGGAGTATGACAATAAACCAACTCAGTTCCACAAGGATGCTTTTGAGTGCACTTTGGCCTCATTTCTATTACCTACTACAATACAAGGTTTTCATCTCTGTGGTGTTTGCTGTGGTCTGTTTATCCAACCACCTGCATTTCTGTTGCCTGATGCACGTCCACATCTCCTGTTCTAGGCCTGGATTAAATACAGCACTCCCATGCAAATGTCACCATCCATTATAAGTCAGTCTGCAGAGATAATCACAGTGCTGAGGTTCTTCAGGGATCTCATGCCAGTCCCAGGGCTGTCCTCTCTGAAGTCTTTTTAATCGAAAGAAAAGTATAATTAATAGACAGAAGAACCCTCACAGCATATTTAGCTTTTCAGCAGTGCAAGAAAGTCAACTAAACCCTGATGCTGAGGAAATGTGTTTGATGAGGTTTCTGAACTGTTGCTTTTGAAGCACTGGAGTTGTTCACACAGTGTTTTCACTGATTCCGGAGTATACAGCATGTTAAAGTTTAAAGTGAGCATAGAAATTTCACCTGACGTTAAACATTAGATTTGCTCTAATAAGTCAAAGCTGGAACAGTAAAATGATGCATAAAAGCCATTTAACCCAATTTACAGGACATTTGGGGACATTGAGCATGAATGTAAAGAATAGATGCATTTAGATTGCCCTAAGGCCAGGTTATCTTCTGAATGCGCAAACCTCCACCAGGAGGGAATCTTTCAGAAGTTGCGTTGTGAGCTCACTGAAAACATGTAATTGGACATTAGTTTTGACGAGCCACATCCAAAAGGTTGTTTTTTTGCGTGTGTGTGGAACAAAAAGCTGAGAGAGGACATCAGGAGGTGCTTCTCTGTGGGTCCATACAGGATGCATTTCATTATGCATGAAAGGAAAGGACAAAGGTGACCTGAGGTCAACTCAATAAAATATGTTTATTCAACAAAAGATGATTAACTACAACCCAGTCAAAAACATCCACAAACTCAGTCCACAAACTCAGTGTATTAAAAGATGGTGAGACAAGCAAGAAAAGAGAGACTTATTAAGAAGTTTAAGTCTTAACCATAACGTTTATCCTTTAGCCAATCAGAGGCCTGGAACACCAGTCAGACACATCAGCACAACCACAAACAATTCAGGTGCTTTGTACTAGTCCCTGGTTCTGTCAGACAGGGTTGATAATAGATCACATGCAATAGTGCAAAACGTTCACTATGACTTTGCTTATACCAGGAAAACCAAGAAAACAAACGTATAGAAGTTGTTCTTGATGTGAGCTGAAAAAATAAACAGATCATCATAATTGGGTGTCGTTCAACGAGACACACATCTACTTTGGAGGAAATGTCATCTTATGAAAGTAATATTGATTATAAGTATCAATATGAGATGAATGCTAACTGTGCTGAGTTATAACACTTCCCTGACTCCCCTGGAAAGTCTTTACCAGGGTAGTAGATTCTCCAGCCAACAGTGGAACCTCAGATCCAGGATGAAGAATGCAAAGTCCATCCTGGCGGTGGATCAGCGGACGAGCTCATAGTTTATAGAGGGGATTTTTTTTAGGAGGGGTTGTGAGATCGATAAAGTAACTGCTGTACGCATCATGTTGTGGTGAAGAGGGAGCTGAGCTGTAAAGCAAACCTCTCCGTCCACAGGTCGGTGTACATCCCCACCCTCACCAACTTTAGGTTATGACCAGACGAATGAGTTTGCAGATACAAGCGTCTGAAACGGAATTCCTTCTCAGAGTGGTGGGCTTCACTCTTAGAGTGAAGAGCTCAACATCTGGGAGAGGCTGAGATACAAGCTGTGACTCCTCCACATTGAGAGGAGCCAGCTGCGGTGATTTGGGCATCTGATGCGGATGCCTACTGGTCGCCTCCCATTAGAGGTTTATCTGTCACGTCAAACTGGTAACAGGCTCCGAGGTCAGCCCAGGACGCCTGCAGATTCTATCTCCAGTTGAGTCTGGGTGCGTCTTGGTGTTTCACCAGAAGGTTGTGGGTGGATGATGGATGGATGGATGTTGTATTCAGTAATTAGATCCTAATGACGGCAGCATGGATAAAGGGATTTAAACCCATCTCTCTTTCTCTCTTCAGGTGTGCGGTGGTCAAGGTTCCTTGCTGGGTGATCCTCCTAAAGAAGTCCGACTTCCCTCTAATCCTTACCTTAACCTGGCCAGTGTAATGCCTGGAGTCGTTCTGCAAGGTGAACCCAATTTTTGCTCTCTATAAATTAGATTTGAATAGCAGGAGAGATTTTCTCGTCTGTGTATTTTGGAAAAACAACATGCACGTTTGGATACATGCAGAATATACACTTCAGATTCAGAAAGGTAAATCTGAATAAGACATTACATTGAAGGAAAAGTCCAGTATGTCAGATTCTTCAAAGAAAGGTCTGCTCTGCTCCACTCAGTATAACCTTCTGTTATTTCTCTCCGTGGTGCATTTACATGTTGTTCAGGTTCAGTGGGGAGCAAAGCCCAGGCAGGACAGCCAGGCTCTGGGGTGTACAACAGTCCCATGGCTCCTCCGGCCTCCCAGGGCTCCAGCTCCTTCTCCCACAGTGCAGCCACAACAACAGCTTCCCCATACAGCACTGATACCTCCAGCGACTACAGCCAGTACAACCAGGCCTACACTCAGGTACTGCACTATGTATCTGCATACATGGCAGGATTGTCCCAACGGTTATGGATGGATGAGACTCTGCATGTTCACAATTGACCAGTGCCGAGTCTAAAGGAGAGGGATGGTGGCTATATCAGGGGGAAGGATGAGAGCAGCAGTGACAGAGTGCGCTGTAACTAGGCAAGGCAGGGAGGAGGAAGAAATGAGAATGGGTAGAGATATTCAGACAGAGTGGATTTGGCAGAGAGCACCGTGTGTCTCCATCTGTCCCCTTCTCTCTCTTAACACTCCACACTCAGAAAGACCCACGAAGCCTCCATTGTCTGTCTACACAGCTCTTTCTTTCTTTCTTTCTTTCTTTCTTTCTTTCTTTCTTTCTTTCTTTCTTTCTTTCTTTCTTTCTCACAATATTTCCTCCTCCTGAGCAAGTGACATATCTGATATTTGTAGCAAGACGCAAACTCAATTTTAAATGTTAATTACAATCTACTCATCCAAACAAATGAGTCACGATTAGATAACCAATGAAACTGTCGGTTTAATTTCTCTGAAAAGACAAAGGAGAGGGAACAGAGGAGAGCTGTTTCCAGAAACAATAGTTTATGAATGAGAAAAGGAAAAGAGCCGACATTTAAAAAAGAGGCTTAAAAATAATCAACAAAGACAAGAAAATTCTTATATAAATATATGTGTATAATAAAATATTATGTGTCTGTTTTATCTTCTGGTTGTCGGCGTGCGTGCGTGTGCGTGTGCGTGTGTGTGCGTGTGCGTGTGCGTGTGCGCGCGTGTGTGTGTGTGTGTGTGTGTGTGTGTGTGTGTGTGTGTGTGTGTGTGTGTGTGTGTGTGTGTGTGTGTGTGTGTGTGTGTGTGTGTGTGTGTGTGTGTGTGTGTCACAGGAGGCCATGCAGCAGTGGTACCAGCACTACCAAGCAGCACAAGCTCACACCTACAGTGCTGCGGCTCCACAGGACAACACTGCCACAGAATACAGCAAGGAGCACGCGTCGGTAAGACACACTCGTTTGTGACTGTGCAGGATCCTGTCAGCACTATTGTGTGCACAATTGTTCTCCTTTCTGTGTCGTTATGTTTTGTGTACTGTGTTCCAGACTCCAGCAGTATCCTCCTACGGGGATTACAGTTCGTACATGCAGGCCGTCACTCAGTACTACTCCCAACCTGCCACAGCCAACCAGGCCTACGCCAACAAGGTATACATACAACCCAAGTGTCAACGTCTAGACATCAGGTGGTTACAGTCATTATACCTTCATCAACAGTGAAAAGAAAGATAACATTTCTAATATATATTTTTTTTAATCCATGTGAAGTAGAACTTTGACATAACAAGAACGAAACTACTGCTGTTGAATCTAAAATCACATATACTGTATAATCCAACACTATGTATGCTAAGTCAGTTGCTCAGTCGCAAATTTTGGTGGATTTTACACTTCCTAAATACTCTTGTTTGAAAAGATTTGTTGGTGTCAGCTCAGATATATAGAAAATAATAAAGCATGATCAGAGTGGTTAGTTAGAAGTTTTTGCTTTGGCCCTTATATAAAGTTATTTTACTATACATTATATTATTTCCTCGTGGGGGGGCTCAATGTGCACACGCCCACACACACACATTCAATGCAACAGCGAGCCATGCATGTAATAAACGTTTCATTTCTATCTTTGAATTATTGACAACTGAGTAGAAATTATTAATTTCAGGCACTGGAGAGACCATTTAGACTGTCGATGGGACTTGCATACAGAGGAGAACATTTTGGAGTTTACATCAGGGAGTCATTTCCCTCGTGTATGTTTGACACGTGTTCTCTTTACCCCTAAAACACTTTTACACACTTATATTGTGCACATTTTTATAGTTATTGGCTGATGTTGATACAATTTGCAAAAAGGTAATAAACCCTTTATAGGGCATTCAAAACAATACAACACACAATAGTTTTATTTCAGTATATTTTACTGCTTTAAAGTCACTTTTTTATGTTCCCTTTATATTTGACCATGTATATAATCCATTTATTCTATTTAACATGTTGAATAGCGTCATAGTGAGTAAAATCACACATATGTCATTATTCCTTATGGATTAAATATCTTCAAATTAGATACATTCCCACAGTTTATATGAAAGATTAGATACATACTATCTGTTGTTACTTTGCTACTATCTAAAGTAGTATAGACATTAGTGTATTTCCTTCTGATACGACTCAGTAGCAGCGCTGGGTATACGTACCAGCAGCACAATATCGTGTTTAATATGATGGTTCTCAATGTACAGTTATTTGCAAGAAACAGTAAGAAATGCAGAAGTTACTAAATGTTATGTGCTCGGTATAGAGTCAGAACCCCAACTTAAATTGGAAGCATCAGCTCTCCATTCTGCCGCCCTCCGAGCTGCATGCTGGTATTTAGGTTCACAGAGTCCGCATCTTTATTTGGAGAGCATGGCCTCCATTCAAAACTGTGATAGCCTGTTGGAGGGACTCATCACTCTGCACGTAGCAGCTGATACCAAGCAGCTCCGCACAGCAGAAGCAGTCAGGTCCAGGTTTATCACTGCACATATATCTGTGTTTTCGGAGGTTATGTGAAACTTTAAAAATGTACATGACAACTTTATTCTGAGGTGGGGTCAATTGACATGCAAAACAGTTTCTCAAGAAAATAAAAACGTGTTGATCACACCAGGTGGTCTTTTTGTTTTGGCTGGTAGCCATTGAGGCGAACAAGCCCACACAGCAGCACCCTGTAACATGCTTGAGTGACCTAATAGCAGACTCTTGCACATCTCATGCCAGCCACCAGGGGGAGAAAATGTTCATCCGAATAAATATATGATCGCACTTTGCTGTGAAAGCTACAGTTGATGTATAAAAAAAAACCCAAAAAACCCACAACCTCCGAACCACAAAAAACAAAGCACATTATTACGGTTTAAGATTGAATGATTGCTCAACATTTCCCATGTGTGTGTTTTGCAGGAGGTAGACGTCTGTAAGCCTCTCGGCGTCTCTCTGCACGCTGTCAGTAACAGTGCAGCTCCTCCTCCAGCCGTCCTGCCAGCTGCTGCCGTGCTCCCAGCCTACAGCACCCTGCCATTAATGCCCGGTTTCCTCGGGGCGCCACACCCGGTTGCAGCCACGCCAAACCCTGTAACGCATGCACACACTGCCGCCACCGACTGGAACACCTACTACTATGTAAGTTTGGACCCTGCACAATGTGAAACTGAGCATAGAAGTCCCAGTTGACTGTTTGTTTTTTGCAGTCCAGTCATAGAGGTATTAGTACAGTTAGCATTTCTGAAGACAATTTCATGTGAAGAAGTCTGAAATAAATGACTAGTTAGTATTATTATAAAGAATAAGAAGGCTGTTAATCGTTCATGACCTGATTTAGTCATTCATCATATTTTGATAAGACATAATTAGAGACAGAATAGGAGTTTCATCACTTCTCAGGATGACCTGATCGATAATTCTCACTAGATTATAAAGAGTCAACTCTTTGGCATCTTTGTGGAGGCCAAATGGAAATGTTTTGTCTCGTTATTGTAAATGCGACATCTCACACATATAATCACTTCTCTTGCGTTATTAGACCTTGCTTTACTGCATGTGTCCTACCAGATTAGGCACACATCAGTTTCAATTATATTCCTATGCAGAGGCACACAATCACAGCTTTTCGTTTTGTTTTCTTCAATGTTTAGTGATTATATTAGCCTTTTCAGAGATCAGCACAGAGAAAACAACTACAGTCACTTAAAACACACTAAACATCATTTATCTACGGGGTCTTTTAATTCTGACACGGTGTTATAAATGATTCCCAACAAACTGAATTATGAGTAGAAATAAGCAAAACAACATAGGGAAAGCTTGATTTTTGTGATGACTTCATTATCTACTAACTTACCGAGAAGGGAAACATGAGCTACAAGTGTGTGCATATTATCTCACCTATTCCTGAGATATGCCACTAATATTTTAGTGCAATTTTTGTTTTTATTCATGGTTCAAAGTCATCCAAGCCACTTTAGAGGAAAGGAAGTGGTCGGGTCTGGTAGAGTGAGAGCATGATGACATAAGCAAGACGAGCACAGACATCCGAGCTGAGCCAGAAAGATTTACATTTGTTTGTGCAGACTGCATCTGCACCCCTTCCTGGAGCTGAGCGGCGAGGATAAAACTTATAAACACGAACACAGAGTGTTTGTGCCTCTGTCACATTCAAGCACTTTGCACCCAACAGCCTCCATCCATCGACCCAGCATCCACAGCCGAGTACAGTTGCTGGGATGGTAGCTTATCACAGCTGACATTAGACGAAGGTCAGCCTGCACATGGCACAGTTAATCACAGCACTTGTACACACACACACACACACACACACACACCTGTGTACCCAGTTTCACTGACTGACTCATTCATGTTTTCTGTGTTTCTAAATTCCTCAGTTTAAGGTTTTTATATATATATATAGATAGATAGATAGATAGATGGATGGATGGATGGATGGATGGATGGATGGATGGATGGATGGATGGATAGATAGATGGATAGATATAATCTGCTCTGATTCATGTCTCATCAGAACCAGGCGAGGGGCCATAAGAGGGAGTATCCCCAGCTGGCCGTGCAGGAGGTGGCATCATCAGACAGCGCCTACATTGGGCAGCATTCCCAGGGCCTGGGGGGCCAGTACGCCGACTACTTCAAGAGGAAGAGGCTCTAGTCTGAACCAAACCTTCAAGCCTGATGCTTCGGGAGGGGGAAGTGCAAACATCTGACAGCCTGCTGGATGTCACAGCTCCCTCTAGTGGCCTTCCTGTGGCTGCCATTTTGCATCCCCCCGCAGTAGGTGTTAAATTTAGATTTTAGGGTTGCGAGTGGCTCAAATAAAAGCAAGCCATAGTGCATTTTGATCATGTCACACACACACACACACACACACACACACACACACACACACACACACACACACACACACACACACACACACACACACACACACACACACACACACACACACACACACACACACACACACACACACACAAAACACAGTGTTCCTGTCGTCCTGTTTAAGCCTTAACTCTTTAACTTAAACCGTTGTTTCTCAGTCAGTGAGTTAATTGTATTTAACTAATATTATCCTGTACATTTTTTCTAATAATGGAAACTTAGCCTAACTGTGTCTGTAGGTAAAAGCTGCTTTTTTTTTTATTAGGAAGCAGGCAACCTGTCTGCCAGCTGTTAATGTCTTAGATCTGGTCTCAGAGTCTGGAACCTCCCTCTCCGTCTCTTTTTTCAGAAGACTTAACTTGTGTGATGTTGCACTGTTGACGCGTTGATCCACCAGTCAGACTGACTTCTGCTGTGTTCCCACTTCATTGTCGTTCCCCTCTTCCTTTTATTGCCCAGGTTCCTCTTCTAAATCTCTCCACTGGGAATTAGGGTGTGTGTGTGTGATTCTGTGTTTATGTGACTGTTGCTATGCTGTATCTGTAGGAAGTGGCAGCCATTTCAATCCCAAAGTTTGGGAGAACATCAGGAAATAAAAAGGGCCTGAAACAATCAAAAGCCCTCATTTGCGGTGGCTTACAATGGCTTCCCTCAATGAATGGACCTTTCTTATGACTGGGCAGAAAATAAAAGGCGAGTGTAAATACTGCAGTGTAGTACAGAGTTATATTATAAAGCCATGCGTATCAGACAATATCATATATAATGGACTTTTGAGCTCTTTTTGGGTGTTCTGTACAACCTGAATGAAAAAGATTTATTAAATGTTAGTTTTTTTATCTATACTGCTATATATTTGTAACATAATGATATTCCAAGACAATTCAAGGCATTTGTTGATATAAGGGTCAAAATGTATGGACCTTGGCATAGTGAATTTTATTTGGTTTATAATATTTAAGCCAAAAATTAGAGCACAGTTCTCTTCTCTTCTCTTCTCTTCTCTTCTCTTCTCTTCTCTTCTCTTCTCTTCTCTTCTCTTCTCTTCTCTTCTCTTCTCTTCTCTTCTCTTCTCTTGAATCACAATGATTTTCAGGACTTTCATTTCCAGCTGGCATCTCCCATAAAGGTTTCAGTCTCTGTTCATTTCTCCCATTGGTCTTATCGGTATACTGTATAATTAATATTTGAAGCAGCTTTGAAAGTTTTACAGTCTATCAGTTAGTAAGAGTTGACTGACTTTTTTTCCCGGGGCATTTGTTGCATCACTACATCGTTATTATCAAGCAGTAAGGTTTTTCACAGTAATTACTTTTTTCTTTTTTTTTTTTTTTAAAGTATCTTCAAAAAGTTTATTCTGGAATATTTAATCCATGATATCAGCAGTTACCCCGGGCTACACTTTTTGTACCCTACCACTGTGTGTGCTTTTTAGCAGATGCTGCTTGGCTTGAAAAATTCCTGCAGATCAATTTTAAGTTTTAAGGGAAAAGAAAAATAATTTACATATGTTGTTGATTTTTTTTTTAATATATACAGTTGCTTGATTCAAGGGACATAATAACTCTTTGGATTTGTTTTCAAAAACCAAACTTGTATTTGTTTGCTTCTTGTAGTATCTTATCAAGTGCACCATTTTCATAGACAGGTTTAGTCGGTTCAGTGCATCTTTACTTTGGACGTGAGGTTTATGTACACAAGCCTTTTGTCTCACACAACAACTAACGCTCCCATTACAGTAGAAAGTTGAATGTATAAGTTGTTAATTTTATAGTGTGAATGTGTTATTATATAGTCGTAAAGGTGAAAGCTTTCTCTTTTTTGTACAATCTGCTTGTCATCGGATTATAATGTATATTTGCAAGCAGAATATTACTTGCTTTGCCATGGCAACCACACACACACACACACACACACACTGTGAAAACCAACTGCAGGTGAGATCCAATAATGTGCACGCATCAGTTTAAGCGACAGCTTGTGGTGCAGTTTCTCCTCATCGAGGGAACCGCAGGCCGTTAACGGGACGTCCATCTTGTTTGGGACGCACAGACACGATGACGGGACAGCCCAGTGTCAGCAGAGTTGTCGAGTGACGCTCAATGAGCACGGACGAAATGGCAAAAACATTTAAAGCAATAAATTGACACATGCGTCGTCGTGTTTTCCATGAGACATTTTTGTCCACTCCGTTGTTTTCTAAATGAATTTCTCTGTGTTGTGCCCCCAGTTGCCACGTATTTCTTCATGTTATAGTGACCAGTGAACACTGGAATCACTTTCAGTCCGATAGCAGTGATCAGTAATGCAGCTGACAGAACAAATTCATGAAGGAAGAATTCAAATCGCTTGAACAATCATAGGAAGCTGTGCTCAGGCAACTGCAGGTGAAAGGCTGGATACACCCCCAGCTGGCTGACCCATCACACACACACACACACACACACACACACAATGACAACATGCAAACTAAATTTTGTTACGTTACATTTTCACTCTGAGCTCACATTTTCTATATTAATTCGGATTGAATTCTTTAACAAAGTCATATCAGTCCAATAAATCCCACATAAGATCAAAGACAGGCAATGGAGACATGAATGGATGAGAGAAGTCCCACATGTTTCAGTTTTCTCCCTTGTGAGTTTTGAGGAGGTTGTGAGGAGGACGGGCTCCATTTACCCCGTGATAATGGTGTTTTAGACCAATCTGCTTTCTTCCAGCGACATCTCGTCAGACTGTGGGTATCTTTTTCAAAGCTATTCTCGGTCTTGTATTTGGTTGTGCTGACAGGCCCGTCTTCTCTGTCACAGTCTGGTTTGCTCCCCGGTACGACTGCTTCCAGATTGTCCTTCTTGCTGCCAGGTGACCGCTCTCACCTCCACCACTCTGGAAAGCATGGCGGGGATGTCTGTGAGCCAGGGAGTGTTTTGTGACCAGAAACAGGACCTCTGTTCCTGCAGGTGAAAGGTTTGGGCCGGCAGGTTTTAAAACCAACTGTTTGCATGTCAATTTCCCCGTCAGCCTGTGACTTGTCTCTCACTGTGGGGTCGGTTCGGCCTGAATGGTTTCGCGGCTGATCCATCAGTTGTGGCAGCTTCTAATTATGCTGTTAGTGTGGATGTACTTTTGTGCTGTGAATGTGGGCGGAATGGAGGAAGTCTTGAGGACACAGCGGTGCAGGTCGGAGGGCGCCGATCAAAGCAGATCACTTCATATAGGTTTGAAAAGTGAAATCAGAAAGGCGTCTAAAGTTTTTGGAGCCTGAAATTTGCCCGTTTAAAAACAGACCGAGAACAGAATGAATTCTGTTTTTACTTGACCAAGATGTGAAGCTTCTTTATTTTGTTTAACTCAACACAAAGGTCCAAAAACATTGAAATAGTAGGTGGGGATTTGGTCGTAGGAAATGCCAGTTGTTAATTATTTGGCTAACCAATAGAAAGGCGTGAACTGGTCCTCCCAACGTTTTGAAAGTGGATCCTGTTAAAGGTATAGCATTTCAGATGCATATTTGGCTTGTTCAACAAATTCTTGTGAAACAGTAGACCTGGTTTTAGTAATCCGTCACTATATCTTTTTCAGTCATAACATCTAAAAGTTTGTAAATGTGGCATGTTTATGTCAGAAGTTCGAATAATTTGTCTCTTCATTGTGAGTCCTCATGATTGTCCATAACATTGAAGGGTGTGTAACCATTTCTCTTCAACTGAAGCCCAGTCGGAACAAAGATTATTTTTTGATCTGGTTTAATGCACTTCAAAATGGTCTACAAAGTTCTCAGAAGCTTCCCAATCTCCCCCAGCAATGATCACAGCTTCACAGCATTGTTCTACATGTAAATCAGGCCTGATCTTACCTTGAAACACGAACGCATTGTTTGTCTCACAAAGGAGTTATCCTGTGTCAAATTCCAATATTTCTCATTAAAAGACAGTATTGTTGTTAGCCATTGGTGTCGATAGGCAATAAAGGGGTTAGAGGTTTTCTTGAAACTGTCACACCTGTTAAACTTATCGTTCATACAATTTATAATTTAGTTATATTATATATATATTTTTATATATTTGTTTTAATCGGACTAATTACAAGATTTTTTTTTAAAAGGGAGAGTTTTAATAAATAAAAATACATCTTCATTTTACCCCCCTCTTATCGTATTTATTATTATGATCATAATTAGCTTTTAAAATGTTAAATTTATCCTCAATTCCCAATAGGAACATCGCCCCCATGTGGTGTCTTCACAAATAGCATGCTGCAATTCTTTATGTTTTGTCACCTGCTCACACACATTATTATCTCCATCTTTCCAAGGATGCGTCACAAAGTAATCTGTCTGTGCTCTAAAAAAAAAACAACAACCCAAAAAGCAACCCACTGGTTGTTTGAAGCTTTTATTCACGGTTTCATCACTCTGTGTTTGCGTCGTTGCTGAACTTCCCGGGTATTTCTGATGGAGCGGGAGCGAGTGTTTACTTCGACGGGAACTCGGCGTCCGTGGGTGTAGCTCTCTTAGAAACGAGCTCCTGGCAGGTAATGTTGGTGAGGAGAGACACAAAGAGAGAGAAAACAACTGCAGCTGCTCAGTCGACAGGGAGTTGTTGGGGTTTTTTTGTGTGTGTCTCTCTCCTTGTCAGTCTGCTCAGTGATGTGGTGTTGGTTACGTCTGCCAGAATCCCGCTTGTTGCTCGTACCGGTAGAGTTGTCACACACACTGGGGACGTCTCCGCTCTGGCGTCTGGACGGATGCTCACAGTTCTTCACTCTACTGTGGTACAATTGTTTATTTGTACTTCATTAAGCTCACGTCTCATCCCCCGTCGCCGCCTCCTCTTCTTCTTCTTCTTCACCATCTCGTGAGATGATAATGGTAAAAGGATGCTCAGGAAGACTGTGTTCGCCTCCAATAGCAGCAGGACCTGCTTATCGTTCAGACTCTTCTCTGACCTTTGACTCCTTCTCTCAGACATCTGCTGTAGTGCATTTGTCTCCTTGGGTTTCCACCCACTGTCACATGCGACGTCACACATCGCTGCCGTTTCCGCCGGATCGCTATCCTGTCCTTCGGGGTCTCAGCTGAGACGTCAAGCTGTTCTGAGATCTGTTTTGTGTCTTTACAGTACGCCTGAGGACACACCAAGATGAACTTCAGCTCAGAGGGTAACACAGTGTTTGGTATTTCATTTGGTCCTTGAAAGCTTTAAATTAAGAATAATAATAATTATTATTATTATCATTAGAATATATTGGCAGGAGTTTGGGTCTGCGTGTGCCTGGAAAGCGGCATCCCGCAGTTCTAAAGTAAAATCAGGGTCAGATCATTTTTCACTTCTAACTTTGTAAATGTGGATCTCTGCGGGAAGCGTCTTCATTTCTGTCATTTATCTTTGGCTGGTGGTTAATGTAACAGTTGAGATGGAGGCGTGTGTGTGTGTGCATGTGTGAAAGGTTTGTGCCAAAAATAAAAATACTTAGTGTTTCTAAATTTATGCGGAAATCATGTTCAATCTTCAATTACAGTAAATATGGATAAAAGGCTCAAATAATTTAGCATCAGATTTCTTTTCCCATAAATGTTCTTGATTTATATGAATAAAACTTTTCAATCAACATTATGAACGTAAAAGAACGGTATGTTTTTTTCCAAAAAATGTCCTAAATCGCCCGACACCATCTTTGCTTCATACTCCTCACACCTCCAAGTTACCGAATAATATTTTTTTAATCACATCCATTAATTCTTGAAAAACAAAGCAAAGTTTTTTTGTTTTTTTTTATGTGTGTCACAACATGCTTCAGAATCTACATTTGCAGCTTTCAATGCACCTTTAACTCTTTGTAATAAGACATTCTAAGAGTGGTATATTAAATCATATTTTTTTTAATTATTAGACTAAATTCTCTTTGCATCATTAATAATCTCCTAATCTTTTTTTTTTTATTACCTGTTGCAATACGATCTTAAAAACTGCCTCTGTGTGTGTGTGTGTGTGTGTGTGTGTGTGTGCGTGTGCGTGTGTCTATGAAGCTATACTTGGGGAATGTTGATGCGAGTTCTTGGCTGGACTGACGGATAAACAAATATTTGTTATTTTTAGTGCCTCTCTCTGCCACCATCTACACGTGACATCCTATTGATGATTGTACACAATAAGTGGGGGGGAGGGGTGTTAATCTCAACCCCCCCCCCAGAAATGAACAGCACAAACAAAGTCTGCATGCACACACGTTGAGCTGAGAGATGCTCTCCGACACCGACGGTCTGGACCTGTGGTGTGAGCCGGCTGTGGTTTGCACCTCAGAGTTCAGAACAAACTGTGCAAATGCAGCTTTATTTATATTTTTTGTATTTAGTTAATTTTACGATGATATTGGTGTGGAAATGCAGTTGGTTTTCTTTCTTTTCAAGCGTTTACATAAGAGCAGAATATCTTGTGTAGTAAGAGTTGTGGGTTTTTATTTGTTTGTGTGTTTGGGATTAGCACACAGCTGAGTGGATTCAGACAAACTTTTTTTTTTCTTCTCTCTCTTGTGTAAACGAAGCTTCCTGTCAGCTTCAGAGTGTTGCCATTGCACCAGTATGTATCTTGCATATTACACAAGGTCAGCGATGAAGCTGGACTTTGCAATAGTGAATGACTGCGTGTGTTTTGTGTGCGTGTTGATCACAAAGCTTTGCAATACTAAAGTATTTCTGATTTTAAGGACACATTTTACTGCTGGCTGTAGATATATTTAGATTTTGCTGTGCTTCTTGCTTTGTAAACAAGCTTTGGCTTTTCAGGTATGTGGATTTTTTTTGTTTTTTTTTGGGATTAAAATATACTGTAGATTTTGCAAAATTTTATATTACACTAACATTGATATTGTTTTACTGTGAATAAAGTATTTCTAGAGCAATTTTAGCATGCCTCTTTACAACTTTAATATATAGAACAAACTGTTTCAGTAGTTATGAAGAATAAAATTGCATTTAGATTGACAGACAGTACACAGCGAACATTGATTTTATTTATTTTTTCATTGTGTATCTAAGGATAATCACTTTCCACGAGTCAAACTCTTGTCTTACCTTTTTTTTTTTTTTTTTGAAAAATATATATTTCTTTTCTCTTATTTAGAGCAGAAGGAATTGTCTTTTACATTCCTAAATAAAATGTGGACTGAAGCGCATTCTTGTCCCGGTGTTCGTCCTTTCCTCGTCTTTCTACCAACGTTCACAGTTTCATGGAGTAAAACTGGCCATTTTGTGAAGTCGTGGAAACGTGTGACTCGGCGAGATTTCCTATCTGAACTCTTGCAGGTGGGTTGAAAACAGGAATTAAAAACTACCTGCTCTATTATGACATACACATAGATAAATGCAGTTTTATACATTTTCTGGAATATTAGAGGATTACAAAGGTCAAATGAAAAAGACATATCTTCCATGCCATTGAAAACAATCATTTGCATGGATTAAAAAATAAAGAGCAGGAAAAAAAAACAAGTTCTTCCTCACATCCAGCTATGTTCCATCTAAAATGCTTCCATGTACAATCTGAAGCGTTCGGCTCTTGCACTATTGAGTATATCTAAAGATACAGTATATATGCGGCTCTGATGAAACCTGAAGTTGAAGATGGATGACAAAAGAGAGAGAGAGAAACGACGTGACACTGCCCTCGTGTGTCGTTCACAGAACCTCGCAGCTCAAGTTCCCGCTGTGATTACAAGATGCAGGCACAGCTGCTGCACAATAATACTTCTCTGCATTAGTATATCACAAGAAAAACATCCCAGAGAGCAGGACGTCTGCAGCTCCTTCACAGAAAAACAATCCAACATGCAGCTATGTTTTGAGTGAATTGGTCCATAACATTCTCTGACATATATTTGAAAAATGGCTGTCACAGTTTTCTGCAAGATCTCAAAAAAAAAAAAATGCCTTCAGTAAAAATAAAGAAACAACATAAAAACTTCTGACAAAAAAAAAAAAAGTGTGAAGCTTTTTCAGTTAGTTTTAGAACAATGAAACTGGTCAAACTCAGTAAACCACGGCACAGTGAAAAGATCCGGCGAGCTGATTATTTGCTCTAATTTAACGTCACATCTCAGCAGCACCATAAACTCCAAATCCAGGCGCTCATCACTGACAGTGGAAAAAAAATAAAAAATAGACAAGAGCCTATTAATCAAAATGCACCAGCTTGTCTTCGGTGATGATGTCTGCTTCTCATCTGGCCTCCAGCCAAGCAGGTTCTAACACCATTTAGTGAAGATTCACTGGACATCGTCACAGAAAGGCCACAAAGGGACTGAGTGATGAACACTGTTTTTTTTGGGGGTGGGGGGGGGGGGGGGACTCTTGTCTGTTCTATGTCCATCAGCGAGAGCTGCACAAGCCGTAGAAATAGAATCTGGTCTAAAGCAGGAGTCCCCAAACCGCCGGGCAGCGGACTGGATCATTTGGCGTCATCGCCGCCGTGCCTGACTGTAAAAACGAGGCCGTTTAAAACCGGTTCGTGGCGTGAAAAGGTTGGGGAACACTGGTCTGAAAACAATAACAACATAAGTCCTCTTGACTTTGACATTTTTCAAAGTGCAGACATGTAAATGTTTCCAATACGACTGGTAGTAAAAACAAATGACTTTTTGCACAACAGATACATATTTTGAATAACATGAAGTGTTTTTTTTTTTTTTTGCTGTGGTTCCGGAAGGGAGATATTATGTGTGTGACACAGAGTGGCTTTGCACGTCTCTCAGTCTAGGGAAGCTGCACAAGCAGAGTAGATGTGTATGTTTCGGGGGAGGTGATGGGGGGGGGGGGGGCAGTCTGTCTTCTTCTCCCCGTGTCTGCATGAAGAGTGGGCTTCATCTTAGACCCTCTGCAGGTTTAGAAGTCGTTCTGTGGCTGGAGCTGCTGCTGCATGGTGCTCAGCTCCTCGATCAGTCGCTTGAAGGTGATCCTCCTGTCAGGCGCCTGCTCCCAGCACCGTCGCATCAGCTCATAGACCTGTCAACACACAAACTGTGTTAGCCTGCAGGCGGAAAGGACCGCAACCGAAACAAAAAGCAAGGCCCACATTTTCTTTGTAACAATGATTCTTGGGAATAAATTGTAAACTGTTTGAAAGACTTCACTTTTAAATTGTGCAACATTTGAGAGGAGCCTCATGAGATGAGCAGCTGAGACGGTAGCACTCATTCCACATTTAAACTGGAAATGAAGCTGCATTTTGAAAGTGTGACTAATTCAGTTTACGGTGACATCGAGCCAAAGGTTGCCGTGTCTTAAAAAACTGTCGAAATGTGTGCAGGCGTCGTACAAGCTCTCATAGGAAGACCGCAGCTGTTGCAACACAAATAGTAACAGAATAAAATTCTCAAAAACCACCACTTGCTGGTGGTTGTGTGATGCTCGTGACAAGATTCCTCACCGGCTCGGGGCATCCCTCAAAACGCGGCAGCCTCTTTCCTTCCTGTAAGGCCTTCACCAATCGGACGATCGTCATCTGACCCTGGGTCCGACCAATCATATCGGAGAAGCGCTGTGCGGATGAAGACGAGGATTGGTCACAAATGACTCGACACAGCTGTTCGACACCCACTTTATTTCATGTGTGAAATACTGACATGCAACTGAAAAGCACACTAAAGAGCTGGAACCACATTTGGACCGTTTTTTGTTTTTTTTAATTCATATTCATCTAATGTTTCATGTGAAAAGCAATTTTTGTAACTCCTCTTCAATAAAAGTGACAAGCCAGCCTGATTGACGGAGACAGCGAAAAGCCTGATGTAAAGTGAAGGTCATTCTGATGAACTGAGCGCTGAGCGCTGGCACAGGCAACACTTGGGAAAGCTCCTGGCGGGATCGGTCATCTGCCGCTCAGGCTAAAGATCAACACCATCTGCTACATACAGGTGACAATGTGCATGATGCTGCCGCCGTGTGTGTTGGTATACATTTCTCAGATAAGCTTCATGGATCTACTAAAAGTAAATGCTTGTGTGACGGTGAAAATAAAAGAGGAGAGCGCACACTGACCGTCATGGGGCTCTTGGAGGAGTCGCAGTAAGCGATGAGCTCATACATCGTCACCCCAAACGACCAAACGTCTGAGGCGAGGTAAAACTTGCAGAGAGTCAGACACTCTGGAGCATACCTGAAAAACAAACAAACAAACAAACGAGAGTGATTTCTACTGGTTTGAAGTCTTTTGTCACATGAACACTTTGCTCATCCACACAAAGAGCAATGCAGCACAGTCACACTGATGCTTCCACGTCTTTTGCCAACATGTTCACGACTTCACTCTGCTCTTTTAAATTCACCGCAGAGGTCAATGTCAACTGACGACAGCCAATTTATTACAAGACTGTGAAGGAAGAAGTGGACAGACAGTTTTCATACAGCAAAGTGTCCCTTTTAGAATTGAAGACTTCAACTATGTTGTGTGACAAATGGCAGTCTGAAGGACCTTCTGACTCACCAGAAAACCGGACTGTCATGGTCGTCTTTGACAGTGTAGTAACCCTCATTGTCTTTGATGCTCTTGGTAAGGCCGAAATCTCCGATCTTGACTGTCGCCTCGTTCTCCACCAGCACGTTACGGGCAGCCAGATCTCGGTGGATGTAGTTTCGAGATCCCAAGTAATCCATCCCCTAAATTTACAAGAATAAATAAATAAATAAATAAATAACCTTCAAAGTGACTCAACTATGACACAGAAGCTCGGTCAGAAGAAGAAGTGTTACCTTGCATATCTGGATAGAGTAGCTGAGCAGGTCGCTGAGGCTGGTCTTGCCTTTGTGTCTGGGAAGATACTCTTTCAAACTGCCCAGTGGGAGATACTCCATTATCAGCTTGATGGCCTGACCACCTGGAAACGCATTGAGACAAACACATTTAGGCACATTATGTTGTTTATTTATGCACCGAGTAACTTTATCACAAATACAGAGATCAACCAATGTTCTAAGAGGGACAGCATCTCCTCTGTTGGATCCTTTTTTCCCCCTTGTTGTATCACTTCTGGTAAGACTGATAAATGGGACATGAGCTGCATTGACTGCAACTGCTAATAGTATGCTTCTCTCATACAAGTTATGATTTAGGCCTGAATTAAATCAAATCATGTAAGGGAGGAGAAATCACTCAAGTAAATGTACAAATGCAAACTGTTTGCAGTTTGTTCCTCAAATTTATCATAACATTTCTGCAATGAAGCTACACAGAAAAATGATGGGGTCACTGGACAACTCTCACTGCTCTCAATGTTTCTGCATATTATTCTGATCAACACAGTTTGATAAACCACATTTGAAGTTAAAATTTTTCTCAAGGCCACGTGCATTTCAAACATGCGTCACAGCCTTCATACTCCCATGCGTCTCTTACGTTGGTATGGCTGCTGCACAATACATTCAGTAGTACAGAGTGCAGTGTGATTTAAGATATTGTCATATAGAGGATCAGCGATCCTCCCGACTTGTTAAACCTTTGTCCTGACACGCAGGCGACTTAATGTCGTGGAGTTCCCTCGATCAGCACAAACCTTCCTTGAAGAGATCGTCATTCTTGTTCATTTTGCTGTTTGCACATTAGCAATACTGTGCAAACCGTTTGCTAGGCCTCTGTACCTTCCGTGGACACGTACCGGATGACGCATAATCGTACAAGATTTGACAGGACATTGCGG
The DNA here is from genome assembly GCF_963422515.1 of Blennius ocellaris. Taxonomy (NCBI): domain Eukaryota; kingdom Metazoa; phylum Chordata; class Actinopteri; order Blenniiformes; family Blenniidae; genus Blennius; species Blennius ocellaris. The sequence goes on along the minus strand of NC_137661.1, from coordinate 9,502,572 downwards.
ATAGATGGGCCTTAAGTCACGCAAAACATATGAAAAAATATATGACAGCTGGATCAAATCACCCAGTGCAAGCTGAAACCTTTGTCATCAGTAATTAGTTCTTAATGTAAAAGGAGGAAGGACAAGTCAATTTTAGCTTACTGGAGAGTAATCGCAGCCATATGTTGAGAAAAAAGGTAAACAGCTCAATTGTTATGCAGTCATGTTTGACCTTGATGGTTTGGCACCAATTAAGTGGTTTCTTCTGTTGGTACATGAATGGGACACGTGGCTTTTTTTTAAACCAAGCATCAAACATTCAATTCAGGGAAAATATTGTCAGGCATCATAAAGCCTGCGTTCATCCACCATGCCAGCATTACCATTTATGCCAATTTCTCTGTTTGCATTTGATCTTACCCTCTTCTTGGCAAATGCCCTTGTACTTGACGATGTTTTCGTGGTAGAGTGCCTTCAAGATGTCGATCTCTCTGGAGAGGTTGTTGCTCTGCTCGTCGCGGGTCTCTGGCTTCAGCGACTTCACTGCCACCAGCTCGCCCGTTCTGTCTCCCCGAGGATCGTAGCGGCACAGCTCAACTTTACCAAAATGGCCCTGCAAGAAGAATATGGCATGGAATGAACAAAATGCATGAAAAGGTGGTCTTTTCCATTCTAATCCCATATGTGTTGCGTAACATAAAAATACTAAATAATATCTGCCATCTGCCTCGTAGGAAGTCAAGTTGTTTTGAAAGCTAGTTTATTCATTAATATAAACAGGTCGACATCTAAAAAGAGAAATGTTTAGACAAACAAAACAGCACAAACTCAGTAGTGTGTGTTACCTCTCCTAGTTCTCTGATCCTCCTCAGGAATCTTTTCTCAAACATCGTTGGGTCCACTCCTATTGGACTTTTAGGCTTGATAGACGGGTCTGAAAGACAGAGACAGAAACAGATCAGCTGAGCAGGCTGCGCGGATTCTGTTTCATTCAAAATGTAAGAAGCATAAATTAGTCAATCGTAGCCGACGGTGTCAAAGTCTTGTCTTGTATTTTCAGTAAATGACCCAACTGCTTAGTTTATCTGGCTTCCATTAAATATGTTTACTGAGCAAAAGGACAATTGAGAGTGCAAACAAGTCATTCTCTTAGCTTTTGCTTTTTAGGTGCAACTCCTCAAAAACTGATATGGAGGTGAAATAACATTATAGATATTGGGATAGTTCAAAATAATAAGATCAACGTGGTAGTAAAGATTAGAGAAGGACAATCTGCAATATCACATGTGGTCCAGCAGGTGGAGAACATGGTAAACAAGGTTGCTATGGGGCCTCACAGAGGGGCAGAGCAGTGATAGTGCACCCAGTGAACTTCCTCATGAAAAACAGAGTAAACAACTCTCTTTATGAAGCTCCTGTTTATACACTGTGTTGGGATCTCACAAGACCACAGAAAGTTTGTTCATTTCTAGGGAAAGACAATTTTCATTTGTCACGATACACAGTCATGACATATAAATTTGGACGCAGGAATGTGGTTGAACATCACACCCAGTGGGGGGGGACCTTTTGCCACAGCAGATCCTCCCCCGCTTTCTGCTGAAAAGACGTTTCCCCCATGCACTCAGCCAGTCACTGACTGGTTGAAGCTCTCAGGATTCGACACCTTCGAATCCACAAACTTTCAAGAAAAAGCCTGCAAAACCAGTCTCAGAGAGTCTCTTGCAGCGAGTCGACCCCGAGTAGGTGGGTTGCTGGAGGCAGCTCACCCAGCGTTAGCATACAGCTCACACCAGAGGCCTGCCACCAGAAGCCTTCACTCCTCAACTCCTCTGCTGCCCCGACCACGAGGGTCAGACCTTCCCAGGACCCGGAGACCAGCGCCCAGAGTCTGATCTCCCATCAACCAAGGAAAACCAACCAGTTTCTCCAGGACGGGACTGGGAAAACGACGCCTCACGGAACTTCTTTGTTTTCCTTAACCATGTGATGGAAAACCATCACAGACCTGAGCGACCAGTTCCTCAGTCTGAACAAATGAACAACCAGGAGCTGCAAAGAAGGACAGCTCCTGAAACATCAACTTCTTCATCTTCTCCTCAGCCTGCAGAACCAGCCAACCACAGTTAGCAGGAGGTGCTAACGACAAGAGAAGATACCAGCTTCCCTCCAGCCAGGACAACAACTGAACTCCTTCAAGGAAGAGGTAACAACAACTGGGCTTTACCTGAGATTAGTTAAACCTGATGCTATGATAGAACTGTTTAACTTTTATGAAGATGTGTTGATTCTGTTACAGTGATTGAGTTCTTTTGATAATGATATTAGGAGTCGTTATCAACTTGTAAACCACTGTTAGCTCTGCCACAGACACAGGGTCTGCATGCTAATCTTTGCTTTACTAACTTGTTAACTCACAATCCTACACATATGACATCAAAGACAACATCACACCATAACCGAACACCATCTGATGACTCCTGACGTTTTACAAAACAAGTCTCATTCACATAAACTCATTCTAGAAATGGTCCTTTAGCAGAGACACACTGGAAGCAGACGCTAAGGCTAGCTTTCATGTTCCATTGTTCTCCCAGCACATGGTCAAGACCCAAGACAGACCTCCTGCTCTCTGATGACCTCCATTTGAATGTAATTTCTTGTGATCCGCCATCTTGTTTTGTAGTTCCATCACACGTCTCACACACACATTCCCTCCACCGCTCTCTCTCTCTTTCTCTCTCTCTCCACACAAACACACACACCTGTATATAGGTAGTTAGAATCTGTGTTTATTTGTTTTCATTGTAAATAAATAGAATTTTTGGAATCATACTTGCTGTGTTATTAATGTACACAAAGGTGAATGACATGTAGACCTCTTCTGTGTCAAGAAATCCTTCAATCTTTACTGTTAATTCTGTAATTAATTTAACTATTAATTCAAATTCCTGATTAACTGTTTAGTATATCTTATGAGACTGATATAACTGAATTGGTTATCATTTCCTGTTAAGACAGGTGGTGCTTCGAGGTATCTGATACAGATCAGATTAAATTTCAATAACATAATTAATAACTATCATTGATAATTATTAATCATTATATCGATAGCCAACCAAAACATAAATAGTGATCCTTATGAGGTAAGAAATCCCTACAACTCCATGAGAAACAAATCATGCATCAAGACTATTGTTATAATGCAACAGTCAGCAAGGTTTTACATTGTGAACATCTGCATGTTTGGAGTCTGGTAGTGTTACAAAAATCTACGTTCTAAGTTAAATTACATTTAAATTCCAACGAATACCAGACATGCAATAAAACTGCTTCCAGATGCTCCTTGAGGTTTTAGAGGTTATGCGTAAACTTGCTACTACACCACACACAGTATAATTTAAAGTGCATAAATTAGACTGCATACATACTTTTCTCCTCTAGGTCGTCAATGTCTCTGACGATGGCCCTGAAAAAAGGTCTGTTTTTGGGATCGTAGTTCATGCAGTGGGTCATGAGTTCAGCCAGCTCTCTGCAGTCTGGGGTGGCCAGTTGACATTCGGTTTCATAAAACCGTTCCTTCTGCTCAGAAAAAGACACGAATGCAAATGCACGGCCGGTGAGAAGAATACAAACTGATAAGAACAGCTTGAGTGTTTCCTGGACACAGGTGATCTCAGAATTCGAAATATTGTAAAGAAAACGAAGGAAGTGAAAAAAATGGCAGGCTTCATTCACAAAAAGTTTCAATGTCTGTGCACCACACCTCTGTGAGCTTCTTCTCTTTAAGAGGGACCTCTCCATCGTAACAGATCTCCCACAGGGTGGTACCAAATCCCCATTTGTCAGCCGCAACGCTCAAGGATGACACACTCTTCACACACTCCGGGGCAATCCAGGGGATACGGTGCACACACTCTGTGGACACAAATAAAACAACACAAGTCAGCGCAACACATTTTCAAGTCATCATAACTTAATTCAACCTCATGGGAGAGGAGTAGAATATTGCATGCAGACGCTTCAGAAAATCATTTGATAGTGAGTGATAGATTAACAGAAACAAGCGGTAACTTCAAAGACGAACATTGTTAACTTTAGATGTGATGATGGTAATGTTTCTTAAATTATAACTGTGGCTGAAAGACTGACTTAAGCTTTAAAATAAACATAAATAACGTGTTTAACTGACCTTCGAGAAATGTAAAACTACATATGACCATAAAAGATTATATAGATAATTCCTAAAAAAGCTTGATCGGACATGGAAGCAATTTAATCTTTTTCATCATATTTAAATCTTATAAATTTCAGCATTTTATTTTCCGTCTCCTCTTATATTTTAAGTTTATTTCAATGTTGTTTGGCCTTGAAGGGGGATTTCTTCATATGTGTTTCTATCTCAGGTTCTAACCTTTTTTTTTTGGTGGTGCCCCAGAAGGTAACATTGGTCAGGCAGACCATAGATACTTCAGCTAAATAAACACACTGATGGGCCAAGCAGCTGAAAAGACTCTACAACTGTTAAACAGAAATAAATCACTGAGTGAAGGATAGGCTAACCGACAGGCCGACCTCCATTGCTGCCATTTTTGCTCCACTGAGCTATCGTATCAGATGTGGGGAAAGTAAAAAGGAGACGGAAACTGTCAGGGACTTGAACGGAGAGCGAAAGGAGAACAAGGAATTAGATAATTGCGTGTCGGGACAAAAGGGAGAGAGAGAAAAAAAAAAACAAGCAAAAGAGAAGAATAGATTTGGGCTTGAGTAAAGCGATTGGGGATTGCTGGGAAACAGGGAAGAGTGCTCCCAGTGGGTTTCTGAGCACTCTATGCACTACGTTCAATCAAATCTATGTAAAAGAACATCAATATATAACTGGAAGCAAAATGGAGACAGAATAAGAAATGTGAAAGAGTTCTGGGAACGAGAAGCGAGCGAGCAGCGACCCGAGGGACATGCAGCGATGGACACTGGTATGAAAACATTTCCAGTCTGTTCTGTGGTTGCCGATCCATCTGTACAGTGATACCGCCCAACTTGTAAACTTGTAGCTCTCATGGAAACATGGGGCAGCCGTTCATAGGATGTGCAATGAGAGAAATGTTATTGTGTTGTCTTTCCGAGGCCAGATAACCATTTCACAAAGCAAATTAAACAGTGAAACGGAAACGTGATGGCTGGGTTGTTTATTGATTATGCAACAAATATGATTCATGCGAATCACAATCTCTTGATTGGAAATTATCTTTTTTTTTTTTTTTCTCATCGAGGTGCCATTTTTCCGCATGAAGAGAAAGTAAACAATATTTAAACTAATCAGGGTTTTAAGCTTGTATCATATTTTGTAAATGCTGAAGTAAGACTGTTGAAGTCATAGCTAATCAATATCAATGTCTACTACTGTGACCATAGGATGCATGTAACTTTAGCCTTTGAATGTTTAGTGTTTAATTCCAAAACTTCCACTTAATAGTCCTTTATTCAGTGAAGTCAATACTGCAGACCAATAAAGAAAGTGAAAATGAATGTAAAATATTCAGACCTATGTTGGAACATTTTGAGTCGTACTATTAGTCCTGTCTTGTGCTTACCCTCTCTGGTGAGCACAGTGATTGGTATCCCTGGGTCACTGAGCTTGATGAAGGGCCCCCCCTCATCGGTATCAAGTCCGTCTCTGGCCAGGAGTATGTTCTTCGCGCAAACAAAGCCATGGACGAGCTTTTTGTCCTCCTAAAGAAATGTTAAAAAGAAAATACACCCCAAACAAAAAAAAACAAAAAACATTTGGGGATCAAAGTCAAACACATGTATATTCATGTTATGTTAATGAATGTTGCAAGTATTTACCAAGTAGCTGAGGGCCGAGGCCAGCTGCTTGGCCACCTGGAACTTCCAGGGCGTGCTGAGTGGACTCTGCTGTCTCCTCATGAACAAATCCAGTGGTCCAAGTTGGACAAACTCCTCCACCATGATATCTTGTAATGCACAGAGACAAGTGAAGTGAAAAAAAATCAGCAACGGTACCATATCTTCATAAATATTTGTATCCTTGCAGCTGTTAATATGTACTTACTCTCCTGATGGCGGACACACACGCCATAAAGCAGCACGATGTGTTTATGGGACACTTGTCGCATCATACTCGCCGTTTCAAAGAAGGCCTGTCGACAGAGACAAAGACGATTCGTTACAAACTGCAGGCTACAGAGACACTGTCATTTGACCTTGCAACACCTATCAGCTGTCAAGTAGAAGCTTTCAGCATGGTTAGATATTAAAGAAGTCAGATGCAGTCTCATGACAAGCTCATTAAAGAAAGTGGTGTACAGGGATGCATTTATACGTTCATGTCTCACCAAGGAGATATCCCTGTGTCCGGAACCCAGGACCTTCAGGACCACTTTGACCTCCTGGAAGGAGGAGTAACCCACATCCTCGTCCTCCTCACTCTTCACTCTCAGAGTGCCTGAGTAGATGTTAGTTTTTGTGCCCAGGCCGAGGTGCTCCTCCTGATCAGGAGAAAGTAGTACATTAAACGGTAACATTTAGTATTTGCACTGAGACGAGGATGAGCTTCTGTTCATTTTTTCTTTCAAAAGTGTTTGTTTTTCCACAATTGTAGTTACACACCAATATAGTAATGTGAATTGGAATATCCACAGTAACTAGAAATAATAATAATAAAAAAAAAAACAGAACCTGCAATCAAGAACAAAAGTTTTTAAGGGGCATCAATGATCATGTAATATATTACCATATACCAGATTATTACTGGCACCACAGGGGTCACTTCCCCTATTTTAGAACAGCTTTACGAGCCTGTAACATATGAGGCATGAAAGCAATGTACCTGTTCAATTTCCTCTTTGAGAATGCGATGGAAGCTGAGTTGACTCTCCTGTATTGGTGTCTGAGGTGCTGGAGCTCTCTCCTTCGTGACCACCAGGAGGTTCGACACCTCTGTAAAAACAAACACAGACCTTTCTTTTTAACACAAGTTACTATAAACAAGTTACAATAAACTGTAAAAGTTTTCCATTTGCGCGTGGGAAAACATTTTGAAATGTTTCCGTGTTAAGTCGGTGTCCCATGTGTTATTGTCATGTGACTGTTACTGTTGAAAGTGTTGACTGGTTTGAGTCTCCAATCCACTCAGACAATTGAAAAAAATAATGGTCAAAGAAACGAAACCTGTAAATATAACCTTTAAAGCACCAAAGAAAAGCAGAGGTGCACAGTTGTACAAACTTGCATTAGCACTCTCGACATTGAACAAAACAATGTTTACATGGTGCATAGTTGATGACGTCATTGAGACAAAAATATGAACAGGTACGTGCAGTTCTGTGAACCATACTGAATTGTGTTTTTTGCTTTTTGTGGCAGTGTGGTGTGTGGGAGGATGAAGCGCAACTGTTTCTTTGTGTCTGTTACGACACCAAAAGTCTGTGTCTGATGTTACAAAAGGAGCAAACTGCGGTTTCAGCGAAATAAAGACATATGTGCCCCAAAAGCATCCCATCAAAGAGCGTTCGCAGCGCCACTCTAAAATATGCAATCTGGGTTTCCATGCAAACCAAAAACAAAACATGCAACCCACACCTACCACTGAATATAAGGCCAAACCGGATTCAATCCACGTAATACTGCACCACCGCGCATTCACACGTACAGTTGTTAATTTCGCGGAATGTAACTTATACTCTGAAACGCTTATAAATTATTCATTTAATGAAAACAAAGTAAGACGTTTTCTTTCTCCAAGATGTTTCTTTAAACTTTGTAAACAAGTCTGCAACTGTTTGAGTAAACATGCAGTAAAAATAATATATCAACTACAATACAGCACTCCAGTCCATAATTTTCAAAAGCATATCCACACCCAACACTAACCAGAAACATCATGATAATGATCAATCCCACAGAAGCCGTAGCAAGAATATAAACAGCGAGACACTTCTATGCTCACATGAATACAATTCTCTACCTTTCCCTGAGTGAAGTAAACAGAAGAGTGCTCGCATGGCCCCGGAAACCCACATTTACAACTCTCTTCCTCTCTGACACCATTTCACAGACGCAAGTACACAGAAAAAACACACATGTAGGTTGTTCATGCCAGCTTTGTTTCCTTTAGCAGCCCTTGGCCCCGATGCACTCAGAACAACCCAGGACTCAAACGCGTATGAGGACACTGTCTTTTCCTACTTGATTTATATGGGCTGGAATCATCAACAGGCTGTTGCACTTAAATCTCATCTAATTGTCAATTAACAGAGCAAATGTTATGGGCCATTCCCTCAGTAACTGGATCTTGGCAAATCAAATACACAACCATTATTTTCAAGCATACATGCACTAAAAGCGTTGTATGCTATACACATCAGATGAACCATTATCCCTGTCATTGCCTCATTTAGCTTAGCTTTACAACAACTAATGTGCATCTGACACTGTGTACTATCTGCTGCTTATGTGTTATTGTCACTGATTTCAATTAGAGTAAGTCACCTCTTGGCTGAGGAGGGCACCAGCGAAGCAGCTGAAACTGGAGGTTGTCCGTGCGAAGATTCTGACCCTCCAGGTGCTTCAGCAGCTCCTTCAGAGTCGGCCGCAATGTTTCTGTGCCATACAGGCGGAAGCCATTGGGGGTCACCTCAATCTGGAAGTTCTTGTACTGATGTACCTGACGAGACTCCCTCAAATCCATCTGGAAGAAGGATGAAAAAGAGTTTAATGAGATCCCCAAATAGGGAACTTATTTATGTTCATTAATGCTCTGTACAACAGTCAGGTCAATCAAACGGTTTTAATCACCAACATTTGTACAAAACTTATTCTACAATCTATACAGATATAATAATAATAATAATAATATAAAATAATTATTCTCCTGAAATGGATTGGAATAAATGGTAGCCACAAGACACACATGCATCACCATGCACGTTATACATAGGATAGCTAAAATGCGGTGGGCCATCTTGGAGAGTGGAAAAGTAAACGTGCATGTTGAGTACACATCATAAGTGTGTTTCTTCTCAAGCTGACTCACAAAACAGCACTGACTTGTCTTGATCTCGCCGCCTTGTGATGTAACATCATATCAACTGATGAGCAAACAAAGGTAAACCAGTACAACTCGTAATAAGAACTTAATTTCTACCATATTCCTTGTTCCCAGCACTGATCTGTTTTGACAGTAGAACATCTTGCAAGTGTTTTATTTTTTTTCTAACCAAAACTGTTTTGTATTGGAAAGGCCTGTAAAAACTTGACATGTGGATGGGGTGTGGTTGCAGAATTGACTCCTGATGTGTGTCTTTCAGTCTTACCAATGAGAAAATTGTCAATAGGGTCTGTCCTCTCTCACTGAAATTACTAGAATTTGAGTGCAAACTATTTTTACCATTCTGTTTTTTCTGTGAAAATGCTTTTGATCAATATAATTATCAAAGGTTAAATCCCTACAGAAACATTTTAATATGTAAAACACAAATGGAGATAAAGGTTATGACAAATAATTAATCAAATGTGTACCATACTTGTATTGGTTTGGATGTAACTTCTATGCCCAAAAGAATAGCTACAATACCTCGTTGCAGACCACAGTGATGATAATATACTGAAAGTCAGTACAGCTCCAGCGCAGGACGTAAGTTCCCTCCTCATTGCCCTCCTGTCGCAGCTTGTGTATAGCATACTCCGTACTGAAGAAAGGAAAGAAATCTGATCAAAATAACACTTGTATCTCTTCTAGCATCCGACTAGTAAACTTAATTTTGTAGCCCTATTCAGTTTGTAACATCTGTGTGATACAGATGCTTCACAACACAATCCCACATGTATTCATCTAAATTTTTAGATGAATACATCATCATACATTCATCTAATTTAGAATATTCCTATTCCTCATATTCCTATTTCTAAAGCAAAGTTGTAGAAAAAAACCACCAAATAAACAAAAGTTACTGCAACTAATCAATATATGATCTCTGCAAAAGGGGCTGTGGAAGGGTATCAGGGTATATTAAACAAATACAGATAAAGATCTTTAAGAGATGTGTTTTAATGTAAATAGAACTGCAACCACCCAGAGGTACACAAATATGTACAGTTAACTAAATTAAGACAGTAACATACCAAATAGGTCCATGGCACCCATTTTCAATGTTGTGGACCACTGAAGCTGGAGCAACCTCCTTGCACAGGTAGTGATGGGCATCCACCGTGAGTCGGAAGTAACCATCCACAAGGGCTGCAAAAGACAGGGCCTCAGGCCGAGAAGCCATTTGCATCTCCTGAAAAGTGTGGAAAACAGTGAAAAGAATGGAGGTTAGGAGTAAGACAGCATACCTGAAGCGTGAATGAGGAATATTCAAAATCATAACCAGGTTTAACAATAAATGCTTGGATACAAAAAATATCCAGAGTTAATATCCAAAATATCAAAGTTGCACAAGACACATTTTCAAAATAATATATAGGGTCATCAAAAAAACGAATTGAAGGATATCGGAACATGCAATTCCCAGTTCCACAGACCCAACACTTCTGTTGGATGTGCCTCCAAGTCCATCTCACCATCTTTTTGTTGTCTTGTTTGTAGATTGTGACCGTCGTCTCTTTGATGACAGTGTGTGTGATCTCATGGAAGTCACAGAACACCACCCAGCCTTTGTTTTGTTCTTTATTCCTGTCATTTTTCTGCTTTCCATCCAGTTTGTTCTTCTTTGACTTGTTCTTCTCTTTGGCGATCACAGGCAACTGTTTGGTAGATGAGATTTACATTCAGATCATGTGGAAAAAATAGTTAAGTTTGCCCAAAGACAGTTTTACTTACCACAGAGGGTTTACTCCTCCAGGAAATGCCAATGGTGCCAGTAACAAGGACCTGCATGTCATGGCTCGTTTCCATGTTCTGACTTTGGCTCTGGCTCTGGCTCTGACTCTGATTGTAGTAACCTGTAATAGCATGCAATCATTGTAATGCAGCAGTTACACAGAGATGAAATATTGTACATATAGTTTTGATAATGATTGTGAAACTTGGCATATGTTGTTATTAGCTGCACTGTTAATATAAAGGAAATATCATTAGAACTATGGCTAACTGTAATATTATCAATGATAAGGAATCACTCAGATTACATATTGGTGCTTGAAGTTTAAAAAAAAAAAAGTTGTGGACACTCGTCATCTTGGTTTGAACTCTGTGACAAGTGAGTTAATATGGCTTTCACTTGTGATTTTTTGTTATTTTAACCAAATGCAAAGACCAAAAGTTTACATTTTGAAATTAATAAAGTGCAAAGAACTGTGGGTGGGGCAGCACAGGCACTGTACATGTCAAATACAAAACTAAACACCTTCCCAAAACCACAATACTTCAATGTAATTGTTTAAAATACTGCAAGAGCACAAACAACCAGTGGTTATCTCAGTTCATGTCTCCCCACATATATTATTTTTTGGACTGATTTCTCTTCAATTATTATTCCGTCAACGCCAACAGATTAATTTTGCTACACATAATGTTCTACAAAACTCACTAGAGTAGCCGCCGTTGCAAACGTCTCCGTCTTGCCTGACACTGAAGGAGGTGGGCTCAAAAAGCTCAGTGCCCAGGTTACAAGTGAGGCCCTCCAGTGTGGCCAAGTACTTGATCTTTAGGTCGTACGGTGTGATGTTGCTGTCCTTGACAGTGCCAGTGTTGAATTCACTGAGAAACTTCTTGAACACATTATTGATGCGGATGCGTGTCAGAAAGTTGCGCTGCTTGATGTTGCGGTTCAGCATCTCCGGGATGAACCGCTTGTAGCTGTTGGGATTAAGACAGACAGACAGACAAAGTTCATTTCATTCTTTAAAACCTTCAAGTGCTACCTTATTGTTATAAGTAGGTTACTCTATCCTTTAAATGTTGGGATGATTATGGGGTGAAGGACAAGAGGACGGTAGAATAGTTGTATGATAACTGCCGTTGAACCGACTAGAAATATTGCCACTCACTATACTCAAGTTCTGAAGAAGGTTTTGCAAGGTATCCATCAACAGAATAACATTAATTAGACAGTGCCAGTAAAACAGAGTCTCTGGTAGTAATTCTGATCCTGAACTGAACTCATCAACAATGTATTTCATGTAGTATATGAACATGTGTGCTTGAGGGAAATTACACTCTTTTCTGTGCGACTCGATGTGCAAGTAACTCGGGAGATCATGCACATCAATGACAAATCTATTCCTCATTCTAAAATCATCACCACAGGTCACGTTGTTAATGTATATTCCTATACGTCGTTATGTCATTTGACTGTGTAAGTTACCTGTTTTCACGTGAGACGGTGGCTGGGGGCATCTCGAAGGCCATGGTGTGGTGAGTGATAGCAAGCACAGCCATGCCCAAACATTCATTTTCTATCTCGTGTTGTTCAGCCTCTGACTGGGATGTCCTCAGTGGAACTATGCCTGTCTGAAAGTCATGCTGGCCCTGAAAAACAAAGATATATTAGAAGCCTAAGTGGAAAATCAAACCAAACACAGAAAAAAAAAAAAAAAAAAAGCTGAGGAAAAAAAATTATGATGTTGGCAGTTGGGAAATGTCAACGTGATGATTATTTGAAGCAAGCAACCACTAATGATAAGCTTTGGGTGTTACTGAAGATAAAAGGGGGATTCTATGTATTTTAATCTTAATGTTGGCCCCCATGCCGCTATATTTCTTCCTGGTTTACAAGTCAACTGTGACTATATATATATGATTGTCATATTAAATAACTTCTAATTCTAAAACATTCAACAATAATTGTCCATTGACAGGTTTTTCTGTGATCTATACAAATTCGGTCTCAATGACTGAGATGAAGACGCCCCTTGGAACTGAAGGCTTATTGTAGATAATCGAAGAAACCTTAAGCACACACCTGGAAAAACAGATAGCTTAGGGAAGCAGCGTCCAGCAGTGGCGTCCCTTCTGGTATTTTCTGTGGGCTCTGACCTCTGAGTTTACTGATGCAATGTCTCCAAACCGGAGACTCTCCTTCAGTAGTGCCATGCCAGTTTCTGAAATAAAACCTGACAGAAAAAAAGCAGACAGAGTAATTTAGCTGATGCAGTCTATGTGGATTTTTTAACAATAATCTATTATTTACATGAAATTATTCTGATCCTAAATACCTTGATTGAGTTTCACAAACTTAAAAAAAAAAAAAAAAATGAAAATGTATTAGGCCTCAGCTATGAGTATTACATCAACATGCTGTCTGCTAGACCAAATTTAAAGTTTAAAAATAAGCTGAATTCTGAGCTATGGCGTGCATTCTGCTGCACAAGTCGTGTGCTCTTGCAGTAGCTGAAAATAGAAAATTAAACCAATAGTTCAAACACTGTTCTTACCCAACCTTTAGCGTATACCTGAGCCTGAACACTTACAGGAAGTATGTAAATGTCTCACGTTGTGGTATTGAATGCAATTGTTACCATGTAAAATGTTGGTGAATGATGTGTGTTTTCTCCAATTCCACGTATTGTAAGGCTCATTTGGACTTTTTCCAAGCAAAAATCACACGGCTGGTAGGAATGCCAGCTCTGGGTCTCACCTGTTTTCCTTTCTTTTCTTTTTTTTCCTTTTAGCTTTGGACCCCTTTTCCTGTGTTCTGTTATGTCAAGCATTTTTGTTCAGCTGACCGATGCATTTCAGTGGCATGCATGGTCAGTGGATAGCAGCCAAAACTCGTCCTCACAATATTAAGACCATCAATAAAGAGCAATTGCACGAAACTGCATATGTCACTGCTAAAATGCTTAGAATAGTCGTAGGCGCCACTTTAGTGGGTTATTAATTCCTAATTGTTTTTCTGCAATACAGTACACAAAGGCAATTACAGAACAAAGACACTGTACCAAATATTATCTCTAGAATTTACTGCTGAAGCAAAGCACAACGAATGAGGAAGTGTAACTGACAGTTTTCGTCATACATTCCCAGCTTTGCATGAAATGCTACCCAACTGCATTGGCTTGCATAAAAAAGTATCTTTCGAACTGATGTAAAGTAACATTGCTTATAGTTTTCCTAATAGGAACCTTATACAAGTCAAGTCTCTCGTTATATGTTTTATCAGATCAGGTTTTATTGACTTCATAGCATTGTCTGAAATATTCTATACCACTTTTCCTTTAATTGTTTTGCTTTTATCGAGTCTGATCCCAACACAAAGGAAAGACTAACAAATACAAGTCTGACTGATTGAGTGACTAAAATTGAAACCATTCATGACCAAAATGTCACAACTTCCTGAATCATTTTCAAACCAAATGCCAGTTTTCAAAGTCAGTTCAGCTTTACTCGAAGCTTTCGCCGCGTCTGTTTTCTAAGTTACTTCCTCTTAAAAGTACCTTCCCAAAAATGAAATTGGAACTACAAAATATATCAACACGAAAGCTCAAGGAAATACAAAATCATGACTGCTAAAGCATAGCTGAGATCTATAAAGCTACAAATTAGTGTTCACTTAAAGACACATCATTGACCTGATATTATATTCGAAGTGACACACTCAGGATCATTGCCCTGCAAATTTTGTCAGAGCTTATCCTGTAAGAAAATTCATGATACAATTGTAATATTGAGTCAAATTAGTAACACGCCACTGTGGCATCACTCTTACCTCATCCGATAATGCAACTTGATGCTCGTGTCGTCTGTGATCTTGAACTCATAGTTGGGTGGGTACCAGGTGCAGGTTGCCTCATTGTACAGAGCAAATAGGTTGTGGCACAAAGGGGAGATTGCTGAGAGGCGGAAGACGAAAAAAGAAAAGGGATCAATAGGATTATTAAAGGAATCTTTACACTGGTAAGCTTGCTATTTACAATTCATCCAAAAGGAGGACTCAAAAGAAGAATAAATATAAAAATCTACATGCTCCACCAGATGAATCTTGATATCATGTTCTTTTTTTGTGATCTGTAATAGAAAAAACTTGTGGAAAGAACGTTTCTCACTCCTTCAAACAATAGGACATTGTAATAACCATCAATGGTAATTAGTTGATAATAAGTAGGTTTTTTTTAAGATATAGTGAGTATAGTGAATAATGAGTTGAAAAGTGATATACATTTTTATGCTTTTTAGACCTCTATGTGATGTCCATGTAACCATGATACATGTAGATACAACAAAATGTGCCTCAGGTCATATTTGCCAGGTGTGATTCAAAATTTGTTGAAATACGCAGACAATGCATATCAATAAACGACGACAGCAAATCCTGATTTTTGCCAAATACAAATACATATCTCACAGCATTTTTTGGCAGCATCCACACAAAGCTCCTCGGCCGTGTAGCACCCTTTGAAGTACTGCAGCTGGTTCACATCGTGAAGGTAAAAATGAATCTCCAGGCCCCAGGTGGGAGGAGGAGAGGAGGAGAGCTGGGCCCTCCGGTTCCTCCTCATCTTCAAACAGATTTGCCTGCTCAACTCCATCACCCACAGAGTTGGCATTCAGATGGTGCCTGAAGTGACAGGAAAAACAAAAGTGAGAAAAGTGAGCGTTTGTCCTCAGTGTTACCAAGGTTACACAATTCAGATTTTTTTTTGCTGCGATCCTATTTTATTGGGCGCGATCGTTCACGCTACATGTTGAACTCCGCCTCTATCAGACTGCGGCGTGAACGTTATTGGATCCCAGGGCGAGAGCATGCACAGAAGACGGCGTGGTGTCACGCCGAGCACACGGTTTACGGAAGTAAATATGGATGCCACGCCGCTCAGCGCCAGGATTGCCAGTTATGACTCACTGTTTCCAGCCCAAACAACGTAAAAGGCACACACCACATGTAAAAACTTGCCCAAATCTCAGCCTGTGTAGAAATCATGTAAAAATTATTAGATGAATAATGAAGAACATGTCATGAGAACACAAATGCACTAAATAAACAAAGTACAAAGATAAGAGAATTTGGCTCCCCAATTGAGGGTGACCTGCCCAATCTGGCAACACTGGTGAACTTGCGTTGCTCCATTTTCTATCGGTTGTGCAACAGGAGCCGACAAAATCGAGACAAATGACAAGGGACAGAGGGACGTTTTTAACATGTTGGCAGAGCCGCTCCCTCCCGTGCTTATTCGTCAGTCCCACGTCAAAGATGAAGCAGTCGCATATTTCCGACTGGATCGTTCAAACGGCAGTGGAGTTTGAAAAGATGTCCGACACGTATCCGAAATGGTACCGCACATGATCAAGGTCTGGCTCTGGTGTGAAAAAGTCAGACTTGCAACGTTCAGGTTGGATGAGTGTCACTCGGGAGCAGAAAATCTGAATTGGCATTCACTTTCATACTGCAGGGAAATGCAGTGTGAACGTGAATGCCAATTCTGTCTCCTAACCTTCTCACGTCTTCCCTCAAATTTTGCTTTTGGACTGAATTCAGGGCAGACAAAAAAAAAAAAAAAAGAATATGGGAGCCTTCACGTAAAGCAGTACAATTGACAGTTCCACACTTTGCAGTTTAGGCGCACTTCAGGCTCACATTCTGTACATATTTCTAAAGCCTCGTTTCCACTGCACGGAATGTGACGGGATGGTACGGTAAAGCAGAGCGTACCCAGACCCACCGAGAGTCCAGATAGAATGTCGGCTGGGTTGTGAACGAGGCAGGTATGTGACGCAATTATGCAACAGTAGCCAACGCTGAAGATGCAGCCCCAGGTCTGCAGCCGCAAAAAGAAAAGAAGAAAAAAAGTTAACAAAACCACCACTGTGCGCAAAGAGTATGACAACAACAGAGGATTCATATGGCCGAGGAGTTATTTACATATTGCCGACTCGACAAGTGACGTAAATCACTGACTAATCAGCAGACCACTGTGTGTTCTCCTCCTTATCGGACCGGTTCTGTGGTGCTCGGTACCCCAACGGAAGCAACGGCAACCCTTGGGTACCGTCCCCCCCCCCCCCCCGTACCATCCACAACTTTTGCAGTGGGTGTGATGCATGAATACCCGTCCTGTCACATTCTGTACAATGGAAATGAGGGTTTAGCTCCCCTGGGTCCACATTTTGGAAATGTGTCTCCCAGCTTTCACCAACACAGACTTGGACTAAGTACCGCACACAGTTCCATTTTTGAGTTTGTGAAGTAACGTGGATAAGCAACTTCATCGTGGAAAATCGAGAATTGCAATGGATTGCTTCACTATCAATTCTTTGACAATCTCACTTTCTTTGGACAGGCAAATGATCAACTAAGTCCACAATCTTTTAAACCTTTTTGCATTTATTAAGCAACAGCAAAAACATGTAAAATCCACTAGATGTTGATCAGATGGACGTTTGACTACGAGCACAACTGCAGCATTAGGAAGGTGCCACCTTGATATATCATACTCCAAATTGTATTGTAACTACATAAACCTCCAACGTGTGGCAATACGTAGAAAGAAATGCAAGTTTTGGTGTTCAACAGAAGGTTCTCAAGTATATGCTTACACAACACATTTAATTCTATATTTTGGTCCCAAAACACCTTAATACATACACCAGTATCTTAATGACATTACTGGCAAAAATGTATCTATAAAGAACATCCTTTATTTAACATTCAAGTAATTATCACCATAACCTTCAACTATCTTCTTGTATATAGTATTCTTTTCATTTTTTTTCTGTTTACTTAACATATTAATATTGTTTGAATGTATAAAAAGAGAAATACTCAAGAGGATCATCAAGGTCATTTATCACAATAACTAACTCTCGAGTAAAATGAAATCATCATCCCTTTTTTTATTTGCTACTATTACTTCGTATTAAGACGTCACATAAATCCTACAAACACAAAGGACCACATGAAATATTGGTTATATACATGACTCATCGTGAAACAAATCAGCAACCTTTCACAGTGCTTCACAATAAAAACAAACAGAAAAAAACAAATCAACAAAATAAAAGCATGTAACATGTAAATTACTTCATTTGCCAGATCGAGCATGAATCCATGCATAAAGCAAAACACTCAGCCCAAGAGCATCGCTCATCACAACAATGACTTTGTAAAAGACAAAGGCTGTCAGAGGGCAATGAAACACATTAAATACACGGTGCTGAAGTCTTGGCTGATGATGGTGTTGTTAGTCATCATTAGTCACAGAATAGAGTTGAATTTCTTGAGAAGAGATTTTCAGCCCGTCATCAATCGTGTGGAGTGAGGGACTGTGGATCTGTATCGAAAGCATCCCCTTCGTACTTCACTGGAGCAGAATACTTTTAATAACATCTGTTTTAACTTCACAAGAAGTAATATTAAAAGGGTCACTTCACAGCAGTGGTCTGCTTTTCATCTGATCAAGTTTGTGATTTACTGCATAAAATGGTCAAAATCCCAGACAAACTGTTAGACAGCAGAACTCTGCGGCATAGAAATTCTCCACATCACTGAGTACATTATAGCGGATTTTGTCAGCACGCGATGAAATCATGCATTTCTTTTTTTTGTCCTTCATTAGAAAAAATAACGAGGTGATTACCAAAGCCGTCCATATCCATTATCCATAGACTCATCAGCATTAACGATACATGGATGTTTGTATTTAGGTGAACTCATAAAGCGTTGGATTGTTCACCCAGTAATAGGGAATGTGAGCTGGGATTAGATCGCCATGAGAAAGGTTAGTTTTACACTACTGATGATATGTTGTTGCAAAAAAAATTTTGTTCTTGCTTTAAGGTCCTGCCAGGCTTTTTCACCATTACAAAATGTGCGCAATTATCACTACAATCCCTCTGTACCAAAAACCATTTCAATGTGTCCAAAAGTAAATGGTCACAGATTTACGGTAAACAGCTTGTGCAACAGCAAAATGCTTTATTTGCTTATGTTCCATCTAATCAATCACTGGTGGTTTCAGTAAAGACGGTAATCTATTTTTCAGATTTATAAATTCTACAAATGCTAAACATTAGTTTAGGGAGACAATGTAAATATAATCACAATGTCCATTGGACCTGTATGTGGTTTGTATCACAATTCAGCTAATTGTGCTAAATAGTATCTCACGTGCCATGAAATGCAAAGCCATTGCACCTGATAGGATAAGCCAAAGTACAGTTCTTTGATGTTTCAGAGTAAACACTAAAAGGTGGAATTTTTCTGTTCCTGTACCTATTCACTAAACTAAAAAATAACTAAATATATTGATTTATTATTCACATTATTATCAAGTTAGAATTTGGCTCTGCTTATTTCTGCTCATCAGTTTTACATTTGCTACAATCAACATTTATCTGTAAATTACATCGCACTTTGTAAAACATTTTCAAAGTGCACATTATTGACTTCTATGTCCTCATGTGTGGATAACAGTAGCGATCCTTATCACAGTAATTCTCTGCCATCAGGAAAGAGATTCAGATCCTCAGATCAAGACTTAGAAGCTCAAACCAGTAAGGCAGTGTCACATTTAATGTTTGTTTGTTTTTTTTAATCTAAATGCTGCTAACTGCAATCTGCTTAGAATACCTATTCTACTTTATTGGGTTTTATTTGATTTTATTACCTCCCACACTGTATTGTAAATGTCTTGCCTGCGATTGCATATATTTTTTAATGTAGTTTTGCTTTCTATGTACATTGGACTTGATTATTTGCCGTTTTTAGTCTAGCCTGTTATCAATGCATGCCCCCATGTATGATGGCAGTATAGCTATTTAATTCTATTCAATTCAATTAATTAAACTTGCCACTAGTCAAATATGATATCAGGGCTTCAAGTGTTGGTCCATATGTCTTTCATTGAACTATTTAGAATTTTACAAGCAGTTTGTAAGGTCACATTTCTCTTTTTACTCTGGAAGAACGTATCTGTTTATGTTGAGTCTGAAAGGATACTTACTACGGTGCATGCTTCTGTGAACATCAAAATGTGCCACTTATCTTCCGCTGACTTCGTACAACAACAATCATCATTTACTTTCATTATCAGTGTTTTGGTGATTTTCCTTTCCATCATTTAGGTTCCTGATCTCTGAAAAAAGGCTTTTGTGAGAAAGACCCACATCGAGTTCTCACATTGTCAGCTGACACGTTCTTTAGAGACAAATAATGCAAAACCCAACAAAGGGGGCACAGTATGTACTAATGACAAAGGAAATATACAGAATAGCATTTGTATAATTAAAACAGACACTATTTGCCTGGTTTGTAAGTGTAATAAACGACTTGTTGGCATATAATTTGAATTTAATCATTTTATTTCAATGCGAGGACAAAATAAATATCTTAACATACAAGGCGTAAGTACAGAATCTATATGATTTCCTTCTTCGTCACCTCCATCCAGTCTTTCGTTATTTCAACGAGTATTATGAGTCAAAGCCATTACACTAGTAAGAGACCACCAAAAAGCTTATAATCGGTGAATTATGTCAAAGTTTAAAGTTGCATGAATAAACAATCACGAGCACTGCTGGGAACTGGACCGTACCATGATTAGTTGATGTGCTGCTGTGTCGTCTCACTCTGATCGTTGCAATTGCGTTTAATAATTGTTTGGGGGATTTCTTGTAATGGGATCGAGAGGTGTACATCTGGCTGAGGTCACAGCTGAGTCGAGCTGGGCAGCTATCCTGGAAACTGACGGTGGTTCACATAAGCGCTTTGTTGGCTGTTGGTGGTCTTCCATGTTAACACTATCTACCGACCTACTAACCACATGAAACAGTGAATATGGCGTGGTTTATATCGACTGGACCCGATGATAGGCTCTGTTTTTGACCGAAGGGGAAGAAGAAAAAAAAACTAAACGATCGTGAACTCACCTAGCAAGCGTCGCCAGACAGCTGGCAAGTTACTTCCGTTCCGCTTACAGCATTAGACGTTTGGACCGAGTTGACGGTCCTCCCCGGGACCTTTACAAGGACCGTCTGTGGTCTGGTTTAGACCCGAACTTCTCGAGAACTGCGTCCGTTGTCCTAACGGGATGGAATGGGAAGAAAGGAATTCCTCGATGAATTTCTACAGACGGCTCAAGAGGAGAGACGAACGCTTTCTGTTCTGGCGAACCCTTCCTGACAAGAGACCGCCCCTTTCCCGAAATCAACGCGTCTGGCCTGTATGAAGTCTGGCCACTGATTGGCTGTTTGGCCCGTCACTCCAGATGACGCTATTAACCCTTTCAGCAGGATAGAAGCCCTGTGTCAGGGTAGAAACTGACAGGCTATGAGAAGGTGAAGAAAACGCCTCACGTGTTTCTGTTTCCTGAGGGTAACGTTGTTTTATATATATGTAACATACCTGAGATCCCGAGAAATGTCACTATTATTGTTGAAACTATTCCAACAAGTATGTGTTTGTAGTCCCCTTCTGTCTCCCCACTGCACTGTCCATATCAATTCTCACAGTTATGTGCAATTTCCCTCATACACCTCAGTACTTGCTGTCTTAAAACATTTTTAGCACATTTTTCTCATTGTATATTGTTAATATGTTCATAGGAGACCATTTATCTTTTCTGTGAAGGTATATTGTATATTTGGCTTTCTGGTATATTTTATATTTCGCTTCATAAGTTCTAGAAAATAGTATGTTTAACTTCTTTGAGTATATTACACATTCTGTTTCTTTTAGTATATTGTATATTTTCTGCTTGTTTAAGCTGTAGTGTATTGTATATCTGACCTCTTTTAGTATATTGTACTTTTTTCACTTTTTCAAGTTCTAGTGAAGTGTCTATTTTGGTTTTTTTTGTATATTGTATATTTTGCTCATTGACCTAGCTGCTGCAGTAATCATGTGAATTCCCCGTTGTGGGATGAATAAAGTACAATCTAATCTAATCTAAATCTAATATTCTAGTTCCAGCTCTTCTTGAAAACTAAAAATGACACAATCCAGGTGTAATTTGAACAGCAATATTATTATCTCTTTACAAATGGTGATTCAACAATCTTTAACCATGAGAATTTATTATATTGGAAGCTTGCACAGTTATTTAATAAGACTGCTCAGGTACTTTTCAATTATATGAGAAATACACACCAAATGTAACACCTCTGTATTCAGTGTGCCAGCTTACTGATGAAATATCATCTTGCCTATTTTGGGACTGTGCTTTTTGTGAGACATTTGCATGGGAATTTGCATTGTTGCAGCAGCAAATGGCCAGTAACAACAGAGTAGTAAAATAATACAAACAATAATAATAATAGATATTTAAAAACCATAACAATTATATAGAAAATAGATAATAATTCTGATAATATTTGACATTATCACATGATAATGTTGATAGTGATTGGAAATACATCAGAGATTATGTTATTATTGCACAGAATAAATTAATAATAGATCTTGCACACAAGAGAACTGTCATTAAAAAGTGCAGTGAATTAAGTTGTCCAAGTTTGGGTGTTTTTGTGGTGTGGTGTGACTGAGAGCAGTACTGACAGTAATTATATATTCATATATAATTATCATATATCATATAGAGTCATTTCTATGTCCTAAACGTATGAAGAATCTCAAAAACAAGCACTCCAGTGCTAGTTTATAAAAATAAATGAGATTGTTGTAGTGCTGCATTAATATGAATATTTGCAGGATTACGGCAACAGGAGATGATATGGAAGGACTGGTCGTCCTTTGAGGGTGTCAGTTAGAATCAGTTCAAACCCGCCCAACATGAGCTGAACAAACCAGTTTCCAGAACACAGCTGGATGAGCTCATATTTCATTTGTAAAATGTTTTAAGCAGAGGTTGAGGATGTTCTTATGTAAAAACCCAATTATAAAATGTGAAATTTTGATATAATCGGTCTCTGATTAACTCTTGGTTCTGTTGAACTGGAACTCTGAAAAAGAAGATTCTAGCAAACTTTTTTATTGACGTATTTTGTGGTGAACTTTAAGAAAATCATTCAGGTTTTTTTTGTAAATGACAAACACATGTAAACGATCTGAAGCTCATGTTCTGTGTCAGTTGTGTTTGAAAAAAAGATTTCTTGTTAGTTATTTTTTTAAATGGTTCCCATTCTTACTCACTGACCTATAGTCATTAAAATATTCAAGTGTGGCTCATCCTTCTGAAGTATGTCTTAATGAAAAACTCACAGTCAGAACATTATTGACATTTGGACCTTTCATTAAATTTTTTTGGCCACAATATTAGAATTGTAAATAAAGATCATATTAATCACCTAATATGACCACATAAAGAGATGAACATCAACAACACATCAATATGTTTCCACAACCTGTCGGCACATAATGATAGTGACACCCATCGCCACTGCTCTCAGTTTCCAAACATTTAACTAATGGGTGTGGTTTGTTTATTAAACTATGTCTGAGATCAATTCAAGGACAAAAGAAAACTGTTAAAAGTGATTCACAAGCTACACAACTCATTAGTTCAGCTATAGGGGGGGCTTTAGTCACAATGAATTGAAAAATCTTAAAGTCTGAGGCATAATCAATCCAGAAAATCTTAGGTTAATGAATCACTGAGTCAAAATCTCTGAGCAACTTTATAAATGGAGTTCCCCTGCTGACTGCAGGCAATCGACACAAGACACATGCTGACGGCGTCTTGATAAACATCAATCTTTTATATCAATTAATCTAACTCAGGGTCAAGGGCTGCAAATCGATCCCAACTGTACTCTGTACATCCTGGACAGAGAAAAAGACAACTACACACACTCACATTCAAACGTAGAGACAATGTATAGCCAGCAATTGAATTTAGATGCATATTTTTGGTTGAAAACCCACACACTCAATGAAAGCATGCTAAGTCCATGCAGAAAGGCCACCAAGTCCAACATAATCTCAAATTGGGGGCATCTTTGCTATTCAGAGATTGCTAACCACTACTTCACTGTATCACTGGTAAATATATAAGCACATTTGACTAATTGGGAATGTGTACAATAAATGCTTTCTTTAATAAAACAAACTGTTCGTTCATAAGGTTCAAGTCACAAATGAATTAAATGTCTTTTATGACCTATTTATCATTCATGACAGCTGTTTATCACAGATGGTGTGTGCAGCCAAAAGGGTTTAGCTGCAGTATCCATAGTAAGTAATGGAAGTTTATTTTATAGTTATAGCTTTCATGCCGTTACAACTGCATTATTTTAATGTTCAGAGAACCTGATGCAATAATCTTCACTGGCTCACTCATAAAAGGTGTAGTTTTTCCCACAAATGCATACACAAACACTTATCTGAATAGAAATTTAAAGTGTATCAATGGTGAATCGAGAGCATCAAAATGCCATTTGTCTAATGCAAAGTGTTTGAGGCTGACTTTCAAATTTAGCCTGCTGATAACATAGTTTCAATAGTCACACAACAGTCCAAATGGGTGTTTCTCTTGTAAGACAAAAATAAGTGGTTTGAAGGAGGAACTTCCTCTGTTTCATCCCAAAGATCATTTACTGCCTTGCATAAAGGGAAGTTTAAAAAATGTTTCAATGAAAAATTAGGTTTTAATCAGGTTTGGTTTTCAAAGCCATGTTCTAAATTAGAGAACTCATTTTCGAGAAAATGTACACTGATATTTCCTTGTCATTAATGCAGACAAGCTAACCAGTATAGTCTGCCCTAATGCAGAGTAAGTATGAGTCACATGGCTGTGAGCTAGAAAAACACATGAACCAAGAAGAGAGTATCTGACTGATGTCAGAGTAAGAAAAAAACAAACTATGCATCATGACCAGGGGGATTTCCACTTCCTTTTACCCTGTGAAAGAAACTTTCCAAACTTTCCAAGAACAGGTGCAAAGTAACGTGCCACATGACTCAAAGACTATACACACTATAGAAATAATGTTTTGAGAATTGTCGATCAAATTACTCCAAAGGTGACGGTGTACTTGTGTCTATAAGGTGGTAATCCCCGTCTTTGAAATGTGCCTGACGGTCAACGTACCACCGTTTTAAAACCACCAGATTAGCCCAATCTAAAGAGGTATAATCAATCATGAAGCGGTGACGGTATTATTGCTTTAAAAACGAATCATTCACCGTTTTTCTCGGGTTTGAGAAACGCGTCACAAAACAATGAACCAGACTACGTTCTCTGAGATCTCAGTTCAAGACCTTTAGCTCCCTCTGCTGACATCAACCTGGAGCACGCGCAGGTTGTGTTGTTTACTCCAAGTCATTCTCAATTGTCATTTTCATTTTTAGCTGGTTTTTTCCCCCCAAATGAGTTGACTTTACCTGGCAGTACAACATTTTTTTTTTTATGTTTACAAAGGTTATAACCATTTGTTTGAACTTTGCAGTAAAACAAAGCAAAATAATATATTAAAAGTGAATTTATGAAGTCATTCTCAGTATGATTCAGCAAAGCAGCAGGGAAGCAGGGTGTCCCCTAAAAAAAGTCAAGATTTCCATGAACAATAACATATAACTGTCTGCTAGATGTGTTAACGGAAATAGGAAAGAAGGAAAGGCGAGACAACTGCATGTTTTTATGACTACGAGTTTGTTCAAAAGCTTTTGAGTAATGACTCAACTTCGTGCAAAACAAAGCAAACATTTCTATGCAAGTATCTTTTATTTAAAAAAGAAAAAATAACAAAACAGCAGTGAAGTAGAAAATTACAAAATGATTTCCATGAATCAATAAAACAAATCAGAGATGATGGTTTGAACCCTCAAATGGCAATCTAGAATTGTAGTTTATTCGCTGCTTTGATAAAAGATTAAACCTGTGTGTAAAAGGTTTTACACACAGGCAAAGGTTAAGCGGTGACTGGATCTTAAAAATGTAAGCAAACAAAACTGAAGCACATTGTTTAGTAATGAACAGGTTTTCTCTGACTTGTTTAGTGGCTGTATCATTTGATTATTGAGCAATACCTTCATTTCCTAAGAATACATCACAAATGACAAACTGGTGAAAATATAGAATAAATTCCTGCAATGAACCAACTGATTTTTTTTTTTAGTAATTTATAACTCTTGCTATCAGTTGAATTTGACATATTTTAACCCTAGAAAAATCTCTTCTCCAAAAAAATACTTGTGAGGTTAACTGTTGATCCTAAAATGCCCCCAGGTGTGAACGTGTGTGTGTTTCGCTCTCTGTATATTTGCTCTGCGATGCATCCTCACCTCGCCCACAGTTAGCTTGGATTGGCCCTTTGACTCTGAACGGGATTAAGTGGCATAGAAGACGGGTGGATGGATTGAAATTCTCTTCCTATTAGACAAACCCGTAAAATAGGATAACCACACTTCTGAATTTAAATATATTACAAGAAGGTGAAACTAAGCATTGTTCGCTTCAACAAGGTAAAATAACTTAATAACGAGAAACACATGAGTGTTTGGACTGCAGGTCAAACTTTTATTGGTGGTCATAACAGAAATGCTTAATGTTTACATATTCACTTGTCCACTTGATCTATGGTCTTCCTCCTCCTGAGCTCAATGTGTTCAACTCGTGTCAAGTTGGCAGCCATCCTTCAGTTATCACAGTACTGTACCTTTGATGAGGACAGCATCAGCACTGTGATAACTGAACCAGGGCAGCCTGTCATGTCTCGTAGCTCATGACTCCACTTCTTGTTTGACCGGAAAAATGTTCACTGTCATGTTTGTCACTCCGCTGTGAGACTTCACACAAGCACAGGCTGCATCTCTATTCCATGATCCACAATATATATAGACAGCGAGAGAGAAAGAAAGGTCATCAGATTAAGGTATTGTTTAATTTGTTTCTCCCTTAGATATGTCTCATCAACCACATGACATTTTTTGACATCAAGACATGGTAATCCTTAAACACACACGCACACACTTGTTGCAGTATGTTTCATGAATTATGAGAATAAATTAGTTTCGACCACAATCATTTTAATTGTAAGTACCCACTTCATTTCAACAGTAATGTTTAAATTAACAATTAAAGAATAAGGAAATTCGAAGATTTAATAAGATAATTCCCCTGCAAGTGAGGTAATTCCTCACACTGATCACAGGTGCCTCAGTCTGGTCTCGGAAATCAGTTGTAAGTTATACGTCCACCATGTCCTTTGGCTAGACACAAATGCTACGATGTCCGATCAATCATTTACATGTACATGCACAACAAATGTAGTTCAATTATTAAAACAGCCCTTTCAAAAACTTCAACACAATGTTATGACAAAAAAACAAAACCAAACGTGTCTTGATGTTGATTGTTCAGATGACACAGGTATGTGCACACACCCTTCCCGTTTATGACATTTCTCAGTCCCAGGCTGTGACTAACCCATTGAGTTCCACTGGTACATGAGCCTGTCGAACAAGCTGATCGCATTTAGCAAACAATGTTTCCATAATGCAAAGAAAGAAAAGAAAAAAACACTTTACAAGGCATTCATATGAAAATGAAAGACTTTTAATAATGCACGAGTCTTGCGCATGCATTTTGAACTCTGTTACCTGCTGCATGAAGCGCTGCGATCTGTCCGCACGTGCAAGCAGCGACTTTCCGTCCCGTGTTTCCATCTTGTTTGCTGCGCAGAGAGGGCTTGTTAATGTTTCATCTCATAAAAAAAAAAACGGCCAACGGTGCAAAGATTGCTCTCCCTCCCCTCACCTTGTCCTTCCTGCCCGGGCACGGTGGAAACAAACTACTGAAGCCTGTTTTATTCATACCTACCACAAGGCCCAGTGATGTCAGACTTGTTATGATTCTCCTCGCGGGCTCCGCCCCCCCTTACCCCCCCTTTTCCTTCTCGAGCAGTCGCGTCTCGTCTCTGGCCGACGTAGCGGCTCCTCCTCCTCCACACAGTCCGCCCTCCGCATTTCATGTAAACAACTCCATTAGCCCCGCTGCACAGGACTCTGGCCAAAAAAAGATGTTTGTGTCGGGCGTGCGGGGCAAAAAGCAACATGTGCGACGACTCAGCAGAGGACACGCACACAAAATGACGGACGCCGAGGCGCCGTGCGGAGTTGCTGGTGACTCTGAAAACAGCCCCCGCGACCAAAGCGCGTCCATGTTGCGTAAATCCTCGATGTAAATAACAGCGATGGCTTAAAAAGCCTGCTGACAGCGAGGGCAGCGTGCGCCGATGCAAATGCTGTGATCGTTAAAGTAAAGACACGAATCCAACGAAGAAAACTGAAAAAAAAAAAAAAAAAAAGACAAGGCGGCGCCACAGCTTGTTGCTGTCATCAGCACACACACGCACACAAAAGAAGTTAGCTGCATATAAACAACAATAATGGTCCTGCCATTGCCCAGTAACATGCACCCTCGTTGTAATTATGCCATACGTGTGCCTTAAAATGTAACCAAAGGAATCATATAAATGCAATGTTCGTGTCAAAATATTGTGCAGCCAAACGTTGACGCCCAGCATTGCATACACACCCCTTTTCTGAACAAAAACAAACAGCATGCTGAAAAAACCTTATATAATCATTTATTCGTATTTACGGTAAGTCTGCATTGCCCGTATGGCGAATAGTGCGTTGACTTACCTGCAATGTTGCCGTTTGATTCCTCGTGTTTACATGAATATTTTTAATGACGCAGCAAGACCACACGGAGCAACGTGATTGTCGCCATTTTTTGTTGTTATTGAATTCTCCGAAGCCATGTGACAAAATGATGATGGTTTTAAAAACAGGCTTCCGGGCGCGGCCACAGAAACTAGTTGCGCGAAGCTATAAAAGGTTAATCTTCCGAGTTGTTTGTCTGATGGATTAGTCTGGCTACTCCACTGACTGCTGAGGACTGAAGGCTGTGCGCAATGTTTGACAGCTCCGGGACGCTGCCGCCGCCGTATGGCTCGCAACAAGTACTCACCAGATTCCTCCCGTCCGCAAAACGTTACGCGCAATGACAGCGACTCATGTGCTTTTTTGCGCCTCCTGCCAGCAGTGTCAGGACATAACAAACAATAAATCGACCAAGCGCAATCGAAATAACAGATGTGAATTTTACCAATAAGTAGCTCAATGGAATAAGGAGAATAACACAATCTGTTACCCGTGAGCGTGGCAGTGCGTAAAAAAAGACACGTTGGATGTGCTTGCTAAAAATGACCCATTTTACCCCCCCCCCCATAATAATATACGTAAAAAATAATTCTGCTGTTCACCGATTAAAATAATAATAATAATAATAATAATAATAATAATAATAATAATAATAATAATAATAATAATGATAATAATAATAATAATAATAATAATAATAATTTCACCTTTTGTGACTTTTAACAGGTGAGATCTCCATGGGAAACTTGTATCTTCGGAGCCTGATTATTGGTGTCAGTTAACTATAGTTTTAATTATATTATTGCATTTTGGGGTTTATTTAACTAATATGATAAATAAAGATATGTTGTGAAAGATATAATTATTTTCTGCTTTTCTCTACACCCATTAGCTCGCTAGATAGATAGATAGATAGATAGATAGATAGATAGATAGATAGATAGATAGATAGATAGATAGATAGATAGATAGATAGATAGATAGATAGATAGATAGATAGATAGATAGACGCACCATCTTGTTTTAGACTACAGCGTTTAACAACATTTGTACCAAAAAAAAACTACAACAACCAGACCACACTGCGAAGTTTACTCATCCGCATTTTTTTCTGCTTGATGTTTGCAGGAAAATAGGGCGTCGTGGAGACTCCCTCATTCATTCGCAGAGAAAAGTACCTCGTATTAAAGACGTCGACGCGCGTAAGTGGGCTGGGAGGAAAGAGGAGAAAAAGGGAAGGGCGTTTTGACTCGGTGTGAGCAGGACAGCGCCGTTGTGAGCAGCAGAGAGGTCTCTGCTCTGCGTAAAGACTCACCGTCTCCCTCACACGCTTGTATTGACATTGGCAGAGCTCTTTGGAAAAAAAGAAAAGCCACACAAGCTGCGCATAGTGCGCACATCTCGCCTCAGTTCGGTAAGAGATACTACTGCAGCCTTTCTATCGCCAACGAGGAAAAAAAGTGGCTTTTGAGCAAGTCGCTTTTCACTCGCTGTCTTTTTTTTAAGGAAGACATGGCCAAGTTTTTCCGAGCTGCTATCATGGGTCCACCTGGATCAGGGAAAGGCACAATATCAAAGAGGATTGCGCACAACTTTGGCCTGCAATATCTGTCCAGTGGGCACTTTCTACGGGAGGGTATAGCTGCAAAGACAGGTAGGAGAAGTTTGCCCATGTACCCCGTAGCACAATCAAAAATGCTGTGGCGTAAATCGTTGCTTTTTTTTGTTGTTGTTTGTTTTCTTTTTCCTCCATGTGTTGCGTATTCTTACATTGTGTCTTCTGCTAACTTTGTTTTTACCGTGAAATGCAATCACAGTAGAAGGAAAAAGAAAGTTAAACATTTCGACGATAAAAGTGCATTTTCTGGTCCACGGTGTTTCCTGTAATCTGAGGCAACAGTAAACCTTAGCGCACCCCCCCCCCCCCCCCCCCACACACACACACACACTACAGAGACGTTTGAATGAAAAAAAAAAAGCCAAATTTTTCATCTGATGTTTCAGTTGATTTCTTTCTTTGAGTTTACTTTTTAAACAGCCTGACAGTGTAGAGTGACACACTCTTGGTTTTGTTTTATTATTACCAGTATCATTTAAACATCTTTAAACATGTCAAACCACTGTGGTTGTGTTTCATTGTCGCCGACCAGCTGGAATCTATTTAAATCCCAGCATGTGCCAAACTTCAAGTATACATGGAATACAACTGAATTTACCAGAGAAAGTTCAAATTAAAGCATGCGAGTGGCAAATAAAAATGATTTAGTGATATTATGACTCGCCACTAAGCCCCTTTTCCTTTACAAAGAAGGTTCAGTCTCTTGGACCGTCAAACCCTGTGACTTGGCATGACTATTTGTCTAATTATCCACCACAGGCCCCAACCTTTCCAGTGTATGGATTGGAAAGATCACAGGCTTTGGTCATGTAGTCACACTGACTACAACTCTTCATTTGGTTTCAGAGGCTGGGCTGCTGGTGGGGTCCTATGTGGAGAGGGGTATGCTGGTGCCCGACCATGTGATGAACAGACTGATGCTGCCCAGGCTGGGGCAGTTAAGTGACCACAGCTGGCTGCTGGATGGTAAGGAAGTTTTTCTCGCACAATAAAAGTAGTAGGCTGGTGACTATGTTGTTTTGCATATAGCATTTCCAGTTGTATATATTTGTTTCTCCAATATGATTGTGTTCTTCATAGCAGTGTTGTGTACAGTCAGCCACCCCTAAAATCTGATTGGCCGTCACTGGTGCCACCCTCAAAAGCCCCAAAGTGAAAGCGTTTCAAGAGACAGCCCCACTGGGAAAGTTTGTTGTTTTTTTTATTGCTTTTCTAAACCAACTCTTGGTTTTCAAGTACAGCTACACACAGTTCTGTGTCTTTGGCCTCAGAGATCAGAGGACGTTGAGAAGTGCATTCTCTATCATGCTTCATCTGAGAATGATTAGCACTCCAAGCAATGGCGTTCACCAGCAGCAGCTCAATGCTTGCTCCAGACTGTTACTTAACCTTGAATTAGTCACCGAGTATTTACTTTTCCGATTTAAGTACCATGAGATATGGATAAAAAAAACAAAACATGTTTTCAGTTGGCTCTTCCACAGTTTGCACTGTGTGCACTTTCCTCCAATTTAGTGACAAGCTTCACATACTGACCTTTGTCCCTATAGCAAGAAAACAAAATAAGTGTTCAGTTCAACAACAGTGTGAGAATATTGCCAAAGCTGGTTTCAGAAAGTGCATTATTATATTTTGTCTTCAGCTCAAATCACTAAACTACAAAAATTAAAAAAATAACCCCCTAAAACAGGGTTGTTGTCATCATGATCACAAAAAGCATATTATTGTCTAAAGTTTACATATTAGCTATATTGCCATCAAGCGAGCGGTCAATCATTGAACAAGCAAGTGTTCGACTTCAGTGAACAAATGACTGAGCAAGACAAGAGAAAATGAAATTCTAAAGAAGTCAGACATGCGTTGTGTGTAAGTGGTTTATGGAGGCATCGCTTTGACTGACATCCATTTCCTTTAGACCAGTGGTCCCCAAACTTTACTCGGCGAGCACCACCTGAGAAAATGTGGATCTCTCCACCATTATGGCTGAACCTGAACATGCAGTACTGAAGGCTTGCCCCGTAGCTGTAGACTTACTATTTATGTACTTCTTTTAAATAGGAATTTGATATATTTAATATTATTTTTAGTCTAGATTTTGTGCTATTTTGATAATTTGGTACAATTCAAAATACATTGTATTTAAAAAATAAAAAATCTGACTTGTAGGTTTGTGCGACTCTAGACTGTCTGTAAATATGACCATAACTTCTACTTTTCCCAAATCAGACCTATACTGAGCCTGACAAACACAGCTTCACCTCAAAATACGATCTGTTACACTGTAGAAACGGGAATTTTATTTTCTCCCTGGAACAATACCAACGTCAACAAATTTAATAAGCATGCATTTGAGGATTGTCACACCTACTTCCACTGTGCTCTCACCAAATAAAGCAGGGTGTCACTTTATCTGATAATCCTACCGTGCATATTTTACAGTCCGTTTTCATGCATGTTGAAACATCTGATTCGTTTCTTGTTGTCATGTGTGGCGGTGATGGGAACATTGTGCTGTGGCGATGGCAGATGTAGAGTGCAAAACAAAAGATCCCGTGGAAAGGTTGTCATTTCATTCTCACTCATGAGGATGGAATAAGGTAACGATGAGTTCAAAAGCATGGACTTCAAAATAAAAATGGTGTTTGGACCAAAATAGAGAGGCTATATTAAGGAGTTTTTCATAGCCACACACAACTCTTTCATTAATAAAATACCTGAATGTATGAATGAAATACAGTACATACATTGCAATTATTTGTAAGTATTGATTATATGTCAGAATGCGTTGTGGGTTTAATATGTCAGAGTTGGACCTTTGGTTGACTGTGTGGGGTGAATGGACATGTTTTTTTGTGTTTAGTTTTTTTGTGTTTTTAATACAGATCTATGCATTATTTGTGGAAACAAGCAATGGCAGGAGTGTTGACTGTCTGTCTGTGTCTGCATCTTTAAGGTTTACCATGTCTGTGTCAAAATATGTCATGGAGTTGATGAAACATTTCTGAGATGGAAACAAATTAAACAAAATCATCATCTGAAGACTTCTCTCTCTCTCTCTGCTATGTTATTCAACAAAAATAACTTTAAATGTAATGTCTTTTGTCAAAGTAGATGATAAGACTATGATGTAACATAACCTCTCTGTACCGATTGATGCAAATCAAGATACACTGTGTTTGTTCTTGGGATTGCATGAACTGACACTACTTTAGTTCACTTTATCCTGAATCAAACTCTGGTAAAGTAGGTCAGTTCCTCTTCCGGGCCTGCCTTGTGTCCCTGCTTCTCATGCCATTGTGAAAAGGACATCTTTGTTTCATGACAACATTTCTCATCAACTAATAGATTAATTGCAAACAGATTTCAAAAGAGATTCTCATGGTTGACAGGAAATCCAAAGGTCATCAAACTAGAAGTTGTTTACATCCCCCACAGGATAACCTTAAATGGCTCCGAGAGTTTAATGGCTGCTTATCTACAATAATCATCTCCAAGTGTTAATTCTTTCATTTAATATTTGGTGTTTCAATTGCCTTTTACTGTATGTATTCATTCACATCTGTGACTGTTGACACTGCAATAACCGTTTTCTGACGGTGGCAATATCGAGGATGTGAACAGCTTCAAAGAGCGCGAGTGTGGCAAGAGTCTCCGTTTGTGGCTGTGCAAACTGAAAGCTTTGTTGTATGGGTAACTTCATTCACTTCTGCGTCATCCAGTTTTAATATCCGTACCGTGGGCGTTTTTGCAGAACAATTGGAGAAATCTTTAGTCAGACTTAACTTCTGCCAGCCTCTAAATAACCTTCAAACAAGTAATGGCAGTGAATAAAACAATGAAATGATTCAATTGTATATTGCTTTTATAGTGTCTTTTTATCATGTGAAAGGCTCTGCCAGCTTGATATGTGCAGTATGAAATGCGTAGTTGTTGATGAAATCATAAGTGTAAGGCATTATTGTATAATCTGTATATTTTTCCTGGTTGACGCTACATTTCTCATTTGTCCTCCTCTTTCTGATAAATGTTTCCGTCCTCCCGCTCTCTGATAAATGTGTCTAGGTTTCCCTCGAACGCTGGCACAGGCTGTGGCTCTGAACAGTTTATATCAGCTCGACTTGGTCATCAGCCTGAACATCCCCTATGAGACTTTGAGGGAGAGACTGAGCGATCGCTGGATTCATCCAACCAGCGGGAGGGTTTACAACATGGGCTTCAACCCACCACGAGTCCAGGTATGGTTGTGTTTTTAAGCTGATGTCTGTTTTACGATCCGACTCGCCCAGCTGGAACCTTGTCGTAATCCAAAATAGAAACCAGATGAGTGATGATTTGTTTACCCACTGACCCGCCCTTCTGCACCAAAACACCCAACATTTTGTGAACCGGTTTCAGACATTTTGAGCAGGCTGCTTCCTGCTTGTCTTCTGATCTGTTTAGTGACATGAGGCAGCCTTGTATTGAATTAAATGTTAAATTACGTGTGAAATTGAATTACATGTGGTACAAGTGTAAACGAAACTGTTGCAACAAGCTTCAATATACAGTCTCCAATGCAATTATGTCGACCATATTATGAACTCTTCAAACATTGATGGTATTAATACTAAATGTAAGTGTTAGACTTTGAAAGGTTTTCTGTTTGTCTATCGTGGAGTATATCACCACTTGTGTTGGGGGGAGAAAAAAAAAATTACACTTCTCATTATTCATAGGGAGCCCTTTTTTTTTACAGTCGTTCAACCTTACTCTAGATATCTTTAAACAACTCAAGATACATTGAATGTGCTTTTTGGCATTGCGTGAACAGACACTTTATTAATTCATGTAACCCTGAAGTCAAACTCTGGTAAAGTAGGTCTTCAGTTGAGTGTGAAAAAGGCCAGAAATTAACCCGTTCACTTCAACGTACTTTCATGAAGGGTCGTGCCCCCTTGTATTTTCATGTCGTATATTAAATGCCTGAGCATCTATTGTTTCTAATTTGCTGTCGGTAAATATAGTGAGCTGTGAGACACATGGAAATTGTCCTATGCTGAGCTCATCATATGTTGATATATAATTCCAATCCACTTTATTTATATAGCACATTTTAAACAACAAAGCGTTTCCAAAGTGCTGCACATGAGACTGCACATAAAAACAATAACACTAAAACAATGCAAATTAGCTCCAACACTAAATAAGTATAAAACCATAAAGTAAAAATAAAAACAGATTAAGGAATTCCCATTCCTCACATATCGACTTTATCAAAATCAAGTCCCCTTTATAATAACTGGTGTCTTGTCATATGTATAGATAGTTTTACCTTCGCGGCATTGTTAAACTGTCCTGACTTTGTGTTGTTCTCTTCAGGGTAAAGATGACTTAACTGGTGAGTCTCTGATTCAGCACGATGACGACAAGCCAGAAGCTCTGA
This sequence comes from Blennius ocellaris, assembly GCF_963422515.1. Lineage (NCBI taxonomy): Eukaryota > Metazoa > Chordata > Actinopteri > Blenniiformes > Blenniidae > Blennius > Blennius ocellaris. The sequence continues at coordinate 9,467,027 of NC_137661.1, read as the reverse complement.
TGGCCCGACTGAGACACTACAAAGATGTGGCAAAGCCTGTCATAGACCTGTACAAGTTAGTAAACACTTTTACTGATCCTTCGGCTTTGCTGTGATTTTACATTTGCGCAAAAGGGAAGCAGGTAATATTGCTGTGGAGAAGTTTAAAACACATCTTGTTCGGTTGGAAGGGGGCCACCTGCTGGCGCGGTGGTTGGCGCTTGCCTCATAGCGAGAAGGTTTGGGTTCTCAAGCTGGCCAGGATTTTCTGTGTGGAGTTTGCATGTTCACCCAGCGTGTGCGTGGCTTTCCTCAGAGTACTCTGCTTTCCTCTCACAATACAAAAACCTGCCTGTGAGGTTGAACTAAATTGTATAAGTTGAAGTCTTCTTTATGATGAAAGTTGCATTATTTACCTCTGGCAAGGAACTTGTGAATGTTTTATTATGTTGTTGAACCTAATGGTGGCTGTTCAGAGAGCCAGGCTGTGACGAGATGGAAGTCAATGCTGTATTACTGGTTTATCATTAAAGTGTCCCGAGACTGGTTCTATGATTTCTTTTTGCAGGTCACAGGGAGTACTGTACTCCTTCTCCGGCACAGACACAGACCGGATTTGGCCTTATATCAACACCCTGCTCAGCACCAAGATGCACACAGACCCATCAGATGCCTGCCGGACACAGACTCCCTGATGAGACTACTAAGAATGTCAAAACCACGGGGAAGGAGGAGAAGGGAGTGGGAACACATCTTCACGGTGCTGGCCTTACAGCTGATTTGTCCACAGTGAGATTTTTATTTTTTTTTTCTAAAAAGGAACACTGATTGAGGAGCATGTCTTTTGTGATGCAGTCACTGGTTGGTGATTTGAAGTGATTGGGTGTTTGCAAACATTTCAAATGCTTTAAGCAAAGCTATTGTGAGACTGTCTGTTATAATCAAACTTTGATGCAAAACCAACATTTTGTTTTGTTTTTGGAAATCCAATTTGTATTAAGATTCTTTACCAACCATTTTTTTTTACTATTTTGTTTTGTATTGACAATAAATCCAATCTCGGTGTCAAATGTACCAAAAAAGAGAAGCATAAGGATTTGTTTTACAGTCAGCAGATACAGCACCATCTTTAAATTGGAAACCAAAAATCTAAGCAAATTTAACATTATTAAAATATTCTTGAGGAAAAAAACCCCATACAGAGATCATAACCTAAATAACATTGTTTTTTTTATATATATATATATATGTTTGACTGTATATGCATCATTTTCTCTTGCTGTGTAGGTCTCTCTAATTCCAACTGCCCGAACATCCCGACACGTTAAAATTGAGGAATTGTAGTATTCACTGAAGAGGACGCACACATTAGGATACAGTTTGCTTAATTCAGCACCAGCACAATGTCAAGTGAGCAATAGTAGTGTTAAGGAAGGTGTTTTTTGTCAGCTATGTGTTCTTGCAATATATCTAATAGTTTCTCAGATGATTGCACTGTATAGACTGCTATCCTTGAACTGTTTTTTTTTTTTTTTTTTTAAATGCTGCACAATTTATTTTTATGCAATCATCATTGGGCCAGTGCTCTGCAAATACAAAAGGCCCTCACTGATGTTTTCCTGCACTCTTTGGCAAGGATGAAGGCTATTACTTTCAATGTCGTTAAATGCTTTACAATTTTTTTTTTTTTTTAAATGTAGCTTCTAGAAGTAATAGGTTTACGGTTATGATTCTGACATTTTTGTATGTGTGAAGAAATTTCTTTTTTTTACAGATTCACAGTATACAGGATTTTTACAGGGTGAACAAAATACAACATTCATCGCCTTGTCAATGTATTTAAAATAGCTTGCTTTAGTGTTTTTGTTTGGCCCGTAATGATTCTTCAGTAAACAAGCACCTGACATTGTCACTTTTCACAATATTCACGCACATTTGTAACACGCAAGACAATTGTCATCATAAATGTACATCTTGTGCTAAAATTCACACTTTGTAGACTTCTGCAAAAGAAATACGAGCTGATTTTAGGGCTGGGCTCCAATGCATCTTCCAGGGTTTCATTTGTCTGTACTGTAGGTCTAGTTTACTGATGGTTTTCTATTCGTGGGATCGAAGTTACCTATGCCATTTCCATTGCATATGTTGCACATTTCACTGTTAAGGATTTGAGTTAGTTTTCACAAGAAAAAAAAAAAGACCAAAGTGAAAGAGAGAACCATTGTTGGAACAGCCTTTTGCAGTAAAGCAAAAAAATAAATATACTGCTGTTTGTAAAGAACATGTTTGGAGACTTTGGTGACGGTCAAGTACACCTGTGGCTTTTAGCTGTGTAGGGCATGGCACCGACAACACTGCTGTTGTGTAACATGAACTTTTTTCCCTTGTAACTTCATAATGTGCTTTCAGACATTCCATGAACAATAAAGCAATTATTTCTTGACTATAATCACAACTCTTCGTGTCATTACTTGTAAAACCCGTTTTAAAATATCTTGTATGGTTAGTGTCCGATAGACTACCAGCCAAGGTGTATTAATTTGATTTTAATCACAACTGAAATGTGTACAGAAAATGTGCGGTCTTGCAAAAATAGTGTTTAAATTTGCCTCTCTGCATTGTCCATCTGGTGCTTTCTCGGATAGCGGTGTGGCTCTCTGGGGTGGTTCGCTGGAGGCTTTCTGGGTTTGGGGGTCGCCATGTGCCGGGGTGTTGCTGTAGGCCTCCCCACAACAGTTCCAACCACAACCGGAGGACAAAACACACACACACACACACACACACACACACACACACACACACACACACACACACACACACACCCACTTCCATTCCTCATCAATGAGATGTGCTGCTGTTATTGGTTGTCGTCTATCATTTATTAAACAAAATCTAAATAATATGATCAAAATCATGTGCTTCTGTATTTGTTGTTGCTACTTTATTGATTTGTGTACCTGCTCGAAAGTCATGTTAATATCAAGACAGTGTTTGTTTCATAGAACCCATTAAACATGATTAAAAGTGATGTTTGGATCAAATATAAAAGATGGTTTTTGGGCTTATTTTATGGAGAAAACTGCAAGCAGAACTTGATTCATCAACAGTGAAATTAGCCTACCAGCTCAGTTGTAGCCATAGGAGGTTCAAAGTCTTTGGTGTTTCATTACAAGAAAGTTCTCAATTATGCTGATGACCCCCTGTGCAATACTGTACATTCACTTCTGAACATATGTGTTCAAGAGAATAGCTAGGCTAATAAGTTTCCATCCATCCATCCATCTTCTAAACAGCTTAATCCCTATGGGGTCATGGTGGCAGTATGGGGAGCAAAACAACACAGGCATCTCCTTCCCCTATAACTTCCTCCAGTTTTTCTGGGGGTACCCCAAGCCACTCCCAGACCAGAGATATAATTGCTCCAACGAGTCCTGGGCCAACCCCAGGGCCTTGTCATCAAAATTAACTGTCCCATGACCTTGATCATAAATGATAAATAACATTCCTTTTTGTTGTATTTTTGTGTTATTTTATAGTCTGTTTATGGGAACCTGTACTAGATTATAAATGGTAATGCTCACTCGTTCTGATAAAGAGTGAGTGAGCAGTCAGACTCTGGTTGTAGTTTTTGTCCAGATGGGGAGCAGAACTGTGTGCTAAGGCAGGTCTTAGAGCTGAGTCATGATGTGCATTTAAAAGATTTGGTGATGATGGTTAATGTGGTGACATGCATGTTGAGCTGCTTGTTAACAGATGTTGTAGACTGCATCGCCTATTAAGTCAAATCTCATCACAGGTGGGATTTAGAGGGTAATCATGAGGTAAAAGTTACTTGCAGTAATTAATCAGTGGTGAATTCTGATGGATTTACGTGTTGGCTGATGATAATACAGATTTACCTTGCAGTAGGCTGGTGTAGTTTGAGCTTTAACGTTATTTAACTTGATTTTATTGTTTTTTAGAAAACCAAGGACGACAACGTCAAGAAACATTTGGAACTCTTCTTTGATCCCAGTTACAGATTTCTTAATTCAACTTGAAATGTTTGCTTTCTGAAATTTTTGGGGGGGATTTTTAGCGAATAGCCAACGTAATAACGAGTGACTTATTTTGTATGTGCTACTGTTATGATTCTTCAGAATAAAATAAAAACCTCTTCAGCACACATGTACGGAGCCCCTCTGGTGACATTGGTGAAAAAAAATATTAATATTAATATAAAAATATTATTGCTTAATAACGCGTGGCCACGCGTTATTAAGCAATAATATTTTTTTCACCAATGTCACCAGAGGGGCTCCGTACACATGGAGTCAACCCGTTTGGAAATATAATCCAGTCCGGGTTTTGAGCTTCAGCTCCGGCTGTGCGATGCGCTGAGCGGCGCGGTGTCTCCTCCACTGATCCACACACATCCGCACCCGGGCGGCTGCGATGTCTTATCCTCATCCGCACCTTCTACAGCTCTGCGGAGCGCCGTCGCTGGACCTGGTTTGTTGATCACCTGCCAAAATGTGATTATATGATGACACAGTGGTCCGCTGCAGTCGCTGCAATTATACCGACAAGTTAAAGCGTAACTCGCTGGGGATCCTTGCAGGACTTTACAGGTCTCACAGGACGTTTAGGGCTTTGACCTTTGACTGGCAGCGAATGACAAATCAAAGGTCGCTGTGCGTGCGCGGAGCCGAGATTCAAAGCGCATCTCCACCGCGGCACGAGAAGGCGCTCCTGGGAGGATGGTAGAAAGTGCCCGGAAAGGTAAAGTTATGTGTTTCTCTTCGTCTGTTGTGATTCCTGATTTGATCGTCTCAGCTTCCCTCGGACCTTGCAAAGCAGCGGCGCATTCTGTGCTGTGTGGATGTTGTTACATAATGTGGGACAACCTCAGGAGATTGAGAGCGCTTCCCCCCCCGTAGTGCGTCTCCTTGCTCGGTGGACTCGGAGGTTCACCGACACGCACTCCTTCCAAGGGGGACTGTGTGTTCTCATCAACCGACAGATTGAATTAAAGCCATGGACTGGTTTTTGAGCTCCGGGCCTATGTTTGAAAAAACTGCGCACACGAGCATCATGAATGACATCATTTGGTTTATTTTTGTCAATGGTGTGGATTTAAAAAAAAAAAAAACCAACACACACACACACACACAAGAAAAAGGGGAAAAAAAAACACGTAGTGCGTCTTATCCTGTCGGTCATTTCTTTTCCATTATGATTATCGCCATTGATCTGACTGAAGGTGCACAGCGAGGACTGCCACATTGATTAATGCTGGGGTTTTCCGTCAGATGATAATTTCTGCAATGGCACCAAACCTCTCGAACACCACTGACCACAAATCCCCGTGACAGATGTGTGTGTGTCTTAAATATAGATGTAAGACACGAGCATAGATCCACCGTGATATTGCCCTTTGAATGGGACGACTCTTTCAACAGTATTATCATCTTCATCACCCAGGACCGGTTCTGGTTTATGAGGACAGCTCCTCCGGTGCTGTCCAATAGCGCACCGTCACGTCACTGAGCGTCACGCACGTCACGTGAGCAGCTTAACGCAGCTTGGTGAGGTCTCGTGCCTTATGCAGCACTACAACACATGCATGCCTCAATCATCCAGTTATTTAGTGCATTGAAACAAGTGTATGCTGTTGAAGATAAAATCCTAATATATATATATATATATATATTCAAAATCTGCAAAGTCTACCATCTGTCTTGTCAAGCGAGACTGACTGCAGCTGACCCAGCAAATTCTTGGATTCCTTTAACTGTTACAAGCATAATCATTAAACCTCAGCATATTGTTAAGGCATCCAGGGAAAAGCAATTAAAACCAAAGACGCAAAGTCAGTCATATATGACTGACTATAGCTAGATCAGTCATAGGTGCGTCATAAAGCAATTAAAATAGGAACCTGCACCAAATCTTTAAAGTTTTTTATTTCTGAGAATTTCCTTAAAGATAAATTCAAATGGATTCCTGGATAGTCATAGAAAACTTCTTTGTAAAAGAAAAAAAGTGTTTAGCAATTATCCTTAAAGAACATTTCAATGAGTTGTGTATGGGTAAACATGAATTGAAACCTATATGGTTCTGCACACAGGAGTTTCTGAAGCATGCAGCACTATTGACATTGATGTGTACCTGTAGGTACATATATGGACTTGTATTATACAATAGTAGCTCATGTTCATAAATGTTCCAATATTACAATATTTACATATACTATCAGTCTTTTTTAAAAGTCATGTCTCAGCTTTGGTGCAGTGGTTAGCAGTTTGTCTTCACAGCTCAAATAGTCCTCATTCAAGTCGAGTTGAGCTTTTCTGTGCAGACTTTGCATGTCCTCCCTGTATCGTATGAGCTATCTGCAGGTTCTCTGGTTTCCTTCCACATTCCATAAACATGTTGCATGTTTGAGCTAAACTGGTCACTTTGAATTTTCCATAGTTGTCAGTGTGAGTGTGTCTGTTTCGATGTGTTTGCCCAGTCGGACTGGTGACCTGTCTGGGGCGAACCCCTCCATCGCCCAGTAAGTTGAGATTGACAACCCTGAATTGAGCATAGAAAATGGATGGCCTCGGTTATTTATGGAAACCTGTACTGTAGCTTCTTACAGTGGTTGATATACATGCATTTCTAATACATTTTTTAAAGACTTGCTTAAAATATTGACAGATTGATCAACTGACATTTTTGTTCTATTAATTACAGTTTGGAAATTCTTAATTGGCTGCAAGAGTAAATTGGCCATAGTAAATTATAGTATACTCCATACTGACTGAGCCTGAATCAATCTTCTTAATGTGAGATAACAGCATACAACCCAGTCTCACTCCAAATTGTGTAATACCTTCGTTGGTCCACTACACACATACATAGTCATTTCACAAAAATCCCCCTGAAGTTGTGAGAATATGCTACGTTTCATTTCCCCAGTCTTTCCTAAGGGCACTCAGTGTAACCACGACCCGACCATGCACCTCAGAACAAGTTGACCTACCTTAAATTTACTGGATTAATGTAAATAATTCTTAGATGTTCAGTGTTTATTATGATCTAAACCTGTTTTGGACACACACACACACACACACACACACACACACACACACACACACACACACACACACACACACACACACACACACACACACACACACACACACACACACACACACACACACACACACACACACACACACACACGCAAACTCACCAAGCAGACAATAAAGATCTTATGCAAACATACAGGGAATGTTTACTCATCATCACATGTATTATTTATGCAAAGTCACAATGGACCTGCCTCCTCTGTGGAGGGCATGAAGTGGGAGCCACCGGTAGGCACGACTGGGAACTTGACAGGAAGCGGTGTTGCCACAATGCAGCAACAGCACGTTGCATCCGGTTATGGCGCGGGTATCTTTCCTCCCATTTGGACATTCTGTTCCCACTGTGCTTTAAGCTCCCATCTGTTCTCCTCAAAGAGTTTCCCAGGCCCATGTCCTCTTTTCAAAACCATGCTGGTTTTCTGTTGCCAGGGGACAAGGCCCAGGAAGGAAGCACGCCATCTCTGATCAGTTTTGTGCTGCTGCTGCTGCTGCAGGGACTTGAGGTCATAACACCAAACTGAAAAGTCTTTGAAAGGATACGGCAAGCTGTAGAAAGTGGGAATGTACATCTGTTACGTGCTTATATTTTCCCATTTAGGCTCAATAGAAGACCTCAATATAACTGGCCCTGAAATGTTTGTCCTGAATTGTTATGAATGTCATGAATCCTGAATTTTAACTTTATATTGTTGCACTAAAAATATGTTAGAAAATAGTTTGTTGCATGAAGAAACACATACAGCAATATGCACAGTTCAGAATATTTCAAGAATAGATATTTTGATTAAATTAAAAATCAACAAAAGGGTGACACTTTTTTATGTTAAAAACATAAAGAAGAAGCCAAATTGTCACATATATAGGTTACAAATTATGGACATCACATTTGAATACAGACATGGCTATAAAGTCAATTATTAATGCAATTTCATATCGTTAATGGCCATAATATATCCACAATATATAGGCCTGTAAAGGGTTCGGTAGGTTTTGACATCACTATGATAATACCAGACCAGCAGGTGCAACGTGTGGCGCTCTGCAATTACATTTCTACTGTGAGGGGGGTCTTTTTATGCTTGCTTTACTTGGAGGATCGTCCTGTGAGGACAGACTTCCTCACAACACCGATCAGTGTGTGTGTGTGAATAATAGATGCTGCAACAACATTAGAGGGTTGTGACTTGTTGGGGTGGATTTCCCTTTTACTCGGTCGGCGGCAGTGTCGGCGTCGTGGTAGTAAAATGTGGTCCTGAGAGAGAGAGAGAGGGAGAGAGAGAGAGAGAGAGAGAGAGAGAGAGAGAGAGAGAGAGAGAGAGAGAGAGAGAGAGAGAGAGAGAGAGAGAGACCACCCGGCAGATATTGTCGTAGCTCTGAGCACAGAGGATCCCGGCCGTCCTCTCTTCCTCCTCGGACATGTGGTGCACCCAGCAGCAGCAGCAGCAGCAGCCGCAGCAGCAGCAGAAACAGCAGCAGCAGCACCGGCGGCGGTAGCGGTGTGGCGCAGCCTTCTGCGTCTTTGGGGCTTTCTTTTTTTTCGTCTTTAATTCCCCTCCACATTATTATTTTTTTTTATGTGCGTCCTTCGGTTATGAGCTTGCTGGGGGCCTACAAGAAAAAGACCAGTTACGATGGCTATGAATCTTTGCAGTTGGTCGATAGCGGCGGGGATAGCTTCAGCATCGGGAGAGGGAGCAGCGGCGGAGGAGGAGGAGGAGGAGGAGGAGGAGGAGGAAGCACACTCGGAGGCTCCATAGCGGCCACCCTAGGACCCAAGGCAGGCCCGCTGAGAGAGGAAGACTACAGCACCATGGACAGCTCAGGTGAGACTCCTCACCGCCTCCGCCTGACCGCAGATGTCATGACTTTCCAGTGTATTAATGCGCGCTCACTGCGCTCGAGGAGCGGCGGCAGTGCACAGCGGAAGAGCTCCCAGTAGTGAAGTGTACAATGGTACCATGCAGCTCCTCAACTCCCCCCCCCCCAAACCCAGAGCTCCCAGTGGCTGCTAGACCCCACCTTGCTGTCTGTGCTGGGCTGCTTCCTGCAGGAGACACACAACAAATGCCCTGTCCTTATGTGTGTGTGTGTGTGTGTGTGTGTGTGTGTGTGTGTGTGTGTGTGTGTGTGTGTGTGTGTGTGTGTGTGTGTGTGTGCGTGTGTGTGTGTGTGTGTGTGTGCGCGTGCGTGCGTGCGTGTGTGTGTGTGCGTGTGTGTGTGTGCGTGTGTGTGCGTGCGTGTGTGTGTGTGTGTGTGGTGCTATCATAGTTTAAAGGATAGAGTTGTATTAGAGACGCAAGGGAAACCTTTAATCATATGGGTTTATCATTATTTTTATCTATATATCAATATTTATTGTTGGATGTTTTTTTTTTTATGATACTGGTCATTGAAAACATCTGCTACTGAGACAAAACCTATAAGGACGACATCACTTTTCATATGAATTCAGCAATCAATAATAGAATGGTCAAATTAAATCTAACAAGTCGTGCATAAATGACAATGAAAAACTTTTTTCTAAAGCTTTGTTTTTTGTTTATTAGGTTAATTGTTCAATAGGAAAAAAAGCTCGCCCTTAAATGCTCATAATACATCATTCCAGTATTGGGTATTTTTTTACTTTTTCCACTGCTAACTAGCTAAAATGACAACACAGTTATTATGGAAAATACTTGTATGTAGACAGGTGTGAGTGGAGGAAGGTTTTACTCAGTACAGTGATCTGTGGAGCTCAGCAGCCTCCAGTGATGAACATTAGTGTGAAACAAAAGAAGCCGGATGCAGAAGGTGGGTCAGTGAGGAGAAGGGATTGTGGACGGGGAAGGGGGGGAGCAGGGCTCCTGTATCAGATGTCGGCGGTCTGGCCCCTGTGACCATCATGTTTTTGATGTGTGTGTGTATGCGTGCGTGCACGTGCGTTTGTGTGTGTGTGTACATGTGTACAAATAAATCTGTTTCATTTACACAAAGCCGGATTTTGAGGGGTAGAGGTTGGCACTCCAAGAAGAGAGAGACACAATCAAACAAACCATTGATCTCTCTGGCAAAGCCAAAAGCTCTCTCAGCTGCTGATGTCCTGCTCGCTCTCTCTCTCTCTCTCTCTCTCTCTCTCTCTCTCTCTCTCTCTCCCACCATCGCCGCTGCTCTCTCTTACCTGAAAGAGCCTTTATCAGAGCCTCCTCTAGTGTCGGCAGTTGCAGTATTTCTCATTGTATCTGGCTCACCAGTCTGCATACTCCCACTTCCATCTGGACTCTGGCAGCTGAACCAGGTAACAGAGCAAAACATTAGGCCAAACCTATCTATAAAACATTATAAAAAAAACCCAACACAGTCAGACCAAATCAACAGGCGAAATGGTCAGGTTTATTTACATCGAAGACAGTTGAATCAAGTCATACACAACCTTGGAAACATCATTATGAGTGATGAAAATAGTTTGTTTAGAGTAGTTCTTCTTCTAAACTCTCTTTCTGATCTGTGTTCGTTTACAACTTGCTAAAACATTACATACTTGAGCCTCTTTTTCATTATATGAATTGATCTTGAGGCTCCAGAAGGAAAGTACAGCCTAATACTGATCAACATCATCAGCCCTCAAGCTGCAAGGAGACACTGCTTCAGTTTAAAGAGACGAAACCGATGCATCAGCCTGAGAAAAGTAATTTAATGACAAATAGCAAACACAACAATAAAATGCATTTAAACTGTCCAAAATATAGCACTACTTAGGATACTTAAAGCCCAGAATAAAAGTAAATGTACAGTGAGGTGTTAAAAAGAAATGATGGTTCAACATGCGTCATCAAACTTAGCTTTTAACCTTAAACTGTGTTTTCACCGCTCAGCGTCCCAGGTGGTTCAGCGCTCTGTTCTGACGGATTTCCAGAGCATCAGAGTGTAAATCGTAAAAGACAATGTTGGGATCAACTCGTTCAAACTCGGGAGAGCTTTGAGGCACCCGGACTGGAGTTTCCTTTACACTGTGGGCAGTGTTGCCTGTTAAAACTCTCATCTTTATAACCCTATTTCAATCATTTGTACATGGTGCACTACTACAGTGTTGCCTATGGGTGTTTAGTTGTGGTGTTGTTGAGAATGAAATGAGTCGTTACATCTTTTTAATTCAAGACACTTAATTTCAGACATTTAAATAACAGACATGAACGACAAACAAACGCAGAGTAATACAGAGGAATGGCCATAAAATAATAAAAAAAAAAGAAGAAAATATTAAAGAGGCTGAATGCATTATTAAAATCAATACAACAATATAAGAAACATGTAAATGCAAGAGTTAAAGACACAACACATCACCCAAAGGTCTTTGGACTTGTTTAAAGAGCCGGAGCTGTTCCTCAGATCATCTGTCGTCTGTCCACAGGAGGAGCACTCAAAGAAATCACACAGAAAAAAAATACAATTATTTGCTATAATTAAGCCTGATGTCCCCCCCCCCCCCCCCCCCCCCCCGGTTTGTGTAAGATCTGTCACATGCTTACTCAATTTATAATAATCTGAGACAACATGGCATTTCACCTACAATAACTAGTCAGAGTTACTGCAGATGATAGACTCAGTTCAGTAAAGTCGTCACGTGTCATGGTGGAGGGTGAGGAGGGTCAGTTCTGTCCTCGCAGTGACCACTTTCCTCATCTGCTCAGTGAACTCCAAGTAAGGAGAAAGAGGGGGTTTGAACCAGAACGAGTCCGGCAGCATCACATCATTCGCATTTGGTTGCAGAATATCTGAGGTGGTTTCCACCAATACGGCAGGAAGTGCCTTCAAATTGTGTCTACATTTCCAAGCTCCAAGTGACAACCCACTTTTTGTTCACTTTTTCCCAGAAGAGAACAAGCTGTGCATTTCGTCTTTGAATAGTTTGTGAGAATAACCGTAATGACAGTGAAAAGTGTCAACGTGCTTTTTTCTCTTATAGCTTGTATTTTTAACATTAGAACCACATGTGTGAAAATCAATGGTGGTTCATCTTATTTGGCTGCTGTTATGATTCAGAGTACAATTTATCACCTTCCTCTGTAGTAACTACAGTAGTAAGTCTGTTATTCAGAGGTTAACATAAGCTCAGGTCAACATTTAACTAACTTCTTCACTGCTCACTGCCTTAAGTCTGAAGGTCGATGCTTTTTTCTTTTTTTCTCTTTCTTTTGTTCTCTTTTTCTCTATTTTCAGCCCAACTTCCCTTTTTCATTTTTTTCCTGAAGGTCAATGTTTAACTTAATTAATGTACAATTTCATAAGGATATAACTATAATATACCTCATATAAATCAATTCAATACATGTATCAATAATACACTGTAAATGTTACGCCTGTAAGATATTAGGATGCATGTAATCAGAGAGCTCACATCTTTCAAAACTGAACAATTTTTTTTTAATCAGTTGGATGCCCTTTAAAAATGTGGAGATGGTAACCGTGCAAAACCCACCAATATTTGAAGCATTGTTTCAAATAATGTTCCATTTGTCTTTCTGTATTCTCGCCTGTACTTACAGTTTATTGAAGAGTTTGAGGAGTTTCAAAGATCTTTCTTGTCATTTACAAGAGTGAAATATATATTATGTTAAACTGAATGCCAGATAATTAATCACAGACTCCATCAGCAGCATCTATCTCTAATTAAGGCGATTAGACTCAGGTTGATGCTGTAGTCATTTAAATCCAGGATGAAACGAGGCCCAGCTGTGAGACTGCGTGCTGTGCTGCGTGTTTGCTGAATATGCGTCTGTGTCATTCCCACCGAGCCGAACATCCAGCGAGAAAGGTTTCATGCTGTAGGTGGGAAAAGACATTCAGGCGACCCACTCATCTTTCTGAACACAACTGAAAATGCCTTTCGGTTTTCCCTCTGTCCTTTGTAATTTCTCTGTTCACCTCTCAATTTCTGTTGGTGAAAGCAGGATATAAACCTTGGTCAGATATTTGCAGAGGAACTCTTTCTGGAGTAAAGTTTTTTTTGTTTCTTTTTTAAAGCATGTTTGTTCCTCCACTATGGATCTCAACATGTGTAGGTTTCAAATGAAACTAAGCTATAATCACATACTCTAGGAAAAGGAGGATGCTCCTCCCCCCCTAATACCTGTCATGCTCACAGAATAGATGACATGCACAATAAGAAGCTTAAAAATAGGCAAAAACTTACTGGTGGATATACTGTACATTGGTGCATCATTTATAATGAATAAGGAAAAAGAAACATTGCTATTCCTCAGTGAAAACGTGTCCAGGATGCTTACTATTGTAAAAACAAAAGGACGTGCTTTCTGACTGAAGGATAACTGAAAGAAGTACCTTGTCTGAACAACAAATCTGACTCTGCAGTGGAGCTGCACTTGGGCAAGAATAGGTTCGTAATACTGGAAGCAAGACAATATATTGTGATACGTGTCGTATCAACCTTTACGTTGACTCGACCTTGAGTGGGGGACCTGGGTTGGAATTACGGTTGTGGCAGGAAGGGGCATCCAGCATTAAAACTAACCAAGTCTAAAGTCTGAGTTGCAGTAATTTGATATGGCATTCCCTGTAAAATGGGTGCAGCTGAAGAGACACTTAGTTTCGCTTCAAAGCTAAGTGTCACAGGATAATAAAGAGTGAAACATAAACATGGAAATAAACGTGTCCTATTTACTCAGGCTTGCATTGAGATTCATCGGTTCTTGCTGTTTGAACAGCAAAATCAACCACTTGGAGAAATCCTTACACTCTATTCAAAAGACATTTTTGTTTTGACAATCCTATCTGTTTGCAAACATTATCATTTTCCTACTCCCAGTTTGTATTCAGCTAGCCTAGCTTAGCATGAAGACTGTAAACATTGAGCGAGTAATCCATCGAGGCTTGCTATCAGTTAAAGGCTATAAGGTTTTAATGGACACATTTCAAATAATTTTTTTAGGCTTTTATTCTTTTGAGTAGTTTTTGTGTTGCTTTTTATTAATTGTTTTATGTAAACAGCGTTGCAATTTGACTATAATTGGTGCTTGTGAGTGTTCTCTCAAAAAAAGCTTCTTTGTACAAACAAATGTTTTGGGTGAAACAGTATTCTGAATTGAGCCATTTTATATTGGCAGCACGAGGCACTGCAGCCTACTCATGAAAACAAGAAGGTTTTGAAAATAAAAATGAAATGAAGATGTGATTATCAAAGCAGGAGCTGCTGAGTCAGACTACTCCACAGCTGTGATGCTCTATTAGCTGCAGCTCTGCATAGTTAAGCCTTTAATAGTGTATCAAGCACCGTCTGAGGGACAAATTGTTGCAGCTCAGATGTGTATTCTGTGAGCAGGCATGTAGAGCTTTATAAGTGATGAGTAATACCTTAAAAATGGATATAATATGTTAACGCTTTAGTGGAAGCGATGTGACACACATTTCTGCAACTTTCAGCATTTGACTTGTGTCTCATTGTAATGAATCAAGATCTGGCCAGTTTGAAATGATTTTACTGCCAGAGGTTGATAATTCAAACTGATCAAATCAAATCCAAACTTCATGTGGACTTCATTAAAGAGTTTTTTTTTTTTATCAAGAGTTCATTCAACATTTGTTTTCTGAAGCATTTGTCAGGCCGGGATGGTTACATGTGTGGTAATAGGAAGCTTTTTAGGAAAGGGAGAACAGACACGGTGATACATATATACACATAGCTCATACAGACTTTGTACTGAGACTGCATATTTATCCAGAGTAGACATAAACAGCCCTCCCTCTGCAGGTGAACTAAATTCTCTCAATTTTTTGCCATAACTTGCTGATTTACCAGGGCAAAAATACACACAGCTGGCATTTGTTGCTGCTACTGTGGAGAGTTGACTAATATTATACAACAGTCAGTCCGGGTAAACAAATCAGTTTGGAAGAGAGATATTTTTCCAATGTTGATGTTCAGCATAACTCCACAGCTGCATCACTCCTCACAGGTATTTCAAACATCATTAATGACAAGTCTGGCAGTTCGCTCTCACTTCCACTAATGACCTGAACGCTTTTCCTTGAATAGTTGCACATACCTGCACTTTCTCGACTGATATTTCATCATCCAGGCTCCCACAGCCAGAACTGCTGATATCAGAAATTAATTTGACTTATTAAAAAGCCAGAACTCAGACTGACAGCCTGGATCGTTGGACGTCTCCCTGGAAACCTGGTGCTCAGGGATTTCTGTGAATCTGTGATTTTATTCTGTGGCCGCACCTCTAAGTTACATCTGAAGTGATGACACTGTGGTTGCTGTGTACAGATACAGTATGTGATGAGGGGGAGACAAAGAAAGACAGTGAGGGGGAGGGAGAGAAATTCTCAGATCACCAGAGGGATGCTGACTCAGATATAACACTCGGGTCCCTTCTAACGTTTGCTTACTTTTTCAAGCGTGCACACATGCACGCACGCACACACGCAGCACACACCATGCTCGCCTGCAGCTCCAGATGGTGTTACATTTGACTCCTTGTCTTACCTTTTGTGTTCTTGTCAATAATTTCTTACACCTACACTTCTTTATTTGCTGTGTCGTGCAAGAGTGACTCATGTTTAGTATACAAGTAAAAAAACAATAACAATTAAACCTTAAAGATTTGACGGATTGGGTAGTTTTTCAGTTAAGATTACACATGTCTATTTAAAAATACATAATCAATATACAATAAATACCGTATGACTTTTGAAATATCATGTGGTAGAAGCTTTCAGCTTATTGTTTTCAAGTGTATACTTTATGTTGTATGTGCGTATTATATACTGATCTGGCATCTGGAAACATTGTTTGCCTTCAGATATGGACGCCAGTTCTGGCGGGGGACTGCTGGATATGGTGAAAGGAGGGGCCGGGAAGTTCTTCAGCAACTTTAAGGATAACTTGAAGGACACTATTAAGGACACCTCCACCAAGGTCATGAGTCAAGTTGCCACGTAAGTGTAAAGCATGTTGGTGCATGTTGTTGTGTGACCATAGGCCGTGTTTAAACATGTTACTGTGTTTCTAGCATCAGCAATTCAAATTAATGATATTTTTACTGAGCAGGGCTGTTTGATGTGTTTCAAGCTTTCTAACATAACGGTATAAGCTGAGCTTTGTTAAAGCTATTGTGGGCTCTGTCACAGTTGTTAGAGAAATGTGGTGAAATCTTTGTTTAATCAGGAACAGGAGCGTAGTGTTGCACCCTCCTGCATCCAGGTTGAACTTGAATAAATCCAAAACAAAACACTGGTAATGCGGGGAATTGATTGCAACAAAATTCAACAGTGATATTATACACTTTAACAAGTAAATCACAAGGCTAATCAATCACATTCCTGATGAAGCAATGCAGAGGGCATGGCCAACAAATTGAAAAAACACTGACCTCTGACTGATGGAAAAATTATACATTTCCTCAGTTTTTTGCTGGTCTTTTTATGGCTCTTTTGCTGCATGTGATCACAACAACAACAACAACAACAACAACAACAACAACAACAACAACAACCACAACAACCACAACAAGTCTTTAGCATCACAGCCAAACATTAACATATTTCAGCTAAAAGTTTTCTGTATTGATTCTGCACCATGATAAATGAGGAAAGCTCACAACCTTGCATTGCATATTTTAAATACTGATTAATCTGGTTAACTAAATGTTGTTTCAGCGGTTGATGACAACAACATGCCTGTAACAGCAATAGAGGTGGAGCAATGTGGGCGGAGAGACACAGGAGGGAGGGAGCAGAGTGGCACGGCTCAGTCGTCACAGTGTTTGTGCCCCGGCATCTGCACAGGGCGGCACAAAGGGGCTTTTGTATTGTCAGAAACGCACGCACGCACACACACACATGCACAGCTCCTCTCACTTGTGATTCAGCAAGTTTGATTGTGATTATTCTTGTCTTGTTATTCTTGTCCCTGCTATTTTGCACATAATTTTGTCATTTTCCTCACCCCCCCCTCAAAGATTCCTCCCTGTTTCCACCTTTCCTCTTCTCTTGTTCCCTTTTTACTGTCTGTCCTTCCACTTCTGGCTGAATTATTCATAGCAGTTCATTGTTCTCAATGGCCAGTGCACTGCTGATACAGAAGGATTCATTTCATTAGGTGTGTGTGGTGGTGTGTATTTGTGGATTGTGTGTGTGTGTGTGTGTGTGTGTGTGTGTGTGTGTGTGTGTGTGTGTGTGTGTGTGTGTGTGTGTGTGTGTGTGTGTGTGTGTGTGTGTGTGTGTGTGTGGGTGGGCGGGGTTGGAATAATGGTACAGTGGGAGGAGGGCTACTGTGCTGAAAGATGAAAGCTTCAGGCAAGAGAGTTGACGGGCCAAGAAAATCTGCCACTCGGTTGGATAATATATTAAAGTCTGACATTTTATTAGACTAAAACAAACAAACTTGAATCCTTTTTCTCTGCAATTCAAACCCACCTAAAGGAATCACAATCAAGCACTCCTCTGTCTTCGAGTTTCATGTTTATTAAAGTGCTATGGAGGACTTCCTGAGTGTTCTTCTTTGTTCTTAAATGTTCCATTGGTGGTGGAATTTACCTCACACTGAGATGCCATGGTTCATTTCAAGCCTGGTGGAATTTGCAGTTTACAAATATTGGAAGCTCCCCACAAAACTACAGGGGGTAAGGAAGCTCAATGGCTATACTTTTATGAACACGCCCTGTCCTCATTTTGATATATTTAATCATCGGGCATCAATAGAAATTGCCCAGCTACTGTGAGCTGTCTTATTTAAAGAGGCCCACCACCTTGTGTTTGACAGAATGCAAAAGGAAAATGGATGGAATACTTAAAAGCCTGCATTTGCTCCTCATTAAGAATCAGTCTTAAGCTAACTCCAGTTCTCTGTTGATTCCTCACATTGGATCGTCACTGCTTTTTCCGAGTCATGTTTTATTTCAGGTTGAAATGATGGGAACTTTTAAGTGGAAGTGAAAGTGTGGAAAAACTGTGGGAGGCTTTTTATGAAGCTTTATTGAAACTTCATTTGACCATCATCACTACACACAGACATTGTTCATGATTCTCTTAGCTTGTAGAAAACATTTTAGAGATGTCACCAGATATTTGGAGACATTTTCTGTTGATTTCACAAATGTAATCCAGATGTTGTTGGCCATGAGGCACATTAATAATAACAAATTTGACCCCATTGGAAAGGGGGAATCAAAACTCCCCAAAAAGCCAGAGTGAATTATAAACTTGTGTTCATCACAGAAATCTTCCCAAGCTGATGACGGCCTGGTTTCATTCAAGTTTTGTACGTGTTCACCACTCAGAGATTTCAACTTAACACACAGTGGTTTGTGGCATCTTAAGCAGGCTCTTTCGCACACCAAAAAATTTCAACTGTGGGAACACTTCATTAGCAATCCCCTCTTGTGTCTCTGATAAATAACATGAGACCTCAATGACTGCAGCCCTCAACCATGAACTCTGTTAATACCCCAGCAGGACCTGATTGGTTCCTCCCCGCTCCTCTCTCATTTGCATTCAAGGCCAAGGCCTGTTGTTGAATAATTTAAAGTGGCCTGCTTGTTTGTTTACCTGGCCGAAGAGAATTTTTGCTGGAAAACCAAGGATCGAGCCTGGGTGGCTGATCTGGTTTTGTGAAAGCCACAATGTCCTTGGTCTGCACCCAGACTGCTCCTTCAACCTCACTGTCACACACACACTCATCTAACTCTCCTTGCTAAAAGCTCTCCCTCTTGTTTTTTTGTTTTTTTTTACGTCTTGTGTTTTGTGAGACTTTTAGCCTCGTCCACTGATCAGTCTTTTTGTAACATTCTTCTGTGTTGTTTCAATTTTCCTTGTTTACAAAATCCAGGGAATTCTTGAATGGTGTAGCATCAAAATATTGGAATTCAAGTTAAAGAAATCAAGACAATAGTGGCAACGTTGAAAAGAATCAATAACAAAAAAGGGGTTGTTGGTCAAATGTAATGCCAAATACTGTTGAAGTGGAACCATTTTGCAGAGGAACATTTTGGCAACGTCCACAGCTCAAAATTCAATATCCAGCAAATCAAACTCACATACACACTGTGATTGTTTGAGCTTGACTGTGTGTCAAGGTCATGAGGCCTATATTGTGACCCGTGATAAACATACCCAGGATATCTCTCTGTTTCCTGGGTTAACTTACCCAGACATGTGCAATCCTGATAAGCATTAACACGGAGCAGGTTAACAACTTGGTCGTTTAACCCAGAGTTTTTCCCTGCTGGATCAGTGTGCATTCACATGAAAGGGGTGGAGATTGTAGCACCTGACTAATCACACACACGGAGAAACCTTGCAGGGCATACGTCATTGTTGTATATCAAAAGTTTGTGTATTTTTTCCACTTAGTTTTTATATAGGAAAAGTAATTCATCCTGTGTCAGCTTGGCCTCACTTTTCTGTCAACCTCTTTCAGTATGTGCAGAACACCTTGTTGTACATTTTAATTGGCTGCTACTCCGTCACACAAGAACTCAGGGACACTGCTTATTTGCATAGTCCGTGACTATTGGCCCTGGCTATTTAAACCAGACACCTGACCTGCTTTTCTCCTACAATAGCCGACTTGCTATTTCAGGACAGAAGCTGGTGAAACCACAGCTTCACAGAGCACATTGCTAATATACAGTGTGATCAAAACGTAAATCCAGTTGCAGAACACAAACAGTCATGTGGTTTCTAGAACTGAATTAAATTCAAAGTTTTTTTTATGAAACATAATGTCCTTTCTGAACTATATATACACACACACACACACACATATATATATATATATATATATATATAATACTGTATATATCCCACAGTTGTACATATATACACACACACACACACACACACACACACACGCACACACACACACACACACACACACACACACACACACACACACACACACACACACACACACACACACACACACACACACACACACACACACACACACACACACACATACACACACACACACACATATATATATACATGCACATTCATGGTACATTTCATGTGGCTTTGCATTTACTAAGACATCCTTAAGACACACTTCATCTCAGTCCTTGCAGGGAGAGTCTTGGATTACATAACCAGGTCTAGGATTGCATCGGGGCCATATGGCACTCTTCCATGACCACACAGAGATAACTGTCCCAGATAGGCCCAGCTTGTGGGATTTTCACAGTAGGCAACAAGTCAAGTCAATTTGATACGCATGAGCCTGCTAATGTGTTCACCATGAAAATAATAGTGCAGGGATCTGGGTTGCCTTGTGCTGCTGTCAGTTATTTGAAGGAAGGGTTGTTTTTTCTTTTTTTCTTTTTTTCTTTTTTCCAAACACGAATCTTACGCCAACTCGAACTCCACCCTGCACCTGCTTCCCAGTGTTTCAGTAGCACTCTTTGCTCCCTTGCTGCAGCGCGAGTTAAGTACTTGTAGGTGTGTGTCTGTGCTCTGCAGCTGCATCCACGGTTTAAAAAAAAAAAAAAAAACTCTCCATATGGGACAGCGAATGCTGGCTGTGCTGCTCATTTGAAAAATTCACATATGGCATTCCTTTGATCCTGGGCCGTTCAGCCAAGAGCAGTGAGCCTGAAAGAGATAACTTCCCCACAGCCAGACACATGGCGGCGTCAGCTCTAAAGCCTGTTAAGAGTAATCACTTGGATGTGCGTGTAATACACTACAACTTAGTGCACTGACCCTGGGAGGTGACTCAACCTGTTAGAAGCTGAATATTCACACATCGATCTTCACTTTTCAATGATGTGATGAGAAACAGTCGACTAGCGATTCCATCTTAAATAAATCCAAACATTCAACATGTTTATGTGACATGCGTCTTTTATATCGCTGCATTAGCTAGAATCACAGGGTCATAGCAAGCTGGACACTGTCACAGCCGACACAGGGCTAAAGGCAGGGCACACACTGGACAGGTCATTACAGGGCGAGCACAGACAGTGTAGAATCACTAATCAACCTCAATGACATGTCTTTAGATTGTGTTAAAGAGGCAACGCCTGGCGAAAACCCACACAGGCACAGGACGAACATGCAAACTCCACACAGAACAATCCACATCCCATTGGCAACTTCTTTCTGTGCAGCTATAGCGTAATTGTCACTATGTCATCTGGCTACATTAAAACCGTAAATAGAAAAACCTTATACTATATTGTACAATTGTTCCATATTCTGATTCCTACTGATGAGGTCAGCTTTTTTTTAATGTTTGTATGAACTTTTTTCCCCAACAGGTACACCAAAGGGGAGCTGGACATTGCTTACATAACATCAAGGATCATAGGTAAATGCATGAAGTAGTAGCTAAAGACCTTAGTGTGCATATGTGTGTAAATTCACCCCATTGTCTTCACAAACTATTATAAATCTGTTATGAAAACTTTATCTGCCTAACTTGCTCATATGTTTTATGACAGACATAAATAGTCTGTGGTTAAACAGTTTTGTATTTACATTGATTGCTTATTGCTGTGAAACAGCAGCAGAGAGCATCAAGTCCCATTAGGATGCCCGGAAGTCACAGATAAGGCACAAAATAACTTGTTAACTATATCGCTTTCTAGAGAAACAATAGCCAAAGTGATGCCTGCGAGCACCAAGTAGTCAACTTAACTAAATCTCATTAATAGATCAGATAAGAGAACAAAAAAACAAAACCCTTCATAAGAATAAAAATGTTGACTTGTATTCGACAAATCGCAAATCATTTTAAATACCGTGTCTGTAAATATCAGTAGCATTGTGAAACTCCTCCAAATATCACATCTAGACTTTTTATTTTCAGTGATGACCTACCCAGCTGAGTCAGTGCAGATTGGCTACCAGAACCATGTGGAGGACATCCGCTCCTTCCTCGACAGTCGCCACGCTGACCACTACACTGTTTTCAACCTATCACAGCGCAACTACCGGGGCGCCAAGTTCTCCAACAGGGTGAGTTTGATTGTGACATTTTTTTCCCTATAGGCTTTAGTGATTGTATGACATGTGCTCCTTTCATAAAAGCAACACTCCAGGCAAAGACTTGAAGACTTTGCTTACCATTTTTGAACGACCGGCATTTTGAATGGGGATCGTTGCTACAGTTATTCTTAAACTATGTGAACACAGTATTTGGCTTCTCATTTTATATCATTAACCAAATTGTTATGTCTTTTCATGACAAGCAGGGATGACTGTAGTTAAAATATGTATCACTACTATAATGAATATGGTGCAGAAGTACAGTACTAAAGATTTGTGCTTGTGACTTTTATCAGAGAGGAAAACTACAGACCTGCTGCCTCCGTCCTGTGAAAGGAGCTGAGCTAATAGCTTTAGCATCATCATAAACCTATCAGCTACAATTTTACTCTGGTTTACATGAGATGAAATGCCTTATTATCCCAGAACGAACTCTAGCAAATGTCATGAGCATTGAAAAAATTCCAACTGGTAACACAGTTTGTTGCTTTCTGCACGTTTGTAGTATAAAGTTTTTCTATTTCTGATTCAAGTATGTCAAAGTGAGATTAAAATGATAAAGCTATCATTTTGTTTTAATAAATGATAACATCAAGAAAATTGAAAAATGATATAACTTTATAACTTCAGCCTCAACATAGAGTTTAATTTAGTCATTTAACTGACCCACACAGTTGGCAGCTCAGCTAATGTGCCACAATACCAACATAATGAAAAATAATAGTCACTTGTATGGTGACTCTACTACTTTAAAAAAAAAACACTGTCATCAAGTGTCAGTAACACACTGATTAAGAGCTTCCATGTTTCTTGATGTTAAAAGAATTGATGGAATTTCTGCAAGGTGACCATATAGAGCAGTGTAGAATTAGATGTCTACTTGAACTGAAGTCTGTTTTACACTCGTATACATAATTCTGCTCAGGTAGAGGATGTGAGTACATTTGCCACTCCAGTCTTTTATATGTCGATTCTCAGAGGAATTGTTGTCTCAGTAACACATATTTCACTGGCTTTCAAACTGATATTTCAAATGGATAATCCCATCAGTTGTGCAACATTTGTTGAGATGCAATCAATATGTCTTTAGGGTGAGACATTGAGTGACATAAGTCATTAAAAGCAACACACAATGTCCTTTTATGTGTTTTGCAAAAATAACTACTCTGTGCCAACATTACTTCTTGAGTAGAGTGGAGCTGCACAGTTACTAATGCTGCAAAATCACTAGTCAGAAATATATACAAAAAAAAAACAATCCGAGAAAATGACCCATGTCTTTATTCTTTTGATGGCTGTGACAGCCACACACATGGGGATCTTAGCGCACAGTTATAGCACCGCAGGGTTTGGACTTAAGTGAACTTATATGTGGGAGATCTACAGACAAAGTGCCTCTGTGCAGCACATAGATCAAATGAGGCTGAAGAGTCAAGCTGAGAATTCAGAATTGCCCAGATGGCCCCCTGTCTGCATGTAGAAGTCGCTGTATCTTTACCTAGATGACTCATCGTGGCAACTGCTGTGTTGTGCAGCTTTGCTGCTGCAGTGTTGTTACTAACCCTCTCTTTCCCTTTTCTGGCCCTTCTGAGTTTCTGACTTTTTCCTCCCCTGTTTATCCTTCCTCTGCACTATTTTGTTGTTGTTTCTATTCCAATCTCTTCTGGTTCTGCCTTTTATCCTCCATTCTTGTATTGTCATCTTCCTTATTATCTCCATTTCACCTCCTCCTCTTATTTCCTGGTTCTATTTTCTAGGTGTCAGAGTGTAACTGGCCTTCGCGCCAAGCTCCCAGCCTTCACAACCTGTTTGCTGTGTGCAAGAACATGCACAACTGGCTCAAACAGAACCCCAAGAATGTGTGTGTCATCACCTGCTCGGTAAGTACAACCAATCCCATTTCTCCTCGAAACTTCCATTTATTTTCTGTCATCATTTGAACTTTTGATTCGTTTAAATGTTCCCAAACTTTCATAAGTGGTTTCAAATAAAAAAATATTGTTGGGGCTCGTACAGAGTATGCACTGTTAGAAGTCTTAGCGGTTTGAAATGGTTTCTACACGGTGCACGGATTTATTAACTTGGGCAAGACACCAAATGTGCCTGTACAATGTTGCTCTCTACTGAGTCACAAGTTACAAATACAAGAATGTACTTTAGTATGCAAAAATAGTGTCACTCTGTACATCATCTATGTACTTCAGGAAATAAAGTAAAAAAAAAGGAGCAGTTCTCACAGTTTATGTACAGCAAAAAAGCTTGTTTTAGAAACAGGTGGAGCTTGTTGTCTGTTTTATCCCTTTGACATTCTGCAAACTGTTGTTTTTGTGCAGCATTGGTGTTGCTTTTGTTGCCACCTCGATTTCTGCAGCATGTCTACTGGTTATTAGCAGCTGTCGCTCATGGCATCAGTCAAAGTGTGGATTATGGTGAGATGGCAGTCTTAAGATTTCAGAATGTCAGAAAAATAAGTTTACTGTCAATAGCTTTTCTCTAATTCCTCTCACTCTACGACATACGACCACGGCATTTGAGGCAAGACCAAACACACAAAGTTTCTAGAGCAGTGAAACGAAATTGAAGTCCGAAACCAACTGCAAGAGTGAAATCAAAATAAGAACGATGACAACATGGTGTAAGAACAAGAACTAATGATGAATAGCTTACATATTCACAAGTTATGGGAAGAAGTACTCCCTGGGATATAATGTGATGTGACGGCCGGAGAGAAGCTCAAGCAGTACAGCTGGAATGATGAGGGATGAGGTGGATCAATATGAGGGAGGAGCACGAAACTGCATGCACACACTGAGTGATAAGGCAGATAAGTGATCAGGCAGATCACTGAACAGAAACCTTGAGAGAGATGTGAAGTTCACAAAAACTCACAAACTTAAAAAGACACAACTCACAAATTAAAACATAAAACAGGAGTTACCTGACATAAACAGAAACAAAGAACAATCCACAAACGTTAGAAGAAGTAGCTCATGAATGTTTTTAATTTTTCTTTTACAAAACTCACGCTGCATCAATTGCAAAAAGCAGAGACATTTAGTTTTTATGAAAACAGACAATCTCGCGGACCTGCTCTGATTGTTTCTCGATGCACTGCAAGAGTTTTGGAGCTGCTTATTATTCTGTGACCTACTTTCTAATCCAAGCGCAATATTGACAACATGCTACCAGAAGACTAACTGAAACTCACTCATCATCAAAAGTTTCTAGTTTCCTCTAGTGTGGCTCTCAGTTCAGTAGCTTTTAAACCTTTTTTTTCGATTAATAATGAAGCTTCCACATTAACTGAAGTGCTTTTCCCCCTCCAAGTGGTTAACACTTTGAAGCATGATAATTATACTCTAATGAATCACAACAAATTACAATGGGTGACTTCTAAGTTTGCACGTTTTCTCTGTGCCCGCATTGTTTTGTGGACTCAAGTAATCCAGTTTCCTCCCACAGACCAAACTAAATGCATTCAAGCTAAGCAATTCAATTGCCCCCAGGTGTGAATGTGAGTGTGTGTGGTTGTGTCTCTGTGTGTTTGCCGTGTGATGGACTGTGGACTTGTCCCAGGTGGAGTCAGCTGAGACGGACTCCAGCTGAATAAAGTGGTAGATGGATGAATGGATGTAAATAATGTGGTTCAAAATTCACTCCCTTATGTCTCTGAAATTAAAATTCCCAGAGATGCGCCAACATTCCACAATAACACACAGAGTGTGAATCTACTGTTTAACTGAAAATCATCCTTTGATCATTTACTCCAAGATTTTATGTGTGGGGTTTTGTACGTTCGACCTGTGCGTGCTTGCATTTCCTTGGAGTACTCCTGCTCCTTCCCACAATCCAAAGGCATGCATGTAGGACTAATTGCTGACCGTGAGCAGCCTCTCGGTATGAGGGAGGGTGTGTGGTTGTCTGTGTCTCTGTGCCAGTCCTTGTGGTGTGTTGTGTTGATGAACTGGTGTACTCTGCCTCAGCCGTGGTTAGCTGTGATCGGTTCCAGCTCCCCTCCACCCTGAACTGGGTGACCTTTAAATATTTGCCGAGGAAGTTTATATTGAAGAAAAGTGTGGAATAAAGTAATGCTTTGGAGTACTGGACTAGACAAGAGTGTATTGCTACTCTTGAATGTTTTGTGTAAACTCACACATATATATACTTGTGTGTTGAGTGACTAAAATGTGTGATTGTGTCAAAAACAATGACGTTTAGAAGGCTCAACAAAGCTCATTTGGCTGTGAGTTTCACTTTTACTACATTTACATTGACTCATTGCATAATGTCAGGTATATTTTAAGACCAATAAAACCTCATGCTGTTGGAAAAGGTTTCGAAATGGAACTTGC
This sequence comes from Blennius ocellaris, assembly GCF_963422515.1. Classification (NCBI taxonomy): domain Eukaryota; kingdom Metazoa; phylum Chordata; class Actinopteri; order Blenniiformes; family Blenniidae; genus Blennius; species Blennius ocellaris. The sequence continues at coordinate 9,440,587 of NC_137661.1, read as the reverse complement.
AGCAAACTAGACCCTGTTTGGTCTGGAGACAGCAGAACTTTACACACACTGTGGTGGAGTGTATTTTTGCCAGGTCATTGTGGTTTGACTGTGGCTTGGAAACCGGTCCTTCTTACATCATCTGCATCAGATTCTTCCTTTTCAGACACAGTTTTTTCTCAGTTCAGAATGACAAGAATGCTTTTGTTTCTAACTTATTACAGTAAACTGGTTTTAGCAAACAGAAATACCCACCGACGACGATTGTATTTACGAGTTGCCTCTTTGCACATGAGTTACTGCATCATCCAAAATGGTCTTAAAGTTATACATTCAACGTGTTTTAAAGCAAAGATGTGAAAAAGGTTCAATAGAAATTGATATGGTTGTTCAATGTTAGTATGATAAGACATAGTGGCAACCAAAAGTAAGCTCGTGGATCTAAATAGAATCATTTCATAAGATGTGTAACTGTCTTCTTTGTGTGTTTGCAGGATGGTCGTGCTCCCTCCGGTGTTTTGGTCTGTTCCATGTTCTGCTTCTGCCACCTCTTTAACAACCCCGTTCCTGCCATGCAGCTGCTCAGCGCCAAAAGACCAGGATCTGGTCTCTGGCCTTCACACCGCAGGTTTGCCTTCTCAAATAGGGGTGTGTGGAGACCAGAAAGGGAGGGAGAGAGACGGACACTGGTAGTTTCACTGACAACATATTTTAGAGCAAGTCTTCTATAACAAGGGTGTCAAACATATTTTAGTTCAGGGGCTGCTTGCAGCCCAATTTCATCTGGAGCGGCCCGGACGGGTCAAATAGTGCCAAAATAACCCTTTAATTTAAACTTTAAAGTTTGTTGTGCACAGTATACGAGATGAAAATGTCTATTTTAACATTTACTATAGAAAATGTCTACAATCCTAGCATAAAGCTTATTTTAATGAAACCTTTTGTGCAAAATACAGTGAAATGTCCATAAAACCCTCTCCTATAGCTTTTGCATAACGTGTGTTTTTACACACTCACTCTGACACCATGACTTGAGGCTAGTTTGATAGCAACAAGATAGCTTTCAAGCCAGTACCCCTGATATCTCAGTTCGAGTTTCAGTGTTATGTTGTGTTGTTTTGTGTAAACTACTCTTAAGAAATGTGTTCAAAAAAATCTGTTTGAAAGTTTAACCATTCGCGCGGTGGTTTGGTGAGCTGGATTGAACCTCTTGCAGGCTGGTTTGGGCCTTATGGTTGACACACCTGTTCTATCGGCTTTTTATCAAGCTTGGGAAAAACTAATTACAAATATTCAAATGATTGTAGTTGCACTAATTACAAAACATTAGGGATATTCAGCTTTCTGGTGAAATTTTAGGATGAAATTAAAATGCACTATGACCTTTACAGGTGAACTGTGACCTTCTCTAAACCTTTGAATGCACATGTCCAACTGTTCAAAGTTTCAGCACTTTTTGCACAACCTGCTGTTCTCCAACAAGGAGCTTGATGGCCAAATTCACAACAGCTATTTGATCCAAGTATAGACCAATACATTTCCTAGATCAATTAAAATGAGTGTTTAAGCAGTCCTTCTCATCGTGCTGTTCACAGTTTGACAGCATGAGACCAAGATAACAATTGATCACAAAAATTGATCGACGTTGCAAGGCTTCGAACAAGGGTTTCTCTGAATGAAACGGAGGCGGCCACTGAGCTCAGAGTGTCATCAGAGTGTCATCAGAATCAGAATCACTTCTTCAGATTGAGCAGCGATACAGAGAGACTGGACAAGTTATAGAAGCAGTCGTCCTTTGGCCGCATCCCACACTGATGACCGTTTCATTATGAACAGAGCCCTGTGGAACCAGAGCACGAATGCCACTCAGACACTTTAAGAGAGTTGAGAGGCACCAAGTGTCGGGTGAGACCATTGGAAATCGTTTACATCGGCATAGTCTGCCTGCTACATGACCTGCAAGGATACCTGACCACACCACCAGGCACAGGCGTCATCAACTTGCACGAGCCAGTGAGCACTTATGCAGGCCGAGGGACCAGTGGGCTCAGCGCTGTTCTCTGGTGAAAGTCCATCCACGATGATGAGCATCAATGAAATGATGGCCATCGACAATGTTGGAGACGTCAAGGAGGGCGCTGTGCATCAGCTACTGTTGTAACCAGACGAGCCTTTGGTGGAGGTGTCACAGTGTGGGCAGGATTGTCTAGTCAATGCAGAACTGTCCTACACTTTGTGAATGGTACAGTGACAAGCCCATACTACCTCAGTAACGTCATTAATCCAGTCATTGTGCCTCTGCACGAACAGCACAACCTAATTTTATCTTCTTGGACCACAATGCTGCAGCTCATCAAGGTGGCATCATTAAGGGATGGCTGCTGGAGACTGAGGTACCTCAAATGTAGCGGCCTGCATTTTCCCGAGACCTGAATCCCAAACAAAACTTCTGGGATCGGCCGAGTTGCCGTGTCGAGGCTCGTCATTGTCAGCAGGAGACGTCATTGCCGTGCTGTAATTGGTGCTCAAGGGCACATGACAAGTTATTGAGACTGACATTTTGGTGTGGTATACCCACCACTGTCTTTGACTTTTGTTTCAACAAATTATTTGAGATGAGGAAATCACATTTGGATGCTTCTACTTAAATGTCTGAGTTTCAAGATATCATATCACTGTGGATGGAACATTTTACGTTTTCTATAAAATTCACCCAAGAGCCAAATATCCCTAAAATTTTACGAGTAGTGTAGGCAGGAGTTCATAGATTAGATTATACTTTATTCATTTCGCAATGGGGAAATCTACTTACAGCAGCGAAAAAAGGTTAAACCCCCCCCCAGCAAAATATACAGAATATCCAGAAAAAGATAAACATTCTCTTATAAAACGTAGCAATACCCTGGAGGTATTTAACAGTCTAAGTAATTATTTATCAGGAAAAAAAAATATTGCACATGCTCTGTTTGTACTTTTTGAGTATATAATTTCGCTCATAATTACATATATTTTGCACATTGTAATGCACTTTTGATCTGCATGCCTCTTTGTAGCCATCATCTTTATTTACCAGAGTACATTCATTTGTTTACACTGTGTACATTTCATAGTCTTTAATTTAGTTTCAGGTACGCTTTGAAAATCAATGTCTTAGTAGTATTTGCACCTTCATTAAAAAACAACGAATATTGTCTGGAGCTAATGTAAAGCTTAGGGATGGACGCTATAGAAATATGTTTGTTTTTTTAACCATTCAGCATGAGAATATAAAGACAAACAAACAATATCAAAAAGTACGTTTTGATTTCAGTTTCTATTGTCTCCATGCAGGTACATAGGCTATGTATGTAGCATGGTATCAGAGAAACCCAGCCTACCGCACTCGAAGCCCTTGGTGATCAAGGCTCTCACCATGAGTCCCGTCCCGTGCTTCAACAAGCAGCGCAGCGGCTGCCGGCCCTTCTGTGACGTCCTCATCGGAGAGACGAAAATCTTCACCACTGCACAGGAGTATGAACGGATGAGGCAAGCAACACTGAACAGACACATTTATAGAATTACACAATTTATGGCCCTTATGTATTGTATGTTTGTAATTGCTCCTCCTCTCTCTTCCTTTTCCGTGTTTGACCTTTTTATCGCTGGGCATACAGAGAGCACAGGATCCAGGAGGGGAAGGTCGTTTTCCCTCTCGGTGTGAGCGTTCAAGGGGATGTTGTGGTTTCCATCTATCACATGAGGTCGACCATTGGAGGACGTCTGCAGGCCAAGGTATGATTTCCCACCATCAGTAACTGTGTTATTTTATATTCTATATTTTATGCGTTTGATAAAACGGATAGGTCAGTCAAAATGAATAGCAGCAGGATCTAACAACAGTCATGTCCGCACTGCTGGTCCAATTAAATCGATTTATCATTAGTGACATTACTGTTTGGGAGAAACAGCTGAATGCAAAAAACCCAGAGGAACACATTGTTACCTTCAGGGGCTGTAAATTCCCTGTTTAATGCATGCAAAACCCATGTTAAAAGAGTTTTCGTTTCGTTTGAAAAACAGTGTTTGATTTGTTGCCTTTAGTCATTGCTTGTTTATTGCCTTGTGATCTTGTCATTTGCAGTTTTATTTATATACTTTTCCCATGCTGCTAAATGTTTCCTTGTGACTTTTTATTTGCACTAATTGCTGTCGGTGGAGTTTTTGCATTTCTTCTGGGACACTACAAGGAAATTATGAATGAATAAAGTCATAAAGTGGTCTGAGCTGACTGCATTATGCAGCCTGATTGGCTGTCTGCATTGGGGACCACTGTACGAGCTGCATGATATTCTTGAGATGTATTCTGTGCAATCCATTCCCACCAAACACCCGATGTGATTTCGATGTTTTTTGGGCTAAATCTGGTCGGTCCGTCATTAGTCTCTCGACTTAGCCCAAATATGGTCATGGAAGTTTGGTTGTTTTTGGACTGTCCAATGTGGTCCACATTTTACCTAAAATTTTAAATGACTATAGTTGACCTAAATTTAGACCACATTGGGCGGTCCAATAGCAATCCAACTTCAATAGACCATGTAAGACATGTTGAGTGTTTGGTGAGTCATAAGCACGCGAAGGTTAATGCAGACTTCACAATGTCTGAGTTCAGGCCATTCTTTGCTTTGGTCGCAAGGCATTGAACTATTGAAGCCACAGTGAATCTCCACACTTCAATAACTTCTGATCTTGTGAATACAACTATGTACATAAATCAATGTATTGGCACTTTTTTTTGTTAATTGTCTCATTCAGAGTCAAGGTTTAAAATCTACAGCATGAAGACTGATGATTAGCAAAATTGGATGATTTATAAATGGAACTGATGATGATAAATATTTGCCTTTGTCTTTATTTTGTTAGGTGTCCAACACCCAGATCTTCCAGATTCAGTTCCACACTGGCTTCATTGCTCAAGGAACCACCATGCTAAAATTTAACAAGTAAGGAAAGTCAGATGCATCTTTATTGGGAAGTATATCGATAAAAATATAAGGAAGTTTGTATTTTCCATATTCACACTGTGTTTGTCTTTTTAAAGAACACATTTGAATTTTTTTTCCACTCTCAGGCCCGAGCTCGATGCATGTGACTCTCCTGAGAAGTATCCTCAGCTGTTTCATGTGATACTGGACGTGGAGGTAGAAGGGATGGATAAGCAGAAAGACCTGACACCACCGTGGGAGCAGTTTCCATGTAAAGATCTGAGTCCCAACGTGCTCTTCTCCTGCCACCAGGAACACCAAGATGCACTGGCTATTGCTGGTAATATGGGACGGGCTAAATTGGGCAAATGCTGTCTTTTAACTCTATAGAAACTGTACACCTTGGTATGAAAAACCAAAAACACAAATGGGATCTATTACTGACAGTCATCAATTTCAAAAGGTCTGATAAGAGCAATGCATTTTCAATAAGGAACAATATTAGTGTTTGACATGTTTCATGTTCATAGGTGTTTACATGTTTTTTATACACACTAAAATATGAACACATAATTATTGCAGATCAACATAATCCGACAATAATAGTTTCATGTGAAATGTTAAAAGGCCAAGTTCAAGGCTGCACATAAAACAAGTATCACTGCCAAAGGATTTCACTATATAAGAAAATAAAAATGCATAATTAACACTAACAGACCGACTGCTTGCACTCACATTTTGTTATATTTTATTGGCATGAATTGGCAAGATGGAATACATAACTAAACATCAGCATAGATGCACATGATAGCATGCAGAATAGCTCAGAGTACAACACAAAAAAACCCTAACTTCATTCATTTTTGTCCCTGCAAGATGAGATGGAGGGCTTGGATCTGGAGGGTAAGAAACCTTATAGATGATCAGACCTGACAGCAGATAAAAAGTGACTATAATTAACTGGTTGGGTTCGTTCAATTCAGTCAGACACTAAATGTGGATGTGCTTATTTTATTAGAATTTTGATAAATATATTGTCTGTTTTTTTTGTTTTATGGTAGGCTAATTAAATCTTTTTTACAGAAACAGTTTGTGAACTGGAGTGATTGAATTGAACGTGAACCGAGCCTGGTTATGCAGTGATAAATAATTTAGGAAGTGCTTCCCCCGCCTCCGACATAGATACAAACCCTTTGAACATCTGATAAAATCCCGTCCCTTGAAACATCAGTCTCGATGAATGTTTTTAGACTTTAGAGAGTTTACAGAGTTTAGAGAACGTGGCAAAAACACACAATCTCAATAAAATTGGCAAAAAGACCAAACGGCAAAGATATCAAGGAAAACTTGCTCTCAAGAACTCAGGTTTAATTCTATATTGTCCATGCAATCCTTATATAAAATCACATTTAATTATTGAGACCCTTGCACATATCAAATAATCACATTTTAGATGTTTCTTCTGATTAGAGAAAAGCAGCGACCCTGCAGAAGAATTCTGCAGGTGTAAGTATTACTAGAGTATTGGTGTTATAAGTAGTGATGCCACATGTAGTTTCATGTTATTATATAGCTTCATCTTATCCCCGTGCCCGCCCTCTGTTCCTGGTTTCCCTCTCTCTATTGAATGCCCTGAGTCTACTATATAACATCCCTCGCTTGCTGATTTGTCCAGTTTTGTGCTTCTGTCCTTAAATAGTCTCCTTTTTTTTTTGGCGTCTTACATTTTATTTCTCTCTCATCCTTTGTAGAGCCAAGCCGGCCCCAGGGAGGCCCGGACGGTCGGGGCCACGGCGAGGAGAGCGAACCCTCTGACGATGAAATGCTCTCCTTGTCCAGTCAGCGAAGCAGCACCAGTACGGCCCCGGCGAAACCAGAACCTCCAGCCCCGGCAGCTGCCGCCTCTGCACAGGCTGAGGAGGTGGATCTTCTTGGCTTGGACGCTGAGATCAAACACCCGTGCTCCTCGTCTCAGCCCACAACTGCAGCTGCAGCAGCAGCCACTGACCTCCTCGGGGACCTATTCGGAGCCCCCCCTCAGCCAAACAGTGGGGCTTCATCTGCTCAGTCCACACCACATAAAGTAGCCCCGAACACTGCCTCGCCATGCCCCTCCCCTGCTCCATCAGGTGAGGAAACAAAAAGTCACATTTAGTCCATTGCTAATCATCTGGGTGGAATAGCTCCGTTTTGTCCCCATTTGACACATCTACTGAATTAATCTTTTGATGAGAAGGCTCTGATGTGTAAATCTATATCAACAACACAATTATACAATAAACAAGGGTTTTTATTTTTATTTTGGCAATCCTCTCAGCATTCGATCCCTTTGGGACGGCTCCCATGCCTAAGCCTCAGGACATGATGGGTTCATTCCTCGGACCAGGTAATGTGGGACAACCAGACCCTTTCCTGCATGCTGCTCGCTCTCCATCGCCCACCCTGCAGCCCACAGGTTTTGGTAAGGCATGTTCCTGCTGCTCTGCCGCACATTGCACACATTAGCATCTTGCTGGATTTCTCAAAAGTATTTCAACAATCTGAGTAAGTCAGGCTGTGTTTTATATTTGTAAGTGTCCCTGACCACATGAAACACTCTGTGACTTTGTGCATGTGCATTTTTGTTCAAACTGGCATCTCAACCTCGCTTTCTTTTCAGAGATTCAGCGATTTATTTCTATTTTTCATATCTCTGTCTTGGATGGGTTTGACCAATAACTTCTTTGCACAATATCTTTTATAAAATTACCTTTTTTTTCTGCTTTGCTTTTGTGAAGTTTGCTTTGCAATGAATGACTTTGCATGATTTATATTACGCATTTGCCGCCGAGCGCTTTACCTCTGCATTGCCCTTGCACAGTTCCCATTCATTCCCAGAAAATAATATTTTCTTAAGCTGCAGTCAGTATTTTGACTAAAAAAGAAATACTTCACTGTTAAATTCATGCTTGTTCTCAGATTTTTTTACAGTTGCATTGTGTGCAAGACTATTTATCTGTAGTCATTCAAGTTAGAATTATTGGCTGATAATCAGTGTTCAGTAGCATGGGTGTTCAGAGCTCAGTGTGATTGATCGTTCTCAAGAAGTGGCTTTTATGCACATTTTTTTTAATGCCTTGCAATATTACATTTACCGTCAAAACTCACAATTAGGTTTAGCAGCCTCCTCATAAGTGCTCTCCTGAATCTGTCTTTTTTTATTCGTCCGTGAGGACACATTTGAAACCTCCATGACATTTCCACTGTGCTCAATATATGACTGACCAGGTCGGAGTTCCCCCGGCCCGCCCAGCACCCCAACCGTCAACATTCAGCAGCAAAATGCCATGGGAGGCTGGGACTGGAACAGATCTGCTGCCACAAGTACAGCAGGTACTCACAGCCACACACATATAAATCTATACATCCGTCTTCTATGCCACTATATCTAGTGTTGAATGTGGCTGAAGCTAATCCAAACTGACTATGTGTGAAAGTAAGGTCCCCATTTCTTTGCTTTATTTGGATTGACAGTTATAAGCAATCTAAACTAATCAATTAGTGTCAACCACATGTATTTGCGCCATTGGTGGAGAAACTACTTGCATGCAAAGGAAGAACGTGCAAACTCCACACAGTAAGGCCCCCAAGCCCAGACTTGAACCAGGCTCACACCACCGCGTTGCTCCATGGGCATACAGTCAAAACACAGTACTTTCTTTGGTTTCTTCAGGAGCCGGCTTTGGTATGGGCAGCCGGTCAGCCACCACCAGTCCGACTGGCTCAGTCCACAGCACCCCCACCCATCAAACAAAGCCAAGCAGTCTGGATCCATTTGCTGACATCGGAAACCTCGGGGGAAGCCTTGGAGGTAAACCAATGGATAGTTCAAGTCAATTGCATTCACTGGCAAATTGTACGCCATAACTTTTGATCACACTTTTTCCGAAGGTTCCGGCTTCTCCAGCAAGCCCACCACACCGACGGGAACGACACCATCCTTCCCTCCAATGGGTTCCCCATCGCGACCACCTCCATCTCCCCAGCACGCAGGAGCATGGCAGTCCCATACAGGAGCTGGTTTTCCCTCGTGGCAGCCTGGAGCGGGAGGCGGAGGAGGGTGGCAGGCCCAAGGACAGGGTCCCCCGCCACAGCCAAAGCCCAGCCCCAGCCACACCCCCATGCCCCACACATCGCCCCAGAATCGACCCAACTACAACGTCAGCTTCTCTGCAATGGGCGGAGGCTCGCCCAGTGCCGGAAGCAAAGGACCGGCTGGAGTGGGTAAGTACTAAATGTGTTGACAGACAGTAGAACTTTTGTAAGGGCTCATTCAGTCAACTGTAACCGTATTGGAGCTGAAATGACCTCATTCTGAAATGATCCGGCAACATTCTGGCCTTGTGGTGCTAAATGTTTTTGTGGGCGTGTGTGTGTGTGTGTGTGTGTGTGTGTGTGTGTGTGTGTGTGTGTGTGTGTGTGTGTGTGTGTGTGTGTGTGTGTGTGTGTGTGTGTGTGTGTGTGTGTGTGTGTGTGTGTGGTTCCACAGTTCATGCAGAGGTGTCTGCATGAACACACTCTTTGGGTTAGTTCCTGTCTATTTCCTAATTTAGAAAAATAGATACTGTAACTAAATCAACCATCCATCCCCATATTCAATCTACCATGTGTATCTGTACTTCCATCGATTTAAATAGTTTATATTCCAAGTTAGAAATTATGCTTAAAACATGTTTATTGTATGACATTTGTAATATTGTTATTGCATGACCTTCTTTTTGAAACCCCTCCAGCCCTGTTGTGGTGTTTTTTGTGGTTCTTAATATGTTTGCCCAACGACATGGCACAGTAATGTAATGAGAATGAAAATAATACTCAGTATTGTCATTAGAGTCAAAACCGATTTGACAAAACACACCTAAAGTGCAACAAACTCAACAAGATAGCAGAACAGCAAACTATAGTGACGTTAGACCAGACAGTAGAATGAGATAGTGAAAATGAAATACTCGTGAGAAGTTAAAGTTTGTTTTCTATGATCGTGTTTCAATTGTCTTCTTGCAGGTTCAAAGCCCAAAGCCTCACATGCCAACTTTGACGATCTGCTGTCCGGGCAAGGCTTTGCAGGGGCCAAAGACAAGAAAGGACCTAGGACGATAGCAGAGATGAGGAAAGAGGAGATGGCCAAAGAGATGGACCCTGAGAAAATCAAGGCAAGACTGAGGGATTTCTTTTTTTAAATTTCCTAACCAACAGAAAATATACGTATGTATTCTGTTGATCTTATTTACGGTGTGTGAGAAAGATCATTTCCCATGACATTTGTTTTCTAACATTTCAGTGAGCTCATATGTTTATCCAGTGTGGTTTTGTGCCCAAAAGCTTTTGGCTGTAAAACATTTCCTGTTTATTCTGGAATTAATGAAGTGACCAACGTAGGTCTCCCATGACCAAATTTGGACTTATCTAATCACACCTTGAAAGCCTTTTTATGAGAGCAATGAAAGTACCAATGCTTATTGTATGCTAAGGTTTGTTTCAAATCTGATCCACACAAAATACTGGTTCTCCATTTCTGCTCCCACCTCCACCCCAGATTCTGGACTGGATCGAGGGGAAGGAGCGTAACATCCGTGCCCTGCTGTCCACCATGCACACTGTGCTTTGGGAGGGGGAGACACGCTGGAAACCCGTGGGCATGGCGGACCTGGTGACTCCAGAACAGGTTAAAAAGGTCTACCGCAAAGCAGTCCTGGTTGTCCATCCAGATAAGGTAAGACAGATGATTCATAGTGAAATTAGAAGTAAAAGAAGTGAAAGCCCATTTTTCCACATGTAAGCATACAACACTGTGGCGGTACAACCTAAAACAATGAACCGTAAAAGAAATAACGTCAGAAAATGAATCAGTGTTATGATGTAAATATACATTTTAATTAAAGCCTGGTTACTAAACCTAAAGACTAAATCAAAAAATACATAGTATATACATTATCAATACTTTTGTGTCATATACTAAAACAAAAAAGGAAAGGCTTTTCTCAAGATCATTCAAATGTAATTATTTTTTGTTTTGTTTTGCATGTGGAAAGCTGACTAAGGGAGGACTCAACATACCCAGACCACAAGCATATATAAATCTACAATAAAATGTTTGTTTTTTCCCCCCATATAAAACAGTTTTCAATCTTTTTGGCCCTAATTAGTCCTGCAGTTTTGACTTTAAATGTGTGTTCACGTGTATTTGGTCTCATTTAAATGAACTCTGGCACATTAGAGGAAGGATAAACACTGTTGCCATATAATAGTAGGCATCAGACGATAGTAGAGTGGCTTTACAAATGCATGTGGTTTTATTTTTTTCCAACTGATTTAAGTCTAAAGGAAATACAAACCAAGGCTCTCTAACAGGACTGAGGTCATTGAAGTTTTGGTCGCAGATCTGAAAATCCATCATGCATTGATTTGCTTTAATCCCAGAACACAGTATCTTTGGGGAAGTTGTTTATCTCATCACTATAGCATATGTCACACAGGCTGTTCAACAACTGCCTTGTTTAACTTTTGATCAAATGTTTAAAATGTTACTGTATATGCAATATTAACGATCAATAACCATGACACTAATGTTGACTTCGCCTCGGAGATAAAGAAGTTATATTTGAGGCATATTACACAAAAGAATTTACACAAAATACATTTTGAGGTTGTTTTTTTTTTTATTTGAGCATGAGTTCTATATTGTAGCTGCAGAGTTTTTAACGTCAGATCAAGCATTCTTGCCAGAGGCAAACATCTGCCTCGCTAATCTGGATTTTCCAAAAGTGCAGCATGTCTCGAATGACTTGTTAGCTAAGCTGCTCTCTGCGTGTGTGTTTTCTCTTCGCTTCACAGGCAACGGGACAACCATATGAACAATATGCCAAGATGATTTTCATGGAACTAAACGATGCCTGGTCAGAATTTGAAAGCCAAGGACAAAAAGCTCTCTACTGAGTAAAGAGTGAGAGGATGCGAGGGAGGAGAGGATATCCCCACTCATCCTGAAAGTGTTACAACCTCCGGTCATCAAACTACAGCCACACCCAACATCATCTGCCTTTATACCTGTACTTAGAACCTCGATCATGGCAAAGACTACTGTACATAACAGACCCTTGTGCCCAGACTGACAGTGTAACTGAGAAAATGGCTCCCTGTAGCTCCAATGTACCTACTGTATGAATGTGCTGCAGAACTGTCTTTCCTCTTGAGACTCCTTAACCTCCGATCCAACCCGCCAACCAAGCCAAGCCGTTCGTATGTCTAGAAGTGAGAAGAAACACAATGGCGGATTAAGCTGAGCAAGCATTTCACAGACTGCTCTGTAGACGTTCAGATAGTCTGTAAGGCACAAAAAGCATTTAATAGCATTCAAGCCATTTGGAATTTTTGCTTTGTACTATGAATCAAAATTTGATCTTTGACCTGTACTCTCATCTCAGCTCCATATTTTGTCTCATCCATTTCAATGTGACCCCTAATAAGAAATTCATCATCAAGCGACATTAGGTTGCTGTACGTTCAAGTGAAATTGAGTTGAAATCAAGCATGATTCATTCCTAAATAGGTTTGTAGGTACAAAATACCATTTATCTAATCTCGGTGTTGTGAAAGTGAAAATAAAAGCCAAGTGCAATTGGTGGTTTTGACCAATACTTACATTACACATGTCCTTTGAGCTCCATTAGCAACAAAATATTGTCTGCTTAGTGGAGTAGAATCAAAAATTGTTTGATTTTAAAAATGGGTTTTTACAGGGCAGAAAAAAAAATACTTGTAAAAACTATTTATTTCCTGACACAAAATTCAGATGGTGGAAACAAGACGCTGAAACAAAATGATGTTATGTAGAAGAGTTGCTCAAAGTGTGTGATATAATCGTGTTTCCATGTTTGCCGGGAACGAAGGATTGTCTACTTAAAGATTAGCACATGTGCAGGTTCTTACATGCAGCACCTTAAGGCCTCACACATAGTGATTTATTTTTTTTCTCCCAAAGGGAGATCTGTGATAGCACAAACCCGATGATGTGCAGCTTTGAAAGACATCCATGTTCTTTTTTTAACATTTTTATTTATTCATTCATTTTGTCCATCTTCAAACCTGCTGTAAGTAGCTTTGCCTAAGTTGCAGATGTCAAAACTCGGGGGCTGATTTGTTTAATGCATTGACTTAAGTGTGCATAAATTGCAATATTTCTTCTCCAAATTGCATAAATGACTTTAATGTACCCAATCACAACCTCCAAACGATGCAATAAGAATTGGGATGATTCGCTCCGTGTGCATCATAACTGTATTGTCATGTCGTATATAAACCTTTCAGATCTTGCTGATGCTATTCACATCCTCGACCGTGGATAAATTTGATTTTGGACATATGCACAATGTTTTACATGGCGATTGCTTGATTGTTTAATGTTATGAGAAATGTTCATTCCTGCACTAATACTTTTATTTCTAATCAAAATAAAGGTTTTGGACATGTAATACAGACATCATATCAGCAGCAACGTACAGTACACCTGTTTGTTATAGGTGAAATGCAACCTCACACATGTGAACTAAAATCTTCCTCCATATACTTTTATTTATATGCTGACAAATGTGATTGCCTTTTGTTCGTATGGTCTCTTACACTGGGTGTGATCTGTGAAGACAAAAGATGTTGGAATGTTTCAGACAACAATTAATTTAGAAGATAATCTTGATTTGAACCAAATGTCAAAAATGAAAAGTTATGACAAGAAACGCTAATAAGACTAATCATAATTCTAAAAATGTCCATAATATAAAATCATAAACTCAACATTAAAAAGTCCAGCTTTCAACCAGATTCATTACTTTGTGATCAAACCAATCACTGGGTAAGAGTGTAAGTTTACAACTTGTGTTACTTTTCAAAAAAGCTTCAATTAGATTTGAGATAGTTTTGTTTTGTTTGTTTTGTCAAGGCTGATGGGAAAATATCAATAACCACAGAGATAAATATAAATATCAATGTGAATAGAAATATGGATATAACTAAATACATTGGAGATTAAAGCCCTCCAGGACTTTTCATGAGGACAACTTGCACCTTGGTTTACTATAGAGTGTTGATTCAACTAGGAACTTAGAAAGTTACCTATTGAGAAAGTTCTACTTCTAAGTTGGAAGAGTTGTCATGACAAGTAGAGAATAATCTGCAAAAACATTTTTGAATTCATATCACATGACACCATTATCATTATCATCTTCCACAAGGCAGGATGAAGCAGAAAGAAAACTAATCCAAAAAAGTTACTCATGGCCACAGGGTTTCTGCTGCACACATCAGAAATGTATATAACTCTACCGTTTACATCAAGTTGCTTCTTGGAATTCTGAAAAATTCCCTACTTTCCCATTGAGAAGTTCCAGTTTGACAGGTTTACACATGTTTTTCTTCCACTCAACTTTCTTCCCAATCAGTTATATGAAAGCACGATATTTGTTGAAAACATGATGAATGTGTTGGGAAAATAAAAACTTGTTTAAATAATACGAGGATAAAACTAAAGTAATTCTTAATATATGCAACCAGCAGACAAATCTGATTTTCCAAACTTTAGTTTTGAAACCTGTCACCACACATAGATTGAGAGGAATATTTGCCTTCACATGATCTTTATTGTTTCTCTACTTCTGCTTTTCTTTGATTTAACCAGTGAGGTGAAGAGTACTGGATGGTATTTGCACATTTGATATCATACTGTTTTCATTTTCATTTTTTTTTTTTTTTTACATTGTTGGTTCTGGTGTTTCCAGTTTTTCCGTCTACATTAAGGATGTTGACTGAATTCTGGTCCGAGTATGAAAGGAGTGTGACTTCTGCTTTTAAAGCTCTGTTCCTTCAACATGTTTCGGACTCATAATGGATCACAAGAAGGGAGGAACTATGTGTTGTGACTGATACTGGGTGCCTGAACAAGACACTGGACCTCAGTCGGAGAATGCTGGACTTGGATCTTGAAGCTACCGATTTCTTTGGTGACTCACCAGATATGAGATGTGTGTAGTCTGTGTTCAAGCTCTACTTACACTGACGACCTCCATGTGAAATAACCCTCATAAGCATCTTTGCTGACTGAATCTGCAATCTTACGGGCTTTGTTATGAATCCAACCTCTATATTGTAGTCAATGGATGTGTGTTGTTTGAAGTTGTGGTATGTATGGAAGTGATCAAACAAAGAGTACTGTATGTTATGTTGTGTTTGCCTGTCTGCTGTTCAAGTATTACTAAATTGTGTAAAAATACTGTTCATGTGTTCCTTTTCACTTCTGTTCAACTTCGCAAGGTGTATATAGTGATCAGGTGCAGTGCACAGAAATAAACAGTAAAGAGGAAACAGAGGAGCTGAGCAGCATTCCTCAGGCTTTTATGTTTCTCTTATTGAACACTAGAGAGCAGCAAGAACACATAAACACACAGGTCAACGTTATCGAATCATTTCATCACTGCATCAATCTGAAATTACAGCATTGGAACAAAAGGCCTTCCTCGAGGGAAATAAGTCTACAAAATGTAAAATTAGAACATCAGCGAAGTCCCCACTGAGACTTTTATATGACATCTATGTGCTGAAAAGTTTTTGTTCCTGTCATGTCTTCCAGGGCGACCTCACTCATCCACCAGTGATGACCTCCCACCACAATGCTCACTGCAGTACGACTCGGTGAAGGCGTCACAGTGGAAAGATGATATGTAACTGTTGTACTCATTAACTTGGGAAAGACGATTTCTTTTGGGGATCAGGTCTTCAGTATTCAGTCCACTGCAGTGATCTCTATAGGGACCACATTAGTGATTTGAATTCATATACATCACCGACTTTGCTTCATTTTTCAAACTCTCAAATGTGAAACTTGATTATTTGATTTTTTTTTTAAAGGATTTAGTGAAAGGGTTTGATTATGAGCAGAGGCCTGTTTCAGAAGCCGCGGACCTTCTCTCAAAGGCTTTATTTCTCTTTTACAAGGTGGCGCCACACTGTCTTGAAGGTGTGACTGAGGTTGTTTGTGTTTGTCTTGGCCCTAGATTGGATTGGATTGGTGGCCGATCCAGCCTTTCCTCTGCCCTCCATCCAGAGGGAAGACGCTCCAGCTTCTCTAACTGATAAAGCAGAATATCAGTGGATGGGTGCTACCTGACTTGTCGTTTGAAACAAACAAAAACAAAAAAAATCTGTAAATACATATAACATATTTCTGTCATCTTGTCATGTTGCACATTTTCCTTTGTCAGTCGTGGCAATAATGACACTAAAAAAATGAGAAAATTAAACAACAGGAAGGGTTCAACACTTTTTTAAATGAAACTCTGCTGCTGCTTCTTTCTTATCTTTTCACAAGCGGCCTCTCATTGGTTGAAACGTTTTCTCTTGGGAATTAGATTCGGGGGAAACGAGCAGAAAATTTAGGATAATTGGAAATAAGCCTCAAAATGATGATTCATTGCAAAACAACGTTGGAGTCTTCAGTTTTTCCTTCCTGCAGCTCCCTCTGCTGACGCATCTCCTGAAAGATTTGGTGCTGATGGTT
Source organism: Blennius ocellaris (assembly GCF_963422515.1). Classification (NCBI taxonomy): domain Eukaryota; kingdom Metazoa; phylum Chordata; class Actinopteri; order Blenniiformes; family Blenniidae; genus Blennius; species Blennius ocellaris. Next base: position 9,424,063 of record NC_137661.1, on the reverse strand, counting down.
TAGCAAAGCAAAGCCTTATGATTTATTGCTGGTGGGATCTTGTGCCATTAGACACGAAACTCATATCGATTTGTTCACAGGAGTGTGAGATAAACATTTCTGAGAGGACATGCAAACACAAAGAATTCAGGTAATCAATTATAGTAGATTTTACGTTTGAGAAAAAAAGTTATTGATGCTACGACAACGAAAACATTTAATATGTGACGAGTTGGTTCAGTGTTTCACATGTGCAGCGGCTTCCAAGCAGATGTCAATATGTGTTTTTCACCTTTTATATAGAAAATGAACACAGTATGTTCAGTTTTGTTTTGTTCTTTTAAGGAAATGTTGGTTTTACAATAATTGCGTGACCTTGCGTGAGCACAGAGCGGTGTTCATCCAAACAATAGGCTCCTTTATTTCCATGGAAATCCCTCAAATAGCCACTGTGAAACACGTCAAGGTGAATGACGAGTGGAAACACAAACACTGGGCCTCCACTACTACCAGAACGGTAGTAATTACAAAAGTCAACTCTGTCGGTGACAAGAAGCCAACTAGAATCACTTCTGGAAACTGGACTGATATGTTCTTTGGAAAGACTTCATCTGCAATGTTGTGTCTCATGCAGCCGATTATTTCAGGATGTATTGATTCAAACAAAAATATGACATATTGTACCTCTAAAGTTAATTTAAACCATATGTTGTCACCCATTAGAGGAAAATCCTAACCAGGAGGCATCATGTGGAAACCATTGCAAAGAGAGTATTCTGAGAATCATGGCTGTTTTTCTCACATGTGAAAGTAATTGGATTGTTTTGCTTCCAACTGGAAAAAAGCAGGTTATTATATTGGGTGAATAAATGTACTGTTTATCTTTATTTGGCATTTGATTAGCTATCCTTTTGGCAAAACCTTGATCTTGTAAACAGTATGTCAGGGGTCTGTGATCCTGGGCTCTGGGTTTGCACTTGTGCATTTATGACTGATACGGTATTTATGCAGGGATGTGATTTTTACTTTTAATTCGTCACTTCTTTTTACGTGATGGTTGAACCCTGTCTTCACATCCTCCTGCATGCATGCAGCTGACCTTAAATGTGTCCTTTGTAAATAAATGTTTGGTCTGCAGTGTTCACTTTGCCAATTTGTCTCTCATTTTACCCAAAGTTCAAGAGTCTCGTTCCCGGGTTTGTACTACCTTCTAAAGGTTTACTGCCTCTGACCTCGCCTATTTCTTACCACCCTGGTGGATTTGTCTCATCTGAACCTGTCTGATTGGACTGACTTCCTGTTGCTGGACTCTGCCTTAATGATTTTGAAATAAACTGTCAACCTTTCATCGTGTCTGAGTTGCGTGCTTCAGTTCCCCGATCAGAACCAAGTCAGAAAAATTGCATTTACTGCTGTGTATATGGATAACCGATAAATCCCTTTTGTGTATAAATAATCATCTTTCAAACATTGAAACAGGTATGAACTGTCCAGTCTGACATATTTCAGCTTTTATGTCAAAGAAAACAAAGCATTTGATACGTGGCTGTGTGGCTCGATGGACCTTTGTTAATCGTGCTTTGTATGAAAGCAAAACAAACCTGGAGAGCTTGTATTGTTTTGTTTTTCACGACTGTTGCTCTAAATATAATGCTGTAAGCATGAAGCACAGGTATCAGGTGTCCATGAAAGCTATAAGTCCTCCTGTAATCTCAGGCTGCAGCATCCTTCAGACACCACTTCTAAAACCAGCTGTACCTGCAACCACGGAGCTGCAGTCACACCTCCTCAATGCATGAAAGGATTCTGTTTCAACAAGAAGAACATGTGCAGAATGAACTGCTGCTACAGTAAAGTCTGCTGATTTCCAGAGTAATGAAAGCATCTGCTGTGATGTTATGATCAAATGGTCTCAAACAGTTGGGCTGACTAAAATAAAATAAATAAATGCTTGGCTGCTTGGCTGTCAGATCTTAAGGAATAATCAGTAGACTCACTACATGTTAACTAACTTAAAAGAGGTCCAGCATAAACAAAGGAAAAGACTGTGAAATCAGTGAATACTATCTTGTTTTATTAGTTTGCTTAATGCTCTGGTTATTATCCTTTTGAGATAGTGAAAATATTATTTTTGAAATAAATTTTTCAGTTTGTAAATAATTAAATGATCACCGAATAGGCAGAGTATGGTTAAAAATGCAGCTTTGACTGGGAATGTCAGTTTTATGTCATATCAAAATACTGAAGAATATCAGAAATACTGATAACGTGTTTCTTTGAATGACCTTACAATAGTGTCACGCTGACCTTTAAGATTGTCGACAGTGAACAAACTTTCTCTGCAACTGTTTGAATAAAGAGCTGACGGGCTTTGTTAAGCCCTCGGGTTTCATTACGACAGCTTTACGGTTCCCTCTTGACTTTCTTGATCATAAATGATAAACTAAACAGGCGCTGACTTTTTAGAAGCATTATGCAACTTGTACTGTCTGATATATGTGCATGAATAGATTAGTGTTGTCTGTGAGCTGAGAAACTGTTGGTGCAGGTGTCCAGATTTCACACAGGAAACAGAAACAGAACATTGGATGTGTTTCAATAGTCCTTTCGGCAGTTTGGCACCGAAGAGCGGAAGTCCTTTATGTCTGACATCAATAGCATGGTACTGATTAAGCACAGATAAAGGAAATCCTCATCTTATGTGCAAGCATTTCACTTCAAGGCTTTTTTTTCAGTGGTTCTCTACATCCTGATTCACAAATACATATTTACAGCTTTACCTGTGCAAAACCGGTGTCTGCCGTTTTATTCTGTCACCTCAGTTTAAATCTAGAGGCATTAATTGTGATTATAGTGTCCTCACATAACTCAAAATACAAAACAAACAAACACGTTATTTTGAGTATGGATTCAATTTCATGCAAGATACTTTGCAATCCCATATATATACATGCCTGCATGTTTTTTTTTTTTTTCCAAGTATTGGTGGCCCATGGGACTGAAAGGAAAACTACAGACACAACCTTAGTGCCAAAGCAGGACCCTTGCCCCCCTTCCCCCAGCAGCCTCCAACCTCCTGTTGGGTTTCCACCCAACAACACAAACAACTAAACACAGGGGGGCAGGCTTGGCCTCTACGAGAGTACTACAGTCCTTTACACACTTTTTATTTCAGTAATGAATTTAAAATAAAACCTATGCTATTTGGTGTTAACACACACTTTACACAACAACCTAACACAATTTTAAATGGCATAGCATTTTGAAACTCTGTTTAGCTTTCATAGTGACACAAAGGTGGGGATTGTGTGCTTCAGGTGTTGCGGGGTCAGTGTCCCGGCTCCTCTGCTCAGCAGAGTTTTGTTATCTTCCTGGCAGTTTAAAAATAGCATTCCCCTCTTTGGCTCCATCACTTAACAACTCTGTGTTAAATTCAGCTGCAGCTGTGATGGAAAGCGACAATAGAAGCATAATAATAATAATAATAATAACTTTTACAGGTATTTTAAAGTTGTTTTAAAAATATCACAGCTGTTGCTGGGCTTTGTTGTCATTTGCCGCAGCAGGTCGGTTTTTCCGATGTCTGTACTTGTGGCTGGTTTGATGATTGATTTCGGAAACAGCTGCAGCAACGAGCAGTTGGGGATTTTCTGAGGAGAGTGGAAGATGTTTGTCAGTGACTCATCATTATTTCTGCATGTCTGAACTCGTAATACCACTCTGCTAGCCACTAGGGGGCAGTGCAAAAAAACAAACAAAAACAACAACAGAAAAACCCTAAAGCTTTCTCATGAACGTCAGTAACTACATCCTGTAAGGTCTGTTGTGTCTGTTGACATTTATATTGACTTTACATCAAAGATTGTGTTTACAAATTGTTCTTAAGCTAAACACCTCAGAGAAATATGTTGATACTCCTGTGATCAATAAAAAATAATCAATTATGAAGCTTAAAGAAACTTTCTTCTTCGGTTTTATTTTATTTTTTTTTTTTACAGGATACATTTTTGAATCTGTTTATATTCTGTTGCCATCCAACTCTTCACAGTCGCAGGATTGTGTCCCTGAGTTTCTCTTCCCTGGTTAGGATCAGTGGTGGTGGACGCCGTGGCATTGCACCTCAAAGGCAGGTCTTAGCGGGACTGCGTCAGAGGAATTACGGGATCAAATATCACACACACACACACACACACACACACACACACACACACACACACACACACACACACACACACACACACACACACACACACACACACACACACACACACACACACACACACACACACACAAAAAGAAAATCTTTGAGCCTCAAATAGAGGGGAACATTTTTTTGGATGACCACAGACAAAACGTTGGCTTGTCATTCATCTGTTGCGTCTTTCAGTCTTTATGAAATCCTTTTGTGTGCACAGCTACAAGTGCATATCTAGTTCATGTACACAAAAAACAAAAACAAACATGGCTTTTATAAAAAACAGAATCTCTGTGCTACCCATATTCATGCTGCATACACGCCTGCAGATACAGTTTACTGCAAACACAAGCATGGGAGCCTTGGCCCGGGTGTCCTGTTGTGAATAGCTGGTGTGTATTCTGACACGTGTGACAGGAATAGCTGCTCATACCCAGAGACACACTGCTGCACATAAAGCCCTCTGTCTATAGGACTTTGAAAAGAAACTTCAAAATCTCAAGACAACTCTTCCAGAGAGGACAGGGATTAAAGGACACTGTATTCTTCCCATTATTGTTCTGGAGGTGGGCCAGTGTCATACAGCTGGTGAGTAATAGTTGATGTTACAATGTGTACTAAGAACAAAACCTGTGAGATGTGTTGTACGTGCCTACTTACACCTGCAATGAAGACTGAGTCACTGAGTTGTTCTTGTGTGGTTAGGTGACATCTATTTCACTTTATTGTCCTCTTTTGTTGCAATAATACAGCACTTTTCCTCAGTTCTTCCAGCATGCTTTTATTTGATTGTCACTATTTGTTTTGTCATCTTTGGCTTTATCTCTCAACACCAGTGCGGGCCTCAGCCTGTGAGGGGCGTTATGCAAACTCATCGGAGCTTGACCATTAACAATTAATTACAAATGCTGTATTCATTATCAGCTGTGTTAATTGTACTTGTTATACACGTCATTCCTCTTTTGCTAAACATATCAAATTGAAAGCACTATGGTGGTTTAGGCTTATTGAACATGTTCAGGTAAAGTAACTAATACAACACCAGACACGACACTCTGTAAACCAGTCGTCTTGTTTAATGCCTGTTGCTTTGAGAGTCAGCGAAATGGAAACAGAAGTGCAAATGTGCCATGAATAAACAAAAATCCACCACAAAATAAAATTGAGAACTTAAGAGCCATAATATTTTCACACATTGTTGAGTGAAACCCTGATTTGTTTGAACAAAGTAAATAAAATAATAAATAAAACAATTCCAAAGGTTCCAAAGAAATTTTCCAAAATTTTCCAAATATTCCAAAAGTAGTCCACTCAACTGCCTCAAAATTCTCAGAATATTTGCTTTCTAGCTTTTCTGGAGGTAAAATCACCAATGACGTCCTTGTAATCTATCCCTTGGCCAGCTTTGTTATTAATGCTAATATGAGTTATGCCACCCTTTCAACATATTTACATTGTTTACATCCTAAAAGGCATTTGCTCATGGGGGCCCTCAGCTGGTCATTGGGGCTTTATGCACCCGCTTATGTTGCATGTACATCTGGCCAGCTCTCCTCGTCACTCTTCCTCTTCCTCTACAGTTTTGTAGCTTCAGATTCAGTTAATGCATAGTAATAGTAAATAATATTGTGATAGTAACCAGCTCTTCATGCATGCCTGGTGAGGGTTATGGTGATGTTGTTTTACAATGTCTTATCTCTACAGTGTGAAGCAGTCCATCAAAGAGAGGCAGCAGCTTTGCACCTTATTGTGTCTGCAGCATAACAAACAAGTAATGAGCTCAATTAAACTTAAGTTACTATGACTGCATGAGTAATTCCAGAAAGTAATCAATTATGTGATATAATTACACAAACATGGGTCAGAAAGATGTTTGAGCAGGAACAAATCAATCCACCTTTAAAAAACAAAAAACATCACCATATTAGTGAAAATGTATGAGATGAGAGGCTCAGTTTGGTTCTTAATTGATGCAGAGGGAAAGTGATATATATATATACACACACACACACACACATTATGTGGGATCTATTTCTAATCTTACAATAGGAAATGTTTGCTGAAACTCCACTCCTATTTAGTCTTGTGTGGCTTTCCTCTTCCTCTCTTAGATTTAATTAAAAAAAAAAACCTGACAGTAAATAATATGTTTTTTTTTACATTCGTTTCAAAAAGAACCTTTTCCCAGTAGCGAAGCAGTGCTTGTGTTCAAAAGGCACAAAATCAGTGGCCTCACTAAAAGGCAAGCTGTGCTTAGATCACAGACACATTTGAGAGCAGCCTGGGGCGAACGCTTACCAGCTTGGGTTCAATCTTCACTGCACTCTGTTACGCTCAGAGAGAGAGAGAAAAAGACCCCTGTTTTTCAATCTATGTCAGAGCTCACAGGCGAGCTCATTGACAGAGGAGCATTATCCTGCCAATTAGACCAGGAGGTTTACTTTCAACTGAGGCTGCAAAAGGTGACAGTATCGTCACAGATGTTCTCATGGCGGTGAACAGATGTTTGCTGAATCGGTACTGACTTTGCACAAGATCTTTTAATGTGAAAAAAAATTCTCTAACTCTGGATGTCTCTTTTTCCCCCCCACCAACATGAATGGAAATGTCTCGATGTCTTTAATCCTGGTGGGAATTAGGTGGTTTTGGCAAGCAGAAAGAGTAAGACTGCAGTTAAGAACAAAGTTATTTTCCACTACTTCAAAGGTCACGCTTGACTAACAAATGTGCCAACAAACATAACTTTATATACGACCCGTCAAAGTCTTTACATCAGGCCTCATATACCTGAAAAACTGCCTTTTACTTTTGTGTTTCATATAACTTTGATTCATTCCGTCATAAAGCACACGTTCCTTCCTTTGCTGGATCACGTGACTGTGTTGTGGTTTTCTTCTGTATGCAGTCAATCCCTCCATCTGTCATCTCAGTGACCTTTTCTCCTGTGAGTCAGTAGGTTTCAATGATCTACACTGTATGACTATCAACAAACTGTTGTGAGTGTGTGTTAGGATAATGATATTGGTGGTTCTAAAAGTTTAAGTGTTCTATGAGGGAAGAAATTGCTGAATTTACTTAAAACTGCAATATTTCCATTGTGTGTATTCTTTATCTCCTCATCCTCTGTGCAAGCAATCTTGCACATTTTTTATTTCTCTCACATCAGTTTATATTCACGTTCTTTTAATGTTGCATTGTATGAGTCGTACATTCTCTCTGCTTTATCCCCCACAACTAACTATCTATCCTTGAATCTGATCTGAACTTTAACTGCAGGAATTGTAAATTAATTTTTAAAAGATCGATTTACAATCTATATCCACAAATGACACATTGATATAGTTACAATTTTTAAAATATAATTGCAACAAGCCAACTAATCAGAAATAAAAGTAGAGCACAAAATGGTTTTCTTGCTGGAATCTGTCTGACTACAAAAAAAACTGGCTCATCAAAAGCAGCCGTCATCATTTTGAAAAACCTCAACCTGCGCAATAATAAACTCATAAAACAGCACAAACCCAAGTTCAACCTGCTGAGACATGATGGCCTCTTGCTTCACCCCCACTTTGTTGTGCTGCGTTGGAGAAGACATCTCACGAGGCGTAGGACAATGACATTTGATGACGCACAAGCTTGGCATTGATATATATCAGCACTTTCTCTTGAGCTGTTTTTCGGCAATTCTTTCCATATTCATTGTTTGATTGTGAGGATGGAAAAAGAGAGATACCTCTTTATGAGCTTCCTTTTCTCTCCAAGGAGAAAGTGAGATGGTGGCTGCGTGAGTCTGCTCGGTGTGTTACATAAATAAATGTTGTGGTTTGACGAGGTAGAAACTGCACCCCAGGAAGAAGTCACCACATAAGAGTGACTCTGATTCAGTTGTGGCTAAACAGGCACCTGCTGCTTTCATGTCAACATATCAAGGCGAGTGCTGCTGCAGACTCTGTACTCATGTCTGATTACGTCACGGTGACTGCAAGCCAGAGAAACTCAAGATAACAACAACCACAAAATGAAAATCAAGTAATTGTCTTATCCAGGAACCTCATTGCTTGGAGCTCCAGTGCACATTTCCTCTGGCCAAGGAAACTTCTTAAAGCCTTGCCAATGTCACAACCAGATGTTGCTCACTCACATCTGGTGCTAATGCAAGTTACTCACTCCAGAAGTCCCCAAAACACAGCTCTTTGTGCTCTGGCTGGTGTTGGTGCCAGATGACGATGAGGGTCTTTGTTAAACCTATTAAATCTAATAGCAGCAAATGTCTCTTTAACTCCAGTGAGAAAACACATTCCTGCCCTCACACACACCACAACTACTGGTTGGATTGGATTGTTCTGTGCATATGATCAGATGCTGCCACAACTCAGTGACACACAGAATCACTTTCAACAATATTAGAGAACTGGAAACACAATAATGAAATAGGGCCATAGCTTGTGGTAGTGTGTGAAATATATGAATTGGATACAATGACATTTCAACTATTATGAAAGAAAGAAAGAAAAAAAGAAGATACAGACTGGAGAAAAAACAATTCAACAAAAAACCCAAACTTTTTTTGATTTATAAAGCTCTTCTCTTATTTATTTTCCTTTTGTAATCCTTTCGACTCACATTTGGAACAGTGATTGATTCGAAAATTGTCCCTTGAGATTAATTGCGGATTCATTTTTGAAGCGATGCAGTGAAGCCCTTCCTCTGCACAAGTAGAAATTCATCAATTTTATGTTGGATGCGAAGAGCTCCTCCGCTCATGTAGAAATTCACCATTTCCGTAATTTAATGGAAACCTCCCAGTTACAGCTTGCTTCATTATCCAAAAGGCAATCACTCTTCTTTTCTTTTTATAAATGAAGGCATAAAAAGTCAGGGGTACCAATATCAAAAATCAATACCCATGCATGAATTTCACCCTTGTGATACTTCCATGTTCTGCGCCCATGTCATTTCACACTTTAGGTGGCAGTCGGCTAAAATCAACCCCAATTGACTGTGGAGTTCAACAGATATAGAACATGGCTTTGAAACACATCCTCAGAGGATCTTGCTGCAGGTACCAGCACCAGGAATTGCAATTCACGGACCAGCAAGTAAACAAATGATTAGCTTAGCTCGTTTGGTTAAATAATGGCTTAAAACATTTGCCCTGTTTTACATAACAAGTATTGGCTGTTGTCTGCATGTCGATCAGCAGACGTAAGCTTCAAGGAGACATGGGGTACAGTCTTGCAACTCATTGTGCACAAGTTTTGTCTAATGCTCATCATGACACAGTAATATGAGACTTTAAAAAACAGGTATACCACTCCTAAAAACACAAAGCGTAACAAAAGGAAGCTTTTGTGGACAAGCAGTGGGGTTTGGTGGTATTGGAGCAACTTTCATTATTTCTTCTTATTAACAGGAACCTGCCTCTTTGGCTGCGTTTCCCGACCACAACTATTCATACAATGTTAATGGGCAAAATATATATCATTGAATACATACTGGAAATATCCAGGATGGATCAATATAGTACACTTTTAACTAATTATGTGTCTTATCTTTTCCATGAGCTGCTCCTGCCGTGTCAAACCGAGGCAGACATGAATGTGCAAAAGGCTTCATTTAACTTCACATTTGCTCAAAGGCTCTATTCAGGGTCAAAGTAGAAAGTGTACAGTTTTGTTCCATTTGCATGGCATATGTCGACCTTTTCCTCTCACTGGCTTCTTTCATGCAGTCCTCCAGTGGAAAATGAGCTAAAGAAGAAAAACATTCTTTCTGAGACACCAGCAGGCCTCTGCTCACGTTTGCAATGTGGATTGGCAGTGGTTTAGTTAGTCTAGTTAGTTAGTTAGTTTAGTTTACTGTAGTTTAGTCATTATATCATAATAACATAATCTCCTGCTGCCACAGTGTTCCTATTTGGATAAGTAAATATGAGATTTGGCTTCATTTTGATTTTTAAAATACACATATTTGATGTATATTGGGCAATATGCATGTAAAGTTAGTTGAATTATTGTGAAGAGAAAATATATTTCATCCAAATTTGAATAATTTAGCAGAGATTGGGACACACAGATTGTTCTGGGGCTCTCAAATAAGGATAATTCTTTGTAGTTTACATTTTTAAGCCTGTCTTCTATCCTCATTTTTTAAAATGTATTTTAACTCTTTGATATTGTTATCCATCCATCCATCCATCCATCCATCCATCCATCCATCCATCCATCCATCTATCCATCCGCTATCCTGTTCCCATATCAGCTCATAAATATCTTTCAAAAGGCTCTAACATCCAGAATATAAAGCAGGCATGAGTGGTAACTTTGATCCTGGCAATCGGCCACACAAAGGTCATCCATCTTACCAGAAGGCTAAATTGTACTTAATTAATGAAAGATGCATGTAATTATAGTGCTCAGTTTAACATCAAAAGCCAACTGCATTAGCTCTATATGACATGTCTTAAATCAAAGTGGCACTCACCTGTCCTTCCTGAGCAGGGTGGCCTGACTCCTGATAGATGGTGAACTTCTCAGTTCAATGTAACCTTTAACGTTTACTTTAAAACCAGGCTTAAAACGATTAAATTCAGCGATAAAAGCCTCTCGTATTATGTGTTTGTTTTGAGTTATTTTTGATCAATGAGGGGATTTATACGCCACAGTCGTGACGTCAATACCAAGCCGATGGTACAACTTCATTGATTTGATTCAGTTGAGGAACAGTGCAATGAGGGAGTTTAACAAATCCACTCCATCCATATTTTTATTGTACTTTTTCACTACCACAGAGCAGGGATATGGATGGCTTATTTCCTCTTGTGTCCCCATCTGTTACAGACCCTTATCTGTTTTTCTTCAGGTCAGCATCAGTGACCAGACGGACTCCTGGAAGTCTTCTGCTGTTAAGAGTAGCAGTCGAGAGGATTCCTTCATGAGCAAGTGCAAGGATGCAAGGGACACTTGTAAACCAGTTAGCAAAGAACAACTTATGATATTGTTGTTTGGGTATCGGCTGGGCCAGGTTTCTCATGGAGTCTCATAAATACAATAAACACATCTTATTGGGTTATTTCTGTAAAGCGTGCCATCTACCTTAAGTACTGACCATAATTCCACCTTGCACAAACCCAATTTAAAAAACACATTGAGGTGAAAGGTGTAACAAAATGTTTGTGTAAGGCAGGTGTTTATAATCTCACGTTGGGATCCTTATGCATTTACAACGAGGTGGTGACATCATCCCGAGCAGTTTGAAGTATGACATCATTCTTTTGGTATGTAATCCCCCTCCCAGGGTCTTCAGTCTGAGGTGAATTATTCATGAGCGGCATCCCCGTCTGAGGCACTGAGACCCTGTTCTGCAGCAACACGCGAGGGGGGGGGGGGGGGGGGGGGGGGGGGGGTGCTGTGCGTTAAAGAGACACAGCACACAACATTGATGCAGTGTGAAGTGTTTGACTCATCAGCTGTGTTGCTCTGAGCTTGAGTCATCTCATTCTAATGGCGACGGGGTGAAGACTGAATAGATTCAGACGTTATCCTTTTGTGAAAGGAAATATTTTGATATTGTGCTTTTGCAGCTCTCAGACCTTTGAATACAGGTTACATTATTAATGACTGAATGAATTTTGAAACACAAGCTTAGGGTCAATTGTCAGATATTATAAGTATTACATGTAAATATATATAATTTGTTCTTTTGCTTTTGATACATTTGATGATTTGTAAATGTTAATTTAATCTGACTGTAATAGCATCACTTTGGACAATGGACAGTTTACCTCAGCTAATGAATCCGTTTGATTTAATAAATAGATCATTAAAATGACATCTGGTTTATAATTCAGATGAAAGTATATCGAAAGGATGCATTTTCTTAGACCCGCACATGTAGTTTTTGGTAATGGTTCTAGAAACACATTTGCCCATATTGAGAACACACACACACACACACACACACACACACACACACACACACACACTCACACACACAATCTCTATTGTACTAAAAGTACAATAGAGATCAACACTGAAGGGCTTCAATACATCAAGGAGGAATAAAAATAATTATGAGATTACTCATGCTCAATGATTTCATTATTAGATGCTGATCTTATGAGATGCTGATCTTTTTTCTGGGGACTATGTGGTGAGAGGATGATGTCAGGATGGGATGATGTTATGGAGGGGATGAGGTCACTCTTCATATTGAATGCACAGTGTAGGTGAGGCTGCGACTGCAGCACTCTTTTCACTGTACTATACGCCCTCCCAATCGCCACTGACCTCACAGTTCCACCTAATTTCATATTGTTTGGAGAATCCCACCCATTTGTGAAACAATGGAAAGTATTTCCTGCGGTGAGACTCAAAGGAATGCAGAGGTGCTGTAGAGATGACGGTGTGCAGGAATAACATCAATAGCAGCTTCTCAGTGTTTCTCTAAGAACGACAGCTTTATGCATCAGTGAATATCTCCAGTCTCAGCTTGTAACTGTCTGCTTGAGTTTTGAGTTGATCAGATTCCTGAGACACTGAGACCTTGAGTCATGTCTGCACAAAGCACACTATTAGAAGCAGATTTCCATGCATACCGGAGGTGCTGGTTTTGGATTGTCACACAGTAATACATGTTTTCAATGTCTAATGCCTACAATACCACAGTATTGAAACACAGTTGCAATCAGGCGTGTTGGTGAAAGGAAATATTGAAACATTTTTAAATCCGGAGCCCTCTAGGACCTGGATTAACCGCCTCTGATTTCAACAAAAGAAAACAGCAACTGTTGTGTGTCCGCTTATCAATGATGCCACAATAGCAATCTTTAATTGTTTGGCAAACGTATTAAATACATTCCATCAATTCTATCTTGAGTTTGTTTTTGGGTTTATCCCTGATTGTGTGAGTAGAATCTGGAATTGCTACTGGAGACAGTTGCAGCTTGCAGGAGTCACCCCAGTATTAGTGCATTGACAGAGAACCCGCAGGCTCCGGAAAACAGTGGGTGGAATCCATCTCAATTAAGATCAGCGAGCTGTGAAATGTGGTGATTTTCTTCGATCATGACGTTGATCAAGAAAAGTCATTTGCAAATGAATCAGTCCCCCTCCTCTCCACGCAAGCGGAGCTATGCAAGAAGATGATGACGCATCCTTTCTACGTCATAAACTTTGGTAATGACTGCAGAAACTGTCTCATTCTGGTGCACACACACGCACACACACACACACACACGCACACACACGCACACACACACACACACACACACACACACACCTCTCTGCAGTACACTTTAAAAGGCAATGTGCTGCACTGAATATAAGAAAAGTTTGCTCTAACTAGAAATGTCGATCTGATCCTAAAAATCTCATTTTTTTTTTCTTTTTCTCAATTTGCAAATAATTCAGTTCATCTAAAAATTGTAGCAAACCTGGGTTTTTTTGTTTTTTTGTTTTGCTTATGGATGAGTGAGAATCTAGATCATTCTTTTTAGGCAGATGTTTGACATCTGTCAAATTTGTAAAACATCGAGGCAGAGTGTTTATAATAGGATAAAAAAAAACAAATCACAGCTTCCTGTGATGTTATGGCTTTATGGCTGATGCTTTGATTTCATAGACCTGCAGACTCCTCACCCATATGCTTTATATAAAAAAAGACGAGGAAAAAACATAAAACGGACAGCTTTAATATTGTGTGAAATGCTCATTGATTTCTTGATCTGTGTGAAATATGTCTTCAAAAAGTTATTAATCATGTATTTTGGAGTGAAGTTTTTCCATTTTTTACACGTAAAATTTTTATTAAAAAAAATAGATTTATTGTTTGGCTATGGTTAATATCAATGTCTGGAAACATCTTTTCTTTAACCATTTTAAAAGGAAATATGTGCAGGCGCACAATTAAATATTTCTATTTAGTTTTTTTATCTGTTCGATTTGGTTTTGTGCATCAACCCCCGGATGCACAGTTACCACTCATGCATCACTTTCACTGCTCATGACACTCACAGCCACTCATTCGGTGTTCATGGATTAATTCAGATTTCAGTTCAAATACAAATAGATGGTTCTTTTCCATTTTTTCTTTTATAGTATTGATGACCATGATTACAAATATTTTACAGCTGAAGCAACATATGAGAACTTTGACCTTAATGCTTTATTGTTTTAATAAAAATACTTCACCTTCAGGGTCACCATGCTCGTTCCTATGACAGCAGACTGCGTTTCAGACTTGTACATGACTGTGTCATAAAGCACAACAAAATCATTCACTGCAGTGAAACTCCCCTTCAGGTTCTGGCGATACAAACATACTTTTCTTCAATTAAAACAGATTGTTTACTCACTGATGGAAATTAGTCCTTCAGTACGCCAGGATCTACTTCGGTACAGAAACCTTTTTTCCAGAAACTAAACAGTCACTTCTTATTTGGTTCAAAATGAAGGGGAAAAGGTTGAATGTGGGTTCAAACCTGCACTATGTCATATGGTGACTTGCTGTCATTTTGGACTTTGCACACAAAGCCAGTGTGTGTAAGCCAGTCTCACTTCAGTCGCTATGTGATGCTCAAAGATGGCGTTAAACCAGTTCTTCATGAGCCAAATTATCTTTTTATTTAGCCCACAGTGCGACAAAACAACTGGCCTTATCAGTGGACCCACAACAAAATTTAAATTGCAGTGGTGAAGAAGGAACAATGATTACAGCGTTGACAGCAGTCAAAACCTGTATGCCCTTCCGGGTCAGCATTCACCTGCCCATGACAGGAAACCTTGCCTCATACAACCACAGCGCCACTCCGTGGTCACATCATCCCTCATTTAGCTCCTACAAAGCAATTCTGGGTTTCGCCTCTCTCTCGTGGACACTTCAACATAACACCAGTCACTTGTATCCAAACAGACATGGTCAAGACAAGCTGTTGAAGTTCAAAACCAATTTTCAGAATGATAATTGCTGGTGCCAGATCGGCTCATCTGCGTTGAGAGAAACTGCAAATTCACACACAGCCATGTCTAGGTTTTCTGGAGAATGGTGCAAAAATAGAGAAAATATTTATTGAACAACTTTGTCTGAACCAAACTGTTCAAGATGATATAATGGTAACTGAAATAATAATTATCCAGGAGATCATCTTTGACTGCACAATATATCAAACCTGGAAGGTGATGTGCTATAGCAGCAGGAGACCACAGTTGCTGTTGTTCCTGTGAGCTTTGAATAGGAAACCGAGGCTCCAGTTCACATGTTATAATATACAAACGACATGAAAGCATGGATCCAGCTATTGACTACCTTACATCAGTGGTTCATGATGAGGGTGGCAGTTTGAATGGAGGTGGGTTTCCCCCAGGTGCTCTTGTTTCCATCCCCCCATGTCAAAAAACATGCATGTGAGGTTAATTGGTAATTGGTGACCCTAAAATGCCCTTTGGTGTGAATGTGAGCGTATGTACGTGTGTGTGTGTGTGTGTGTGTGTGTGTGTGTGTGTGTGTGTGTGTGTGTGTGTGTGTGTGTATTCATGGATGGATGGATCTCTGAGGATTGTTTCCAGCACCTTGCTGAGTCTTTGCCACAAAGTGTTAAATAGAAATGACAACAGAATCCGAATGGAGTTCGTATGTGTAACTTGGAAGTGTGATTTCCAGAGGTGCCCTGAACGCATCGCAGTAGGCTGGGCGCTCTGCATCAGTGTGTGTCTGAGCGTCTCTCCCTGCTTCAGGTCAGTCGCTCCTGCGCTCCGGGAGGATCCGCGTGCTGGCGACAAAGTAACCGGAGCGGCACGTGAGAGAGAAGCGACAGAAAGAGAAGAGGTTTCTCAGCGGGGGATCAGTGGATAACGGTGTGATCTTCAGATCGGAATAAACTCACCTGAATGGATGTGCACTGAAGAGCAACCTGGAAGCTCCATCAGGTCCTACATCATCAGCATCGATGTAAGAATTATTTTTTAGTTTCTATCAATTCTCATTCAAACCGGTGTTACACATACTTTCATACCTTTGTTAATTTCAGCCATGCGTGCAGTATTACTCTCAGTCCTGTCACCCAGGCAGATTGGCAGATTTATTTTAAACTTTCTATTCATCTCAGGGTTACTTCACTTGTTTGTTTGTTTCTCTCTGTCGCCTCTCTGCCTCAAGTTATTCATTTTGTTTTCGCACGCTGGTTTTACGTTTATCTTTAAAAAAAAAAAAAAAAAAAAAAAAAAAACCCTACCTTACATTTGTCAGCATTTTTTTTTCACACACGAAGGAGAAACATTTGTGTGAGATTTAAGTATTCACTTTAAAGAAAGAGCCCCTCCTCATCGGAACTGTGGAGCTGCTGATGGTGAGAAACAAGAGGAACAAGCCCCAGCGCGCCTCCAGACCAGGAGCCACAGTGAGTCACCTCCTCCTGGACGAATACTTGGCAAGGTGGAGTCTCCGTGGGACCGCGGGGCGAGGGGGCCTGGTCTCTCTCGCAAGTGGAAAAAAAGTTTCACATGGTCTTCATTCAGCCTAAAGTGTTTCCAGAAAAGAAAAAGAAAAAAAAAACACGAGAAAGCAAGAGTGTCAAGAGTTTGAATGAGCATCCATTGCTTGTTATTGACAGAGGTGGCATGTTTACATGTGAGCCAACGCTGTGAGTTTATTTAAGCCGGTGTCGAAAAGCGTGAAAAAGAACTTGCTCCAACGATGCTTCTTTGTTTGATTAAAAAAAGGTTTAATATTCAATCGGGGAGCATTAAAAATCGCAGACTGATGGCCTGAAACAAGATGAGAGACGCGGTGTCCAATATGCGACTCTGACAAACAAAGGAAACTGAGCTGCACATATGGTCAGCCAGACCATTTACATAATTAGCATAATAGAATAAAGACTACTGACGTCAGCATCTGGTCTTAATTAGCGCCACTTTCAATCTTCAGCCTCTTCTGGGCAGGATATTCTGTGACCTATCCCATGACCTTATCGAGACCCTTTAGAGCCAGCTTGCATACCACTATCATGGTAAAATTATATCTTGGCCTTATACTCATTATATTTTTGAACTAACATGATGGCAAATAGGAAATAAGAACTTGGGAGAAGATATATCAAAATACACTTCAGCTGTATCTCTACTTCATCATGAAGTCTTAATGTCACTTGTTTGTTTCTGGTGAAACATAAAACTCATCTATTATTATTATTATTATATCCAATATACATGATTGTATATTAATCCCACATTGTGATCGTGGAAGTGGTTGTCTATCTCACATCCCTGCAGCAAACTGGCTTTTAAGATATTTTTAAGGACTTAAACTGACACATATTTTCACAATTGATCAGTCTGTGGCTTGTTGAAGGACAGAGACGGATGCAGAAATGTTTATGTTAACCAAAATATATTTGGTATTGTCATCCAGAAAAAGAACTTTAATGTGAAAGAGAAACACCTGAATTTGTCTATAAATAAATAAATAAATGCATACATACATACATACATGCATAAATGGCTTTTTGAGGAAATATTGGCATCAGCTTTTTTAATGAAATCAGAAGTTGTTCTGACCAAAATACCCCAAAAAATAACATTCAGTGTGTCATAACAGGGCAATTAGCAAGTTTGACTTCCTTTTCCTGAAAAAAATGTGTTGAGTGATTATTTTAGCATTTTATCAGAATAAGTTGTTTTCCCAAATGAAATGCTTATTGGAAAACGATCACATAAAACCCACCGCAATGCTAGTGGATGCATATCTTATGTGACTATTACCATAATGCAGTTGTCCAATTATTATGACGTATGTTTAAAACCATAGAGTGGGGAAAAAAAACATGAATGCACAACTCCATATCTATATGACGCACAAACACACAGAGTTTCGATTTGGTGGAGATGTTGTTATTGTTTATACTGTGACAGCTCTACAATTAAAGTCTGACTGAATTAAACCAGCGTGGGAAGTGTGGCAGATCCGTGAGGATTTAGTGATGTCAGTGTTAGATTTGATTATGTTTTTTGGATCAGTGTGATGATCTATGCTTTTAATCAGGTATTGCATTTATGGATTAGACCACAATAAAAGTACATATTTTCTTATGTTTGTCATTTTCCAATAGATCTTTCTAAAAATATATCCATGATGTAGATGTTCATTTCTAAAAATTCCTTTCCCGTAATAGGATTTGTATCTGTGCTGCTCGCAGCTCTATTGAAGCCATTTTTCTTTTAATAAGGTAGAAGGGTTTAGTGCAAGTAGAAGATTCAGGACGTTTCTCTTTTCCACCTAACATGTAAAGTAGTTTTACCTGTCAATGCAACTTAGTACAGATCTTTACATTTCACTTTTAAATGAACCCAACAGAAAGTCCCCAGATATCTTGGTTAGATATTGAGTATTGTAATGATTGTGTCATTTTCATTATAAAAGTTAAGGTTATATTACTGAATGTATACTTTTCAAATGTCAATACTTTGAGAAATAAGTTTAAATTCTTTCAATGGATAATTTATATCTTTAGTATTGCTGTGTTAGGATCTGTTCCTGGTACTGAAACCTTACCGGCATTGATAGGTGAGTGGAAACAACAAACTTACTGACATATTCACCCAGAAACTCCAGATGTTTTCCACAGCTGGTCAGCAGACTTTGTTTGGTGCAGCTGAAGCTGATGTTGTTTACTTCTAAGAACAGATGTCTTTAACCACACCAGCTGCTGCTCACTGCCGCCCTTCATGATCCTTTACATACTGGCTGATTGTTTTGGAACGTCTTGTTTTTTGTTTGTTTGCATCTCACAGTCTTTTTCAGTGTATCGCAGACCCACGGACACAAACACTCCATTGCACAGACTCTCATGATCAAGTATTTGTGCCTGTTTTGAGACTGCTCTGCACAAGATTGCCCTTTTCCATCGTGAACACAATTGCTGGTGTTTGCTCACTGTGCTGTTTTTCACAGCTGGTTGCCTTGGTGTAGAATGTCAATGAATTAAAAGATGTGGTTGTGGTGTTAATTTGCCTCCTCTGTGCTCTTGTTTAACACCAAGGCAACGAGTGGAAAGATCAGTGATCAGATCAGGATCAATGAAAGCAAAGCTAACGACGTGTTAATTTGAGGTTTCAATAGGAGACGTAGAAAAAGTGGGCAAACAGTCTGGATTTACTGAAGAATCAGAAGAGAAGCTTCATTTAAAAAAAATTTTTTTTTACCCTAACTTGGATAAAGTAGACGTAGACGGTGAATGAACTCAGCTATTGTCACGTCTTCATACTTAGCTCTGGGCTACAATCTGAAAATGATCTTAGGACGTATCGATGACCTCCATATGAATCAAATGAACTAGAACAGAGTGACAGATCCCTTTTTTTCCTGTGAATTTACTTTTTCCATTAATAAAAAGCAGCTCTGGAATATTACATTCTGGGATTTATGCTTATCAGATATGGTTTGGCTAAGGAATCCATTGTTGTCGTTTGCTACCAGTCAGTCAAACACAGCAGTGTTTTCGTTTCTACCTTTGCCAGCCACTCTGATTATCCGCATTTATTTCAATCCCTATAATCAACTTCAGTGTTAACTGAGTCAATATCAACAACTTCAGATCCTTGTTTGGGTATTGTCTCCACAGCATGTCTCCTTAAATGTTTTTTTTCTGTCTCTGCAGTCAGATTTAAACCCAGCTTGACCGTGCTCAGCTTATGACCACAACAATGTAAATATTACACGACATTGATGACTCTACAGTTGAAGTGCAGTGTTCATTATTCTACTACATTTATTGTCCATTGCGTAATGCTGGAGTGCAAACCAGTGAGGAAAATGTAAAGGTGCTCAAATGGAAATGTCATATTTTTTACTCTGTGACCCAACATGTTTGTTAAATTACTTCATTAATAAGTACTGTGTTGATGCTCTGAATGAGCCCAGTTTCTTTATCTTTGTAAATTATATTAATCCCTCTGGATTGGTTGAGTGTTTTACCTGTTGAGCACGAGATGCACTGCTGAGTGTGTACAGGGGTTTTATTTTCTGTTATTTTCCAATTCATCCAGGTTGAAAACAGCATTTTAGGGATGTGCTTTTCTTCTGTTTTTGCGTCTCTTCATCCAGTACTACACTGATTATCCTCTCATTTCTCTCTCTGCAGGGTTCACTCTGTCATGTTATCAGCCCTGATACATATCTTGCTGGTGTCTTATGGTGAGTTTCACAGTTTTCTTCCCTGTCTGTGCCAATTTTCTCCTTTAAGTGCTGTTTCTCATGCTCAATACAGACAATACAGGGAACTGATAAGTCTGCATTAGAACACATCATTTTAATAATGTTGCTGCAAAGATTACATTTTGTCCCTGATGTATTTTGTTTAAAGTTCAAGTACATTCTAGTCTTCATCAGAATGGATAGTCTTTTCCAACTTGGATATTGCGATGGTTTGTTCTCGAAGGTTTTGATTTATATGTCATTCAGGAATAAATGTTCTCATCTTTCAGGAACTAAAAGATAGACAGAAATAGCAGGGAAGGTTATTTAACCATTTATGATATTAGATCCATTATATGTCCGTGTGTCATCATATCTGTGATTATGCTAATTATATTTAAGAGCGTAAAAGAACACAGTGTAGAGTAGCGTGAGTCTGCATTGGTCCAGCTTGAGTTCAGAAACATGACTATCAGGCTTTTCGCTGATCATCTGGTCATCATGATGTCTGATCATCAGACATTTCTGATAAAGGCTATTATTCTATTTATCTATTCCAAACTGAATAAAACAGTTCCTTAAAATCAATCAATCAGGTTGTTTTTTTTTTTTTTTAATACAAAAGCCATGAAGTGATTTCTCAGAATTCTCATTTCCTATTTTCCCTTTACAAATGTTTCTTTCTTGATACTTTCTGTTACATTTTTGCAGATGATTATAACCTACATATCTTAATTACTTCATTCATGTTTTCAGGAAGTGACACCAAACTGGATGTAACAGCAGCTTGGCAGATTTCCCATGAAATGAAACACGTTTTTATGGTGTTAAACAACAAAGTCACTCTCACCCGCTGCAATATATTTCCGCGATGTTGTGGCTACATTCAACTCTGACCGCAGCTTTGTCAGACAGGCTGGACTGAGCACTTCTGAAATGATCTACTAGGATATTGAAGTTGCTACAGAGGATGGAAATATAAAATAAAAAAGGAGAGAAACTATCCAGTGAGCAGCAGTTGTCTGGGTGAAGATGTCTGGTTGATGCTAAAGTTGGATTAAAATAATAAGACAAGTGAGCGTTTGGAAAAACATCTGAAATGTAAAACATCTGTCAGCAATCTGTCTTTTTTTCCTGTCTGTGTTTAATTTTAGTCCACTTTTCTGCATCTCTGCACGCAGGTGTTCAGTGTTTGGAGCCGGAGAAAGGAGCATCTCCTGGTTCAGGTGCCCTCGATCTCCCGTGGCAGGATGAGCTGTGCTGTGACTCACCTGCAGCCCACCGCAGTGTGGAGGGAGGTGGTAAAGACTCATCGGGGACAAACCGCTCTAAATTACAGCCCCCGCACCGTCGGCACTGTTACTACAGAAGCTCCATGGATGAATCCAATCCTCGCGAGACATCCAGTGGTATGCTTCGAAACATGTGTCATTGTTATTGTCATAGCGTGGCGGCTTTTTCATCTGTGGGGCACCCGAGAAATTTGACCCACAGGATTTCAACATTTCTTAATTTGTCCAAAAGAGATTATTTTAAAAAGAGAATAATGAAGGGTAAAACCTTTAATTGAAATGCAAACATTTAGAACTGTAATTATCATGAGTGCAGTAGAAACAAATTATTAATCATTAAATACATAAGACAATTATGATGGTTGTGTCCTGCACATAAGCTTCTTTAGATGTTTAAAATTAAAGGCTGCAAATGAGCACAAGTTAGGTTTTTATTGTTTATAGAGCCCAACAGTTGTTAAGCTATTCGAGGGAGTCCTCCTACAATGCTGTGAAAATTCATAGCTTATTAAAACACCACTCAAAGTCCTGTTATGTCAGTTCCCGTGGGCCTATTTTCTCGCTGTTGTTTGCAGACAGTGTTATCTTTCACAACTAGTAAACAAGAGTAAAACTGGATTTGATGAGAGGCAGTCTATTCTAATGGGTCGACTCTGTCTAATTAGTATTAAGCACTGCATGCTAGAAGCTCACAAAAATCTGTGCTTTAACCAACGTCAGCAGTCCAAACCACTGAAGAATTTTTGTTGAATTAAAAACAAAACAACCTCTGTCTTGTTTTGGCAATTCCCTTTTCTTGAAACAAATATATTGCATGCAGATACTTTAAACGTATCCATGTCTACCTGCAAACATTTTGCACACATTTTGTTCAAAGATTAGTTATAGTGGCACATTGCCACGTCATGCTTTGTATGCTCACCGTCGCATTTACACCAAAAAATAACAAAAGAATTCAAGTTAATATAATCTAAGAGTTTGCCTGTGAAATTTCAGGAAATTTCCTAATGTTCCATTGCTGATTAGTTCATTTCCCCAGAGAGCTGTTATGATGAGTGCTGCATTACACATTCCTATAGGACGTGTTGCAACTGATATCGTTTACAGCTTTTTATTCCTATGAAGACATTTAAATGGAACCTGTGTGTCTGCAGAATAGGTGCCACAGCCGCAATGTTTGAACCAAACTGCCTCATAACTCGGTCCGCAGCAGCGTTGCTTGTCGTCACTGATAGCGATGACCTCAAAGATCAGGCTGATGGGCTCATTACCCTTTAATGACTTTTCATCCAACATCCTCCTCCCCCAGGCTCCTGAGGGGGCGGAGGACCATGTGACTATACTGCTGCGGTTGTCAAGGCTCTCCCGGGGCTCCCTCTTCCTTTTACCAAACTGCACAACAAAATCCAATCCACTGCATACATTTTTCAAAATAGAGAAAATTAATGAAGCTATTAGCTTAAACAGCAGATATCAGCCAGTTGAAGTGGATAATAATAATCATGAAACACTCCTCTATTAGTGTCTGTGTATGTGAAGATGCAGGCAAGGTGATATGTAAGGAAGGTTTGCTTCCTCCTATTGATCTATCAGGTGTCGTAATGAAGACTCCGAGATTTACGCCAAAACAGTGAAGTTAAAGACCTACACTGTGTCTCCCAGTTGCTTTATAAGGCCTCCTGTGTGTGAGAAGTGACTTAGCTCTTGAAACACCAACAACAGGACCAAGATGATATTGCAAGACTTCCATTCATATGGGTATTTTGCCTGTTTGCTCCAGGTATCCCCCAATCAGATGTGACCGCAGTAGTATTATTATTTATTTATTTATTTGAAAATTTGTCCAAGGGCTTCAGGGTTTTTAATGTTATAGTTTTTTTTTTTATCTCCAGAAGTCTTTAACCCCTAGTTTTTGTCACATAAACTATTGTTTGCCACCAAGTCTGGGGGAAAATATAATTATATATATATTTTTTACATAGTATTATAACTTAATTCTACTCACCACATATTCATAAAAACTTCAAATATTTTTTTTTAATATTTTAATTGTGACACCTGTGGTCTGTGGATGAAAAAAAAAATACATACATACAGGGTCTACCCTTTTAAATGGAGGATAGCTAAATTTGGAGTGATGCGACAATAACTATTAAAATCAGTGAGAAGCTGTTGATATAGCATCATAACTTAGAATTTTAATTAAGGTGGGGGAGAGTCTGAATATCTTGGAGGTTAAAAACACATGGAATTGACAGCCAAAGTACCAGTACAAGGGGCGTGGGAAGGAAGAGTTTTATAGGTATGAAACATTCAGCTCTGAGAAAAATATTCCCGGCCCATTTCTCAGAAGTACTCACTGGTTATTCACAGCACACTAATATGCAAATACAATGTCTTGTCAGGTCCCTGTTTGGACATACTGTGCAGAGTTGATGAAAACTGGGGAAATTTAACATGTGACCTTCAGGCTCACGGCCATCCGTCCAGCACGCTGTGGGCCGGGCTCATGGAGATCAGGCTACAGCAGTTAATGTGAGTATGAAGCTGCTCGGTTATAATTCTTCTCTTTCTATTATCCATAACGTGCATGTTTGTACGTGAACGAGTCACTGTGATGAACTGGGGAAATGTTTCTTAACTACTCACCGGGGGGGTTAAGTTTGTGTATTTACTCTGATCAGAAGAGAATGCTGTGAGATACTCTGGGGGCTTTAGGCTGTTATAGTGACATCATTAAAGAGGCAAACACTGATTTAAAACCCCCTGATACAAGAATATGTCATGTTTCTACATGCTGTGCACTGTTGCTGTTGTAAAGGTTGACCAAATCTGGCTAAATAGTACTTTGGCTGATGTCTGACATATACGGAAATCTATTCACTTCTCTACTTTGAGGAATCGTCATTCTTGTTAATGAAGATTAAAAAAAAGACTGAATAAGACAAATGTGGACTTAACTGTGTGGAAAGGTTTCACCTTAAATGAAAAGTCACTTAAATTTGCAGAATAAATATTTGAAAAATCTAGTTTTTCCAGGGAAATTGACCACACTTTGAATTAACTCAACATCTTTGTTGCTTTGACACTTTTGTCCTATTGATAAAGCGGTAATCAACGTCATTTTTATCTGTTTTCAGGTCCCACGAAGGGGACACCGATGGAAGTGATCTTGCATCGGATGATCTTGTCGTCTGTGAAGCAAAGAACTCCTTCCTGTGCTCAGTCACCTTAAATCAGATGAAGAGTTTTGTCACAGTAGTGACGGTCAGCATCGCTGAAGCTGCGGCTCCACCAGTTCTGCTCCGAGTTCCTGCATTTCCTGGTAAGAGATGGTTCTGTGAGATGTTTCGTTACAAACTGCTTTTTTTGGAAAGAAACAATTTGCTTTCCAATGTTCTTAAATCTATAAATGTTTGCTTAAAATGAAAGGGCTTCCTCCAGGAAAACAGCGCCTCGATATACAGTACGTACACCCATATAAACACCTGTTTATATGGGTGTACGTACCTACCTGCACAACCTACCTTATACCTGACAAGACATATGTTGTATTAAAATATATCTAAATAAAATCAAGTAGGAAGCAAAAGATCAAGAAAGTTACAAGAATATACATTACTTTTTTTTTTTTTTTTTAAAGTTTGCAATCCATTTCAGATTGTGTCTGAACATAGAACAAACTGAATACTAAGTTGTGCTTTATAACCACCTGGTGCATGCAATGAAGCTTTTGTTTCATGCTGTTGACACTTAAAAGGCTTCCTGCACCTTACTGGAAAGTAATGTTAAAAAAAAAAAAAACACCTCTAAATGTTATAATGTTAACGTGCAATTTTTTAAAGCCATTTATTGTGAGTCATCTGAGTTAAGACTACCAGTTTGTCAGTGTTTGAAGATGTGAAATGTTTGACAATTAAGATGAAAGATGGGTATTTCGGCCAATTTAGCACACTCATAGTTCCCAGCATTCATGTTTTATTCTTTAAGTTCTGAAGAATGCGTATGCAGCCTTGCATGAAAATGAAGCAGAACTTCTCAGTGTTTGAAGCAAAAACATGTTTTCTTCTTTCACATTGAACCTTAAAGACGGATAAGGAGGAGGACTGTTATTAAGCAGCCAGCGGCTCAACATAGACTGAAAGCTGCTGCTTCATGGCCCAGTGTTTGTGTGCATGTGTGTTAGTGTGGGTTTGATGAAGGCATGTTTTAATACAAAAGAGCAAATTATTAAAAGTCCACAACTGACAGTGTCCAGTAAAATCACACCCATCTTTCCAAAACATCCGGACATGTACCTACGGTTTTTCCTTCCTCTTCCTAATGCACTGTGTACCATAAATGAATGTACACGCTGCTTCTACAGAGTGAATGTAAGCTCATTTCATGTCCCTTCAAGGTGTTGAATACACAGCAGGTGTTTCTGTGTGGTTTCTCAAGCGACAGAGAAGGATTTTTATATGCTCACTTTGTTCAACATGGCCTCCCGTGTTAAACCAACAGAGCAGAGTGTTAACGCTCTGTTCGCCATCGCTTACATGTTAATGGTCTTTGTATTATGATTCTGTCAAGGTTTACTGAGCTCCTTGAGCTCCTTGTCTTGTCTTGTCTCCTTTATCTTTTTAAAATTTCCTCTGGTCATCACTATCTTTTCAATATCTTTTTCAAACATCCAATTTGGAGTGAAGCATAATATATTGTGTACCTGACAAGTGATAGGGATTTTTTTTTCTTCTTTTTGGCTTAACAACAATACTTTGGGCATTTTCTCTTGCTTTCTTGTGTTTTTGTACTCTGTATCATTTCTTGGACAGAATGTAACGTTACCACGGAGACAGTGGGTTAAATTTAAGCCACATTGTGTGTGTGTGTGTGTGTGTGTGTGTGTGTGTGTGTGTGTGTGTGTGTGTGTGTGTGTGTGTGTGTGTGTGTGTGTGTGTGTGTGTGTGTGTGTGTGTGTGTGTGTGTGTGTAAAATGTTTGATGGATGAAAAGTCATGCTGAATTGACTCTTTGCAGGCCTTGTTTGCTTTGTGAAGAGCAACAGTCACGAGTTAATGTAATCTGAACTGTCACTTGTGGATTAAGGGGTGCAGGATTAAGAGCTCCAATCAGGATTAACACTTTTATCTTTAAGTCTTTTACTTGCTCGACTCACAGATATCACTGATCCACGAGAAAAATCATTAAAGAATCAACTGGAAACACTTTTAAGTTTAAGGTGATCTTAAGCAACAAGTTAATTTGTTATAAAACCAGCCCTTGCTAGAATCCACCTCCACCTGGCTGGTGCCTCAGTTGGAGGGAATCTCTGAACATTACTGTTGGCCCCACAGGCTCTTCCACCTGATGAATCAGACGTCGCCATCATGAGTCGATAAAACCTTTCAAACGTCCATCTTCACATTTTCTTGATGCAAACTTGACTTTCGGATCATGTGTCTTGTTCAGTGATGGTTGACGGTTTGGTGCAGGATGTTTCTTTTTTTTTTATTTTCCACTTTTTAAAGTCTGTTGCATATTTCTTGTGGCCCTTTTTGCCAAAAGCAAGGAAACTACCTAATTATGCCACCCTGATATAAGATGTTAACCTTCTTTCGCCGCATCCTTCGTCATTACACAAATGTATATCACCTGGCACGTTCAAATCCAATATACTTTCATGTTTATGGAGCTTAGAGTTTGTAAATATGCATAAAGATGGCAGTATGGTCAAAATACTCACTTGCCAAATAAGTGTAGCCAGAGTGTAGATGTGAGTCAGTCTCTTGTTCCCAGTGTCTGAACAGTCTGAAAAATTAATTGTTCAACTGTTAATCATCAGACTCTGTCACTTCTCCACTCCGTCAAGGTATTTTTGTGGTTTTATGTCACTCAATTATCTCTTCATTTATGTGTCATGATTAAATGATGAACAGCTGCACCTTTGTTATTGTAGCAGCTACGCCCGTCGGCTTTCGCTGGGCGACAGTGAACATAAATCTGGATCCACAACTCAGATTTCCACAGACAGTTGATGCTCGATATATAATCACAGAGATATTACCAGATCCTTTTGACATTTTGGTGCATTTATAATTATGTTGAGGTTTAATTAAAAGTGATAGGATATGTAATTTGTGCTGGGCTGACAAAATAAATTACATGCTGGCTGTTTTTCTTTTGAACTCTCTACTCCAGGCTTTTGATAGCTTTGTGTATAATTAATAATCCTGCTACAAATAATACAACGGCCTTGATTATCCTCGTATGAAACTAAGTTTCAGTATAGCAAATCATTAGCTGCAACAAGCTGTAACAAGTACATAGTTGATAGAAATTAAGCAGCAGGTTTCAACTGAATATCTGCGCGTTAATAAGCTGTGAGTAAAATTACCTCATATTCCTTGTTGCAGAGGAGATTAAGTGACGGTGTCATCATTATGAGTAATTTGTCAGACGTATAATGAAAAGTCTCCTGTGGCACACGAGGTACAATAATCTGTCCTGCTTTTTCTTTTTTCTTTTTCTTTCTTTCTTTCACAGTGAAACCAAATCCTCCAGGCAACCTGTCACACATTCAGACGATTGAAGGAGAGCTGATCTTACACTGGAACAGACCTTCAGACCTCAAGGACAGCACACTGAGATATGAGGTCCGGTACTCATCCAACGCTACTGACCCAGCCTGGCAGGTAAATGCTGACTTATTATCTATCGGCCAAACACCATGGAATGGAACAACATGCCAATATTTGCTAACTTATAGTTCATGCAGCTAAATTCTATAATTATCAGACATATTATCTGTCATTGAAAGTATGTACAAAATATGTACATGAATTAGTTCTAAGAAACACGAATTTTAATGATTGAAAATAGGGAGTATAAGATAATTACAAAATTACAAAGTCGTAGTGTTTTTAGAGGCTGACTGTATTACAACAGGTCAGCTGCAGTCATGTTGTGATGATGACTTTCATTCAGTCATCTGCATATGATGACGATGATGATGAAGGTTCATTGTCCTTCTGTGTGCAGGTGGTTTCTGCTCCTGGAGAGCCCAGGTTGTCTCTGGATCTGAAGCCCACACTGAACTACACAGTCCAGGTCCGATGCTCCAGCCTCAAGGAGCCTCCAGTGTGGAGTGAGTGGAGCGAACCTCACCACATCTGCCTGAACAGTAAGAAAAATTCATCCCATCAAAATGTTTATGTTGAAAGAGTTCCAAGGTCATGAACTATTATAAGCTAAGTTTATGTTACGTTTCTAGCCTTATATTTTTAAACTAAAAACCTGTTTTCTTCGGACATGCTGCAATATCCACCCTGCCTCTAGCCTCTACGAAGGGACAGGTTGAAAGGGGAGGGGTCCAGACTGTGCAGACCTAGACTGGCTCTTCGAACAATGAGTGTGTTGGATTTAATAATAAACAATGATGAGTTTCCAGAGGACTGTATAATTTATAATGTTTGTCTATTTGCAAACAACACATTTGATAGAAATTTGTTTTTTGGCAATAATCAAATCTATGGGGTTGTTTTGCATTTGTTATATTGTCATTTTCAGCACCAAGTGAGCTCAGTGGAGGACTGAGAGGGTTCTAAAAATCATGCAACCTCACCTCAACCTCATTTGCTATGAACCCAGTATTTTAAATTAGTTCTAATGGCTGCATTTCATCTCTCATTTTATCTCATCGTGCTGACGATGATAATTCATAACCATGTGACATAGGTGCTGTGTTGATCTTGATTACATTTTATGCCATTTACATCGGTGCAAAACTATTAATAATGAAACCATCTCATTAGCCCGAACCATTGAAGCAGAACTCATTTTGAGATCAGCCAGTGTCAGTAAACCCTGAATCAGAGGTCGTTTGCCAAGGTCAGAGACCAACTGCACAATCACAGTGGCATAAAAAACAGGTAGAAATGAATACTGAACTTAGTTGCAACTTTGATTGTAATGAGTGATTTGTCATCAGACTCTGTTTATTTCTTGATGGCTAATTCATTAGGTTTTACGTTTTGGAACAAGGAGACATTGGAAACATGCAGCACTGCAGCTCTCCAGAACCACATCCCTCTGGTTATACACATACACACTCCACATAGAATGCAGATCTGTCCAGTATTCATGAAACTTTCTTTTTGGATTTGTTGATGAGTCATGTTCACTTTTCTGTCCTTGCTGACAGAACAGACGTTTTGGTTCAATGCATCATAGCATTCAGTTAAGACAATAATCCTCATCTTTTCCCCACAGCTTGAGACAAAAACCTTGTGTTTTCGTTGTATAGAATAACGAGAGAATTGTGGGTGAATTAGAGTGAAGTGTTTGGTTTGTTTGACAGTTTTTGTTTGGGTTACCTTTGGTATTGTGACATCAATTTATCAGACTTTATTTTTTTACTGTCTGAAAATAAAAGAATAGAAAAGAAGCCGCATGATCACAAGGTCTTTTTCAAAATGTGATTTTTTTTGCTGTGTGCAGTGGTGAGCTACATTCCTGAGAAAGTTGTTGTGCGACCGGGGGAGAACGTGACCGTGTACTGCGTGTTCAACGACCACAGCATCAATGCCAGCGCGGCCGTGTGGATGCTGAACCTAGGACAGCTGGTCTCTCGCAGTCAGTACCGTGCAGTCAGCCAGTGGGTAAGAAAACACTCTCCTTACCCGTCTCAACTCTTTTAAGAACTGCTCTTTGTGCTCTTAGAAAATTTAAATGTGAATTTTCTTTGGTTCAAATCAGGTCAGCCAGATCACAGTTCATCCTTCAGAGCACCGGATGTACCACCTGCTGAGGTGCACTCAGGAGTTCTCCATCCCGTACAGTCAGATCTACATAGAAGGTGATTTTTTTTTTTTAAAGCAAAAATGGCAAGAATGTGCTTCATCTATGGCAAGGTCACCCTCCAACTAAATGTATTTTTTTATATTGAGATGTTTTGAGAGAGATATATTAGCTATTTAATGAGACAGCATCCATATTTCTCACAGCAAGTTATCAATATGAATTATGAAGAGTTAATATAAGGTTTTAAAATCTACACCAGTGATTTTCATGTGCAACAGCAGCAGCAACAGGAAACATTTTAGTTGTTGAGAATATATAATAATAATAATAAAAAACACTGAGGAGAAGGTAAAACATCGAAGCATTTTATCAGAACACACATTTCAGAATAGATGTGCCTCATGTTTGATGGAGATATGTTCTGTATAAAATATAAAAAACAGTTGCAGACTAAATGTAATGACTCACAAGTTCCCCTCATCCTCATATACCTAAAAAAAAAAATCTGTCCATTTTTGTTGTTGTCCCTTTTTTGTAATTTTCTTTTTTACTTGTATGACCTCATTTAAATAATTGTTTTAAACATTTCAGACATATAATTCATAACAAGCCATACAACACGTAATTCATACATACATACATACATACATACATACATACATACATACATACATACATACATACATACATACATACATACATGCCAGAACACTCCCTCTCACAAAACCAGTGAAACATTGATGTGATCATTTGAACCATCTTTTAAGATCTAAATGCTGAATTAACCTCTAATAAACTTTTAAAGACTAAATTGCTGTAAAACCCAGCATGTGTTGTTTATTTTGGCTGTAATGTGTTATTGCACCTTTGCCCCACGTTTCAACAGATATTTTAGAAAAATATATATCTATTTAAAAACTGTAGACAGATTATATAAATAAACCTCCACAATAGATTTTTGCGGGGATAACATTGCTGGAAATCCTGTTTTGTTTTTTTTCTCTCATGAATTGATCAAAGACAGGAAAGAGAGTGATAACATGTTTCCACACAGCAATGAAAACAAATGAACCGCAGAGCTCAAAAGATATTCCATGTGAAGCTCGTCTTTGCCCTTAAACCTCACAGTGTTTCTGTTTTGTGTGTTTCAGGGGCACCAATTGATATAAACTGTGAAACCAATGGTGACATTGATGCAATGGACTGCAGTTGGACAATGACGCAGTGGACGAAGCCCACATTTAGATCCAAGTAAGGCAACATTTACTGTAATATAAAGAGTCGTTCTTTCACTACGTGCACTTGTTTGTGCAAAAGTGCACATCATTAATGAAACATGCATCAAAAACCTACAAGGCAACGTGCCTAAAAACTAGATGTTTCTGAATATAAAGTATTACTGTAAGTATGATATCCTCTGAATCAGTGTAGGGTGGGCTTCACTAAGGTTGATTGGCGCAGCAGTAAAACGACGAGGGTCAGTCTGATAACCTTTTCCCAGCATGTGGATATTAAAGCTGACAACGTCTCAAAGTTTGAAAGTTTCATTTTCTCAGGGTGAGACATAATGCTGAATTATATGTGGTCAAGGTGAGTTGACGTTATGTTTTGTCTTGTTTTGAATGAAGGTGGGCCGACTTGACCTGCGACGAGATGGAGGCGAGGGAGAGAGCTGGGGAGGACACGGGGGCTATGGACCCGGAATGCGTTGCAGTGAAATCCAGGTCAACAACTTGCATCATCCAACCTCTTAGAATGAACTGCTACAAACTGTGGCTGGAGATGCCCTCCATGTTCGGCCCCATTAAGTCCAAACCCGTCTATATTTCACCGATCGATCATGGTGAGTAACATTTTTAAAACGTTGTAATTCTGACAACTTGTTACAGCCGCTGTACTTTCTCCTCCTTACGTTGTCAAAACTGGCTTGTTACGTCTTACAACTGAAGATGATTCCAAAACAGAGAATTATATTCAGCCACGAAGAAAAGGCATTCAGTTATTTAATCTGTGTGACTGTTAAGTCGATATTCACCCATGAGCAACCGACCACTTGCATAACTTCATCAAAACAGAGTGCGTTTCAGTTTTCTTCTTTGGTTACATTTACAGTCACAATTCAGAGCGACAGTGAAAGTGGACCTGAGAGTAACAACCTTGGATACTCACAGTACAGAAAATAGTGAATTTGAGTGATTAAGCTAAAGTTTTTTACATCCTATCTTTACTTGTATTAAAGTAAAGGATGTGAGTATTTGAGCCACTTCTGTTTATGGGCTGGTTTCCTGATCTGAACTAATAAAGAAAAAAAAAATCCTTCCCTGTAATCAAAAGAATTAAAACAGTGTTGAGAATGGACTAATAAAGGCTGAGTGGATTTGCCTGCAGCGAGTGGAGCTCCGTCAGCTGAATTGAATGGAGAATCCTTATCCCATATACAAACCAGGGTTTGAGTCCCTGCCCACAATCCCTCTCTCTGTCCTGTCTTTGTCTCTCCTTCTATCCACCGAACCCCAACCCGTACAGCAGAAAGGTGCCACACCTGAGTCTGGTTCTGCAGGGAAAACAGACTTTTTCCTCTCCACTGTCACTTATGTTTGCTCATGTGGACTTTTATTGAGTTTTTCTCTGTAAAAGTGCCTTGAAATGACTGTTGTATTTGGAGCCATGCATATAAAACTGAATTGAATTGAATTATCTGATGTTTTTACAGCAATATATACATGATTACTGACATGTTGTGAAACAAACTGAAACTATTCTGCATGGTTTGGCCCACCCACAGTGAAACCCAACCCCCCCACTACAGTGAAAGCAGTCAGCCAGAGGAACGGGGTGCTGACGGTCACCTGGGAGCCACCGTCTCTGCCAGCACAAGGTCTTCAGTGTCAGTTTCGCTACCGGCCAAAATCTCCTCTCGGAGATCAGCCAGAGTGGAAGGTGAGCTCTTCTGCTGTCCGCAGCTTTGTTGACAATTGTTTACCATTACAAGTTGTAGACAACATTTATGAACGTGTGCTCCTCAACTTAAAGCTGGATGAATGTGTACATATGCAGAACACAATGCATTGCAGTAGTCACATCTCTCACTAAGTGATGACACATCAAATCCACCAATACAGGGGGAAATTCAAGTATGTGGATCTACAGGTCTAGATCATGATGCTCCATGTCAGACAATATTATTATTTTCTTTTTATAAATTTCAGTTCCAATCTTATTATTAAAAAAAAATACTATTTGAAATTAGACGCATGCTTTCTATTGTGTCATCTTGAAGAGATCCAGTAAAAAGCCAATCAAAAATGAGGGGAAAAAATAAACTTCCTTTCATTGAGGAGAAAATAGAGGGAGCGCAGCTGTCCTCCTCACAGATTAGGTTTCTTCTTTTCCATTTTCCCCAAAGACTTAAACATCTTCTGTTTGCAGGTCCTGAGGTCAGTGCGTGTTGCCATGGCAGAGGTTGCCGTGTCAGACATGTGCCAGGTGTACGTCGTCCAAGTATGCTGCATGCACACAAATGGCACTGGATACTGGAGCGAATGGAGTGAGACTGTTCACTCCACACCACAAAACAGCAGAGGTAAAATCTTTCAAGAAATACATTTCTTGACTTCAAGTTCTAGCATCTCTAACTGTTTGAGAAGATGAAAACCTCGACAAATCTCTCCTGATATATATTCACATGTGGAAAATGTCCCATACAAACACCATCTAACTGAAGTAAAACCTGGAATGTTTGTCTCCTGACTCAGCCCCTCAGTATGGCCCTGATTTTTGGAGGATCCGTCAGGATACTTCCTTCGGAAACCAGACGAACATTACTCTGTTGTTTGAGGTAGGCAGACATATTTAAACTCGTGGTTAAATGTTTAGTGTTACTGTGTTTTCACTGTCAACAAATAATCAGAACGGTGTTAATTTGATCAGGAAGCAGAATCCATCCCAAATAGATATATAAACAGGTTTATTGACCAAAAGAACATTTGTTTTCTTAGTCTGAGGTCCACAATGGTACATTTATCAAGAATATTACATGTATGTGAAAAGATAAAGCGGCATGTATCACAGCAGTAGAGCATGCACCAAGGGAAGTTTCTACTCTCGTTTCAGGAAACTATTGTGAAAAATGACAGCAATGCATCATCAGCTGCTCAAAGAAAATTGCGCAGTCTCTCTCTCTCTTTTTTAAAGATGTTAACAACAGTATATTTTTATCGTAGTTACAACTCAACTAACCCTAAAATGCTGCTTGCCTTCCAGCCTCACCGTGTACCTGGAAGCTCCTACTGTGTGGATGGGTTCATAGTCCAGCACCAGGGTGCGGGTGGCGTTGTGAAAAGACAGCAGATCAAGCTGGTGTCCTCTTACAGCTTTGAGTGGAACCAGGAGCCCCAGACCGTCACTGTGGAGGCCTACAACAACCTGGGAAACTCCTCGGGCAACATTAACATGACGCTGGAAAGAAAGCCAAAACGTGAGTGAGTCCCAGACTTCCTGGTTGATGTCAAAATGACATGTACCTTTTCTACCTTTGACTCATTTTAATTTTGATCATACTCATTTCTGCCTCAAAGTGATCATATAGTTTAGGCATGAAATAAGAATGGTTAAGAATTAACACATTTACTTACATGCAAACAATACAATGAATTTAAAATGCATGGTTACAGTATTATGAAAGCAACATTTCAATAGTCAATAATCCATCAAACCTGTGATCAATCATTTAGTCTCAGACACTCAAACCCTTTTGTTTTATTTTTACAATTAGAGATGTTTTTTTTTGGGTTTTTTAATACAATAGGAAGAGAGTTTCATCAGCAGTTACAGATTCATGATTCAGTGTTAGTATCCACAGACTGCTCACTGGAAAGAAAATAACAAGATGCTGACTCTTACCCAGGTTTCTGACTTATTCTTATCCAAGTAACCCATAAACTAATTTGCCTGCTATTTCATATTTTCTGATTTTGAAAACATTAAGTTGGATGCTTTGATTTGTTTTGTTGTTTCTGAGACACCATAAAGTAAGAGTAAGGCTATTCTTTGGCGTTGGTGTGCGTTCATTTGCGGCTATGACTATTCTTCATTTTAATACGTACATAATAGAATAATGTGCACCAAAGCTTGGAGTAAAATCAGCCCTACATGGACACATACAGCGAAGATACACTGCATGTCTCTCTGTGGAGGGCTTTAAGCCCTGATTAAGACCCGGCAGCCATTAGCTTCAGTGTTCCAAATAATGTTTGTTACATTCGACAACAGCGGCAACAACATTCATTTTGTTTTAATGACAGCCGTCTGTGTGCGTGTGGGTAATTTCCGTCTCTGCCATTACTCATGATTCAGACTTGTAACTGGCAGAAATAGGAATGCTTTTCCATGAAGATGGCCAGTTTTTTTATTTTCCCTAATTTGTTTTCACAAAAACATTTCTCGTTAAACATCTTTTCACTTATGTGAGGGCATTACAGAGCACATGTTTACACTGCCATTACCATTTAAAATAACAACTATGCAGCTCCAAAATGTCAAGCTGCCACAGTACCTGCACGGACAGCATATTTTCTCTTTCTAGTTTGGAGGGGAAAAAGTAGTTGTTGGGGTCAGTATGTGCTCGATAAATATGTAGGAGACTACTAGTGAACCTGTTTTCCAATCCAGCTTCACTGATGCTAATCGGGATTCTAGATATTCACAGATAATTGTATTTCACTTAAACCAATGGGAGGTGGATGTCAGAATATTTAATATGAATGTTTTCAATTTTTTGTACAAGATTCTTCCTACAAATTACATGCAAGCTTTTGACTAAGCCAAGAATCCTATTTTATATTACAGATTATTCCAAACAGTTAAACAAACATGGCTTCATGGGATAAAAGCTTGCATTCGGTTTTTCCCACATAGTTCAGTTGACATGTTTAAATAAGTAGTATTAATATTAGTAGTCTGTGGCAGGTTAGAAATGCCATGATTTATTCTGACTGGGATTGAGTTACCATGTTATTTATTTGTACTGAACCATTTTGCATACATACTACAACTGATAATGTAAACAAGACACAATATAAATATTCCCATCATCACATCAAGATCAAACATTAAATCATCAAAATCCTGATTAAGGTCTCTGATTTAGTTGGTGCCTTTTCTCTAAATAATATATATCTATGGGCATCAACAACAGGTAAACAGATTTTGCAAGTGAGGCCTGTCCAAGTTTGCCAGATGTCTTTTTTTTTTTATAATAAATGTTTTCTGTAATTCAACCCACCACCATCACAAAAGGCTCCCTGATAAAGGTCAGAGACCCTGTATGTAGTGGCTGAAACTGCAGTCAATCGTTAAAGGAAAAGACATATAACAAAATGACCACCTGTTTGCAGATTAGATAGAAAAGTGGATTGAAAATAAATGAATATAACTGAAAACACATCGACCTCTGTAAATAGTCTAAGGACACTTCAGTCGTCCTCCAAGCGTCCTTTGCATTGGGCATTCGGAATCTGACGCGTTGTATTCATTCTATTGCCGTCACTTCTTCTCTCGCAGGTCATTGTGTGCGTTCGTTTCATGCGGCGATTATCAACAGCACATGCGTGTCGCTCTCGTGGAGCTTGTGGGAGAACTGCTCTGCGCCTCTGTCCATGGTGGTCCAGTGGTCTCCACAGAGACAGCAAGAATCTGGAGGGATTGAAGAACCATGGACCAGGATTCCCTACACAGACCGTGCTGTTCATCTCAGAAGTGATTCCTCTTCCGTCTGCGTCACCTTGATTTTTCTATTTTGACCGGTTACCAGTGTGTTTTCTTCCAAGTAAATGTCTACTTGGTCAAATTAACATGCAGCTGTTTTGATTTGTCCTGTCAGGTGACTTCTTTGCCTCTGAGGAGTATGGCTTCTACTTGTATCCAGTGTTTGCTGATGGGGAAGGGAGGCCGGTGTTCACATTGGGTATGTTTGATGGTTTCCAGCTGTGGTTAAAGCATTACATAATTCCAGCACCCTGACTTATAGCATCACATAAAGCTGAGATGTGTTTTTTGTCTTTTTGTTAAGCGACCAGAGGAGATCCTGCAGTGTACATGATGATGATGATGATCGTCTCCTTCCTTTCCATTGTTCTGTTTGCCACCTTGGTCCTTTCCCAAAACCAGTAAGAGCCTCTGAAACGGGTGGTGATAAAGCTTCAAACTTGCAGAAAAAAAAAAAAGAATTTTCCCAAATTATGTTCAGTCACAAACAAACAAAAGCTACTCTAATGAAGACAGCCAACCTTTTTTTGAGACTGTATAAGATGTCATATGTATGTTCAGTTTTTTTGACAACCTTGACAAATGATGGTAATCCTATGTGCGGTTAATCCAGAGTGAAGAGACACCTACAATAAAAAAAAAAAAAATGAGGTGACATTTAACTGGTTGCAAAGGTGAATTTGGTGATTGATGAGAGGAGGAATATGTGAGGAAAAAGAAGTGTTTACATGTTATGTCTAACCTGAATATCTGTTTTGTTTCATTTCCAGGATGAAAAAGGTTGTGTGGAAAAATGTTCCCAACCCAAAGAAGTGTTCATGGGCTCGAGGGCTGGACTTCAAAAAGGTAAATAAATGCACAAACAAACAAAAATGATGTTCAGATAAGTTTACTTGTAACTAAATTAGCAAACAATATTGATGAGAATTGTAAAGCAATTCCCAAGGTAATATCTCAGTGGCACAGCCTGTTAGTTCTTCAGAAAGAAAAGCAATAACAGAAAATATGCATTTTACCCCACTGATTATTATTTGAGCAAATTAATGATGAAACATGACAGAGCAATT
Source organism: Blennius ocellaris (assembly GCF_963422515.1). NCBI lineage: Eukaryota > Metazoa > Chordata > Actinopteri > Blenniiformes > Blenniidae > Blennius > Blennius ocellaris. Next base: position 9,385,797 of record NC_137661.1, on the reverse strand, counting down.
AAGATATGCCAAGTAAGCCGTGCTCAGCTCAAGCATGACAATCATAACGACAATGTTATTGTCGAGTTGGTAGAATTTAAATAGTTTAGACAGGTTAAGGTGAATAATCTGCATGAAAAGGAAAACTTGTTTTTTTTACAGATGACAAAGAGGAAAAACTAATTCCAGAACACGTCACATTTGCGAGACAAAGTTAATTCTGGGAGAGGATGTTGGGGAGAAAGTGTGGACATCCCGTGATCATTTCACAGCATTAACCACGCACAGTTCAAATGTCTGTTCTATCACACGATATTTGCTGAGCACTACAAATGAGACCCCTAAATCAGACGGGGGAATCAATGATCCCCAACACATTAGGCTCAGAGGTGAAAATTTATGCTACGTCCTCCAAAAAGAAACACAACCTGTATATACGCCAGTGTAACTGTAATCCCTTGTCCTTGAAATTGATATTCTGTATAAATGGTTGATATAATAATATATGTCATTTTCAACAATAAGTTTGCACACATTGGTGAAGTGATGAAACATATTAGTACAGTTGAATATATTTCATTATCATTATATAGTCCAGGCCTTGCGGAAGCTTTATTAAAAAAAAACCAAAACATACATTTGATCCCAGCTGGTGTCACATTTTGTTTGGGTTTTTTTTTTTCATTGTGTCACGTCATCCAGACGTCTTGCTTGGATGTTTCCATGACGTCCATATGGGACGGCCTTGCAATGTCCAGGAAAGACGTACAAAAAAACATTGATTGTGGCCTCCCTGGAGACGTGTTAAAGACGTCATCTGGACCAATCATTGCTCAGTGGGATCTTCCCTTGCATTAAACGTCAACATATTATATAGGTTGATGATATTCACATCAGGGAAGATGTTTAGCACCCAACATCTGCTTTCATGCAGGAAAGCTCAGTACCGTTGTTATTTATGACATGGCCATAATCAGTGTGTATATGATTGATCTTAGGCCATTTTGGGGTGTCATTTTCAAACTTTTATCATGGGTTCCTGATTTAAAGACAGATTTTAACTTCATTGCATTGCTTCTCTCTCTTAGGTGGACGCCTATGACCACCTGTTCCGAGCTCCAGAAGGTCTGCCCTCCTGGCCACTGCTGCTGCCCCCTGAAAAAATGAGCAACGTTATCGTCGTGGACAAAACTCAAACCGCCGCCCTGATCCAAAACCCACTTGTGTCCCTGACCCCTGACCAGGCCACTGCAGCGACTATCTCCCTGTCCCCAGGATTTGACCGCAGAGTCAGCCAGTTTACAGAGAGCGAGGGTCTTCTGAGTGGAGCCCCTTCGGTAGCCAACACGCTGGATGTTTTAACCACTTTAGACCTCAGAACTGATGAATTGCAGTCCTTTTCTTCTCGGGTGGACCAGCACCAAGGAAGCACTGACACTTCGGCCCAATCCTCTGTCACGTATGCCACCGTGCTGCCCTCTGAATTGAATCAGGACCAGGAGCCATTCCATCTTCATGACAAGGAAAGTATTGGCAACAGCTCCAGTGATGAGGGCAATTTCTCCGCCAACAACTCTGACATTTCAGGATCTTTCCCCGGTGGCTTGTGGGAGCTTGACAGTTGTCGGCCTGGGGATATGGATGACCCCCGGCACGCCTGCTCTTACAACTCCGTTGAGGAGTTTTCCGAAACATCAGAACAAGAAGATGAAGTGGAGATGAAGAAGGAGAAAGAGTTATATTATCTGGGAATGGACTATCAAGCTGAGGATGAGGAGAGTGAAGACGAGGAAACAAAAACGGAGCTTCTCAAAAGTGTTTTGAACAAGGAGGGTCGTTCCATAGAGTCTCACCCACTGCTCGACCCCGAGAGCTCGAGCGAGCCGCCACCAGAGATGCCGCCCAGCTTTTCCCCGGTATACCTGCCCCAGTACAGAACTGCTGCGTACATGAGGCAACTCGCAACGCAAAAACTCGACGGCACACCTCCGCTGTAACACACCGGCGCTCCATCAAATCCTCCGTGTTGTTCACTGTGTCATGATTCTGCATTTGCCAAAGCAGATTTGCATTTGTTCCACCAGGCATAGTGAGGTGTGGAGCTGGAAAGTGTAAAAGCACCTCTCTACTTATGTGTGATTGCAATCGTTGTGGCTTTCGTGTTACATGGGAAAAGACATCAAAGGGCACGGGCCTCATTCATTGGCATTTCTTTCGTTTTTCATGAAGCATTATAGTCCACATTCTTGCGTGCGATAATTCCATCGTGCAGAATCTGTGACTGATGCGGATGATTTTGGGGGGAAAATAAAGCACATGCAGAGTGGACAGTAACAGGCCGTGTGTAGAGAAGGTACACTGGTTCATCAAGAGGGAATGCAGAGTGCCACCTGGGGAATTAAATTGTTGGCTACAATTTTGAAAAGCAGACGTGTGGAATAGTATCTTCTGTGTTTAAGTGGAAGATGAAAGAGAGCAAGAGAGTGGAAACCCCCACAATCTGCACAGTTTCGGCTTCTCAAAGTAGGTTTCACTGTGAAGTACAGCCCGACACTTGGATGCCACTTCAAAGCTCTTTGTGCCTAAATGAAGTCAGCTGATGGTGAAAGTCAGTAAGTAACTGCAGGTGTTAGGTTATGCAGTCATACGCAGCTTGTGCATTGACATCCGCATGGACTGACTCATTCAACCCAAAGTATTTTTTGTACTTTGTGCTATCCTGTAACTGACATGTGTGATGTCAATTTTTGTCCTGTGTTTGAATATTTTAAATTATACTTCTATATAAAAGGCAAAATAATTCACATTTGAATTTTAAAGATGACCAAAATTATTAAAAAGATGGGAATACAAAACAGGACGGACACAAATAAGTCTTTTAAATAAATATCTTTTCTGTATTTTTCATGGTTAAAAAAAATAAATAAAAATAAAGTATTTATTGTGAACTTTGTGTGTGTGTGTGTTTTCATTATTTGACCAAATAATAAGGGAGCTGCAGGGTAAAGAACCCAATAGTTTTGCCAGGAAGATCATACATAAAACACTGGGTGCAGGTAGGTAGGTAGTATATTTGAAAAAAATATTGGATGCAAGAGGTTTTGGGTGGAAGTCATGTGATCCGGCTGGTCTGAGTACATCATGACTGCCATTTTTTTTTTTTTTTTCAATTTCCAAAACTCCATCTTTATGTTAAATACATAAAATATGACCACTTTCTGACACTATAAATGTGTTTTTTATTCGTGATTCAGTGTTTTCCTAATAGTAATTTAAGGTTAATGTGTACTCCATACAGTAAAACACAGTAGATTCTGCTCACTTTGTCATTAAGAGAGCAATTATTTCACATCCGCCATGATTCCAAGACAAAACAGATGTAGTTTCACTTAACAGACACAAGATGTCACAAAAGCACAGTGGAGGGATTCTGTGTGCTGCTATTTCAGAGGTGCCATGCAGGCTGTGTCCTTAAAGGCGCTCTGTGCTTTCTTTTTTTTCCTCTGCCATCTCTTTTCGTATTTACCATAGAAGGCCACTATGATGAGGAGTCCTGCTGCCTCTGGAAATGAGAGGGTAAAAGGTGCTCAGGCCTGAAGCAACATCAGGTCCAGACATGGCTATACAAGGAAAGGTGACAGAGAAGGGCAAAGTCTGTTTATGGTGGCAGAGTTACTTTAAGAGGTCAAGATTAGTTTTGCTGCACTAAAACTATTGCGCTATTGTTGCTATGGGGATCAAAGACCAACAACTGTGAGACCATAGAAGAAGAATGGGCCCAGCTGTGAGCGAAACCCCATTCTGCTTAACATGAATATAGATTCTTCTGATAAGCAAGCAGTAGATCAGATGGTTTTGATTAACTACTGTTTGCACTACTTTTCTTTTTTTGGTCGACTCCATTTTTTTTTTCTACTTTAGTCAAATCTTTGCATTTCTCAGCATTTTTTCCTTTAGGATCGTCTGTCAAAAAACAACTACCTGTCATATTTTAGAATAGTTACATGATATTTGCCACCATTAAGCAAATATTGTCAATTCTTTCTGATTACTTCATCATCTGCTTAAAAAGCAGATGATATAAAGCAATGCTTGTCCAACAATCATGCAGTTGAACTGTCAAACTGCTTGATGGAGAAAACATGTAACATGGGACTGTAAGCATAAAAATGGAACAGTAAGAACCAACACATCAGTGTGTTAAACAAAAGTCATTCAGGAAGAGTGACAGGAAAATAAACAGAAAATGACAGTGTTTCCTAAACTACACCGATGCGCGGAGAAATTACAACAGTGACATTCGTACACAACTAGAGTACACTGAAAACAATATCCACGTCCCACCTCCCAATTATTTGCAGCTGCCACAGCTCAGAGTGCAGATTCAAACAGCACAGCAGAACACAGGTCGAGATTTGACTGAACACTTTTTAAAAAAGACAAAAAAAGAAAGACAAGCTGGCAGGCAGACAAAGCAAAGACAAAACGGAGCAAGGATTCAAGTGGAGCCATAAACAACAGGGTACAACAAGCAGACTTGAATATTTGAGAGCCAACCGGAAGAAAGTGAATCCAGTAAAGGTCAAACACTGACGAGGTGGTGTAAATCTCCATTAATTATACAGGTGGGGATAGGAGGCAATGAACGTGTTGAAAACGGACTTTTTTAGTTACCCAAGGCAAATTATGATCTTTCTTCAGAAGACATTAAACACCAAAGCTAAAACAAGTGACACTGCAGATTTTCTGTAACTGATTTTGTGTAATCCAATAGCCGAAAAAAAAAAATATTTAAATGTTTCTATTGGCAACCGCTTAACTGTTTTCATGTTAACCACATTGATAAACATAATTTACAGTCATTCAGTGACACTGAAAAAACAAATCCGTCATGGGCAAACAAAAGCAAACACACAATCATGCCAAAAGGCAATTCATGGAATACAATTATATTGTTGCACATGTTTTTGTGCTGTAGGAGGGAACATGAGTACACAGAGAACTACAGCAGTTAGAGCATCAACAGGCTAACTGAATGAAACAACAGAGCTGCAAACATCACAAGGTTGAGAAGTTATTAAACTAAAATGCAATTTCTAAAAAAGAATTAAGTCATCAAAATATTGTTTTTTATCATATGTCTGAATAAACCATAATGTAGATGCATTGTTTTGATGCTCCCCACATGTGAACAGGCCAGAGTCAAACAAATACATATAAAACAGCAAACAAAACTACCACATTAAGCTCCACCATTAAAGTCAACAGTTGAAATAACGAAACAAAACTGTGTGAGATGATTTCACTTATGATTTCACGCATTATTTTGCTCTTGCAATACATGTCAGTGTTCTGAAGTGGCAATATTAAAACAACGAAACCCAGCAGTCAGTAGAAAAGCTGATCGGCAAAGCAGAGTTGAGTGATTTTTCTTGATGGGTTAAGCACTTCAACACGTCACTGCACATAATGTCTGGACAACCAATAAACACCGTTCTCTCTGAGAGATAAAGTTTGAGTTTGTTAACTCATTCCAGAAACGAGTCATATTCTCCGAAAACGTGCCGTCGTGTGTTTCAGTGGTGAGCTGAGATTATCCACAGCAATAAGGAAACACCCACCACAGCTTCAGCAAAGGCAAAAAAGCACAACTTAATTGAAAAACAATATATATTTATTGTGTTAACACCCATAAAACACAATGATTGAAATCACTCATATTGTGTAAACAAAACCAGAGGAGCCGAAAACAAATGGCAGCAAGAAGGGGAATAAAAAGACGATACGTCAACATGTTTCTACAGGCATTGCCCAAACAGACGTGCACGCACACACACTCACACACACACACACACACACACACACACACACACACACACACACACACACACACACACACACACACACACGCTCTGACATCAGTGTTCATGCTCCAACTGTTGCCATCAACCCTGTTAATGTGAATCAGGAAAAAGATTTAGCAGCTTGACATTGTAAATCCCTCATTGATTGACTAGTATTAATTTGTGCAGCGATCATGAAAGGCTTGAGCTACTGATACTTATTAACGTTGGCTTTTGAAGTGGGGTAAAGGTCAGATTGTGGTGAGTTCACTGCAAAACTCTGCAACCACAGAGGAAATCCAAAGAATCTGCCTTTGCTGGTTTGTGCATGCTGCACGGGGTATTTTTCTCTCTCTCCTTCAATAAACATGAGGTGAGATAAAAGTGTGATTTGCTTGTCAGCCACCACAGCACAGCAAGCTGGGCAGACTTGTGTTCTTTGGGAATGCAAAGCCTCTCCCCTTTCTTATAATCTGCCTTGTGAGCTCTTGTTGAAGCTGGATTATTGGCAAATCAAGGTTGTCGACATTCATGAGGACAGGAGAGGAGACACAGAGAGAAAAAAAACAAAGTGCAAACCATGAAGGACTATAGTCAAAGTGGCAAAAACAGATGTGAAAGCATCTGCAGCATCAGGTGGAACGAAGACGAGGAAACAGAGAGAGGGAGGGAAAGATGTGTGGGAAAAAAAACATGTCGACAGGAGCTGTGCTGACCTCTGGGACCTTTTCTTGGGGCCCTTTCTGTGCTGGACGCCTCAGATGGGATTTGGGAGGACATGCATATTGTTCTTTCACCACATTGCTCCCAGGCGAGGCTATAAATATACAAGTAGCTAAAGCCTTACCATTCATTTCATCAGTCACCTGGAGAGATTTCATTTTGGAGCAATGACCCTTTTCAACAGTTTAAAAATCAATTTGCTACAAAAATGCTATATTCAAAACAAAACAAATAAGCGCACTTAAGATGATACCTTCTCCATGTATTCAGATAATAAAACACAGCTTGTCTAATTGCCTCTTGATTGCATTATGTAGCTTCTAAACAATTGTACATGTTTGAAATATTGTTTCACCTTTTTCATTTTTCACAGAGTGATGAAGCTTGGCCAAAATGTCTTTCCTTTTAAAACAAAATGTCACAAAAAGTTTTTCACGCATATTTACTACATCACATACGATAACAACAGTATGGTGTTTTCAGTGGCTCATGATGAAGTAGTTTATATAGCATTGCTAATGTGAAAAATCATTAACAAATGTACATTAGTTGTATCAAAGTGAAAAAGGCAAAAAGTTATGCAACAAACAAAATAAACATTAAAAAACAAACAAACATTGTAGAAATAGTGTCCAGTCATGTGATGAAATAATGTCTGGCTTTGAAAATACCAGGAAAGGAGGAGTTTTGCAGGTCCTTCAATTTGTGAAATTCTGATTATAAACAACAGTAAATAAACCCAGAGAGTAACCTATTTTGTAATTAAGCAACTGATATTGATGCATATTGTCCAACAATTACAGTTTGGCAGCATTATGCCAGTCAATCTACATACAGTTTCTTTGTTGTTGGGTTGTTGTTTTTTTTGTTTGTTTTGTTTTATTAACAATTGGGTCACTCTAGCCCACTGGTGACAAACAGGCTGTCAGTATTAAAGCATGCCATCCTTGTCTATTCAGATTTATTATCCTGATTGCAGGAGGAAAGAGGACCATTAGCCCACATTTTTGTAGGCCACAAACTGACATTGAAGAAAAACCATTAGCCCAATCATCTACATGGTAAAACACGCCCGCTTGTTTGTAGGAGAAAACGTGAGCTGCACAAGAGTCTTTGGGAGGAACCTGGGGCATCTCATTGGTTCGGCCTCATCTGTTGTAAGTGGGTCGGATGAACGAAATGCCTCCAGATCAGACAGAGTGTGTGTCACAAAGCATGCTTGTCTCTGGCTAACAGGGTGAAAGAGGTTCTGCTCAATGGCCCCCTTTTCACTCCGACACTCAATTAAGGCCTAATTGCTTTGGGGTCTATGAGGGGCATGTGGAAACACAACACCCCAGGCTTCTGTGCACTTGCTCTCTATTTTTGACTCCCCCTCTAGAAGTATTCCTTTGATGTGTGAGCAGCCAAGTTCCACTGAATGCAATGGGATGATAGCCTATTTTCCCTTTGAACATGAGCATCAGTTGTGGACAATTATTTGAGTATTTTCACAGTTCAATTGACTCACAGATGAAGTAGGAACTGGCAGGAGCTACCAAACAGGATAGAGTGGTTTCCAGTTAAGTGCAGATATAGATCCTTTTTTGATCATTAGTATCGATTCACTTCCCTTCAGAGTTCTCATGAGTGCATGAGAAAGAGAGATATTCCAAAGAGCTGTGTCAGCAGCAAATATCATCTCCTTACGATGTGGTGCTTTGCTGTAATGCATTACTGGAAAGTTCCATCAAACCAATACAGTAATGTAACAGCAATAGCATTGTGAAAACTCCCAGACCATCTAAACTAAGCTAACAATAATCTGCAGTCTCACGTCAGTGGATTTTTTTAAGCTTGCATAAACTATTGACTATGGTGAGACACTTTTATTAATAATTTGTAGGGTATTCCTTTAGGAAGGATACAATCTATCATTCCACTGTGATTATAGTTACTTTACTTCAAGGACTGAACAAAACACATTGAATACATATATTTTAAAATCCAAATGAACTAGAGCTTCCAACTCTCACACACCGAGAGTCAAACTGCTATAAACTCTAAGATCATAAGCAGCACATGCTAAATAGCCAGTCACGGTTGAAGACAGACACTCTAAACAATTTCACACTGAAAAATGTGTTTTTTAATGACCAATAATAACCAATATTGCTCTTGTTTTCATGAATGTGAAATGTATTTATTTATTCATTTATTCATTCTGTCAACTGCTATAGATGTGACTGGAGATTTAGAGGCACGTGGCAGCGCCATACACATCCACAACAGCCTGGCACCTCCTTGTCATGCTGGTCACAAACAAACTCCTGCAGGATGACTTTTTTTAACCATACATTTGTCTCAGGCCAGCCATCAAGTAGATCCCCTCAAGTGTTCAATGGGATTAAGGCCTGGACTGCTGGTATGACATGTTTTCCTCCCAATTACTGTCAGATATAAGTATATTGTCCAACCACTGAACATGAATTCCTCCAGATGTTTAGTTTTCAGCTCACGTGTTGGTGATCCCAGAGCAAAAGGCCTTGTGGAAGTTTATAAGACAAGCGATTAACAGTGTGCAGTCTGTTCTCGATTACCCTATACAAAGACACCTCAGACATATTGTCATACAATATAGCTTGCAGCTCTCAGTTAGGTACTGATAGAGTGAGGAATAGTCTTTTTTTTGGGAGGGAGGCTTGTCTTCTTGAAACGCCCACGTTGCATTTCCATGTTCTGTACTCTGTTGCGAGCCCAATCGTCAACCTGATTTCCATGTTCTACAAAAAGTGCTTCAACTCGGTTTTGGAGAACGCCAAATTAAAGTAGTCACATCACATGGGCCCTATCTAGATCAGTCGAATATGGCATGATGATTCTTGGAGTACACACTGTCTGATCGCTGAAGCAGGCCTCATACTCACTGATGCTGAACACCAAAAGCAGACACCTGCTCAATCAGACATGATTGTTACCAGGGATAACGGCAGCTTAAATAAAAAGTAATGCAAATGCATCACAGGAGCAACAGCAAGGCTGTTTTCAAATGGTACAAGCTTTATGTATAATATACAAAATGCATTACATTTTGTTTTCAGTTGTAAATTTCTTTCAGTAAAATATGCACATAAAATGAGCTTAGTATGCTCCATATTAGTTTTATTTTGTATGTTGTGCCACAGCCTGCATCAAACGGTGACCCATCCGATTTCTCGGGTGCGGAGGGTTTGTCCATGATACAGTGCTCCAGGGAGCTGATGGAGGCCAAGGGTGGTGACCTGTCTGCAGTGGGGATTGAACCTCTAACCTCGAGGCCAAACACTGTTCAAATTAGGACTGAGTTACTGATGGTTGGAGCTGGATGAGATTAGACAACTCGATACTCCTATCAGACTCTTCATGACACAGGAGGCTTCATCATTCACTTTAAAATAAAGTGAAAGTAAACAAAAACAGACTCAAAAGCAGAATGGATTACTATTATTTATAACTAAATATAGTTTAATGAAGATACATTTAGACGAGTGTAACTCGAAAGGGTTTTTGACCTTCACTAGATTATCTCATAATGTGATGTCCTCAGGGTAACATTAACTGTACCAGAGACAAACCCTCTGCAGCAGAATGTTGTCCTCCGTCAACAAACTACGTTTCTGGCTTTGACACTGTCCGATCACATCTTTATTTTCTTCATCTTCTCAAAATGTCGTGGAAAATGTTTCTGCCCAAGAAAATTAGGGTTTGAATTGGCAAAGCTGCATGTGAAACAGTGACAGAAAAAAGTAAGACTGAACCTACTTTTCTACATTATGAAACTTTGTGAAAATATATGTTCAGATGCACAAACGTAAAGAATCATATGTGATGGTTTAAGCATGTTTTCTTATTATTATTATTATTGTCAATGTACTTTGTACATTGCATTGTAATGCATATGCAACATTCGCACTATGCAATACTTTTTACCTTCTAAAATAAATAGTCATGTTGGTAGAGGGGTGATGATCAAATTAAGTTTTTGTAATTGACATACTGACATGTTGAGTATATCATCTTCATATGGAGCAGCTCATTTTCAACATTCAATCTATTTTTAATTGTTTTCATGTCATTCTTTAATTACATCTTCATGTCTTCTCTTTGTTCCTTCCATCAGTTCATCCGACAGACATGAATCCACCTCAACAAAGAGCGAGATGCTGTGACTGAAGAGTTAGGCTGAGAAATTAACACACTCGCATGCAAACACAAAGCAGATGGCTTCGTCTCCAAGGTGTTATGAGTTACGCAGCATCTTGGTGTAGACATTAGAAACTCAAACAACCATTCCCAAAATGCTGATCTCTGCTGACCTTGACCCACGATGGAATTACGTCAATTGGTGGGAACGCTGTGGCCTAAATCTGCCCCTTTGTTTGTTTCCCGCAGCGTCCTGTAGGGCCCAGAGACCTCTGCAGCAAAAACATTCAACGGTAGCAGGCAGCCCATGGGACGGCTGCGTGCATTCCCCCGTCCGGGAACATCCCAACACACTGTCAGGGGATCCAAGGAGTCGTTAAAGTATGAGGGAGGAAGAAATGACTGGATAAATAACATCTAAACTTCTTGCAGCAGGTTGACCAGTATGACAGATGAAGCACAACACCTTTCATTGAATTCACAAACCTCTACACCAATAGAAAAATATCACCAGTTTGAATGGATAGAGGGGCTCTCAATGAGAAAGAAAGTTAATCTGCCAAGTGAAGGTGAAATTAAAGTCTCTTTTCAATATATTTTTAAAAGTTGCAAGACATAAACTGGTATTGAGCTCACAGGCAGTTTATTTCATTTTTTGCATTTTGACAATTGGCTTTCATACAAATGTATTCAAGGGGCTTGGTGGGAAAGTGGTTTGCACCAGCTTGACATTTATGAGAATCTGTATTAGAATCTGATAAATAATCTAATATATTACTTTGCGCGTTCTTCATGTTCTTCGTGTGGGTTTTCTACATGTATTCCAAGTAATGTTTGGTTTCCCGTCACGTGGCATTTTGTATAAACTTTGGATTAAATTAGCAGCCTATCCAAGTTGTATTCTTCCTTGTCAGCTGTTGTAGGGGAGATTACCTCCCTGACATAAGGTATAAGGTATAAGTAGAAAACGTATGGATTGATGGAGGAAATGTAAAAAAACAAATAACAAAAATTGTCCAATTTCAAAGCTCGTTAACGAAACAAAACTCAAAAACCAACCTATTGCTCAGAAAATTCTAAAGAACAGATAAACCAAGTGTTGGTCGCAAAACGCCAACAACGATTTCTGGTGGAGATGGGAATCAAACCTGCAACCTTCCGAGGGGGAGATGACCACTCTCCCAAGAGGACGCCGTGTCGCCCCCAAGGAAAAAACATTTAAATATTGGAGTAAGTCCTCAGTTACAATCAAAATGCCACAAAACATGTATGTTGTCATTGCAATGAGCTAATTGTAAGAAGGAAATCATCCAAATTAAGTTTTACTATCAAAAGCATGGTTATTGCTATACGATTGTGGAAGATGAGGAAAACAGCATCATTTTGTTTAAACACTGATGAAAGTCAGCATTGCCTTGAATTGTGAGGTCAGCTGTGTTATAATTTACTGCTTTTTCGGAGCTGCACACACCACATTTGATAAAAAGCAAAATGAAGTTACTCTGGGGAGATGTCTTTGTGGTAGTCAACTTTGCCTGCAGGCATCAAAGAGATGTCTTAGATAAGCTCAGTATCTTGTAGCTGTACCACTTTTATTGTATCTTGTACTTTATGCCTTATGAAATTTTATTCCTGCTTCGTGTCAGAGCGTGAAGAGAAGGAAAACTGTGATGCCTGCATTGAGTCACAAAATCCACATTAAATTATATTTCATCGGCTCCAATAAGGTCCAATTGTGTGAGGTCATTCTCTTTCTTATTTGGCACTCGGTATAAACCGTGAAGTGAAAAGAACAGTTTGACTCACTCTGTAACCGCTCACATTTTCAAAGCTATTCAGCAAGGCTTGAATATGTTCTGTACTGTAATCAGCAATTACACATCACTTTGATTCTCATTTACATATAACTTCATGCAATTTTGTACCTAAAATGTATTTGTGTCATGACGCTGCGGATGTTCTGGTAATGGGCAGCCTTGTGCAGTAAATCAGTTGTGTGTGAGATTTCCTCTCCTGCCACACTGAGTGTGGGAGGATGGCCTGTGGAGCGTTTTTCTCTCCAGTTCTGAAAGGCTCAAAAGTATGTTGAATGGTTGCTGCCATGACACTGGCATACTTGAAGACATTCGTGGTGCTGTGCAGCTGGAATCTGTGGCAACCATTGACCCTAACCTGATCGGAAGGGTGACGGGGTTGGTTAACTGTTCAGGCAAATAACTCTGACATTACATTTAATCGACGCATCAGTTTATCCCTCTTCCAGTAAACAACAGTTAAGTGAAATAGAAACAGCTGCTCAAGCTGAATACATTTTCAGATTATTCTAATGCTAAAAACAATCAGCTGAGTGAGTACAGAAAGACAACCAGAAGAGCAAACTGTTGCTTTGAGTTTCACCCAAATAAGATAAAATGTGCAATACATGTTGTATTTACAGAACAAAGCCTCTGTTGTTGAGATCTGAGGGATCATGCAATATGTGTCATTGCAATTAATTACAGTTTGAAGCACACAAAAACAAAAGCAACACAAGAGCAAATTAATCAACAGTGGTTAAACACTGCCACGGAAACATAGTAAGAACAGCAACTCTGGCTATTCTGTTATGAAGCAAGACCACAGACTCCAGTGAAGCTAAATTCCTAATATCACAGAACAACAGCTTTGCCAGATTGACACAATGCATAGAAATATTAAATTCATATCGATTCCCGGCCAAATCAAAAGCAACATTTGGTTATTGTGATTTGGAGTGGCAGTGGTGGGGCCATTGAGTTTTACTTCAGCTACAACACATACAATTTAAAGTTAATCCCAATTTCTGTAAATTGTAATTTACTATTGTTGGTTTGTATATATATATATATATATATGCACATACACTATACCTTCTACTTTCATTTTTCATGTGTCTTTCCTGGTATGTATTACCTAACGGTATAAGCTTTTGTTGAAATGTCAGCAAAAAAAAATCCATTAATGCAAGTCTTCCCTCTTCGTAAGCAAAACCCTGCTCTATCCCCACTGTCACACTGCATTTACAACCTCCCTGCTTTATTGGGGTGCACGCCATACACATGCTCCCCACTGTGAAGGAAAACATGCTGAAGTACTGTTAAAAACACCCAAGTTTCAGTGGCGGAATTTATATAACCACTTGATTAAGTGCGAGTTAAAGGCTGCTGCTCTATTGTCTGCACGGCATCAGCAGGTCTGATGGCTTCTTGTGGTTGTTGGTTATAAAATGAAAGTCTGTGCTGACGCAGACTCCAACACCAGCTGCAACCACTTAGTGTTCTTCAATCAGCAGAGCCGTGCATTACCAGACAACACCACTGTCTCCTGGACATTGAAAATCAATGGCTGACACCGACACCAGCTCACAGTAAAATACAGCAGTGAATGTGAACACGGCTACAATTTGTCAGCACTTGTTTGTACGTGGTTTAGAAAGCACGTTCTTGGAAAGCTTATATTCCACAATACCCTAAAACGTAAACAAATCTGCTTAAATGTAACCCAATTCAAATCCACCTAGAAAGGCTATAAACCTCATTTACAGCTGAGCTGTATTTGTTGGTTTGTTTAAGCTTCACTTTCCATCAGCTTTTCCACAGCTGAGCCATGACAGCTGGCTGTCTTAGCTTTTAACCGCCCAGAGGGCATTTTTCACACTTGTCCTCTCACAACCTTCTCTCCCACACACCCTGCTGTTTTCAGCTCAATCTGTTGAGTACCAGCTTATGCTGAGATCAGCAGAAAAAAGCATAACTACACCACATCCCAATCCATCATACTTCATAATCTCCTATTTTAGTCTATTGTAAATAAGTTGTCCCGCAAAAAATAGAATATCATCTTCTTCAATTGAACTATTTAAAGCAGAACCTTTTTTTTCTTCTTCTGTTTGGAGTTTCTGCTTGAAAGCTGGAATCCAAAATGGGTTGAGAAAATGACACTGCATGTATTTTTGTATTGGCTAATTCATTTGTTTGGTGTTGGCTTCTTGTAACAGAGGCTCTGCTGTTTAATTTCGTACGTTGAAAGTGTACAAGTTTGATTGACTACAACTGAAATATGTCACCTCGTCACATATTCATGGCTCACGGGGAGGAATCCTGGTACTTTATATGATTTTTTGACTAATTAAAACAGCCCTTCATGCATTGACACAGAGAAGCAGAGATTCACACATCCTGTACACATTCACACATATGGTCAGCTTGGAGAGACTGATTATTTTCACAAGCATCTCAATAGATTGTGGGAGGAAGTCAGACATGCACAGAAAGAAAACGCCACATGGCTCATCTTGCTTTGATATGACAGTGCTGAAGGCTGTAGCTGTAGTTAGGTCAGGTTGAATATTGTTGATTTACACATCCACAATGCTTTGCTGGGCTTTGCTGGAAACCGCTCCACTTGTGATCTGATACAGGTCAATTCCATTTTATTCTGGGGAGCAAGTTCTACACTCTCATTTTCTGATCAGTAGATTTGCACAAAGCTGTGGATAAATATGATTGTGTTTTATTCTGAACCCAGGTATGAAATCAATCACATGATCTCACTGGTATTGTTGCTTATGTTTTGTTTTTCTCATTCAGTTGAAATAAACCTAAAATTACTCTATTTTAATAATATACAGATATATTTTTTTATAATAGGATGCATAAATATGGGAAGAGCCGATGGTTTTTGAATAATATGTGCATATATACTGCTTTTAGACAATTCCTTTGAGTGGTGGCCAGTGATTCTTTCTCCATTTTCAATCGAAGCGTTCTGCATTATCATTGAAGAAGTCACTGAGTGGCTTTAAGTGCTAATGGATGTGTATTGATACATTTTTGCAGAAGGGCTGAGTCAGCTATTGATCTGGAAGCTCTGTGTAGTTTGTTTACATTAAGAGTTCAGGAGAAAGAAATGTCTTTAATTTGTAATCACTGCATAAGCTTGTATGATTTCCGCACTACTCAATATAAATCTCAACACCAAATCTCATACGGTACTCAGGTCAGGTACTCCCATCAGTTCCCTGGGTTTAGAAGAGGAAGGAAGAAAACAGTGGGACACCCCGAGGGGAGGCTTCCTTTCAGCTGTGCGCTGTGCACTTGGCTCAATATTTATCCTTCTCTCTGCGGCAAGGCCGGCACAGACAGTCTAAGAGTCTAAAACGACCCAAAGTTGCCAGCTTCACAACATTTTATGGGACTAACAGAGAGTCTGACATGTTAGAGAGAGCAGCAGGGACTGAGAGCAAAAGGACATAAAGCAACTAAAAGTGATTTACTTTGCAGAAGGCACAAATGTTGAATTCTTACAGGACTGAAAGATAGATTTGGAATTTGAAGTGAACAAAACTGGCTGTAACTGGCTTTAAGTTTATGATTTGTTCTACTTGTATATTCACTGTTTACATTTTTCTCATCCATTAAGAGAAGTATGATGATTAAACTCAAATTTTCCTCTTCTGCAGATTGTGAATTTTACATTGAAATGAAAAAAAAAAAAGATGAGGCGCCATTAGTGTTATAAATGAGGTGGACATTATGGACGAAACTCAAAATGCTATATCTGGTGGATAACTATCCTTGCCCATCGCCCAGAACCCATCACCCCACTGTGAAACATGGAGGTGGCAGCATGATGCTGTGGGGATGCTTTTCTTCTGGAGAGACAGGTGGGCTGGTCACAATGGATGGGACGATGGATGGAGCTGTAAGATTCTTTAAAAATGCCGGCTGTTTTGTTGACAGATATGCTAATACATTTTTTGTTCATCTGGATGAATAATCAATACACTTTTTTGATTTGCTATGAGGTCATAGTTTAGTCTCATTTAGGTTTGAGATTTTAGAGCTGGCTGGGCTGCAGAAGATCTTTCTTTGACTCAAGATTTTTGGGAATTCTTGAGTTTGAGATAGGCTGATCTAAAGAGCAGTATGTCAGTGGTGGTGCTACAGCATGCAACATTGTCTTATGTAGACACGATAGCAAGAGGCCTGCTCAACCTCATTGTCATGGCAACCTGTGTTCATGTGGCTACCCACCAGTATGTGTAATCATGCAGTTTGTCTTGTGACCAGAATAGCTTGATGGCTCAGACACCTGAAGCCAAAGCAAACACATCACGCACTGGGTACCTGATCAACTCTGAGCATCAATTGGACTGAATGGATGTGTTTCAGAGTGCCAAGTTGCATTTTAGCTTTCAACCCTAAAAAGATTTGTGAGAGTGATGAAAAGTTACTTTTTGCTCTGATTAAAAGGGATTTTCCACAAGCTTGCCAAGATTGAGTTACACATCCAGTTTTACTCATCTACACAGTAATTATTATCCCTCTTTAAAAAACAATGAAACCACAAGAAGCTCCCTCTGGAAACCGACACTGTCAGCATTCATTAAATCTTTGCCAAAGAGCGGGTTAAAAAAGGATCACATATTATAATTTTCCACTGGATACATCCTGCAAAAACACATTATAGCCATCATGAGGTACAGTATATCTTTAGAAAGACACATTAAAGTTTTACATGATATATTTTACAGATTTCTTCCCTGAACTCATGTTTTTTTGGGGCGTTTTTTCCACATGCTTCAGCTAATTTGGAAAGAAAACCACACACCAGCAGGGCAGACGGCTTTTTTGGCAACCATTGCTGCTTTACAGCCAACACATACGTTAAAAAAAGGAATGGGGGGTTTCAGTGACTTTGTGTCTTTACTGTGATTGGAATACAATGACTGAGGTAAGTGTACAGAGGTGGACATACATGCTCTACTTGTAGTCAGATAGAGCAATAGATTATCCCACTTGTCCAAGAGTTCAAGGTTGAGTTTAAGCACAGTTTCCTTGCTTGTTTCCATGACTGGCCCACAGTCACTGTTCCTGTGGTGCCTGGTTTATGGTGCTGTCTCCAGTGAGAGAGCATTGTGTGTGTGTAATGTGTGTGTTGGCATGGACCAAATGCTTCCATCAAACCACTGGAAAGTATTGTGAAAAAGAAAAATGAGGATGGGGGGGGTGGATAAAACACTCCAGTGACTCAGACAAATTGAGACATTGGTTTAACATCTTGCTGCAGCTGCACATAGAGAAAAGATTTCTTCACAGTAAAACCTGGCAGGGAGACTGAATTGAAAGGAGTTCATAGCTGAAATCCAAGTAAAAAAGTGATGCCAACAGCTGCATTGTATGTTGTTGCAAGCAGAAAAGTCTAACATTGAACCCTTCTTGTCCATTAGCAATTCAAGAGATCAAGCTTAAGCATGGATAAGTAGCTATATACTTGCAGTATAGTGATTAATATCATATCCAAGATCAAATCAAATGTTTGGTTGTTCTGTTTGCAAATAACTACAAGTCATATTTTCTCATCTTGTGACAGCCAATGATATTTGAGTAAAGACAGAGAATCCTTATGCTACAGTTTTATAACACAGATGTTCTTCGTCTTCAAAAGCATCTTTTGTATGCGAGTACATTTACTGCACTGAAAAGCACGTTACTCTCATGCCATTGCCTCTGGCACTAACGTGTTTAGCTCAAATTTGTATGAGCTTCTAATAAAAGCTAGAAAGCTGCAGAGATATCTCACAAAGCCCAGTGTTGCATTAGACACAAGAAAAAGCTGTTATCTTAGCAGTTGCTGTTTCAGTAACCTCCTGTTTACCCTGGTAGGAGGAGAGCCTATTTAGCCCTTCTGACAGCAACATGCATGACTTTGGACTGCCTCAGTTACCTTATCGTGTGGCAAAATACAAAAACTGTGGTCCATTAGCCTTAAAATTAGGTCATCTTAATAAAATGTGGGAGCACCATCACACCCTAGAAATAGGATGGGTCTATGTGGAAAAGGAATTTCCCCAAGAGGATCGATAAAGTACGATTTGTTTAGTTTACTTTGAGTAACTTTGCCACTTAAACTAGTCCGGCTCATGTGCCCTGTGAGGACTTAAGCATACAGTTAATTAGGTGGTTCAAGTATATTTTAAAATTTTGATTTATGTTCAATTAAAATATAAATGGTTGAGATTTTAAAGTGATTCCCATCATTTTGGTGCATCACTTTCTGTGATCATTTGCAACACTTGGGTTTCGACTGCACTGTCGGTTCGAAGTATATCCTTTCCTTACATATTTGAAAAGTAATATTCTTGAAAAAGTTAAAGGGCATAAGGCAGCATGTAAATATTATATGCATATTGTTCCAGTTTGCTTTACAGATCATGTCAGACTCAAATGAGTACCAAGCTTTCATTTTGATAGTAGCACTTGTATTAAACATTTCCACTAGTTACAAAATGTATACATGAGAAACTCTCATCATGTTTAACTTTTAAAATTATATATATATTTTTTTTACATATTACAGCAACATATATTTACATCATACAGTTTATATTGTAGTTAATAGTAATTTCAGACTGTGTAATGTGTTCTTCACTTCATCAGATGCCATGTAAGATGTCTGCATCATTTACATGTTAACTGCAAGCTGTTATAATGTGAAGCAGTTTAACAGTGAAAAACCTTTTGCGACACATATGTTCTTATCTGAACCTGAAACTCCAGCTGTGCTCAAGAAAGCACATTCTTTCACCCACACACAAAATAACACACAGATTTCCTCGGCAGCATTGATGACATCTATTGAAGAGCAGGTTTTATTATTAGATTTCATTTGCTGAGAGCAGACTGCTTATGTAAGCCAGCAGACAGGCTTGGAGAAATATTGCTTTTTTTTTTTTTTTTTTTTTCTTCTCTCTGATGATTGTGTTAGGTCCTCCACGCAATTCTCACAAATCAACCAATAAAGCTTTCAGCATGCAACATCCACCCAGCCAACAAGACACGTTTACTGGTCGTCACTTGAGAGCAAACAGACTGTTGGTCTCACGGTTCGTACACAAAAGCTGAGGCCAGGAGGCAAAAGAAAAGAATTATCATATCAACAGTGCAGTCATTTCATCAGGGGAGATACAGGCATATGTAGGTAAGGTTCACACCAATCAGGCACAACAGCAGCTTTGAAGAAAGACTAACACAGGGTTACCATAACTGTTAGAACAGCAGAAAGATATTCAGCCACATTCAGGAATTCTTTACAACCAATCACAACTATTACCTGATGCACAGAGTAGCTGTATTGTGATTAAGTAAATATACAATATTGCAGAAGGCTTGCACTGAAGGTAAAAGCTTCACAAGATCACAAATGCTAACAGTGGTACATTACTTTAATCAACAAAACCTCAACTAATCTCAGTGCTTTGTCTTTTTGTCATTGCTATCAGTTGATCAGGAATACTTTTGAACATTAAATTTTATAATACTTATATGTTCATTGCATATATGTTTTTTATGTTTTTTCTTTAATACTTTGTCTAGTAATGCAGTCCAAACCGGTGAATGGGGTCAGTCATAATGACCATAAATGAGGTTCTATACAAATTCATGTAAGACTTCAATATGAGGTTGACAAAAATGTTTGGTTTTATATGATTACCGGGTTCTTTAATGCAGTTACATTACATTTGGCTTTATCAGTGCTGTTGTTGGTCATTGTTCAGTCTGGCTGAACTACATAGAGGTTATTATCACCACATTAAGGTCATAATTTGCAAAAAGAGTAAACAATTAATAAATATGAAGCTGTGAAAGTATATTTAAACAACCCCTAAAACAAACAAATAAAATATGTGAATTATAGTTCAGGCAATTTTAAATCAGCTGAAAATAAGTCAATTCTGACTTCATGTTTCTATTGGTTAAAGTCCATTTTTGAAAGTCCACATTTTGAAATATTATTTCTGCTCTCTGGCACAATGTCTCACTGTGCTTTATTTCTGAAAACAAAACAAAACAAAACAAAACAAAACAAAATAAAATAAAATAAAATAAAATAAAATAAAATAAAATAAAATAAAATAAAATAAAATAAAATAAAATAAAATAAAATAAAATAAAATAAAATAATCAGGGGATGCAAGTACCCTGAGAAACAGTATTACACACAGGATTTTAAAACAGATTTTCCAATTTTGTATGAGGCAACCGAATTTGGCTAACAATGGTCTAGTCCTGTAATGTGCATCCACCTTAATACTGACATCAATATTTAATAGAAAGTTAGTGCAGTCACAGGAGAGACAACATAATGCTTAATATTAGCAGTACACTCTTTCCTTATCATTCATTAGGCTTGGATGTTTGAGAAGGAGGGTTCAATTGTGGATTTGATCCCCTGGATAATTATCCTTCTTACAAAAATGTCACATCTTCTTGTGACTGCACCCAACGCCAGTGTGCATCATATTCCAGATGCATCTTGCCATTCATTTTGCAAGTCTCCATGTCAATCTTCCCATTTTTGTATGGTTGGAGTTTGGGGCTCTGGTTGAGTTTGGGGTGGGCAGGGCTGTTTGTTTGTGTGTGCGGTTTCTCACGGACCCCATTAGCCTTAATGGCATCTGCCAGGATATTGTCTTTAAAAACAGGGCTCCCCTTATCCGTCTCCAGAGCCTTGTTCCAGATGGGAATATCTTGCTTTGGGGCCTCTGACTTGGCTTGGGGAGAGCCATAAGGAGCGACCGGTTTCCCAGTTCCAGTTGCCCAAGGCCCAGAGACAACACTACTGGCCCCTTTGCTAGATCCACCTCTTACATCTGTCCCATTTGCAAGCCTGGTACTATTCTCATTCATCCCAGCCCGATTCCCAGTCTCAGCCCCAGCAACAGAACTGGATTTCACTGCTGCTCCGGCCACAGTTGCAGCCCCGGGCCCACCTGTTGTCCGGCCCCCAGCGGTGGCTTCTGAGACCAGTGGAGTGGTTGAGCAAATCACTGACTCAGAGCTGGAGGCGCAGTACTCGTCCATGTCATCCGCCAGGGTGTCCAGGTAGCTGCCTATGGAAATGTTGTCCAGCTTGTCATTGGGGTCCTGCAGGCTGCTCCACGAGCCTCTCCATGAAGTGTCGGGACCCTCGCCCAAACTGTACTGGCTGCTGGTCAGGCTGCTGCAACGGCTTGTTAGCGTGCTGCGCTCCTCCAGCAGCCATTTCACAGCCTCAATCCCCTCGTGGACCGTCAACAACTGTTGCAGGATTTTTACATCCACTGAACGCAAGTGAACCTGTGGACACACAAAAAAGAGCTGTTCTCAGTTTACTAGAAAGATGCTTAGCACGGCTCTTTTTTCTGAAGTAATATGAGTAAATGAGAAATGAAAAAGAAATCAGTATATTGCCATTTGACATAGATTCAATATCGTGAAGATGCTTTCCAACATTGCCTGGAAATCCTATTATGCTATTCCAGACACAAACAAATACAGAGAACAGTGGCAAATAACTGAAATATTAATGAAATGACTCTACACAAGAAGCTGCTAAAATGTGGAAATTTAATACGGTAGAAAGTATGATATATTAGAAAAGAAATTAAATAAATGCTTCAAATGTGCGGTTTCAAACTGACCTGTTAATGGTGCAAGCAACTAGTAAGTTTATGTACTCCGATGAGAAATGGCAAAAAAAGAGCAAACACGTAATTACATCAGAAATAACAACTACTGATAATGTGATGCCGTGCATGTCCAGACCACACAGCAAAGTGAGGAAATAGAGGAAATGGCTGCAATGATGGTAAATTCCTCCCCAGAACACCCGATCAGTCTGCAGTGAAGGTGAGAAGGTGAAATATGGCACCAACAATCACAGTTGTGATATTCTTTACTGCAAAGAGCTCCTCTCAGTCATTTCTCAAGCTTTTGGTTCCTCAACATTATGTAGCAGAAAGCTTCATGAAAAATAAAAATAACCCTTGGATGCCTTTTTCCATAATATGTATTTCCTTATTTTTAGAGCAAAGATATCAAAAAAGAAATACATGGATAGAAAAACTATGAAGACTTTTTTATTAAAATATAGATGAGAACAACTCCTGAAAAGTCATTTACAAGAATGTTATTACAATGAAAACAATATAAAGTCAGTCAAAAACCAACAAAGAGTGTTGGTGTGGTTTGTGTATGTGTTTCATCACAACATGAAGAATTGATTAAAAATTACTTGTGCTAAAAATACATAAATATACATATATACTCGTGCTCATTTAGAATAGAAACCTACTGTGCAGTTATATCTATCTGTGTCTCAGTCTGCACTGCTTATGAAATGCTTTAAAGCACACAACTACTGTCAGGAGCGTTATAAGTAAGGAGACGAGATCAGCAACCTCAGCCCTTAAACTTGCTGGCATCCTGGCACACAGACATTTTGGTGGGGTTCAAGGTTTGGGGCTTTTGGCCGGCAGAGACAGAGTGGCTAATGAAGAAGGCAATAAAAGTACCTCCAAGCATGTCAGCGCTGAGGTGGCACAAAGCTTACGAAGCTCCACGCTCCGCCGGCCTGTGAACACAGAGCGTTGAACTGCGCCTGTCTGACAGTATAGATCAACTAAATACATTACTGCTGTCAAACTTCATTGTTTTACTTATTATTCTGTTTGTGTGAAAGCAGCAAGATAATTGTATTCTCTGTTTCACTGTAAATCCCAAAATTATATGGATATAGAGTGTAGTAATAAACCATATAAAAAGAAGATGTTTGCATCTTCTGTAATCTCTCATAGACTCTTATTTACCTAGAAATAAACTGCATTATCACTGCAACCAGTAAACAGTATTTCATTTGCAAAAAGAATGTAAGAAAGGCCTTCATGACACCCTTGAGCCGACCCTGGAATCCATCCAATGGGGCATTTGAGCCAACTGGATTGATCCAGTGTGTGTTAACCCTGTTCTTCCCGAGGGAATGTCTTCCTTTTCCATCATTTTCATTACTTCTCGACTGATTAGAATGTTTAACTGTGTGTCAAACACATTTATGAATCAGTCAAAGCTACGCAGCCTCACAGATTTCCGTTTTTCTACTCAGACGTAAAGCAAAGCACCAGCTGGCTGATCCACAGGACTCTGGAAAGCTCATTCTCCTGCATTTTATGTCTGGTAACATGGTTTGTGTGCATGTGCTCTCTGCAAATATCAACGTGATTATGGACATATTTCACAGATTTTAGAATGTTTCAGAATAATCCCTAAACTGTCATTATAGTGAGTACAATATGAACAAGGGGTAAAAAGCAACAACAGTTACCAAATGTGACTGGATTAAACTTTTTTGATTCTTGTGCAGTGGGGATCTGTTTCCTTCTCGGAGAGCAGTGGATGGATATAGTGTTTCAGGAAATTTGCAACCTATCCAGTAAAATACAAATCCACGGTTGGAAGTTCGGATGCACGTTGCTTGAGTATCATAAAGCTCAGAATGAGGAAAAAGTGTTCAGCATTGAGGACCACAAAACCCACAAGAGACCTGGGCTGACAAGCAGCAGCAACACTTGAGTGATTTGCCCCGCATGAAAGATTTCAGCTGTCGCTGTGTTTTCTTCTCTGACTTGGACAAACCTACTTCTATCCACTTCAAAGCAGAGGATAAGACTGCACTGATGGAATGAAAAAAGCAGCTTGGCATCCAGTGATGGCCTACTCTGATAGCTGGAAAGCTCAGTACTGTGTGGCTTGTTTGACTTCCTCCTTGGTCAGCGTGTAGTTTTACTTGAACACACATTAAGCACAAAGCTATTAAATAAACAATGAAAAAGATCTAGAAAATACAAAGAAATCATACTAAAGTCTAGTGAACCCACAGATCTGAAACCTGGTCACTGAAATCAGACGAGAACACCATCACCAACACATTACTTGTATTATTAAATTTGTAGCAATAATGGACAAGTTTTTTTTGTTTTTTGTTTTTTTTCCCCACACATTTTAGACATTGAGAGCCAATGTCGCAGAAGCGTCAACACACAAACATTCCCTGATGATGCTTTATATTTTGATACCGTGTCCACAGTCGAGTGTGTTCCATAGTGCAGGCTCTACCATGTGGTGAAAACAGATTTCCAATGTCAGTCAGCCATCTAAGTGAATCTTGAATCACTGCCAGCTAAGAGATATGTTATATCACGCACCAGCAAAAAGCTCGCCTCCCACCCCCACCCCATCCCCCAGGCAATAACCTGAAATTGACTGTGACAACAGTGAGTAGACAGCCAAGTAGGCAGGCTGAAAGAAAAGGTAAGATTAAATAGACTAGATTTTAATTACAGTTTTAATTGTGTTCAACTCGGCATTCAATATGGGTGAATATTGAATGCCTTTGTCATTATATGACACATATAATGACAAAGAGTTTTCTATTCTATTCTACAGTCTTGTCAATTCACAAGCAGATTTTTTTTTTTTAATCCAATTGTGCAGTTTCACTATAATATATTATTAAGAATATGTGACAAACGTCATAGGATTTGGTAATTTATAAAAAAATGTATTTAAAGTTGGGAAATTGTTTAGTTTGATGATCACATTGTATTACAAGCTAATAGCACAAATGTGTTGCGATGTGCAGAAAATTGTTCAACTCAAACATGTACTGTTAAACTTATTGCAAATGCAGCATGGCGCACTGTCTTTTATGACATTTAACAAGAAGAGGGATGACATTTAATTATTGGTGGTGACACTTTGTGTGCGTGTGTGTGTGTGTGCGTGCGTGTGTGTTATCACACACACACACACACACACACACCACACCACACCACACCACACCCACACACACACACACACACACACACACACACACACACACACACACACACACACACACACACACACACACACACACACACACACACTTGATCGTACAGTTGACAGGTGCTGCAGGCCATCATCACCAATAAGTGTGGTTACAGATAAAGAGTAACAGATGAATAAGGAGTAGAAGAATAGACACAGACACAAATACTCAGGAAAATTATGAAAAATAAGAAGTCAATATCAGACGGTGCTTTAAGGCTTGGCTGCTAAGTCAGGCTCATGGGCTTGTCAGCCAAACAGAAAGTGAAGGGAAAAGTCCAAGGCTGACTGAGGCCGCGACCGTGTGCACACACAAGCTCTTCCATTTACCGTCGGTCGGTAGGCACTCTGCACATGCATTACTGCACATCTTACGAAGCAGATTTTTGTTGAAAATGCAATCCTGACATTTTCTTCAGCACTTTCCTTACAGCAAACCACTCTCACAGACGAATGAGGCAAATCCAACCATGCACAGAGAGCAACAGCATGGCTCTTTGCAAAAGGTTTCACTCTCACTTAGTTAGACTGAATAATGCCTAAGAAGACATTTTTAGAATAGTTTTTTTCAAATTCAACTGGACACACTGGTCAAACATGTGGGGTGGAAGTGAAATCCATTACATCAACGTGCAGCCCATCAGCCATCCATACAGCTCCTATAGCATCAAACAAGACACTGCTGGGGACTGGAGTCCCTCCCAGCTGATTACAGCTGTAATGGTCCACTGTGGACACCTCAATAGTCACACAAAGAGACAGACACTCACCTCCACACCTACTAGCAGTTTAGAGTTGCCAATTAGCCCTAATGATATGTTTTCGGACTCTGGGAAGGAACCAGCATACCCAGAGAAATTGCATGCCCAGGGAAGACAAGCAATCTCCAGACTGGCAGGGGTGGACTGTAACCGGGCGCCGTCTCACTTCGAGTGCTAAACACTACCCCACTGTGTGGCCCATGTCTGACCTGCCATCACATTTTATGAAATGATCCTAAATAAAGTTAAATAAAGGTGAGGGAGCAGTCCTGATTTCTAAAAGCAACCACTGGAAATGTTTTTTTTTTCAGCAAATGACAGACTTCACCATAACATATATTTTAAAAAAAAAATCAGAACACGTATACTACCAACATGTTATTGTTCTTGAGTCAAACTTCTGTCTCTAACATTTGACCAAACTGATAAGGAGTTTTGGATTTTAGAAAGTGAAAAATGGCTTTCGAAGCAGCTTCCTCAGTACACAGCTAGATGTGGTGAGAAGTTTGTTGTACTTAATAATGTACTTTCATCCTGTTTTCTGTAGTATTTTACTTTATCCCATCTTGAGGCTGCTGGCGAAGCGACTGTTACGCTGAACTACACCGGACTAAATGAGCAAGATTGCTGCTAAAGCCCTTGTGTATCTTATGTTGGTGTAACAGTACATTATTTTAATCGTGTTTTTATTTTTACTGTGTTTTTAATAATACTGTTTTAATATTGTTGCAACTGCTGCATAACAAATCACTCTTCAAGTGACAGATAATAAAGATGAAGTTCAGTTTGGGTTATGGCGTGCATATGCTCTGTGTTATAACCACAGACTGGGTGCACCCCTGCTTTTGCCACAGGAATGAATGACATACATGATCACAGAGGAGGGAAAAAATGACGGCAGACTGCTGCATGACTGCAACACAACTTACGTCTTGAGTTGAAGGTGACGGTCCATATAAGTAAGCAGAGATAGGTTTGTATGCACAGTTATTAAGATTCACAATCAAGCTTGTGAAGTTTGTGAAGTAGAGTGTTAAGCTTCTGAAAAAAGAATACTGAAATCACCGGTGTTGACGACAAGGACTATAGGAACTTTTATTGCAGCCACTAACATGATGAGAGGCAGCCTGATTTAATGAATAACAGACACCAGAGAAGTTCCTGCATTTCGTCACGATTCACAATAAAGACAACTGTCCACCGACTCTCTGAGGCCATTGTGAGTTCTTTTCTGTAGCAAGAAATGACAAATTGCATCGTAATACACAAATTATCAGCATATTAACACTTTCTCAGTTTAAATGCAGTTGAGTTGGACTCTCTTATGTTGGATCAGCAAGGCCACAATTAAATTAAAAAGAAAAAGGATGAAAAGCAAGCAGTGGACATTTGACTGCCCTCAAAATGTCCATAGGTATTTTACCACATTGTGGTCAAATCTACCAACATAGTTTTAAATAGTCAAGAAAATGTGTTAAATTCTATTCTTCAAATTGAACCCATATTTTTTTTATTTGCGTAACCGACTGCAGTTATTTGTGACATTGTGACAGAATCGCTTTATTTTCCTTTTTTCTTCACAAAAATATGATGACAACCTTTCACTTGGATGATGAGCTGGACTGTAGTTTCACTACTTACGCCCAGCTGCACCACTTCAGGGTCACTAGTCCGTTACCCGGCAAACAGAGAGACACACAATCATATACACTCACATCTACAGACGACTGTCACCAGTTCACCTCAAATACATGTTTTTGATCTGTGGGATGAAGCTGGAGTACAACAGCACACAGGGAGAACATGCAAACCCTACTCAGAAGGGACGTCAACGTCACTGTGTTGACGTGGTCAATACAACAATAATGATGTATGTATGTATGTATTAGAACATCAATTAGCTACACTACGGATGGAACCCCCTTATTTGTGTTTTTATTTTGGCTTAACTTGTAATGTCTTTTTCTTTTGTTTAATCATTGTAGAAGCTCATCTTCATTAGTTTAAGTCCATGCTTTTAATGCATCTATGTCAAAAACCGCTTTCAGTGATTGTCAGTGACTTTTTAATGCACTTATGTTGCCTTCCTGTCCTCTTGAGAGGTGTTATAATTTGGTCAGTATCACTTACATGAAAAGTGCTTTAAAGATACATTTTGACTGTTCGATTGATTGAAAAAGACATAAAAGACCAGAGAAGAGTCACATTAAGTGACATTAAGAAACCTATTAAAGCTTGTGAAACGTCTGAGCTGTGTGTTCTCATTTATGTTATTTAAAACATCCAGAAGTAAATAACACGGAGGGTGTAGATGTTTAAATATCTGACACTATAAGGAAATAACAATTATTGGGGATCAAAAAAATATATGATAAAACCGGGTATGACTGGAGAAACGCACACAGGAGAGAGGAGCAAATACTTTCTCACTTTACAAGAATACTGACATTCCCCAGCATACTCCAGGGTGAGCTCTGAATCTCCAGCAGGGGCAGGAATGAGGACCGAAAGGAGCATGCCCGTTAATTCCTCACTGTCAACAGATGCACCATGGAGTTTTACAGTGCATCACTTCAACTTCTTCATTCAGCATCCACTATTTCATTTACACGTCTCCTCATTGTAACAGCAGCAAAAATTGTGTTTGCTATGTTGTTATGTGTATGAATGTTCGTGTTCAAGCCTGACTGTCAGTGTTGATAAACAATTCGCTGACAAGATAAGATAAGAGGTATTGCTGTGCACCGGAGCAGAGGATCTACATGTCTCAAATTGCTGCATCACTATCACAGCTTTGTTAGTGTGTGATGGTTTCGGTGCAGGAACAACAACACGCACTACACTCTTACCATCTCCATCTTCAGTCTCCTGATCTTTTCGTCTAAACTCTTCACCCCAGTCTCCTTGACGGAGTCGTGCGGGTTGGCCAGCTTGACGTCCCCCCGGAGAGAGGACGCCTCCTCCCGCATCCACCTGAGCAAACCCTCGGGAGTCTTTCGCCCGATTTTAATCTCTATGTCTTTAAGGTCCGGGATGGACTCGCTGCCGGCGCCCTCGTCCATCACGCTGGAAGGACAAGACACAGATTACGTCCTCCTGGTTGTCTGCGTGCTGTCGCGCTCCGAGCCGTGAGAGGAGTCACTTCCTATAAGGTTGAATAACATCCTATGCGACTCCTGCGGAGTTGGACTGCGCCAAGAGAGGAACACAGTTTATTCCAGGATAGAAAGCCACCCCTGAGACCTGCAGGCTGCTCCACCGATCTCACTCCCTGTGAAGCGAAACCGCGATGATGAAGTGGTGAGCACCCAGCAGCCTTGCTATTGCTGCTTGTCCCCGGGGGCCGGGCTCCTCGGTGGGGTCGGAGTCCTGTGCATGGAGCCGGAGGCTGGAGCTCTCTGCGCAGATTCCACCTGCATGATGACAGCGACCAGCAGCCGCAGAGAGGGAGCTGGAGCGCACCGCCCACCACCCTGCTCTGTCAAGAGCCCCGCAGACGCTCTGAGCTGCTTCCGATGTACCTTTCAAAACAAAACCTGCGCGAGAGCGCAATTAGACACGAGTGCTACATACTATCAAAACAAAACGGGAAATACAATAAGATGGTTAGTGTAAATGTTTTCATTTAATGTTTTTAAAAAGCGAAAGAAATTATTTTAGAACGATGTATACGGTTTTATAGGTAGTCATTAATTTTGAATTAAAGAAAAAAAATTATTTGTCATTGTACTGTTGAATTCATTTTTAGTTTTACATTTTGTTACAGCTGTCTGAGCAGACAGGGGGCGGAGTCACGAGACGGTTGCTGAGTCGGTGTATGGGGCGCCCCTGTTGAATTTGCGCCCTGGGCAGCTGCCCACTTCACCCATAGCAAAATCTCCCCCACTGGTTTAATCTCTGGTCATAAAGTGTTTGCTGATTGTGATTGCGAGGCGAGGACTGGTCAGCCCCGAAGTGCAGCCATGTGT
Source organism: Blennius ocellaris (assembly GCF_963422515.1). Classification (NCBI taxonomy): domain Eukaryota; kingdom Metazoa; phylum Chordata; class Actinopteri; order Blenniiformes; family Blenniidae; genus Blennius; species Blennius ocellaris. The sequence goes on along the minus strand of NC_137661.1, from coordinate 9,355,657 downwards.
CGTCAGAAATCCATAAATTCGTGTCATTGTTTAAGCCGCTGAGTTCAAAGTTTGTGTAAAAAGTAGCAGCTGATCGTCCAGACATTAGGAAAGGCTACGGTACGTGCCATACGGTATAAAAAAAAAGTACGCTGAAGGGTAAAAATTTAAAGTACTGCATACTGGTGCATATCGGCCCACTTAAAGCACTGATGGAAATGGATTAAAGCGGTTTCTTTTCTTTCTGATGACATGGCGATAAGCCTGAAAACCAGACTAATTCCTTTCTTCATTGTGGGTTACAAAACATGGGGTGTATGCTAAAAGGGATATCCCCAGATAATATGGGGGTAACAAAAGCTGGAGAGCTCAGCTGGAGGGATTGGATAGAAAGGTATGAACTCTGGATTAGTGAGGCTTTCCTGTGATCCGAAGATCCTTTGTATTCAGCGTCACGTCTCATGAGGAGCCAAGTTTCTCAGCTACACTCCTGTCAGCATAAACATTACGTCTCTCCAGAGAAGACTTTGGAGAACTTTGATGATTGATTGCAGATCAGGCTTTGTTCTCATTAAACTTCACTGACGTCCTGTGGAAAAGAAATGCTCACATGGTGATGTGCACAACAAAGTGTGCTTGTGCTTTCATGATGTGTATCCAACTTGTTTTGTGTATGATTGGTTTTCAATCAGCTACATCAAACATTCTGACGCTGGACATATTGAATTTTTTTTTGTGTGCTTTAGCTGGACTCTGATTTGTGTTTAAACTTGACGTTAAAAATGTAATGATCAAAATACTGTAAGAGAATGGAGCTCTGTCCCCACAAGCTAAAACCATCTTTTTTCTCTCACATGAGTTCTAAAGTTTATGGTCCAGAAAATATCTCCATCCACATGACGCCATGAAAATGACTCAAAGGAATTTAATACATATGCCAGGCCTATAGGTGGCACTATGACTGCCACAGAAACACACCACAATGAGGGAAGAGGAGAGAAGTGTTTGTTGCTCATAAATTGAATGTCTCACTTTATTAAACCAAATAGCATCAGTGGATCTACAGCTGGATCTGGAGTATGTAGTCTGCCATTGTTGTCAAGGAGAGGGTTTCCTGGTTATAGCGTTGCGAGGTCGGGCAATGACATCATTATTTTCAGCAAATGAGCGTCTTTCCTATTCACATGTCAACGCCAGAGTGGTGTCAATTCATGATTTTGTTTCAAGAGTTGAATGTTATGAATCAAGGGTTATACAGATTACGGAATAAGAAAAATGTGAAAAAACAAGAGGCAGTAATCTAACCACTATAGCTTTTTAACAAAGTATTATTTTCCCCTCTGAAAAGAGTAGGTTGTGAATTCAAAGAGAAGACCAGCGTTGAAAAAACATGTCTCATTCTCATGTATCAACAACAGAAAGCTCAGCAACACATTCCAGTGTGTCTAGCTGTGTTTAGTGCTCTATTAACATTCTTTAGTTTATCAACTCCCGACTTATTGTTCATCCATAATTAAGAATTTGTTTTCTTAGATAATAAAATACCACAGCAAATATTCTAGATGGGGTTTGCTGTTTCTTGTTTTGGGTGACTAACACTCTCTGTGTTAAAACAGCAATCAAGACAAATACCAAAACAACAAAGTAGGTAAACAAGGGATTAGCTTGAAAGAAAAGGAACATGTATCCCTCTGAGGGACACACATTGTAATCCCACTTTAAATGGGAGTGAGCTGTGAAAGGATTATTAGGCATCAACCTCACTCCTATAATACCTTTGTTTTAGCTGCTGGAATTTAAAAAAAAAAAAGAAAGAAAAAAAAAGAGTATTTTAGAAATGGGATCATTTGCAAATGGGGTTTTGTATCAGCCTCTGGCTTTAACAGCATCTGTAATCATTATGTTGCCATGCAATCAGCCTCGTATCTATGATGACCACCATGGCAACGGTTGTTGAGTGCAGATTTTCAGATTTCTACACACCCACATGGTACAAATAGACAAGAGCTGCCCACTGAGGTAGATTTAAAATACCACATTCTCATTATACAACACATTCGAATGGTTTGAGGTGCAGAGTCAGCATCACTATGCAAACCTGATGGATGTGTTTGTGTTTGCCTTTGCATACAATGTCTTTATTCAACAAAGGGAACAATGTTTTCTTTCAGAGATTGAACCTTTTGAGGAGAAATAAAATCCATGATGACGCCACCCATCTTCCTCTACATTGCAGAAGGAATGTAATAATGAACAATATTGAACAGCAATAATGAATAAAGTCAGAACTGGCAACAAAAAGTCCATAAAGGTATTATCTGCTTTCAGACATCACCAAATAATGTAAGGTTCTATAGATTGCCCCCAAAAAACAACCAGACAACTCCTTGTGGGTTTAGATTATTCCTGATTAAAAACTTAAAACTTAAGACTTTAAGTAATAATCTTTCCTAAGTGTCCTTTGTGAATACAATATAAATGTTAGCAGATGTTCTCTATTTTCACTGTCCTTTTATGTGTAGCTGGGCGAACTGTCCTTCTTATCTTAGATGTTTTCCTGCTCCAACACATTTAATTATAAATGATGGGTCATCATCTAGCATCAAGACTTAAAATGAGTATTTCATTGGAATCTGGAGTGTTGAACATGGAGACAATGAAGATGACGTTTAAACTACACTACTTCTAATGTCACATTTATATGAGAGCGTATATCATGCCTCTTTCAGTTAGTTTTAAAATCATACTATTGAAAATAAATTCTTCTTTTTCTTTGTGCAATACATTATTAAAGGAAAGAGTCTGTGTGCAGGCATTATAGCCCTGGTTTTATGTTGGGTATCCTCTGCCTTTGAGTGTTGTTTTTTTTTTTTTTCAATGTATTTTCTTGTCACTTATGTCTTGTGACTCTCCCCTTGTGTATCCCTCTCCTCTTTCAATTGCCCTTGGTGATTGTCTGATGTGTCTCATCGAGCCCTGACCCCCAGTATGTGTAGTTATGCTTTCTAGTCTGTCCCTGTGTGTCCATCTGCTCAGTGTCCTGTCTTATTATCATGTCTTTTGAGGCAAAAGACATGATAATAAGACAAAAGATAGTTTTTCCTGTGAATGTAATGTACTAAACTTTTCTCATTTGAACGTGGTTCATAGTTTGGTTCCTCGGTCCACGTTCCAAGAAAACAAAGGCTATTTTGAACAGGTAAACATTTGTTTGAATGATTTGCACTTGTTTGGTGATGCATGAGCTTCTTAGGACCGGTGAATTAAAGGCAGCATATACTACTGGTGCCACCTTGGTTTGTCATAATACAGGTTTACCCTTTGGATGAGTTTTGGTGTGTATGCGGAAGTATTCAAAAAGAAAACAATGTGCTCACGTGTTGTCATCCAATTTGCTCTTGACAGTGTGAAGGCATGCAAGTTGGAAAGGAAGATCAGTGTAGATTTGCTTCTGCTGAGACTTGTGAAGGCATTTCATTTCTCTTCAAATTTGTGATATGTCGCATTTTTAAAAAGTAGTATTGTTGATTAAATGAAGATGTTTCATATAGACTGATAGTAGTTTACTGAGTTTGCTGGTGGCATGAACGCAAAAGGTTTTGCATCACTCAATGCTTACCAATTCTTCCCTCTGAGCCTGATGGGTGACATTCTTGTGCAGGTCACAGGCATGTCAGAGGTTGGGGAAGATAAAACAGTTAAAACTTTCTTCAAAACGAAACTTCCAAAACACATTTACAGAAAACAACACATAAATATAATCATCCTGTCAGAATGGACTTCAAGGAATGTAAAGTAGCAATTATGTCTAAGGCCAAATAATTGAAAACAGAGCCATGCAAACCACAGATCAGGTCTTCAATCATTGATATCAAAAATGTTGTGATTTGAAGTTCGGTCCAAAGTCACCCATAAGAAGCCACATATGTCCAGGACAATGCATCAGAATGTATACACTGTCTTCCATTGCCATTCTGCTACACTCCTCAGTCACTCCCAAGCCTAACCTGCTCAACCTGTCCTTGAAGACATCAGGGACTTATGCAACTGTAGACAGACTAGGACGAGGCGTTTTCTTGTGCCGAATGCCCAGTTTAGAGGAAACTCATTGTACTTTGTAGAGGTTCCGTGATACATGTGAGAAGTTCTCCATGGAGTCACACACTGCGGAGGACATTGAGGACCTCATTGAGGACATGGATTACATTCCTGGCCACTTTCATTTGGAGCTCAATCTTAACTGTGATCCTGTTGGGCCTGTGAAGCTGCGACATAGAAACACCTATCTAAAACAGGACAGCCTGCAAATGGAGCTCGAGGCTGAGGTTGGATATCTACAATACGCTGTCCGAAATCTTCTCGGCCTGCTGGCTTTTCACCTCGACCAGTTGGACAAGGCAGAGGAAATATTCAGGTGAAAATGCATTCTCATCTTTATTTCTTTTTCTCTGAAGGTGGAATATTCAGAGCCCTTTTCAAGCAAGCTTTACTGCATATGTATTTACAAATCTTGCCATGTTGTATCTTCTGCACATTGAACAATTAACTAAGCTTAAAAAACCCCTGTTTTAAATCCCCAATAATAACCTGCAGCTTCTGTAATTGTGAATGACAGATCTAGTTTTGCTGTACTTTTAATGTCTCAATGTGTGCATGCTCTGGCCTTTCAGGGGGATTTGTAAGGAGGATCCTGGAAACCTCAATGCGTGGGCCAACCTGGGCTATGTGTATGACAAGCTGGGGAGAGAGACTGACGCAGGGGAGTGCGTTGACAAAGTTTCTGACCTGATGGGTGTGGATGCTGGAGAGGTGTCTCAGGATGAGACCAGGTTACTGGCGGCAAGGTGTCTCGCTGAGCAGGCCTACATTTATCCATATGATGTGGAACTGGACAGCGAGAACGACCGAAGAGAGAGACTACAAGCTGCACTCACACTTTACAACAGAGCCTTGGATTATGGAGGTCATCTGGTAAGATGGAGAAATTAAAGCCATTGTTTAATTACTGAAGATTAAAGATGCACAACATTGTCTGGAGCACTGAAGCAATTGACTGGTTAGTTGTTGAGCAATGTAATTAGTACTCAACTTGTTACTGGATAACTGTCCAGCATTTAATTAGATTAGATTTTCATCATGCTCTACATAAAATTATGTGTCATCTTGGAATCCACTGTGGAGAAAACTTTATTTTCCCCTCTAGGAAATTCATCATGGGTAATTGTCTTCACATGACAAGGTAAAAAAAATATCAGCACATAATAAAAACGCCATAATTGAGTGAAAACATTGGCACAGAAAAAAAAAATCATAATCACAAATAGTTAATCAGGAAACAATTACAAAGATGTTAAGGAGTTTAAAATGCAAGAAATACTGCTTGCTGCCACACCATACCAAATTGGCCAATACGTCAGCAAATCACAAAGAAAATATTCACAGTGAGAAGCTCATGGCAAAATTAATGTAGCAAAAATGGGACAGATGTGAGTTCCCAATGTAATTATACTGTTGAATTAACTATTGCTTCTTGCCTGCTGTTGTTTTTCAGATACCAATGGAAGAAAAACGAAGCTGGTACTTTAAAATGGCAACTATCTATATAAGGTACGGGACTAACCTCAGAAGATTTTCATTCATATCATTGCAAAGAGCTAAGCTATTCAAATGATTCATCCCAATAGGCTTGATGAAATAATAAGGAATGAAGATGATTCAGAATACTCCAGACTTTCTCACTACAACAAGGGACTCAGACTTCTCAAGGAAACCCTGGAGTCAGAGAAAACACAACACAAAGGTGAACACTGCTTGTGATGCTCTGTTGTATATTCTCAGAATAGACAGTAAAAATGTAAGACAAATCACTTTTTCCATCTACATAGAGCTATTCAATATTAATTCCACAGCGTCAACATGCTGTAATTCTGTAGTGTGAGTCCTGTATTAAAATTCTGAAATGTTTTTTTTTTTTTTTTGTGAAAAACACCGAAAGGTTTAGAAATAAAGGCCTATTGATACAAAAACAGAAGTTGTTTTACCATGAGAATATTATATTGAAAGTCCACTCCACTGAGGTACTGTCGACTGTAGACTGTAGAATGATAGATTCTCATACTCAAGTAATTTAATTCATTCATGTCACTTTTAAAGGTGATCTGAGGTACTACAACTGTTAGTAAAAAATATATATATGGTAAAGAAAATACATAAAAACACATACTGAAGTGAAAGGCCGTTTTTCTTTCTCCCCTTAGCTTTAGCCTGGTGTTATATTGGTCTCATGCTGGAGAGAAAAGATGAGTTTTCCTCAGTGCCCATGTCCATACATGACTGCGGATACTCAGCTTCTGACCCTCTGTCCTGCTATGGAACAGTAAGTTCTCTGACTTATGCCTCTCAATTAGTATCAGCAAATTAATGTCTATAAACAGTCAGACCTAAACCACTGTAGTTGCAAAATGCAAGTACAGTCATCTCAGTTAATTCTATTTGTGAGCTCTCCATTTACACTTCAACTGGTTTTCCAGCAAGAGATTCTTCCACAGTTGCAACATGGAAACATTTCACTGTTTCACCATCATAAAGTAGGGACAAATTGTCAGAAACAACTTTCATATACTCTACTTGTGTTATCCCTGTATTATCTAATGGTTGTCTGTTCAAAGTTGTAAACCTCTTTACTGCAGTTTATTGACTTTTTAAATTTCTGTTGTTTTCAGATGTGAAGAGTATTACTCAAATAAAACAACTGTTATATTTCTCAAATTGAAGCTGAAGCTAAATTGGATAAAGTACTATTATTGAAAAAAGTACCCAAATAAAAATACAAGGTACTGATCTCCAAAACCACTGAGTGTTACTCAGTTCCCTATAATTTATCTTTCTCTAATTAAAAACAAAGAAAGAAAGAAAGAAAAGCAGTATGGATCGATATCTGAAAATATCTATAGCATATTTCTCAAACAACACCAGTAAGGTAGTTGCTTATAAATTCAAGTTGTGGATTTACTGAATAATGACTTCTGATTTTCAAAACAGCAACACAGATTAAATGGGTTAAACGGTACTCAAATAAAGCAACATAACAATTAACCCTAAAGTACAAGTACCAAAAAACACAGCTCAATTACACTGATTTGACTATTTCTCTTTCACTATACCCCTGGCTAAACCTGCATATTATATTAAAACTATATAGCGCTGATGCTTAGCTTACCAACAAACACATCAGTTCCTCTTCAATGGACCTTTAACATTTACAACATTTACATGTTAGTAAAATTGCACAGAGCAATTGAAAAATGCATTTTAAATGTTGTAGTAACATATTTCTTTCCACTTTAAGGCAATAAAAATGGCAAGCGGGGATGCCTTCACTCTGAACCTTCTGGCTAAAGTCTTCTTTCTGCTGGGCAAACATGAGATGGCCACGGGGATCTGCAACATGGCGTTAAACGTGCTGCCAGATCCAGAGCTCAACTGGCAGGCTTACTGTACCCATGCTAAGGTAATGCAGCTGGGACTCATGGAATGAACGACACACTAGCAGTATTTGGTCTACCCTCATAAGGAAGAGATGACAGATGCGAAGAGTTAACTCACTGTCATTAATGCATTTTCTCTTTTGATGTGTCAGCTGGTAAAAATCACTGTAAATTATGTTATACCATAAAGAGCTCAATTTTATTAACTGGAATGTCAATGAAATTGTGTTTATGAATGTTTTATCTTCAGATCAACATAATCCTGTATGTCAGAGATCTGGAGAAAGCAAAGCAAGGAAAAGGTGGAATCCCAGACCGACAACACTTAACTGATGCAAGAAAAGACCTGGACAAGGTGCTCGCTGTACATCCATGTCTGAGGACGCATTTAGAGATGGCACAGGTAAGACCGTACAATGATGCAGGTGAATGAGGGTTGATGTTTATAGAGCAACAAGGTTTTGAGATTCATATTTTATCTCATAGGTGTACTACTACATGGGAGTCGATGCACTCCAGGAGACGCTTTTAGTGGATGAGAGTGCAGTAAATAGTGCTTTGGTGAGTCTGTCTCATGCCCTGCAGTTTGAGCTAAGTGACAGCTTGCCAGACCTCCATGTGCTCAGAGGACGCTGCCTCCTCCTGAAGGGCGAGGAGCAGAACGCTGCAGACTGTTTCAAGTTGGCTGTGGAACTGGAGAGGCCGAGGAGTCGAGACGGCACAGCCCTGCGCTGCCTCCTGCAGGCCCTTCTGGCTCTGTTCATGCAGGCGGGCCACAGTCCCAGCCCTGCTATTAACCAACTGGAGCTGTGGGTGCATAAAGCCCAGGAGAAATACCCTCAGGACATAGTGGAAACCGAATTGAGGTGGCTTTACAGGACACACACGGAAGAAGTCACCGAGTTATCGAGGGCTCTGATCAGGGCGGGGCGGCTGGAGCTGGTCAAGAGGCTTCTGGAAACCGTGGTACCTAAACAATTGGCTAAGAAGAAAAAAGTGGCCAGATCTTTCTCATACACATGAAGAATGACTTCAAGTGTAAAAGACAAACCAGGCAAACATTCGTCATTGAATGGCTTGACACCAGGTCACTTGAATCAAAAGCTGCCAATAAGCACTGTAAGTGTTGTGTTTGTCTCTCAGTACTAAAAGGGAGAAATGTAAAGACTGATGCTGTGCCACTGGAGTTTTGTGAACATGTATCCACATATTAGAATAATCATGGTGGTCTTTGGTAAACTTCCTTTTGAGAAATACACCAACATGACTTACCTCTACTTGTAATAATGCTGTTCCATTGATGGCCAGCAGATGGGAGTATAAACCCTATACAACCTTGTTTTTTTGAAAAGGGTTTTTAATGGCCTGATTAAATGATCAGTTGAATTGAACACAATTGTGACTTCTTGCACATACAGTGGAATAGGTTCTTCAATAAATAATTAAATTGAATCATTGAATCATTTTACTGATGCTGATTTGAATATATTTTTCTTTATCTGTTAGTTTTTGAAATTATTTAAGTAATAACGTAAAATCCTTCTTATTGGAAGAAGCTAATATGTTGATGTTCGAAACACAGAAAAGGTTGTCCCAGCAATGGAACATTTCACTGAAAAAATGGTTCAGTCACATTTCTGATAAATCTGAAAAAAGACCTGAAATGCTTAAGAGATGCTTAACTGTGTGAGATTACTGAGTCAATAGCAGTAATCACATTTTCAATTCTGATATTTTTGTGCTACACATAACTTCAGACAAAATGTGCAAATAATTCCTTAAAAGAAAATGCTAAGCTGTAAATGCAGCACAGATGGGCTGTCCTGGTCCTGGAAGGCCACATAGTCCTGTATGTTTTCATTGTCCCCCTGCTCCAAAACACCTGAACTTACTGGATGTATTATGATGAAGCTTTGCAGAAAACCTGCAATCGACAAGACAATAGAATAACCTATAAACTCCAAAATGGTGCTTTTTTTTTTATTGCAAAGAAGTATGAGTTGGGATATTACAAGGAAAAAAAAAACACCTTTCAGGAATTTTTTAATACTTAAACCTTTAGCTTTGATTGCTGCACCACGAGCTGTATAAGCTATTCTAACTTCAATGTGCTCATTTAACGTACATAACCTGTAATATATAAATGATATATAATAGTTAACACATTTTATTTGACAATTTTTACCAGAGTGATACAATTATGTTAGATTGCACTAATAATAGATACCGGTTCTTTTATCAATGCACAGGCCAAGATGAGTTGCATGTGTAAATCATAGGAATATTGTGATAAGATTTTTTGTGAATATTTGAAAGGACTACACTAAACAGGTTTCTGGATTTGACTGCAGCTGTGAAATACAATTACAGAACTCCCCTGCCTCAAGTTCTGTCTTGGAAGCACTGATGGCCAAATGAAGCTTCATGAACCAATTTCTTTTTTTTCTGACTCCACTAGATGATCTCTTTGTTTGAAGCTGGAGTCTGAAAGACTGGCAATGAAGAGCTTTCAAACACGTATTGAACAGCCAGTGCCCTCTTGTGGCTTCAGAAAATAAGTGGTTCATAATGGTTTATTTGACTATGACCAATATTTAACGTATTCAGTGACAAAGTTACTTTTAAGTGTTGTTGCTGTTGTTGTTGCTGTTGCAGACGAGCACATCACTGGTGCAAGAATAAGCCTAACATACCAATTGCATAACATTAAAAAGAGGCTGCATTGCAATAATGTACTTACACATTTGTTTAATGTGGTCAGGATTGCAGTTAACTGGATAACTCATTCCTTGGCTGATATTTCGCTTCATTATCTACAGTTCAACTTTGCCACATTTCATATTGTAAATTCACTTATTGTCACAAATCATGGGGGATTTTTTTTTAGTCATGAAAGTTGACCTCCCTCAGCACAAGGACCTCTTGTCTATGATACTGGTATGTCACAACTGAAGAGTTGAAAGGTCTTTTCATTATGATGACAGGTTGCCAGTTTGACAAGTTATTACCTTTATTACCTCATTAGTCAGGCAGGATCACCGATTTCCTGCGATGTATATTGCGAATTAATCACTCTTCAGGTTTATGCCCAGATAAAATAACAAGAAACAAAGAGGTGGTGGTTGTTTTCGAAAAAATGTTTCTTTATTAGTTCATTTGTTATATTTTAAATGTCAATGCAAGCAGTTACTGAGAAAAGAAATAATAAAAATGAAGAAGCGGCCTTAAAAACAGCTGAGACAAAAACCATGCCGGCATGCCTATAGACAAGGTATGGATTTCTACTTTCTTCAGATTTAGGAGTATCTGCATCAATGACTGCAATATTTTGACATAAGTAATGAAACATTTATTAGGTAAGTAGAATTGCGTTTTAACACACTGTTATCAAATAGTCGAAACGACACAAAAAACACTTTTAAAAAAAGACTAAACGATTTTTAATATTAATATTAATATGAAATCACACCAAACCAATTTTAAAGTCAGCAATACCAAAATAAAGGAAAATTTATTTCAGGGTATTCATTAAAACTAGATTTTATATCAATATCTTTCTTAATTATCTCTTTTATAGCAAGACCAATAATGAATTAATCAAATATTAGAAGGAAGGCTAAATATTTCCCATGGTATATAATCCAAAAAACATACAACATATTACCCAAACAATAAACAGAGCTCACGACGCATTATTTAATAGCAGTGGTGTTGCTTAAAGTTATGCGTACACTCTCAAATTTACATCAATATAGCAAAAATAAACTTCATCCAAAACATAGACAAGTCATAAATCGTACTTCATACATCCATCTCACCACACCCCTCTTTTTTATGTATCTTTTTTTAATTATTACTTTTCCTTTCTTCTGAAAAGAGGAAAACTACTGCTTTAAAATGTATTTTGAGTTCTCCAGTTTCCCTGTTAACTGGTGACTCACTTCCATTAGGGTCCTCTTAACTAGAAGTAACATTGATGGTCTGAAACTTCCCTGGAGGGGGCGTCTGCAACCTGTGATCACTGTCAGTGTCACTGTCAGTTAAAAAAAAGGGGGGGGGGGGGGCTTTCTGTTGGGTTTTCAAGATCTGCTGTTACTTGCAACAACAAGGGATATTAAAGGAAGTTGGTCACGAGTTAACAGGGAAAACAGTAAACCTAGAACACTACTCACTGCAACTAATGTTTAGCCAATTGTTTCTAGGAAGGTCTACAATTACATGGTCACTAGTGCTGCTTTACATGTTGTCTGATTGCATATATATATATATATATATATATATATATATATATATATATATATATATATATATATATATTCTGTGTGGTGATTGATTGTATCATGATTGTTGTTCCTTTCTGTTAAGACACTTGACACTTGAGTCAAGCATTGATAAATCATCCTTCAGTAACCTGGAGTGGAATATTTAACAGAAAAGAGAGCTGCTCTATAATGGAGACCCATAACAAACGGAAGTGCGCTTCAGTTTCAAGACAATTGTTTTGCTTAAAGGTTAATTACCAGTGACACCTGCTGCTAAAAGTAAATCATGACAGTCACATCGCCCAAAGAGATTAAGAACAAAACTGGCTGTATATACAAATATTCAAATACAAATATAGTTTAAGCAATAATATTAATATAGTTTAAACAATAACAGTAAAGTCTGTTGTAGTTTACCCAACTCCCCCATTTTTAGCCCTTTTCTTCCAATGGAACCTGCTCTCAGTTTGATCCCCACTTGTTGTGCTTTTCTTTATATCGTATGTTATATATTCAATCATATTTGCCGAGTATGATTATGTTTGGCACACTGCAGACCATAAATATAGTCTTTAACCAGTGGCAGAGCCTAACAAAGGTTTGTTTTATAGCTCACACTTATACAGAGCAGACGAAATTATATTTATGCTTGTCACCTTTTCTGATCAATGTGTATTTTCCCTCTTTACTCATGGCCACAACTGTATCACATTGTTTTTCTCCTTGGAACAAGTTGTCATCGCTGACCATGTCGTTGAGCCAAAACCACAAATCAAGAGGACAGCTGTACTGCAGTCCCAGCCATATGTCAGTGTCGGCTTCCTTGGCCTTCTCCTGAATCCAGCTCTGGTCCTCAAGGGTGATGATGGAGACGAGGTCAGAGTGGTTCTTTCTGCAGTACCCGAGGGCAGCATCCCACTCCTTTTTTTGCTTTATCAGTACTACGTTTTCTGTAAAAACAAGATTTTGAGTTGAAAGACAAAAATAGACTTGGTCCACTGCAAGACAAAAGTTGGACTGATTTAGCAAGTTAATCAAAAGACATCCAAGCTATTGTTGTTCACTTCAGCTTTGGCTAAAACAACACAGGAAAACAAGTTAACTACTTTCCTCATGCCAGACGTATAAGTGCATAACCACGTAAATCTCATCTTAATACCGAAAGCCACTAAAAGTAGATGAAATAGACAAATCAATTGTCACTGAAGAATTGAAGATGAAAAAAACCTATTGATGCATGATGTACAGGTAGTCTTGGTTATATGACCATAACTTACTCCCACTATGAAGTTGGAACTAGAAAACAGCAATTCCATGACCCCTCGGGCGTTACAATATTATATTAGCCACAAGAGTCACTTTATACAGCAGGAGTGTGAAAAATGTGGCCTGTGGGCCCAAACCAGTCCACAAGAGGCTCCGGTCCAGCCACCAAACCACCAAGCAGATACTCAAATCTCAAAGAAAAAAACAAAAAGATTTTCTTTTAACAAATTTCTTAAGAGTAGCATGCATAACACTGAGGCCCAAGCTGAGATATCAGCATGAAGGAAAACAAGCTCATTGTTCAAAGGCGTGTTGTCATGACAGGGTGAGTTTGTAAAAACGTGTATACTGCAAATGCTATACAACATTTAGACATTGTATTGTACAGTATTGTACACCATAGCGTATCAATAAAATTGGATTTGCATTGAGATTGTAGTAATTCTTTTGCAAAAATAAAAAAAAATTTTCAACAGTCTGCGCAACAATGACTAACTTTAAAGTTTAAACTGAAAAGTTATGACGCTATTTTGTCGGAATTTATGTGATCCCTGAACTAAAACATGTTTTATATCTCTGTTATTGAGGCTTTGATTGGTAAGCAAATAAAAATAACCCATGCTGTCCAACATCAAAACTTATACATACTCTAAATGGACCATTTGAAATCAAACTCACCTTTGTAGCAGATGAAAGGTTTCCTCTCATCACAGGTTGTGGCTTTCCATTTACCGGAATTATTTAGCAAACTCACAGCACATGTCCCATGAGTTCCACTTTCTGTTTTTCCCCCAAATGTTGCCCAGTGTCTGTAAGAGGAGCTACTGTTGTCTGACCATCTCCAGCTGTCTTTGAAAAGGCCAATCCAATGATTTAAGGAGTTAACCTGAACTTTGCTGAACTGTGTTAAGCCACTGGCCAAGTCTGAGTGGTGACTTCTGCAGTAGTTCTGAGCATCAGGCCATGATTTAGATTCATTATAAAGACTTACGTTGTTATTTCTTTCTGTGGAATAAACAGACACATATATATAAAATGTACAAATATTGCAATAAAAAATATAAAATAAATGGAAAGCAGGCGAAGCATGGGACATTGATGATGATTCAATGATTTTCTTTTTCCATAATAGTCAATTATTTGATTACTGGCTCATTACTTATGTGAAATTAAAGATGCTTCCAGAATTCATTGATTGATGAAAGGCTTATTTATTATCATCAAACTTTCTTAAAAAACAAACAAACAAACAAACAAACAAAAAACCTTTTGAAAATCCAAATTGTGATCATGATCTCAGTGAAGTTTTACAAGGTTGGGAAATTGTTACTCCCCTGAAAAAAAGTCTAATAACATTGTCTAAAAAGTACTTCATCGTGGAAATAATCACTATCACATCCACACAAAGTGTCACAGACACTTCTTATGTTCTCTACTTTTGTTACTGCTAAAGAATTATTTCATGATGGTTCGATTCCTTTATAGCTGTAAATGTGACTTGTTCTGTTGTTCTCAGAGGTGTATTCAAGTTTACCTTCTACCTATTTACAAGTGAAAAAGTAATCAAATGCATTTCAACACTACTCAAACTTAGTTACTTTTTAAACCGTATTTAATTTCATCAAGTGTTTTTTTAATTATTATTATTATTATTATTATTATTATTATTATTATTATTATTGTTGTTGTTATTTCAGACAACCTGTGTGGCATACCTGCTCCTTGTTACCTCAGATTAGATAATGCAATAGTTAGAAATAAGACGCATGGGTGAAAATGTTCAAAATCACATTTCTCAGACAGCTAAATATAGTGAAATAAAACAAATATAGACAAATAGCTGGAATTAACAGTTACAATTGTGAAATTATTGGCCACAAAAATGAAGGCTTGTGTTTTCATGAAGTGGGCATAGATGATTGTATTATTTTATAAGGATGTAATGTGGTGTAAACTCTACATAAGTAAAATTGCATACTTGGAAGAAAATACTCAAAGTTAAAGTAACCCAAATTATTACTCAATAAGTAAAGTATGCATAATTACATCCATACACGCAAATGCATCATCACGAGTTAAGAAAAAAAAAATCTTCAGGTATCATTAAGCAACATTCAACTTTTTAGATCATTTGCTCTTAAAGATGTATCAAGTAGGCTGAACATATGTCAAATTTGAGTGTATCCTGCATACATGATCAAAAATTCTCACCATTGTAGCAGATAAATGTATGGTTTTGCTGACATTCTAGTTCCTTCAAGCCTTGTTTATCGCCGTCGTGACCCAGGCGCCCACAGTTCTCATGAGGTTTGTCTTCTGGTTGATTATTTTCCCAGGGCACATCTGACTCCACCCCAGGCTGAGACCATTTCCACGTCCCGTTTTGATGTGACTTGTTATACAGCCCAATCCAAGCTTCATCTTCATCTTTGTCTTTTAGTTTGTTTTGTAGTTTCTTCATAAATCTCACATTAGGCACTGAGGCCAGGTCCGTGTAGTTTTCTTTACAGTAGGCTCTGGCTTCACACCAAGTTTTCTTGCTGTCAATAAATATGTATTGATGAACTTCACATATAAGAAAAGAAAATTGGCCTAATGGGGAAAGAATGCAGATAAAATCCATTAATTACATTATGCCCTTTTTTTTTTTAATTCTTGTTATCAAATGTGTAGTGAAGCAACCAATCCAACTCTTATCCAGATTAAACTGCTTCTACTTTAGCTATTCAAAGTATTCAGATTGTTGTGCTGGCAGCGTGATCTACTTACCCATCAGAATGAGTTGGAACAGCTGACTCTGCATCTTTGGTCTGTTCTATGAAAATACATTTAAAATAACATTATTTTAACAGTTGGTCTCTGCTTTATATAAAACTTGATACGTTTCCCAGAACCATTCTGGGATTGCTCCTCAGCCTTTTCAAAGGACATAGAAGATCTGTAAAGAAGATACTTTTGAAACATACTGGTTCAGAAGGAAATGAACAATATGAAAACCAAGAAATCAAGAACAGCTCTGTGCTATTGTCAGTAAGTTGTTCCAATGAGCATTTGTAAAAACTCCTAACAAACAGGAAATGCAGCAAATGTTGCCTGTGTTCAGAACTGACCATTTAAACAAGAGGCAAAAGTTTAAACTTACATCAGTTATGTTTTTTCCTTTTCCTTGCTTCCCTTTGATGTCTGTCGTAAATAAACACTGCGTTCAACAAGCTAAAAGGCTCAAGCTAAAAAGTTACTTTTATACCACTTTGTGGCTGAATTTTAATATTCAAATGAGAAGCTTCCTAATCTGAGAGGAGAGAGTTGCACTCTTGATCCTCAACACCAGACGGAAAACTAAAAACAAACCGAACAATTAATTTGTAAAATTACTAAAGATAAATATAATAAACACACGACGGCTTACATTGGGAGGCGATACGGTGTGCTGTCACACCTTTTATTTAGATTTTTTAATACTTCATTAACAAGACAAATTGATTTAATTTCTATTTGTGATAGAGCTCAAAGTGTCATTTGCTAATCAAGTGAATATATTCCCAAAGCGCCTTCCGTTTTGAAGATGAATGTCAGGTGCAGCTTGTACCAATGTGACAACCATCCCCATTTGTGTTTGAAAACATGTCAATTCCAGAGCAATTCAACATCGTAACGCACTTACTGCAAGTAAACAATTGCCTTGTGAAAAAAATGTGCTTTCAACACACCGAAACTCTACTTAAATCAACAATGATAAAAGTAACAATAAGGCAGATCCAACTACTTGCTAATCCACAGTCAGTCAGAGCTTAACAGATATACGAAGGCAGTCAGGAGGGTCGTCCCTGTGACCCGCTGCTTGAGACACACTGCAGCCTTTTACTCGCGATAACCAGTTACTTGCTGCTGAACTGTTGATGTAAGTTAATTCTCACCAAATTATTCAAAATTGTATATTCCACCCAAAGTGTTTAAGAAGAAAAACAGACCAAGAAAGAGAAATATAAAAGAAATATAAAAGAAAGCCTATTAATCGCATATCATTACAACTCTTAGTTATTCTTGTATCCAGTCATGGTGTAGTTCAATCTTAGTTCTTCTCAAGCTGTACAGTCAACAATATGACTGTGACTTGAAATAGCATGAGGTGCCACAGGGACTATTCTTTTATTTGAGTTGAATTGATCAGTCATGTTGAAATATGACAGCTTTTGCTTTGTTTGTTCATGAGCAACAACAGAACCTTTCTCAACATTACAAAAGTCTGAATGAAGATTGAACTACCATAAATTGATATGTCAAAAACACCTTTTCAATGTTCCAATGAAACACATACTTGAGAAAAGAATAGAATAGAATAGAATAGAATAGAATAGAAATTATTTGTAGCATTGCTCCACGTAGAAAAGCACAGATACAATATATAGAATAAAGTTAAAATATAGATAAAACAGAATGAATATTTAAGACGTAAGAATAGATATTAATATGTAGGCTAAATCAATGGTGACTGGTATATGAATAGTGAATTACATTTACACAACAAACAAGGAGGAATTTTAGGTTCTTGCGTCTTCTGATGCGCTCTGCGCTGCTGCACTTTGACGATATCAATATGTTGCTGAAGGAGTTCCTGCTGTTGACCAGGACAACCAGGATGAGAAGCAAGTTCTCATATGATACTTTAAAAATAGTGTTAATTTATTTGATGTTCCTGGACATTGGGATGTTCAATGTTCCTCTTTGCCTTCGTAGCCAAATTTTGATAGCGATCTGTTTTTCTCTTTTCATACACTGGAACTCATTCACACACTGTGGTTATTCAGTGAAGGGGAAAAGGGAAGTAAACAGGCAAATCATGCAGTGCAGATATGGCTCTGACAGCATGCCTCAGTCCTCCAGACGGATCTGCTGTCAGACGCTTGGAACTCATCTCCATGAGGTTGCTGTCATGTTAGAGACTAATTGAGTATCTGTGTTTATTACCAGTACAACAGGTGTTCTTAATGTTTTCTCTTTTTATTTTTTACTCTCAATTATGTAATGTAATAAACTCAGAAAGTACATTTTTGGGATGTGTTCAGTGTAAAAATGACAAATACAAATTTTCAACATCCCATGGAATTCAATTCATAGGATTTAGGTTGACTTGAACTGCACTGACAACAATCACATAAGTCTATAAAGGCTAAAACTGATTTTGATGAATGTGCACAGAAAAGCGAAGGTTCAATTTACATTTAATCAAATTATCAAATACATGGCATCTGCAAAATGATCCACTACATTCTCAATCGTATGTGTGTTGCAATGACCTTTCGGCAAGGCAACATTTTTACATATCTAAGATCTTGCATGTGCCAGAACTGTGCTTGAAAAAAGGAGGCAGGTGTTTTCTTTCTCTCTCTTTTTTTTTTCTTTTTATATCGGACAGTGCTTCATTGTTGGGATGACAACACCGTGAAGTTGTTGTAAAAGCGGTAACTTGAAAAGTGCACATTGATCACTCCCTGAAATGCCATTTAAATATGGATTTAAACACATTTCTTTAAGAATGATGATTGTAGATTTGATCACAGTTTTGAAAATGTCAAAATTGGAGAAATGGTTACCACCCTCACTTCATGAAGGTCCATGTTTGAGTTTGGACTGGAAGCTTTCCTCATGGATTTTATATGTTCTCCCAGTGTGTACCTACTCAGAGGGCAGCCTGCCTTTCATCCATCAAGTACAAGTAGATGTAGAGGACATGACTTGAAGGGTTTGAATGTCTTCGTGGTTTGAAGATTGGAGAGAAATAAATACCACAACTACTCATATCGTGCCATCATGCTCGAGCTCTTGAGTATCAATGGAAAGCACACGTTCAAATATAAGACTATATTGCTTTGTTATAATATTTCCTGACTTCTGCGGTTCACGATTTTGTTTGGTTTCGTTTTTTTGTTATTTTTGTTGTTGTTGTTTTGTGTGTGTGTGTGTGTGTGTGTGTGTGTGTAGGGGGTGGGGGGGGGGGGGGGGGGTGTAAATCATCTTTTTATATTTTTGGCAGCAATAATATTTTGCCATCTGGAGCATTGCAAAAACGTAGGTGTGTTCATGGAGCAGAAAAATCATATCAACCACAAGACTGTCAATGAGAGGCAGTCAGATCAGCAGAATTATCTTCCATAAAAGAAAGATGGCATTTTCTAAAACCTTGCGCCTACACATTGACCACACCTGGATCAGTGTACACAAACGAACATACCTTTCTCATTGTATTTTGTTGTTTTAACCTCTCTTTACAAATGAATACAGGTTCTGCAGCATAGTTTTATCCCCGTTTCTGAACTATGCAGAAGATGCCACTCCTCCTACAAGGCATCTTTGCCTTGTAGCTTTGTGAGGTGACAACAAGGATCCCTGCTTCATCAGGTAGGTTATCTTTATTTGTCAGAAAAAATGAACATTCCATTGACTTTTTAATTACAATCACAGGCTTCTGAATATCAAATACATTTTTACTAATAATCTTGGAAAAAGGAACTGAGATTACAGCATTGGTGCTGAAACTATGACATGTCATGCAGCATCATAAAACATATACCTTGGCAGTTAGATCCATTTTATTTTTCTAAATGGTCTATGACTCTGAAAAGTAATGGCTTGTGGTTTAATGTGCACAGGAGATGGTACAGGGCCTGCAGAGCAGTAGTTGTGTATTTTAATGGTTAATGACAAACAGTACATTTGACCACACATGCTAGTTTGCTAGCACAGTTAGGGAGAAGTCTGTAGATAATGTTTCACTGGGATATTACTGTTGTTGTTGTCATTGTTTTTTGATTTGTCTTTATTGTTTTATTATTACTTTAAAATGTGAAGCACATTGGTCAACCTTGGTTGTTGTGTTAAAATGTGCTATACAAAAAAAAGTTGGATTGGATTGGATTGGATAATTATATTCAAGCAATTTATAGATACAGCTTTTATTTGTCACGTTTGCATCCAAATGTATCTTTCTTTTTTCAGAAACTAAGTGGGTGCTTCATTTACAAAATCAGTGGCACAGGCATATGAACAGAAATATGTACACACCCTGCTGCTCTCCACTGGTCCTGAGTCATTTAAACCAGGGAGCTTATATGACTCATATGAAATGCTCTTTATGTGCACTGGGAGAGACTAATCAGGACTGGTATGAACCTCCATGAACTCACAAGATAGAGAGATACAGTGAAAGAAAGCAAAACGTTAAATAATTGATTAAAAAATGAGTTTGTTTTTCCAGTGACATTACTACAAGTAATGCCGAATGAGTTGCAGACCAGTGTGTAACCTGTAATCAGAATCTTAAGAAGAACTCAATAAATCAAACAAATCAAACAAAACAGAAGAATATTCCAACGACATAAAGAGATTTTTTTTTTTTTTTATGTATTTCTTGTTGTCTTACGGCTGCTCCATAGCAGGACTACAATTAAATGATTCACATGTTTCATTTTGCACAAGATGTGTTTCATTCCAAATTGTAAGACCTACTTTTATCAACGCACAACAGTCATTTCACAATTTCAGAGCCATTTTTGTGAAATGTAAACGTTTTGCTGTAGACAAACGTCGGAATTAGACAACTTGGAGTGAGCCTGAATAAGTTATTTGACATTCTGATCATCTTCCAATTCACAAGTTGAACCTATTTGCTTTGTTCATGTGTTGAAGATGGACAAGGCCACTGGTAAAGCGCCTCGTAAAGCCGCCACCCTTTTTGGGGCTTTTGACTATTGTTTTGAGGTGAACTGATGTGACATGATTATGGCTATCATTCGATGAAGGCTATAGCTATAGAATGATTGCCCACCGTGGGTTTTTGTTTGAACTTTCAGGATGATTGATTAAAAAAGAAAAGAAAGAAAAAGCAGAACACTGCTCCATCAACAAGAGAGTGACAATTAAAGTTGCCAGCCGTTTAAACCCATTTTGATTTGTATGTGTTAACAGGTTGTTGAGCCGCAGTCTGTGGATATTTCCGTGGTCCCCATGTCGACACATCATCTGACCGACTGGAACACAGGCCTCTTCGGCTGCTGTGAAGACGTGAGCTCCTGTAAGAATCTGTAACATAATCTGAACGGCTGCTTTTGCACAACTCAGTTATTCCTGTTCAAACAAGAAAAATGCCCATCAGCAATCTAAAACCACATGTAATACCAACAGTAACAATAACAACAACAACAAAAAACCTTGTCATTATTCAGGCTGCTATGGGTTCTGGTGCTGTCCCTGCCTTGCCTGCTCGGTTGCTGGAAAGTTTGGGGAGAACCGCTGCCTTCCATTATGTGACATCTGCAGCCCCGCAGTGGTCTCAGCCTTTGGAATACCTCTGTTTACACCTCCTGCTGTTCTGGCTCTGAGGGTTGGCATTCGACACAAATATGGCATCAAGGTAAGCCACTTGTACAAACTGCAAGGCATTTCATTTCTTCAGCGCCTGAGTTAACCTGAAAATAGTTTGTGCTTCGGTCAATTCTTTGAAGACAGGCAGTGGACAGAATGGCTTACGAGCACAAGCAGTTCGATTAATAAGTGGGTTGATTGATGTAGTTGGCACTGTGTTTTTTGTAGTAAAACGAGAACTTTTAACTTTCCCATGTTAAAACTCTGTCACATATAACAGCGCTCAACACTTACAGTTTTACAAAGTCTCATGAAGGCCCCATTAGCTTATAGCCACAAACAACAGGATGTCAAAGCCAGTATTTTACAACTATACACACTTTACCAATGTTAGTGTATAATTAAATAGTGATTTTCCACTGCTTGAGCAGTACCCTCACCCATTCACACTAACAATCACACAAACACACTCACGAAGGTGGCTATTTAGGGTTCACCATCTTGCTCAAGGACACCTCGACATGAGGAGAGAGGGAATCAAACCTGCAGTGTTCCCACTGAGAGACGACCAGTCTACCCACTGAGCCACAGTCACCCCAGTTATTCGTTCATTATCAACTATTATACATTTCAGCACATAGAGATTATTTGTCACATTGGTCCTCTGTGACTTTAACACCAAGCGAGTCTTAATATGAGGAATTCAAAAGATATACTCCCCCTATTTTGAATTGAGATGTACTGGGTTTTAAGATGCACATATAGGACCGAGTTAAACATTCAAATATACGTACTTTGCAATGGGTATACCTGCACAATGACCATGACTGAATATTTCTTCTCTTTAGGGTTCTCTCTGCAACGACATTGCCACCTCATGTGTCTGTTTGTGGTGCTCCTGGTGTCAGATGCATCGCGAGTTAAGATTTCGCAAGAAAAATCCCAATGTTGTCAACATGCAGCCCGGTCCAGTGGGGAAGTAATGATGATTGCGAAAACCTTTCTGTCCTGCTGGGTTCAAGTCCAAATCTGGGGTTTTGTGACTTCATCTTGAGCTGAATGAGCACGGTACTTATTTGAGTTCACTGTCCTGATTGCTATTCCCTAAAACTATTGCTTATTGTTCTACAAAATGGTACAATGATGATTATCATGGTATGCTATGTTGGAAGTGGAGCGGTAGTTTCTGTCCTCATCAGCATGACCTACTACTATTAAGATGAAAACTCTAATAATTCAGACGGTCTTTAGATCTATCCTCTTTATATACTGCAATCCATGATGAAAAATAAACCCATGAAACATGAAAAAAAAAAGACAAACGACATACATTTTTGAAGACAATCTGTGTGGATTGTATTTCAACATCTTCACAACTGAAATCACACAGAACGTGTCATCAAATTATATATTCAAACTGAAAAAAATGTTTTCTTCCTGCAGGAGGTGAGTGGGAGTTTTCTGTATTAAATTCAGTGTTTCATGTGCAAACTTTTAATTGAATAATTGTAATTGATAATGTTAATGATATCACTGCCACTTTTTGCTTGCACCTTTTGCAGTCCTCTTTAACTGAATGCAAAATCCAATTAAAAAAATATAATATATTTTCATGCTGAGAGTTTTCTTGTCTGGTGTCTATATGATGTTTTCATGTCAATGATATTTTCCATGACAATTTTTTTACATACTTTTAAACAATACTTAATAATTAACTATCTTCTGAGTTTATTACAAAAGCAATCTAAATATATTTCCTCGATGATCACTTCTGCATGTGTAAATGTTATAGATTGAGATTTTTCGGACACTTAAAAATTGATGAAATACTTTTGAAACTTTTTTACAAACAAACCTTGAATGAAACATGCTAACAACAATAAATAACGACTCCATCTATCCTCTATAGCAGTGTTTTTCAACCACTGTGCCCGCGTGTGTCGTGGGAAATGATCCAATTTCACATTTTTTCTAAAAAAAACATTTACTCTCACAGCCAAATGCTCTGAATCGAAATTCTATTCTGCCAGCTGAACACCAAAGGCTTTTATTTTGACATGAAAACTCGTAACCCGAACTTCATAACAGGATGACACTCCACGCAACACATTTCTCACTCATGGTTGCACACCAATATTTAACAAACCAAACCAAACTAGACGAAATAATTAACTACAACTCGTAACATAAACAACCCACCAATGCCTATCCCAAACCAAAGACAAAAGAAAATAAAAACTCTTTTTTTCCCCCCACACCTGAAAAATGAATTTTTACCTCAGTTGGTTAGAGTGTTGCGCCAATGAGGCCAAGGTCGTGGGTTCGATCCCCATTACAGGCCACACAGTTTTTTGCCCCAAATAGAGAAATTCGCTTCAATAAGCGATACGTGCAGCTAAAAAGCACTGCCTTCTTTAAACTTAACCAAAACTAGATAAAGACTAGATCAGTGTTTTTCAACCACTGTGCCGCGAGATATAGTCAGGTGTGCCGTTTCATCAAAAACCCGACTTCTTCTGGACTAGTTTGAGTAAAAATTGGGTTTTACACCTTCGTCATTACGTAAGAACGTGGTACGAAAGCAGGTTAAAGCATTAAAAAAAGAAGTGAATTTCTCTATTTGGGGCAAAAAACTGTGTGGCCCGTAACGGGGATCGAACCCACGACCTTGGCCTTATTAGCACAACGCTCTAACCAACTGAGCTAAAAATTCATTTTTCAGGTGTGGAAAAAAAAAGAGTTTTTATTTTCTTTTGTCTTCGGCTTGGAATATGCATTGGTGGGTTGTTTATATTACAATACTCTTCACCACTAGATGGCAGCACAGAACGTTGCCGGTGAAATGAAACTTAACAGACGTCAGTCTGGTTAATCTCCACCTGGCTGCTCCCATCTTGTATCAAAGTACTGTGTCAGTGACAGTGATGGATAAGTTTTTGAAAAGGAAGAATCGAACCAGGATATCAGCTCTGTGTTCATCCATCAGGTCCAGGTTTCACACTGAGTGAGTACAAATAAAAAAAAGAAATTGGGAAATACTTTTTTCTGTATTTATTTGATTCCTGTTGATAAAGCATTGATGAGAATGACTTTATATTGTTAATAGAGGCTACAGAGTTTAAAATGTTAACATTTTCGGTTGGTGGTGTGCCTCGAGATTTTACCAAAGAAAAAAGTGTGCCTTGGCTCAAAAGAGGTTGAAAAACACTGCTCTATAGCACTTTATTACATCCTCAGCTGACATAACATTTATCTGTATATCTTTTCACAAGATTATGTCAGTCGAGCACACCACCACCGGGTTTCCCCACAGAGGCACGGAGTCAGGCGTTCCAGAGACTATTATCAATCTAACCAAACACCAAAATAGACACACGCCCAAGACACCACTGCCTCATTCAGGCTCCTCTCTGAGTGTGTGTTCACTCCCACCTGTGAGCCCAGTAGCTCCTCCTTTATAGGCAGAGAGGTGATGCAGCACACCTGATTCACATCCGGGACTTAATCACCTCTCTAGCACAGTCATTAATGCATGTTTTTGCATCATGTGAGGAAACTAGGTTACCGAGAGAAAACAGTCAAACCCAAGAACACGCAAACTCTACACAGAAACGCCCAGTGAGATCTCAAACCCATGATATTCCTGCTATGTGACAAGAAACGTATACACAATTAAGCAAGAGTTATCATTATTAGAATGTGTAAAGTCTTATGTACTTCAATTCAGATGGAAAAAATAAAAAGTCACCAGGGACAAAAATACCATTTGAAACCATCGTTTATAGGCCACAACAGACTGCAATATTTGGCCATCCAAGGTGAACGACTGGTGGCGATATCGTTGGTCTTGGCTCTAAATCTGTAGTCCTATGGTGGCCCTGAAGTGCAAACCACAACAACAAATCACTAAACACAACAACAAATTGGTTGTGGTTGGCACTTCAGGGCCACCGTAGTAGTCCTACAGTGCAGGTGTGACCGGTTCAAGGACGGCTGTTATCATGGTCTTGCAACCTGCGATCTCCACACAGAAAACGTCATGTTGTGGCCTAAAGTTTATGAGATTCGTGTTGTACAGTGTGGCTAGCTGTGAACTTATAAGATTGTTAAAAATCACACAATCTTGAGGAGCCTTTAGATGTAACTCAGGTATTTCATGTATGATATAATGTTGGATTGCACATCCCCAATAGCAACCAGAGTGGATTGGGGTAAGCGAATTCGAAACGGGCTACAGGAAAAGCTCGAACTGTTTCAGACTCTTGCTTCAAGCCAAGACTGCCATCTGGTGGAGTCAGAAAATAAAGTGAATAGTTGATGAAGCTTCATTGAAGCTTGGTTTGGTCATCCCTCCATACAGCAGAGGGTAGTGCAAGTTGTTGTTTTGATGTGGTACAAGGTTTCAAACCCAAACATTGATGAAACAGGTTAAAAACAAACTTTTCAAATAAGCATTTGTGTCTCTAGCATTTCAAATTTGAGTGGATGATTAGTGGACTGCATGGTGGCGTCCCACAGTCTTCCAATGACTTGTTGTTGTTGTTGTTGTTGTTGTTGTTGTTGTTTGTTTCTCTGGTTACCACAAAGCAATACTGCACACACTCCCCTAATTAGTCATCAGTGGTATTACTGGCTCCGCCCCTACCCGTCTGTATATTTGATGACAAACTGTCTGTCTGTCTGTCTGTCTGTCTGTCTGTCTGTCTGTCTGTCTGTCTGTCTGTCTGTCTGTCTGTCTATCTATCTATCTATCTAAGGTGGGGAAATACCTTGTAGGGGGATTTCCAGTGAAACATTACAAGAGAATAAAGCAAAACAACAAATGAGATCACCTGCTAGCTCAGTCCTTGCACATTAAATCAACCTGTTCCTTGACACGTCAATGCAAACTCCATAATTTATCAGGCGTGTCTGCTTATTAATTATAACCTCCAATCACTGGCTTCTGTTGTCGGTATGACACAGCTGTTTTACTTCCTCGTATCAAAACCTACATGTACTAAATGACAGAAACCCTGATGTCCAAGCAATGAGGTAATGAATTGCCATAAATATACCAATGTACCTGTGTGGATCTGTCCAGATTGCATAGTCTCCTTGTAGTTTTTATTTACACCACAATGCTCAAGGTATCCAACTCTCCTATCTATTATTTCTGACAGATGACCTGTTGGTTTTTCCCTGAATTCTCTTGTGCCTTGCCAAGACTTGATGCGCATCAACTCCAGTGGTGTGCAAGTGTGAAGTTTCTACACTGAACAAGAATAAAAACATGAGCTGAACTCAAATATCTAAGTCTTTTTCTTTCGACACAAAACACCGATTTATCCCAAATATTGTTCATAATTGTGTCTAAATCTGTGTTTGTCAACCTCCTCCTTTGCCCAGAGCAACCTCACAGGTTGGCATGTCGAGATGCTGATTATACAGGATCTTAATATCCCAGGGGTCCAGAAGGGGTCAGAAAGTGGGTCAGTATCTGGTCTGGCCACCATTTGTCTCACACCAGTTCAACACATCTTCTTCACAACACCTTGATCAGGTTATTGATTATGAACTGTGGGATGACTGTGCCTCATTCCTCTGCAGTGGCTGTAGAAAGTTGCTGGATATTAGCAGGAACTAGAACATTAACTGCTCACTAACGCAGATTTCCACATTCGTGAACTATATTTGAGAGGAGTAGGCCTTTTGTATGCATAAGTAAAACGTCTGAGATCTTTGAGTTCACCTCGAGAAACATGGACGCAAAATACACGTTGCTTTTATATTTTTGAACAGCATCTCTAGTCTTTCACAGGTTATGTAGTTTTCCAGGTTTGTTTAATAGCATCATTGAAACTTGTGAGATGAGCCCATGTTTTCTTATGCACAGCCAATTTAAAGATGATTGATGATAGATGATTGTCACCAAATACAGTGGTGACACGGTACCTTCAGTCATGTTTTCCAGGGAGCATGCAAGAGTCATCTCACTTGAGGGACTGCCCATTTCAGGTTTGTCAAGTTCTTAAATGTGTTTAGCTCAATGATACTCAAAAGAAGCCACACTTGATGACTGAGAACTCATTCCATGAAATCAGCTGACGTGTTGACAAGGTGTCTACATACAGAAGGTAAGAAAAATCGAGTTTCACATCTTTATCTTTTATCTTTTCATCTTTTATCTTTAGAAAAAAAAATTGAATGTTTGCCATCAGTCAGTTTACTGTCAAATTTCGTGAAAATTTAAGGTGATAAATTTTGACTTGGTTTAAGGCCATGTGCGCAGAAGTAGTTTCACACTAAGGAATGGGCCTCCCGAAACAAAAATAAATCAATAAATATTAGTAAAAATACTATGTGTGTGTGTGTGTGTGTGTGTGTGTGTGTGTGTGTGTGTGTGTGTGTGTGTGTGTGTGTGTGTGTGTGTGTGTGTGTGTGTGTGTGTGTGTGTGTGTGTGTGTGTGTGTGTGTGTGTGTGTGTGTGTGTGTGTGTGTGTTAATTCAGCTCTCTGAGTTTCCCTCATTTCAAAATATTGTAACTGGTAAAAACATGCTACGAGTGAAAAATGTAAGATTAACAACAACAACAACAACAAGCTTCCTGTTTTATCATTTGATGGTTTTGTCCCAAAAGAAAATCCAAAATATCATTCGATCGTCGACTGTGGCAAATGTCCCCTGTAATGTTGTACTTTTCTGCTCTGTTCATTTCAATGGTAAATTGTGAAATTTGTGAACTGATTTTACAGCATAATTCTCAGTTATCGGTGATCAAGTTTATACAATGGTGGACAGACCCCTGACTAACTGGAATTCTGGCATCTGTGACTGCTTTGAAGATGCCAGCACATGTAAGAATAACACTTTTGTTTTAGTTATTTTTAGTTGTTTTTTTTTACTTTATACAATGGTATAATCTTTTTCAAAAAGGTACATCACTCCTCTCTTTGCCTTTGTCTACTTGATAGGCTGTTATGGATTCTGGTGCTGCCCATGCTTGGCCTGCACAGTGTCTAGTAAATTCGGAGAGAACAGATGTCTCCCTTTATGCGACATATTTTCTCCCGGAATACTTGCTGTCTTTGGAATACCTCTGATCGCCCCTCCTGCCGTCTTGTCGTTGAGGGCTGCCATGCGAAACCGATACAACATCAAGGTGAGTTGCACTGGATGTTGACCAACAAAAGAATGTTGTCGTGTACGAACCAGTGAGTCAGTCATCGCTTTCTATTTGCTTCCCTTCCCTGCAGGGCTCACTTTGTAAGGACATTGCAGTTTCCTGTTTCTGTCCCTATTGCGCTTGGTGTCAGTTGCATCGAGAGCTAAAAGAGCGAAGAAAAGCCCCTATTATCATCAATGTACAGTCTCCTCA
This sequence comes from Blennius ocellaris, assembly GCF_963422515.1. Lineage (NCBI taxonomy): Eukaryota > Metazoa > Chordata > Actinopteri > Blenniiformes > Blenniidae > Blennius > Blennius ocellaris. Next base: position 9,326,945 of record NC_137661.1, on the reverse strand, counting down.
TGTCAATGTACCTCCTGCCAATTTCAATGGGTACCCAGCTCATATCAGCACACAGCCTGTGGTTGTAATGCGTTGAACCTCACCTCTGGTTTATTAATGTATTTCTGATTTTATTTTCTTTCAATGAATTTACCAGGTGACCATAATAATATATTTGCCATCCTGGAACCGGCATCATAATATGGCTTATTACAATCATTTTCTCTGCCTTTCTATCAGTAATTTTTACTCTCTTGATCTTTTTTGTTACACTAAAAATACTCAAGTGTAATGTAGCGTAGTTCATAAACCAACTTTGGCTAGTTAGTTGATGTAGTAGGTCATTTCAAATGACACCAAGTGACGTTCTTGTGTCGCTGACGACAGAATCACTCAAGGGAGCCAAACATATATCTTTATTATCTTTTCAATTTATACAAGAAAAGCATTGTAGAAAAAGAAAAAGAAAACGGCCTCATATTACACAGAAAGAACATAACATGGTGAACAAAGACCCTCACATTGTCAAGTCAAAAAGAAAATGAAAAAATAAGTTAAAGTAACATTGATACAGTGTACAGAAATATATAACCACGTAAAGGTAAGAAAAAATATGCAAGCAGATATCCAGGCATTACAGTGTTATTATACAGTGTTTGGTTTATACCAAAACTCAAGTGTGGTTATTATTTTCCTGACCAGATAAGTCCATGTGGCCCCTCTGTAGAGTCTGTGCACTCTCCATAATGATTTAATAAAGAGACAGTCAGAGATGCAATGGCAGCATGATCCCTATGAGATCTTTTATTTGTTACAGTATTTGGAACTTCATATGACAATTTAATGCATTAGGATCCCAATTTCTAATAATATCTATTCAAACTAACAATCAATAATATTCACAGTATACTTGACAAACTAGTGGTGTAAGATCTGGACTGTACATGGAGGATATGTAGAATTTGCACAAATAAATATGTTATGGGACACTTCTGCAATTCATGTTTATTTCATGTTATTCGAGCATTTTCTTAGGGACATGACTGATTCTACATTTTATTTTATTTTTTAAAAATAACAACAATACAGTCTGTGGTAACACTTTGTACCTGTGCATTGTAATTGTAAATTTACAATAAAACTGTTTTGGGGGGTCTATTGCAACAAACGTTTGTGTCATGAAGTTTTGAATTAAACGTTTACAAATTAAAAAGGAATCTGGTGTGTTCATTTCATACGGAAGTGGGGAAAATGTGACTGATCCTCATGTTCTGTTTTCATTCATTTTCTGTTGTCTCTTTCTTACTGCTCAATGGTCTCATATTCCTTTTTGTATATTTTTTTCAACACATCAGCTTCACATTTCCATCTCATCAAGCCAGTAGTTTGTGTATTTGTGAAAATATGGATGTTTATAAATTATATTTAGGATTGGAGCTTGATGAACAGAGCTGGATGAGACCCTATTGAAATGCAAGAAATTATTATTCTTATTTTTATTATACTTCTCTTCCCTTACAATTAAAACTGCTGCATTCCTGACTAAACATGCTCAAACCTTTGTGAAATTTGCACAAGCAATCTACTACTGGCAATGTCTGGTAGATATATGAAGCAAATGAGCTTTACAAACATGCCATTGACACCCATACTGACTGGACGTCTGCCATTTGTCATTGTGCGTGATATATTTTAAACAAGAGCCTCCGAGGGGGTAAGTCCTAGAGACCTCAAATTTGGCCATCAGACCTTCCTGATGAAAACAGAATGTTATTCAAAACTCAAGGAGCGTTGCCATGGCGCTCCACAGTAATAACCAAATGAAGTTTCATGAACTACTCTTTTTGTTTTCTGAAGCCACGAGATGGCAGTGTCTGTTCAACAAATGCTTGAAAGCACACTTCCTCCAAAATGACTTATTTGATTTTTTTATCCTGTCATTTTATTTTATTTTATTTATTTTTTTTATTCTGTGTGGAGAAATGCTCAAATTAATTGTTTTCTGTTTTATTCATTCTATTCTATTCCACTGTAGAATGTAAAAAAAATAACAGAAAATGTTGTAAAAGAAAAATGAATTAGGTACAAAAACAGCTGAAAATGTAATGAAATGTTCATCATCCTAAATTGCAATTGAAACTTCATAAATGCAAAATAGCATTCAGTTTTTGTTTGAAAACTACTGAATACATGAAATCGCACAAGGTGTTTTAGCCTCATTTTAAAAGTTAAACGTGTTTTGCGGCTCCAGTGTGCAGATCCACTGTATCCACAAAGTTTTTATATCGTCTCCCAAGGTGGAAAGATTCTTTCACAGTTGTTATTCCCTCCTGCAGAGACTGCCGGAGGCTATGGAGTGCTTTTATTGCGCATGGGCATCTCTCCACCTCCCTCCTGCTCGTTCAGTTGTAAACAAACATGGCGACCCGTAGCGTATTAGTCGCGGTCCATATTCTAGTTTTATCATCCATATCTGTAGTTTAGTAGTTGAGACTCACCCCTGATAGCATCCGATGCGTCATCAGTCCATACGGATGTCGGGTTCTCTCCATTTTCTTCAAGTTTAGAGCATATTGTTCTCTGCAAATGTCTGTGTTGATTCATTACAAAATCAAGCAAAAGCGCCCTCCCATGGTCCGCCATACTAACTACATCGTTGTCAGCGTGTCTGCTCCTGCAGTGTAAACACACTGTTTGTTTGTTTTTTAACAGATTAGGTGTTGTCACCCTTATACCACCCACTCAGAGGAAAAATAAAAATGTCTAATTTGGTATCATGATACATTTTAAAGAAAAATTAAATAAGATATTCATGGGAGAATAGTTTTTAGCAGAACAAGGTTCAACTTTTAGGATTAGAATTATCTTCAAGAACAGATTCACTGACTAAATGATACAGAAATAAAATTGTTTCAGATTTATTAGATATTTTGGGGGCAATTAAACATATAAAACCACAGTGTATTATTTCAATACTTCTGGTTGAGTTAAGGTCTTCACATTACCTTTCACAACAATTACAGCCTGCACTGAGTTTGAATCAACAAATGAGTCATGATCCTCCTCAAAGAGGACATTTGTATTAACCTACAAGATTCATTGCCTTGCCCTATTGTTAATATGTACAGCACATACAAAGCTTAGAATTCACTTTACTCCCAAATCCAGAAAAAAATACATGAAGAAATGTTAGGTTTAGGCTATAGACATTTATTAAATCTGCAAGAAAGAACAAGACAACAAGGGTAACTTTTTACTCGCGAGGAGAATGAACAGGAGGCGCCCAAGTTACACCTCCGACCCACTCTGAGCTCCCTGCCATTCTCCTGCGCTTTTTTTTCGATTAACAGATGGGAGGGTTTACACAGAAAAAAACACATTGCTATGCTAGACATTTGTAGAGAATGTCAGTCTCCCCTGGAGGTGTGGGATGCTACCGAGACATCAGCTGAGGCAAGGTTGCAGTGTTCTTGCTTATCAGCCTCCATCAGAGTGCCCCTGCCAAGGCAGAACACATGTTTATACAAAGTTAAACAGCGTCTGAGTTACGCTGCCAAATAAAGACAGAAGGAAGAAGATTGAGATTAAGCATGAATATGGCAACTATATATAAAAACACTCTAACAAGAAATAAAACAATCAATTAAATAAACACTGGCATTATGAAGACAATGAATGTATTAAGTTGTATTTTGACCACTTTTGTTTTCGTTTCTCTGTGCCTGAAGGTTCAGGTTTTTCAGGTTTTTATTGTCCATTTTGAGCCGTCTGGCTCTGCGTGTCCCTATTTGTTTATCATTGACACAAAACATAAAGAGCATTGAACATCATCCATCCTTTTGCCCTGGCCCTTACTAAGTTCAAGGCCTGATCTCATTTACATTGATCAGAAAAATAAGCATTACTGTTGGATACCCTACCATCAGCCAGGTGATAGAGTGAAATTCACAACACCAGTAATCACACAAAGAATGACTGTGCAACTGCAAAAGACAAAAATAGACATGATCACATTAATAATGGTGATGAAGGAGAGGGTGATTGTTTTTCACTTACAAAACTTCTCAGCCAAAGACGCATGAACATCCTGGTTTGACTCCTAATCAGTGCAGTCCATATGCTGAGGAGTACTTGAGCAAAATCCTGAATCTCAAACGACTTCCATTGATGGATCGAGCAGCATAAATAGGTTTCACTGTCGCCTATCAGAACCAGATGGAAACAAAATAAGGGTGCCACTGAATTTGTGTTATGCTATGTAAATAACAATGTGATAATAACAGAAATTAAAATCCATAATATAAAGTAATCATCATATTTACATCATGTGCATAATAAACACATTTTATATGGTGCACTTTATTGAGTTTTGCAATGTGTGTGACACATTCAAAAAATTATTAAAAATACGATGTTAAAAACCAGTCCATGGTGTAAAAATGGATGGGTCCACTGATGTAAAGGATGGGCCAGATATACAACTAAAGTTGAGCCTGAATGCAGGAGATGCAGTTGGTGCCCACTCTACTCTGAGTTGAGAAGGTAAGAAGTTTGTACCTCATGGTGTCTTGTGAGTCAGTCTGGTGTGGGGAATCAATGGTTCACAGGTGAAATTGGGAGCAAATCAGTGGAAAAAATAACTAATAACAAAATTACAGTCAAAAAAACAAACCATTCCCCTTAAGCCACACAGACCTGGGAAGATGAAGACCTGCCAGAGGCGTTGTCCTTCCATCATTCTGCAAAATGCAGTCACTCAGTCAGTATGGAGCTCACCTGTGAAACTCACGTGGCATGTGAGTTTACATTAACTCCATGGCATAAATAAACAGTGAGCAACGTGACAAACATACAGTGAAGGACAACATGGAAGGTGACGTCCTCCGGGGATGACACAGGAACTCATCAGAGTGTCACTTGAAGACTTAGTGACCAATGTGAGAAAGTCGTCTTCTTCTGTATACAGTGGAATGACACACCATTCAACACAGTGAAACAACCACTCTGCGGTTGGTTTAGAGGGAAGGCTGGTCTGTGTTTTTAGAACGTGGTGTTGATGTCTCTCTGCAGTGGCTGGAATCCAGAAGGACCTCTGAGACTTTCACGGGGATGTGGGAGTTGCGTAGCACCTGGAAGGGTCCTTGTCATTTCTTACTTCACCAGGTTTTTCTTCGAAGCTCACTGATGATCACCCAACTATTTGGCTGGAGGTTGTGGAGCTGATGAATGCCGGTTTTTCAGACAGCCTGTTTGCTGGGCAGTAGTCTAGAAGGGATAAGACTAACATCATGACAGGAATTTAGATTGTTCTGGTGCTATTGAACAAGTATCATCAGACCGTATGTTGAAATTTGAGGAGAGGCAAGAAGCACCACAGAAAGATAATGAGCCTCATTGTACCCAGTTGCAAACCCGCATTGAAAACTTAGATAACGTGATTGTTTTTACCAAAATTCTAAATTTAGAAGGAATGTTTTCCGTAATGTTCTCCTTTCTGAAACTCCTAATCTCCTAATCATCTGTCTTCCTGATGTAACTTGCACATATCTTAAAATATATATATTCATTTGAAGCCAGTAAATACTTCATGAAGTAAAACAAACACAAAAATAAATTGCAACCGAGATATAATTTTCAAAAGCTACTTTGTGAACATGTGTCATATTGATATCATTAATGCTGCCAATGAAAAGAGCCAATTAGTCAAATAAATCCAGGTCAGATTTGTTGGGAATTATTATTATTGCTATTATAATTGTGACTTATGTCCCACACAATTTGCTTTACTCTCAAATTAAGAATAAATACATCAACACATAAAACAATCATTTACATAGCATTGGTATTATGAAGAAAATGAATATATTACATGGCATGTTCAGTTTTGCTTTCATTTCAGTGCATCTGAAGTTTCCTGTTTTTCAGGTTATTATTGTTGACGTTCAGCCATCTGTCTCCCTGGACTGACTCATTTCTTCAGGGGCCAAGAAGGTGACTGGATGACAGAGGTGAGAGCTCTACATTTCCAATATTTAGATTTACCAACATACATTGCTATCTGAACCTTTCTTTTTTCTTTGAAAACATAGGTTGAGCTTCCAAAAGATTTGTATATGTTACCAGTTGGACAGTTCGGTTTGATTTTTATGATGTTGTTAGAACAGTGGATTCTATCCTTCGAGGAGAACTGAGGATGTTAGTTGTGACAATGAAGAAAATCCAAAACACCACCTGATTGATTTAACATCTGATAGATTCTTAGTTACTGATCTAGTTTGTGGTGTTGAATGGGTAAACAAAACAAAGCACCTTCAAAATGGTGCTCGAGGTTGCCATTTCAACATCATTGTAATAATTCATTGAATTCCTATATGCTAAACTCCTATGAAAGCCATTGAACTTACAATCTTTTGGAAGGCAACGGTATTATTTAAATAACTGTATTGGTTTTGACTTTTCCAGCCATGGAAAAATGTTTAGAAACTGTATCCTTTTGAGAAATAAAGGAAGTTTGTAGTCTCTTAGTCAGCAGTCAAATTGTTTAAGGTTTTACTTTACAATTAACCATGTCGTTAAAGAGAATTCAGCAGAATTAGTGCTTTAATGCACAAAACATGTGTCGCTGCAGTTATCATTGTTGTATATCGGGACATGTTCCTTTTTTCACATGTGTCAGGATGAGAAGAATAATCTCCGACAATGGGCTGAATTCATGTTTTTGTTCAAATATTATGTCTAACTTCATCATTTTGTTTTGATTTGATTTGAAAGACAACAACAAAACAAAAATACAACAAAAAAATTATACAAACAAACACAATCAATTGTTTATTATATTTGTGCATTTTACATACAAAAGAAATGTCTAAATATACTTGTACTATTCCCTATAGTAGATGTCACTGGTGTAAGATGGTATGCAGGTTGAAAGTTTCAGGTTCCTGAGACATTCTGGTTTCTCATGAACAGGTTTTGCGTCAAGGCGCTCCCTGATCTTGTCAGATTGTCAAATGAAGAAATGAAAACATGCTTCCTTATCGTGTTCAAAACCTTCCTGTACTATCACTGTTACATTTGAGTTTCTGTTTCACTATTTTCAGAGAGGAACTGTTTATTTTCTCAACCTGAAGCGAATCCAATGGCAGAAAGACCCTTGACTGATTGGGACTCTGGTCTCTGTGACTGCTTTGAGGACGCAAGTACCTGTAAGAATCAAAATATCATCTTTTGTTCAAATCTACCATCGAGAGACAGTTTTATATGGGATTAATTTTGTTTTATCTCAATATTTAGTTGTATCTGATTTCTTTCCACTGACTTTTGAACATGAATAGGTGGTCTTATGTTCTTCATTTTAGTATGATTATGATGATGATGATGATGATGATTATTATTATTATTAATCAATAAATCTCTATGTTTACCAGGTTGCTATGGGTTCTGGTGCGCTCCTTGCCTGGCTTGCACAGTTTCAGGAAGATTTGGAGAGAACAACTGCCTCCCTTTGTGCGACTATTGTGGTCCTGGTATTATGGTGTACTTTGGTATCCCTGTGTGTGTCCCTCCTGCAGCTTTATCAATGAGGGCTGCCCTACGCAACAGATATGATATCAAGGTACATACACTGAAATATGTTAAATTTTGTCATCTATTTACCTATTTAAAGTAACAGCTCGTAAATAAACATTACAGTCAGTAAATGTTTTGTGTGGCTCTCGACAGGGTTCCCTTTGTAAGGACATTGCAGTTTCATGCTTCTGCTCTTGGTGCTCCTGGTGTCAGATGCATAGGGAGTTGAAGGAACGCAAGAAAACCCCTACTGTCATCAACATACAGCCTCAAGTCTTTGTCAGTCCCCAGCCTGCTCCTGTGATGGTGATGCCTGTGAACCCAGCTCCTGTTTACTTCACAAACCCACCAGGAGTCATTATGACTTCAAGATAAAAAAAAAGAAAGACAAAAAGGTCTACACTCTCAATGTCATAAGGCTGATCTCAATGGTACAGAAGTAATCATATATCATTCATGTAACCACAGCTAATTAAACTATGGAGTGGAATCAATTCATTTGTTAAAATTTTTTGACTGAACATAATCAGCTAAACACTCGGTATCTTGATCATTAATAAATATGTTAATTTGCAATAACTGGATTTTACTGTCGGCTCCAAATCCATCCATCTATCATTAGTAGAGGCCTCAGGCCTATAGGCTGCATTGGTGCAGCCACTGACTCATGACTTCTAAAGTAACTGTTTTCATGTACCTTCTAAAAATATACATCAATGTAAGTGCTGAACCCTTGACAATGTCTAAATAAATGCTAATTAAACTTAGTACTACAAAACTCAAGAGCCTCTTTCATTCATTTAATCTGTGTGAACACAGCGCGAGCTCTCAGCACGGTGTCGATCAATCAAAACAACACATATTTCTCTGCAACTTCCACTATTAATTTACATGTGTCTGAACACATTTTACTCTGTTTCAATCAAATTAACGTTCATAAACTGTTTTTCTCTGTTTTAAGTTGCAATCTTGGTTGATAAATGCACCGATGTGAATGCAGAATGTGGAAATAGAAAAAAACATTAATTGCATTATTAGTTGCGCAAAATTCCAAATCCTGGAGTGTCTGATTATTATGTTGTCCACAGAAAAAATAATTATTTTGTGAAGGATAGAAACTCCTCTTTGGTATTGCTGTAACACAATGACAACATTTGATTATGATTTGGGGTGACAAGGGAATTATCTACAGTTTTACATAGAGATGTTGCTTGTAAAAGGAGAATATCTGCTTTTAATTTCATCACAAATTCCAAAACTTTAAACCTTTTTGCCTTTTTGTGAGTGAATGCTATGCACATTCTAGGATACAAAGGTTATCCTTGACATTTATTAGCAATGTGAGCAGTCGTTGTGTGTGAATATGCGCAGTTTACTCTGTGTGTGTCATTATGGGGGTTATCTATTGTGGTCAGTGTATAAAATGTTGTGTTTCAGTGGCTCAGGGAAAGCTGTTGTGAAAATGGAGCCAAAGTAGTAGATTAAACTGTATTGACATTTGAGGACATACCAGTAAAACAAACATCCAGTCCCTTATCCTTTTACAGAGAAGTGACTTGCATCTATTGAATTGTTTTTTTGGAGCCTTTTTCTTTGGAAGCTGTACTCACAAAGATGCATTTCTAGTGGCATAAAGCACAAACAGTTTAGTTTAGTTTCTAAACCAGCGGTGACGAACATAAGGCCTGCAGGCCAAATTCAGCCTGACAGTGTACAACTGGCCAACAGGAGGACCTAAAAATATGAACTCCAAATTAAAGTAACTGCTGCTTCCAACTTGCTACTTCATTGTTTGCGAAGTAGCATGAGCAACAGAACTCATTCACATATATGAACTGGAACAGGCACTTGGCAGGAGTGAAGACTTTGGCCAACGCCAAATTTGTCAAAATGGAAATCAATGGATTACAATGTTGTTTATCCACCATACCACTCCTTCCATCATTTGCATTGGTCATTTGAATTGCTCCATGTGTTCAATGTTTGATACAGATGTACACACATTTTACAATTTCATTGACATCCCTAATATTTGATCCCAAACCAATAACCAGGGGAATCACATCACTGCATCATGTGGTATACCAGGATAGGTCATTGAAAATGGAACATTGTGGCATTGGTTTTACTTTAATCGAATTAAAACTGACTGTGTTATGATGAAAATACTTTCTTTTTTACCTTTTCATGACCGAGACCTTTGACCCAATCGCTCTCTGAATTTAATGGAACCCACTTTCGATAAAGGCAAAACATCCCTGGAAATGTCATGCAATTCAGGTGAATAGTTTTTGCAAGAATTTGGTAAAACAAACAAATGCATACATACATACATAAATGCAGACAAAAACTTAATTTTCCAACTTCCGTGGGTGAAGGTAAAGATGTAAGATTCACAGGAATGAATGTCAACGCCATCTCGTTAAGGCCTAAACATTGTAGGTTTATGCACATAATGTAGTGTTGAAATAATTTCTTGTCCTTACAAACATTTTCCAATTCTTTAATTGAAATACTTTTAAAAACTGAAGGACACACAGAGAGCAGTTTATTGATGATTTTAATTGAGATCAAACATCTCTGCAGCTGATTCACGGTTCACCTGAACTCTGCTACTCCCTGGTGGAAAAGAACCAAGCAGAGTGACGTGTGTGTGCCACATTGATGTAGAACAAAACAGGACATTTCCATTAGTAACAGGACAAACAGGAGGCTGCATTGGTTGTTCGACAACCAGGTATATGTCTTGTGTTATCAGGTATATGTTTGGTTTATACAATGTGCACTGCTTTCATGCACAAGAGACAGATCCCCGCGATTATAACAAACCTTTACAACACGTTCAAATACATTTGCAGAACAGAATGAAGCAAGACAAATAAATAAATAATCAATAAGTAACTTTTATCAGATGCATTATTTCATTAATCGTTGTATTACAGGCGATGCATTTGTAAATGTTAATGAAAACATTGCTGCAAGTGAATAAAACATAGAAATCTGCTATCCTTAGTGATAAAAGCATTGCTGCTGTTATCAATCATTTATTATATTTGTGCATTTTACATACAAAAGAAATGTCTAAATATAGTTATACTATTCCCTATGGTAGATGTCACTGGTATATAATGCTCTGCAGGTTGAAAGTTTCAGTTTCCTGAGGCATCCTGGTTTCTCATGAACAGGTTTTGCATCAAGGCGCTCCCTGATCTGGTCAGATTGTTTCATGTAGATAAAGGACAATGTGCTTCCTCATCTTGTTCAAAACCTTCCTGTACTATCACTGTTACATTTGAGTTTCTTTTACACTATTTTCAGAGAGGAATTATTTATTTTCTCAACCTGAAGCAAATCCAATGGCAGAAAGACCCTTGACTGATTGGGACTCTGGTCTCTTTGACTGCTTTGAGGACGCAAGTACCTGTAAGAATCAAAACATCATCTTTTGTTCAAATCTACTATCGAGAGACACTGTTTTATATGGGATTAATTTTGTTTTATCTCAATATTTAGTTGTATCTGACTTCTTTCTACTGACTTTTGAACATGAATAGGTGGTCTTATGTTCTTCATTTTATAATGATGATTATTATTATTAATCAATATATCTCTATTTTTACCAGGTTGCTATGGCTTCTGGTGCGCTCCTTGCCTGGCTGGCACAGTTTCAGGAAGATTTGGAGAGAACAACTGCCTCCCTTGTTGCGACTTTTGTGGTCCTGCTGTTGCGGCTTACTTTCTTCTCCCTCTGTGTGTCCCTCCTGCAGCTTTATCAATGAGGGCTGCTCTACGCAACAGATATGATATCAAGGTACAAGACACTGAACTATGTTAAATTTTGTCATCTATTTACCTATTTAAAGTAACAGCTCATAAATTAACATTACAGTCAGTAAATGTTTTGTGTGGCTCTCGACAGGGTTCCCTTTGTAAGGACATTGCAGTTTCATGCTTCTGCTCTTGGTGCTCCTGGTGTCAGATGCATAGGGAGTTGAAGGAACGCAAGAAAACCCCTGCTGTCATCAACATGCAGCCTCAAGTCTTTGTCAGTCCCCAGCCTGCTTCTGTGATGATGATGATGCCTGTGAACACAGCTCCTGGTTACTTCACAAACCCACCAGGAGTCATTATGACTTCAAGATAAAAAAAAGAAAGACAAAAAAGTCTACACTCTCGATGTCATAAGGCTGATCTCAATGGTACAGAAGTAATCATATATCATTCATGTAACCACAGCTAATTAAACTATGGAGTGGAATCAATTCATTTGTTAACATTTTTTGACTGAACATAATCAGCTAAACACTCGGTATCTTGATCATTAATAAATATGTTAATTTGCAATAACTGGATTTTACTGTCGGCTCCAAATCCATCCATCTATCATTAGTAGAGGCCTCAGGCCTATAGGCTGCATTGGTGCAGCCACTGACTCATGACTTCTAAAGTAACTGTTTTCATGTACTTTCTAAAAATATACATAAATGTAAGTGCTGAACCCTTGACAATGTCTAAATAAATTCTAATTAAACTTAGTACTACAAAACTCAAGAGCTTCTTTCATTCATTTAATCTGTGTGAACACAGCGTGAGCTCTCAGCACGGTGTCGATCAATCGAAACAACACATATTTCTCTGCAACTTCCACTATTAATTTACATGTGTCTGAACACATTTTACTCTGTTTCAATCAAATTAACGTTCATAAACTGTTTTTCTCTGTTTTAAGTTGCAATCTTGGTTGATAAATGCACCGATGTGAATGCAGAATGTGGAAATAGAAAAAAACATTAATTGCATTATTAGTTGCGCAACATTCCAAATCCTGGAGTGTCTGATTATTATGTTGTCCACAGAAAAAATAATTATTTTGTGAAGGATAGAAACTCCTCTTTGGTATTGCTGTAACACAATGACAACATTTGATTATGATTTGGGGTGACAAGGGAATTATCTACAGTTTTACATAGAGATGTTGCTTGTAAAAGGAGAATATCTGCTTTTAATTTCATCACAAATTCCAAAACTGTAAACCTTTTTGCCTTTTTGTGAGTGAATGCTATGAACATTCCAGGATACAAAGGTTATCCTTGACATTTATTAGCAATGTGAGCAGTCGTTGTGTGTGAATATGCGCAGTTTACTCTGCGTGTCATTATGGGGGTTATCTATTGTGGTCAGTGTATAAAATGTTGTGTTTCAGTGGCTCAGGGAAAGCTGTTGTGAAAATGGAGCCAAAGTAGTAGATTAAACTGTATTGACATTTGAGGACATACCAGTAAAACAAACATCCAGTCCCTTATCCTTTTACAGAGAAGTGACTTGCATCTATTGAATTGTTTTTTTGGAGCCTTTTTCTTTGGAAGCTGTACTCACAAAGATGCATTTCTAGTGGCATAAAGCACAAACAGTTTAGTTTAGTTTCTAAACCAGCGGTGACGAACATAAGGCCTGCAGGCCAAATTCAGCCTGACAGTGTACAACTGGCCAACAGGAGGACCTAAAAATATGAACTCCAAATTAAAGTAACTGCTGCTTCCAACTTGCTACTTCATTGTTTGCGAAGTAGCATGAGCAACAGAACTCATTCACATATATGAACTGGAACAGGCACTTGGCAGGAGTGAAGACTTTGGCCAACGCCAAATTTGTCAAAATGGAAATCAATGGATTACAGTGTTATTTATCCACCATACCACTCCTTCCATCATTTGCATTGGTCATTTGAATTGCTCCATGTGTTCAATGTTTGATACAGATGTACACACATTTTACAATTTCATTGACATCCCTAATATTTGACCCCAAACCAATAACCAGGGGAATCACATCACTGCATCATGTGGTATACCAGGATAGGTCATTGAAAATGGAACATTGTGGCATTGGTTTTACTTTAATCGAATTAAAACTGACTGTGTTATGACGAAAATACTTTCTTTTTTACCTTTTCATGACCGAGACCTTGACCTTTGACCCAATCGCTCTCAGGATTTAATGGAACCCACTTTCGATAAAGGCAAAACATCCCTGGAAATGTCATGCAATTCAGGTGAATAGTTTTTGCAAGAATTTGGTAAAACAAACAAATGCATACATACATACATAAATGCAGAGAAAAACTTAATTTTCCAACTTTCGTGGGTGAAGGTAAAGATGCAAGATTCACAGGAATGAATGTCAACGCCATCTCGTTAAGGCCTAAACATTGTAGGTTTATGCACATAGTGTAGTGTTGAAATAATTTATTGTCTTTACAAATATTTCCAATTCTTTAAATGAAATACTTTTAAAAACTGAAGGACACACAGAGAGCAGTTTATTGATGATTTTAATTGAGATCAAACATCTCTGCAGCTGATTTAAGGTTCACCTGAGCTCTGCTACTCCCTGGTGGAAAAGAACCAAGCAGAGTGACGTGTGTGTGCCACATTGATGTAGAACAAAACAGGACATTTCCATTAGTAACAGGACAAACAGGAGGCTGCATTGGTTGTTCGACAACCAGGTATATGTCTTGTGTTATCAGGTATATGTTTGGTTTATACAATGTGCACTGCTTTCATGCACAAGAGACAGATCCCCACGATTATAACAAACCTTTACAACATGTTCAAATACATTTGCAGAACAGAATGAAGCAAGAAAAATAAATAAATAATCAATAAGTAACTTTTATCAGACGCATTATTTCATTAATCATTGTATTACAGGCGATGCATTTGGAAATGTTAATGAAAACATTGCTGCAAGTGAATAAAACATAGAAATCTGCTATCCTTAGTGATAAGAGCATTGCTGCTGTTATCAATCATTTATTATATTTGTGCATTTTACATACAAAAGAAATGTCTAAATATACTTATACTATTCCCTATGGTAGATGTCACTGGTATATAATGCTCTGCAGGATGAAAGTTTCAGTTTCCTGAGGCATCCTGGTTTCTCATGAACAGGTTTTGCATCAAGGCGCTCCCTGATCTGGTCAGATTGTTTCATGTAGATAAAGGACAATGTGCTTCCTCATCTTGTTCAAAACCTTCCTGTACTATCACTGTTACATTTGAGTTTCTTTTACACTATTTTCAGAGAGGAATTATTTATTTTCTCAACCTGAAGCAAATCCAATGGCAGAAAGACCCTTGACTGATTGGGACTCTGGTCTCTTTGACTGCTTTGAGGACGCAAGTACCTGTAAGAATCAAAACATCATCTTTTGTTCAAATCTACTATCGAGAGACACTGTTTTATATGGGATTAATTTTGTTTTATCTCAATATTTAGTTGTATCTGACTTCTTTCTACTGACTTTTGTACATGAATAGGTGGTCTTATGTTCTTCATTTTATGATGATGATGATGATGATGATTATTATTATTATTAATCAATACATCTCTATGTTTACCAGGTTGCTATGGGTTCTGGTGTGGTCCTTGCCTGGCTTGCACAGTTTCAGGAAGATTTGGAGAGAACAACTGCCTCCCTTTGTGCGACATTTGTAGTACTGCTGTTGCGGCTTTCTTTCGTCTCCCTCTGTGTGTCCCTCCTGCAGCTTTATCAATGAGGGCTGCCCTACGTAACAGATATGATATCAAGGTACAAGACACTGAACTATGTTAAATTTTGTCATCTATTTACCTATTTAAAGTAACAGCTCGTAAATAAACATTACAGTCAGTAAATGTTTTGTGTGGCTCTCGACAGGGTTCCCTTTGTAAGGACATTGCAGTTTCATGCTTCTGCTCTTGGTGCTCCTGGTGTCAGATGCATAGGGAGTTGAAGGAACGCAAGAAAACCCCTGCTGTCATCAACATGCAGCCTCAAGTCTTTGTCAGTCCCCAGCCTGCTTCTGTGATGATGATGATGCCTGTGAACACAGCTCCTGGTTACTTCACAAACCCACCAGGAGTCATTATGACTTCAAGATAAAAAAAAGAAAGACAAAAAAGTCTACACTCTCAATGTCATAAGGCTGATCTCAATGGTACAGAAGTAATCATATATCATTCATGTAACCACAGCTAATTAAACTATGGAGTGGAATCAATTCATTTGTTAAAATTTTTTGACTGAACATAATCAGCTAAACACTCGGTATCTTGATCATTAATAAATATGTTAATTTGCAATAACTGGATTTTACTGTCGGCTCCAAATCCATCCATCTATCATTAGTAGAGGCCTCAGGCCTATAGGCTGCATTGGTGCAGCCACTGACTCATGACTTCTAAAGTAACTGTTTTCATGTACCTTCTAAAAATATACATCAATGTAAGTGCTGAACCCTTGACAATGTCTAAATAAATTCTAATTAAACTTAGTACTACAAAACTCAAGAGCCTCTTTCATTCATTTAATCTGTGTGAACACAGCGTGAGCGCTCAGCACGGTGTCGATCAATCGAAACAACACATATTTCTCTGCAACTTCCACTATTAATTTACATGTGTCTGAACACATTTTACTCTTTTTCAATCAAATTAACGTTCATAAACTGTTTTTCTCTGTTTTAAGTTGCAATCTTGGTTGATAAATGCACCGATGTGAATGCAGAATGTGGAAATAGAAAAAAACATTAATTGCATTATTAGTTGCGCAACATTCCAAAATCCTGGAGTGTCTGATTATTATGTTGTCCACAGAAAAAATAATTCTTTTGTGAATTAGGATAGAAACTCCTCTTTGGTATTGCTGTAACACAATGACAACATTTGATTATGATTTGGGGTGACAAGGGAATTATCTACAGTTTTACATAGAGATGTTGCTTGTAAAAGGAGAATATCTGCTTTTAATTTCATCACAAATTCCAAAACTTTAAACCTTTTTGCCTTTTTGTGAGTGAATGCTATGCACATTCTAGGATACAAAGGTTATCCTTGACATTTATTAGCAATGTGAGCAGTCGTTGTGTGTGAATATGCGCAGTTTACTCTGTGTGTGTCATTATGGGGGTTATCTATTGTGGTCAGTGTATAAAATGTTGTGTTTCAGTGGCTCAGGGAAAGCTGTTGTGAGAATGGAGCCAAAGTAGTAGATTTAACTGTGTTGACATTTGAGGACACACCAGTAAAACAAACATCCAGTCCCTTATCCTTTTACAGAGAAGTGACTTGCATCTATTGAATTGTTTTTTTGGAGCCTTTTTCTTTGGAAGCTGTACTCACAAAGATGCATTTCTAGTGGCATAAAGCACAAACAGTTTAGTTTAGTTTCTAAACCAGCGGTGACGAACATAAGGCCTGCAGGCCAAATTCAGCCTGACAGTGTACAACTGGCCAACAGGAGGACCTAAAAATATGAACTCCAAATTAAAGTAACTGCTGCTTCCAACTTGCTACTTCATTGTTTGCGAAGTAGCATGAGCAACAGAACTCATTCACATATATGAACTGGAACAGGCACTTGGCAGGAGTGAAGACTTTGGCCAACGCCAAATTTGTCAAAATGGAAATCAATGGATTACAATGTTGTTTATCCACCATACCACTCCTTCCATCATTTGCATTGGTCATTTGAATTGCTCCATGTGTTCAATGTTTGATACAGATGTACACACATTTTACAATTTCATTGACATCCCTAATATTTGACCCCAAACCAATAACCAGGGGAATCACATCACTGCATCATGTGGTATACCAGGATAGGTCATTGAAAATGGAACATTGTGGCATTGGTTTTACTTTAATCGAATTAAAACTGACTGTGTTATGACGAAAATACTTTCTTTTTTACCTTTTCATGACCGAGACCTTGACCTTTGACCCAATCGCTCTCTGAATTTAATGGAACCCACTTTCGATAAAGGCAAAACATCCCTGGAAATGTCATGCAATTCAGGTGAATAGTTTTTGCAAGAATTTGGTAAAACAAACAAATGCATACATACATACATAAATGCAGACAAAAACTTAATTTTCCAACTTCCGTGGGTGAAGGTAAAGATGTAAGATTCACAGGAATGAATGTCAACGCCATCTCGTTAAGGCCTAAACATTGTAGGTTTATGCACAGAGTGTAGTGTTGAAATAATTTCTTGTCCTTACAAACATTTTCCAATTCTTTAAATGAAATACTTTTAAAAACTGAAGGACACACAGAGAGCAGTTTATTGATGATTTTAATTGAGAGCAAACATCTCTGCAGCTGATTCACGGTTCACCTGAACTCTGCTACCCCCTGGTGGAAACACATTTATCCTCACCCTTTCCCCCTGAAAATTGTAACAATTGACACAATTGACTCCAATCCCTTTCCATTATTGATTTTACTCGAATATAACCACTTCGGTAATGAGTCATCTACGTATTACTATTATCAAACCAGTAATCAGATTGAAGTTACTTATCCACGTCACATTGCAGGGTGAGTCAGGGGTAAGTGTGAAAAAAGAACCAAGCAGAGTGAGGTGTGTGTGCCACATTGATGTCGAACCAAACAGGACATTTCCAGTAGCAACAGGACAAACAGGAGGCTGCATTGGTTGTTTGACAACCAGGTCTTGTGTAATCATGGAATTTTGGTTTTTGAAAAGTTCAGACAAATATGAACCAATCAGAAGCGAAAGGGGTGCTGTGGCCCCGGTTAATGTACTTCGTCCATGTCAATAGAAAATAAGAAATTGAGTTGAATATGTGGATTGTGTTAAATAATCAAACTATCGGAACGTAGCATCGTCCCTTTCAGGCACAGGATGGAAGAACACACGTTTTTGTAATTGCATAAAAAGCAACAAACTCACAGATTCAGTGTTGATGATAACTGATGTATCGCAGACCGATATTTCTCCAACAAATACAAATCCACTTTACCGACATGTCATTGGAAAATCTATAAATTTGACCACAGAATATGCTTGAATTTAGAGGGTTGAAATAAAACAAATAAAGTCACATTTGCTAAACTTGAGGATTGGAATTCATAAGCAAACAAAAAATACACATTTTTGATATTTCTAAATATGATCCAATTACTTTAAAGGCGGACAGTTAAAATAGCAATCTTGAATCTTTAATCTGAAATAAGTAGGTTTATATATAAAGTAAGATAAAGTAAGATTTAAAAAAAAAAAAGGTTTAAGTGGGTTGGACTTACAGTACAGCGCTCCCATCACTTGTAATACTTTTGATATCAAATCTCATTTCATTGCAATTATTTATAAAACAAAAAGTTTCTGTTAAAAATGCAAACTGAAAGAAACCAAAATAAAATGCAACACTGCAAATGATTCCATTCTTCACGTTCATTTCCATCAATGTTTGGTTTATACAATGTGCACTGCTTTCAGGCACTAGAGACAAACATGTTCGCCTCATCGCGATCAACAAAAGACAAATTCAATCTTTTAGGACTGATCTTAACTGACAATGTCCCAGAAATGTTTTTACAGTTTTCGCATTTTCTTTCCAGATAAAAACTGCTTCTCGAAGGCCGAGCCGTTCACCAACACGATGAAGTTGGGAGTGCCTGCCTTGACAAAAAGCCTGAAACGTAACAGAAAGGACAGAAAGTCAGGAAACGACAGATCCCCGCAAGTATAACAAACTTTTACAACACGTTCAAATACATTTGCAACCCACCGCTGAAAAAATTTAACCAAAGTATTGAAATTAATTACAAGTCATTGTCTTTGCTACACATTTATATTATCAAATGATAAAATTGCAAATGAGGGCAAAAGGTAAAGAGCTTCTGCACCACAGGTTTTCAGAGGTTGTAAAACCAAAGTCAGAAATGCTTCTTTAAACCATCGATCTCATGAAATGTCATTGATTCATTCATGCTTAACCCGTAATTGATCGTCCAACTGCAATACATTTACCTTTTATGTTGCAATATTTCCAAAAGTGACATGTTTGGTTGTATTCGGTAGAGAGTCTCCTTCTCCTCATCTTCAAAGTAAATCTACAACAAACAAAACCCACAACGGCGTTAATGTGATAACACTTTGATACGTAAGATGATAAAATGTAATAGTCTTCCTTACAAAAAAATCCACAGTAATAAGCAAACACTGTTTCCAATTCCACAATATATCAATTTGTTTTCAAACATTTACACTCAAGCATCACTTAAACTGAAAGAAGAAAAACTGAAATGCATGAACCTATGATCACGAGTTCGGAAAGTATACTCTGGTTTACCTAAATCAACCAAAAATATGGATTGTTTTGCAGGTATTTCTGAATGAAGTTAAACATAAAAACCTGAAGATTTTGCGGGAGGTATTTTCTGTCAGCATCCCAAGGTGGAAGCTCTTCAAACACAACAACCAGCTGGTCAATGAAGCTGAGGGGAAGAAAACAAAGCAATCTTAGACTTATTTACAGTTTGACATTGAATAAATCAGACATTACTACATTTTTAAAGCAAAGCTGTACAAGAGAGTAAGATAAAAACACAAAACACAGACTTTGTTTGACGAACTAATACATAGAATACTAATACACCGTGAATCTCAAGACCGTATGTCAGTATGTATCTCTAAATATGCTCATGTTACTTGAATGTATTTAATCTGTGTATATTGACAGTAGTAAATGTCACCAGCAAATCCAACTTGGAGTTAAGTAACCACAACTCCCGGCAAATTTCCTTAATCAAACTGTACATTACGGTACTTCTCAATCTAAGAACACCTAAAACAAATAGATTTAGTCACGCCACATTCTATATAATGGAACTAAATTGTCCGAACAATGAACCATGACGTGAAGATGAGCAGCACATGTGCTGAACAAAAACCTCTTAACGTAGTTATGGAATAAAATGCACAATCTGAAGACATTCTTGAATTGTCTTTTTGTTGCTTTGACAATAGAAATAATTTGCACTCGAAGATCAAATACAACTTCTTAGTTTGGAAACAGAGTGCAGCGGTTTTAACGGTCACCTCACGTAAAGGACACTCAAGTCTGGATCCATGTTGGAGACCCATCTGAAGACCTGCCATGTTATTAGTGTGTACGGATTGCCAAGATACTCTGATATATATGTATAAATAAAACAAGTATCCATTTACCAGCTATTCTCACTAAAGGCTGAGATGAAGTCACTCTGCTGATGTTCGGGGTAGACAAAGAGAACTGGCCACTGCAGAACGCCCTGCTGGTCCAGGAAGACCTGAGCCCCGGTCAGCTCCTTTGAACTGAGACCGTCCAGACTCAGCTGCGCTATCGCTGCTGAAGAGTTCTCGTTCTCATCCTCGCTGTCTGAACCGCCCCGTCGAGGGTTCACCGACTGCAGCAACTTGATGCCCCGATCCTGGAAAAGAGCACAGCAGACGCTTTCTCATTTCAACAAGCGTCCCGGCCCTTTCATGGCACCTTCTTTATTTAACATACGATTATCTGCCAAATACACCGTTGCTCGTCAGATTCAAATCACACTTTTGTGTCATCTCTTATGGAGTTGATAACTTCTTCTGTCAGTCACAGTTTTATTTACTCTTTTCGTTGTCAGTTCACTCTAAATACTTTAACTTCAGCCTCTCAACTCCTAATTGTGTTACTTAAAATTCTATCCATCCAAAAACCATTGAAAAGAACCTAGAGGCAGAACAAGTGTCAGAGAGAAGAGATTATTCCAGACATGTTCATTTCAATATTAAATAATTATGCAGGTTTCCATAGGCTTCTGATCACAGGTTAACGTACCTGTATAGCAGCCAGAAGAGCTTCTTTCTCACATAGAGTCTTTTTTTCTTTGACCTTGGCCTTCCTGGCATCTCGCTCTGCAGCTCTCTAATATGACACAGATGAAAACAACAACATGAACGTTTCACAACATCTTTGTTTTAAAACTTAAAACCCTAAGAAATAAAAACGTGTAATGAACTCGGCTGTTACTTTGTGTTTATCTGCTGCAGCTCTCAGCTCCCGCAGCTTCTTATCGGTTGGCACGAGCTTCATCCCGTCATCGCACCACTGAATGGCTTCTGAATAATGGCGCAGTTCGATGCAACACTGAGCTCCTGCACAACAACAAAAAGAGATTCCAATTAATGCCTGTCATTTAAATGATCTCTGAATGTTTTACCCGAAGACCAAGAGAGAAGATAAATCTTTACTACATGCATTGAAACAAAATACATCCACCATAGCTGCTATATTCACTGCCATGTATTTACACGAGTTCACCTTAAAAACAGGAGTGAAACTGTCATGATATAGCACAGTGACTCTTTTCAATTGTGAGACAATGGAATGACACGAATCGCTTTGATTTAAAGGTGGAACATACCTCTGATTAAAGCTTTGAGGTGGTCAGGCTTGATTTTCTTCGCAGCAGAAGCATCATTTAGTGCCGAGCGCATGTTGCCTGTGAGAGGGAGAAAAAACCATGACATATGTTCAGCTGAGCTAAATAATAAATTCATGTTATTATGAGAAGAAAAATACCAGAGTAAAACACAGGTTCAAATGTGGTGTGTTTCAGTTGCTTCATTTGAGGACAATATATTTCAATATGGACATAAAATTAAGCAAGACACACTTTTCTAAACAAAACTCCTTTAACCAGTTGCTCCACCGTCCAGCCCATATGACACATGATCCATGGGCCTACAGCTTAAAATGTCTTTGGGGATTTATTTTTTTTCCTCTTTCTCCTTTTTTTCTTGTTTTTATATATATGGACCTGTGTCTGCAATAATAAAGACAATTGTGCTGACGTCATGTCAAGCTTTTCTCCAAAAACTGAAGGGCATTGTGATTTAGATTCTAAGCAGGTGCACATATGTGAGATTGTCAGTCTGTCTA
This sequence comes from Blennius ocellaris, assembly GCF_963422515.1. Classification (NCBI taxonomy): domain Eukaryota; kingdom Metazoa; phylum Chordata; class Actinopteri; order Blenniiformes; family Blenniidae; genus Blennius; species Blennius ocellaris. Next base: position 9,304,634 of record NC_137661.1, on the reverse strand, counting down.
TATTTGACCAAACAATGGTCAGATCAAGCTTCTGAAACCTTCAAGTTTAAAAGCACATTTACCATCATGGATGAAAGTAACCTGCAGGTACACACAACAACTCGTTGTTAAACCTCTTCTTAAAAAAACACACCCTTGACCCGGGTGTCTTAGCAAGTTACAGGCCAATAGCCAACCTTCCCTTTATTTCTAAAATCTGAGAAAAAGTGACTTCAAGTGAGCAAAAATGACTTATTTGAGTCTTTCCAGTCCGGTTTTAGAGCTCATCATCGCACAGAGGTGTGACTCTGGTCAAAGTTACTAATGATCTTCTCACGGCTTCAGACAAAGGACTGATCTCTGTTCTGGTTCTGTTAGATCTCAGTGCTGCTTTTGATACTATTGATCACAACATCCTATTACAGAGGCGAGAACATCATCGGGCTTAAAGGTAAGGCACTAAACTGGTTCCGATCATATTCATCAGACAGGTTCCACTTCGTTCATGTTCACGATAACTCCTCAGTCCAGGCTGAGGTTAAACATGGAGTTCCACAGGGTTCTGTCTTAGGTCCTCTACTTTTTACTTTATATATGCTTCCTGTAGGGAATATTGATCAACAAACTCCATTAACTTCCATTGTTATGCACGTGACACATAAAATCTATTTATCTATGAAAACTGAGAGAAATTATCTAAATACATAACCTGAGAGAAATTATCTAAAGACATAGTCACACTGGATGGTATTACTTAGACCTCCAGTACCACTGTGAGGAACCTGAGAGTTATTTTTGACCAGGATTTATCCTTTGACTCACACATTAAATAAATCTGCAGGACTGCCTTTTTTCACTTACGCAATATTTCCAAAACTACAAACATGCTGACTCAGAGTGATACCGAAAAACTAATTCACGCATTCATTATTTTGAGAGTAGACTATTGTAACTCCCTATTAACAGGGTGTCCAAAGAACTGCTTAAAAAGGCTTCAATTGATTCAAAATGCTGCAGCGAGAGTCCTGACATAAGAGATCCCATCACTATAATATTAGTTTCACTTCACTGGCTCCATGTTAAATCTAGAAAAGAATTTAAAATCCTCCTTCTAACTTATAAAGCTCTTAACAACCAGGCCCCATCGTATCGTAAAGAACTGTTAGTCCTTTATCTCTTGTTCTCTGTAACTTGGTTCTCAGAGAACCCGGGTGTGTTTCTTGCCCCCGACCTGAACCAGGATCTATACCCTCCACCCAATCTACCTGCCTGTCTATCCTCTCCTCCATCACCTCACCCAAACTGACCAGTAGAAAACCCGCCACCTCTGAGTCTGGTTTCTGCAAAGGTTTCTTCCTGTTCGAGGGAGTTTTTCTTTTCTACAGTCACAAAATAATCTCCTGTGGATTCGTTGGGTTTTTCTCTGTTATAAGCACATAGAAATGACTGTGTTGTATTTGGTGCAATATAAATAAAGTGAACTTAGCAGAAGTGATGTGCTTTGTTTACCCAGATAGTAGTGTGCAGCTGCTCGATTGGTGAGGAGAACAACATTCAGATCCTGGTCCCCGCATTTCTTCAGCAGCCCTGCTGTGTAGGTCTCGATTGCTTTCTTGTACTTCTTCTCCTTGAAAAACTCATTCCCTTCATTTTTCAGGCTCGTGGCTTGCTCTGGAAAACACACAGTCCCGGGTTTATTGAGGCGGCCTCAGTGGAGTCACCGTTCGCGACGTGCGGCAGCGTTGTGAAGCCGAGTTTACCCTCCGGGGTTCGGTCTTCACTGTGGATGATGGACTGCAGGCAGGCCAGCTCTGGGAAACTCTGCGGGTCGATCTCATCCGGGGCTTTTTTCATGAACATGGGTATTTTGTCAAACTCCTGCATGGGGCAAACACAAATGTACATCAATGACAACGTCCACACGGTCTGGAGTCGCTGGCTCATTTGTCCCACGTATTTACCTGCTCCCACTTGTCTTCGCTGAACCCGTTTTTGTATCTCTGGGCTTTAAATTTGTCCATGAAACCGTCCATGTCGTCGTCGCTGTCGCCTTGTGCCGCCATTTCCAACAGAGTTTATACTGTGATACACCAGTTTAAAAGGTTGTAGCAGGAAGATATGCGCTTATTGCGGTGCCCGACAGATCGCCGTGTTCCACCCATGTGCCAAAACAGTACTGCACTGTAAGACATCCGTGTGGAAACTGGGTTACAGCTACTCGGTTCCGTTCCGTTGTCAACGAGTGAACGTGAAATGAGAAAATAAGTCTTCAAGAACAGTTCAATCGCATTAAATCACTTTAACAAATGCTAAAATTGAATAGCATAATCATACACAATATTATAGCTGGTTACACGTCATTATTACACATTATCTGAGCTGTCAACACTGTGGATTAATGTAAATTAAGGTGAAGTCATGTGCAGAGTAAAACACAATATCACCTGCTGTCAGATATTCACCCATCATTTCCTCATGTTGGTGATAAAACAACTGTATCACTGTGTGTAAATACACCTCCTCTTTTTAAAAACACAAGTGAACATGTGGTTTGAGGTATTTCCAGGAAGGCCTTACCTTTTTTGGAGAAGGTAAGGAGTTTCTCTTTGCAGAGAATCAGAGAAACGCCATGTAACCCTCTGGGCTTCCTGAAATGGCCAGGAAGCTGAATTATCTCTAGGAGGCTAAAAGGCCTAAGGTCCAATACCCAATAAAATAAAGTGTGTTTTATTTGCTTGTGGCAATGTTTTGCTAAAATTCAAAGCAAGTGAAAAATCCAACGTTTATGACTGTGCTTTTAATTTGCTGTTTTAATGATGAAAGCACCACAAAGCCACTGCAATCGAAATAAAGTTGCATTGTATAATATCAACAAATGGCAAATTGCAGGAGTGCTGCTGGGTGTAGACAAAAGTGTTCCTCTGGTGCTCTTCATTTTAGGGATCCCAAGAGAACTGTTGGCTTCTAAACAGAAAAATCCACACGATTCAGATCAAATATACTTTGTGACATGATACAGAAATCAAGCAAATATAATCACACAAATTGTCAAAAGAAATTGGGATATATTGAAATGTGATAGTACTCTCAGAGAGGCTCTCCCAGATGCCCCAGCCATCAGCTTTAGTTTATGATGATACTAATAATCAAGTTTGCCTACAAACTATCCCGTACACTTCCTATAGTACACCAGAATTGAGTAGCAGTTTTGCAAAACTTCAGTAATTTCAAGGGCAGGCACCAGACGACCAAACAAGTGTAATGGGTACACTTTGCTCAGATCACAATGATCCAAAATATTATAACAAATACATTCCCCCAAATGTCACAGCAAACTACGCATTACTTCTTTTACACCTGAAGGCAGACTTGTGTTCCGAGAGAAAACTGATTAAGGCTATATAGTTGGGGCTTTAAAGTACATCCAAATTTTTTATGAGAGAAGTTCAGTTTGCAACTTATTTACATGTAAAACATAATTCCTGAGGGACTTCCTTATAACAAATGTTTGTGGTGTGAACTCTGTATTTTCACTGTCTCCCATCACAAAACCATTTATTTATATTTTTACATTTCCCAAAGAGTCGTGGTAGTTTTATTTACAGTCGTCATCAAATACAAGCAGTGATAAGTACCATGAAAGCAATTAATGAGCACAAAGACAAACAGCAGAGCTGTTCTCATCGTTCACAAAAAAAAACAATTGAGTTTATATCATCCACAATCTATACTGAGCAAAACTGGAGTGTGTGAATATCATCTATTTGGTTTAAAAAGAAAAAGGCCAGGTCCTCATACACTCCACGGACAAGTTTGGGCATTATTTCACACTCATTGTTGCTCATACAATTTCTACTCTTCCCAGTAGATCTCGTAGACCATCTTTACTGAGGAACATGGTTTCACCCGTCTGCTGACACATCACCTCGAATCTGGGTGGTTCTTCTAAAGCTCCCTGGCCCACTACAATGACATAGGGGTAACCCAGCCTGCTGGCATCCTTCAGCCTCTTTCCGATGGTCATCTGTGTGCGGTCGTCAAAAACAACTTCACCTCTCAAATGAGGCAGAGTGTTCCTCAAAGACTGAACCAGCTCCTCTGCCACCGCTCCTGCTTCGTCTGCCTTACTGCCCTTCTTCGGTGGCACAACACACACCTGGTAAGGAGCAATAAGACCTGGCCAGCGGATCCCTTCTTCTGTTGACAACACTTCGATTGCTGCGGCAAGAATTCGAGTGACCCCAAGACCGAAGCAGCCCATCTCAGCAATGCTTGGCTTGTTCTGGGCATTGCTAAAGCTGGCTTTAAATATATGCGAGTACTTTTTCCCCAAGTAAAAAGTGTGACCTACTTCTATACCCTTTGACTCTACGAGTGTTCCAGTTTTGCACTGAGGGCAGGCACTGCTATCTGATGACAAGGTCTCCACGTTGGCAGAGAAAGAGCAGGTTCCACACACTAGAAGCCGGTCTTCACCGATGTCTGCCGGCAGCTGGAACTCGTGGGACAGTTTTCCACCAATGTTTCCCGTGTCTGCCTGCACCTGGACGCAGCGGAGTCCCAGCCTGGCAAAGAGCTGGGTGTACGCTTGGCATACAGATTCATAGGTCTGGTAAGCAGCCTCTTCGCTCACATCAAACGAGTACATGTCCTTCATGTAAAACTCTCTCCCACGGAGAAGGCCGAACTTTGGCTTTGGCTCATCTCGGAATTTGCGAGTGATCTGTTAATAGAAGAATAATGCACACTGTCATGATGATATTAATAAAGACAAGAGCACCCATCAACAACAAGCTAGATGCTTACTTGATAAAGAAGAAGAGGGAGCTGTTTGTAGGAGAGAGTTGCCTGGTGAGCAACAAGAGTCGTCACCACCTCCTCGTGAGTGGGACCCAGGCAGTAATCGGTGCCGTGGCGGTCCTTCAGGCGGAACAGCTCCTTGCCCATCAAATCCCAACGCTCGCTGGTCTTCCACAGATCCGCCGAGCACAAACTGGGCATGTCTAGTTTCTGACCACCAATCGACTGCATTTCTTGGTCAATCACTCTCACCTGTAAAATATGAGCATCGTTATATTTTCCCCGACCAAACAAGACTCCTCACTTTTGCGCTCCAGGTTAAAGACTTGCTCTAAAGCAAATTAAGTCATCTAGATGATACAAGACGCACTGTCAAGAGAGAAATTATCAGGATATAAGCTCCGAAGAAGTAAACCTTGTTTTTCTTTTTCTTGGGAAATATGGACTAGTTGCATCTACAGTTTTTGATAACAATTCTTCTCAAAGTGAAAAGAAAATTACTGTTTTGATAACTGTTACATGTGTTACAAAGGGAAGCCCCTTTTTATGTGATGGATAAGCGATATTGTGACCTTACGGTTACCCATATTAAGAATTTTTAGTGGTTGGTCATGCTATTCCCCATGTTAAGGTCTAATGCAGCTGTTAAACATTTAAATTAACCAATAACAACTTTTGAACAATGAGAACCAAAAAGTTAAATTGAAGAATATAAACCGTTTCCAAAGCTAAACAAATTTTGGGTGACTATCTACCCCCAATCTATTTCCTGATATATTTACAAGGCTGAAAACGAATGCAAATTGTGGCATGAAATCATTGTCTCTTTAGACATCCATCTTTCTGTTTAGCCCACAAAGCTTCACAGTGGCAGTACAGAGAGAAAAGAACTGCAGACACCCCCCCCCCCCCCCCCCCCCCCATAGAGACTTGTTTTTCATCACTGAACTTTAGCACCACCTACTGCTAATTTAGAGATATTGCATTTGCTGTGTCAATCTGTAAAATTGAAGTCAGAATCAATCCAATATTCAGTCATAGCTGATGCCACATCCTACTACCAGCAATGCAGCACTCTTAACAAAAAACAAAAACAAACAAACAAAAAAATACAAACAGACATAAAAAAAAAAAAAAAATATGACTTGCAGGGAGGACCACAACATATTTTACTTTTCTACGTTTGAACACACAATGGCATAAATAATTCTTCTTTCCAATGAGAAAACTTACCAGCTTCTCCATGGAGCGTACGGTGGCAGGAAGGTAGTAGTAGCACCCTGGGTTGGATGGATGGATAAGCCCAGCCTGTTGCATGAGCCTCTGGCTCTTACAGGTCATCTCGGTTGAAAGCCGGCTGTCCTGCACCACATCACGGAGGTTTGCAGGCTGGTAAAGGCGGGACACCAGCAGTGTGGGTTGGCTGCTTCTGGAGCCAGAGGAAGTCACAGGCTCGGCACAGCTTGAATGGCTCCTCTTAGGAAGGGTGAAGCTTCTGTGGAGCCGGCGAAGGACCCTCTGCCACACCGGATATATCGCAGGCTCCATGCTAAATCCAAGTGTGCTGCTTTAACGCAAAATAAAATTTGAAGATAAAGCCAAATGACAATTAATGGGAACTCATATTTATAGAGTCGGTGTCAAATAACAGATCACAGAAATGTAATTTGAACAGGTTTCCCTTGAAAGAGGGATTTCCTTTCGCCTGCAAACTCACAGAAAAGTATAAAAAGATTACTGCCCGACAGGTTTCAGCTCAGAAAATGTAAAACTGCCACAAGAAATTAATAAACTTTGCAGATTGCATATGATAAACATCTTGAAAACATCAAGGGGGGAAGAGGGTGATTGATTGTGGGGGGAATCACCTTCACCTCTTGTGATTGCACAAAGTGAGACAGAGTCATCAGCAGCTGTACTATTAGTTTGGAGATTTATACATCAGCACTGACAAGTGTATAAACTTAAGTCGATTTTTTCTGTATGTAATTAACAACACCGTGATGTCAGGACCCCTTCCTCTTCAACTGAGAGTCAACGATGAATTAAGATAACATGTTATGAATTAACTCCCATGTTATGAATGAACGATAGCAGTTTCAGACACATCTTTAAATATCTGTTTACCACCCACGCTGATCACATATCCTCTGTTCTCTCTCCAAGAGCAGCTGAACAAGCTCATCTTCATCTGCCACCACTCATCCATGTTAACATACCCGAGCGCTCTAAACTCACCTCGGTACAGGTCGATACTGTGTAAAGTTCAGTCCAACTGCATTACACGAGTGACTGAACAAGCCGTGACATCTTAGATAAGTTGATAAACTACGAAAGGTGAGTGCTCTGCTGCAGTCATGCTGCTGCCTGTCCGCTGTCGTCACTTCCTGCCAGGAGGCGCCACGTGCTCTACCGCCCCCTGCAGGAGCGGATGAGGTTGGGCTCTCTGTGCACCCCGACTTCTTCACACCATCCACAGGCATGGAACCTACTTTGCTTGCAGTTAGGTGATGTTTCTCGATGATTGTGCTTCTTCTGCCATACGTCTGTAATACCAGTGTGACAAAGACCAAGGAGCTGGCCTGAGGAGGAACCTGAGGAGGAACAGGGCGTCCTGAACATTTTCCTTATTTCCATTCAAGGTTGTCAGTGTGGACGTCGTTGAGGAGTACAAGTACCCAGGGTTACATATTAACAGTAAATTGGACCACTGGCCAATGCTGCCTTTATTTTTTAAGGCAGCATTGAGTCTTTAATATCTGTAGCTCAATGCTGAAGGTGTTCTACGAGGGCGGCCGACACCAACAGACTCAACAAACTCAATAGAAAGGCCAGTAATGTGTTCGGGGTGGAGATGGATTCTGTGCAGGTGGTCTCAGACAGGACTATTTGGTCCAAACTGAGGTCCATCCTAAATGATGGAGCTCCCCCACCAAAGTACCAAAGTGCAGTACACAGACCACAGAAGATCCTTCTTTCTTGTGGTCAGGAACAACCAGAAGGTGACTATAACCCACTGGCAGTATAATGATCATGTCTGGGATGAAGGAAGGATACAAGTGTAATATCATAACGTCCCTAATGGAAACTCCTGAGTGTGACACATGGGATGCCATCCAGAAAACTGTTATGTGTGGACAGAGAAAACCCCTGTGCATAACTCACAGTGCATCCGTTTATGTTTGAAATAATCAGGGTATTAATATTCGTCTTTGTATCCGACGAACCTATCATTTCAAAAGTAGCTAAAGTTCAGCACTTAAATAAAGCTTTTAAAAGAATTTCACTGGGAATTCACAAGGTAAAGGATGTAAGCAAAACAGACTGGTTATAATGGTTATTGTGTTCTCTCCCGGCAGTTGAAAGAATATGAAAATGTCTAACAATTTTCCCCATTAAGCAGTGCATGTAAACAGCAGTACAAGTTAACTTAGTTGATGTAAGCTAACAAACTCATTACAAGTTTTGGTAGTGGCCACTTTTTAGAAACTGAAAATCGAACAATATTACTTCCAGCTATATTGGCATGACTATAATCAATATTCCATTTGATAATGGATATGATCAACTTATAAGTGGAATTAATATTTCATCATATTGAATTTAATATTTTTTTCATGCAATAAAGTGAAAATTGAACAGATAAAGAAAATACTGACCAACTACCACAAAATAATGTTGTATGGAAGACAGCTTGTAGATAAATTGAGAAAAAGGAGAAAGAAAACAGCGTCAATTAGTTTTTGGAAATATGAACACACGTCATAATCTTTTATTTATATAGACAATTTATGGCAGGTTATCACAGAAAACATAGTGACAAGAGCATTCAACTTCATATATAGGACAGGTAAGGAAAACCTTGAAGTCAGGTTGCCCGAATTAAGACGCAAAATAATAATTTAAAACAAAAATTCTTAATCAGTGAAATATTGTCAGTCTCCAAACAGTTTCTTTTCCGGAAAGCTTCCATCCAATAACAGCGTACCAATAAGAGAAAAAGATGCCACAACTGTGAGGATGGTGCGCAGTGCTTTGAACCAGCTAGGATAAGTGGGAAGCAGAGACAGATCATAATGTAGTGAGATTCCAAGTCCCATGATAACCATCATAACTGCAGGGGTGATGTTGTCGCTCATGAGCATGGTCACACAGGCCAACAGAGAAGGAACCACACTGTTGGCCAGGTTGATCCAGTCCGGCCTGGCTGGGCTGCTTTCAGGGAGTGTGAATCCCCATCTGGCTCCACCCAGAAAAGAAAGAATGGAGGCAGCATAGGCGAGCTGAGCGTAAGCCAGCTCTGGGTAGTAGCCCTCCGTCACAGCCATGAACAGAGGGGGACAGACAAAGGGGATCAGCCCAGCGAAGCCCAGGCAGAGGGCTGGTTTGGGGCCCTCCCAAATGTTCTTGAAGTCATATCGCAGTAGATCTAGTTGTCTTGGAGGAGGTTCAGGCTTTGCTCGCTTCTTTAGTCTCACAGAAGAGGAATGGAAACATTCACTTCTAATCCAACACGAAGCAGTGCTTGTCTGGTGCAGCGCAGTCCTGAAACACAGTGCAGTGCAAGGTCTGGCATGTCCGGATGCCGTTTCTGAAGAGGGGAGCCTGTATGAGGAGACAGCTCCACCATGCAAAGATGCATTCAGGGTTGATGTCCAGAATTTTCGTGGAGGACCTGACCAATGCAGCAACTGAAAAAGAAATTTGAAAAGATTTATAGGTTAATTTGAAAACAATAACCTATTAAAATCAATAGCTGTAAAATAAGGGGCAGTTACCTTATGGGTTGCAAAGCAGCTTCTTTTAAGTATTGAAGAGAACATCTAGTGAAGAATGGAACAAGTTCAGAAGGAGAGGAAAATAAACACATACATATAATTTAATCTATCTGTCAGATTGAACAATACTTGTATACAAAAAAACCTAAAGTTAAAACTCACAAAGGTACATTTAACATGATCCTTTACATTTCAGGCTATCAGACATATTTGTATATTGTATGTCACGGTAAAACAGGCAACTGGACACGCTTGTGCATGAGCAGGTGTATTTTTATTTACACAATTTAGACCATTATCCAATACAATTGCCAAATGATGGGCATTTGGTTTTTTTTTTTTACCTCCACAAAGTGGAAAAATTCAAACATGTTTCACATGTTTACTATGAATGGGGGCAGGTTACACTCTGGACAGGTCGCCAGGCCATCACAGTGTAAACGTACCGAGACAGACAACCACACACGCTCACATTCATAGGCACGCACATAATATAATATAATATAATATATCAACAAGAACACCATACATCTTGGGAGGAAAAACATGTGACACGATGTTGCGGTCAGACAGTCAAAGTAATCTGAAATTAGTTGAAACTTCCACAAACAGAATGACGGCATTGGAGTACAGACCTTTTGGCAGCTAACGTCCCACCCCGTTCACCACGTGAAGCGACAGTAAGGTTACAAGACACTCTAATCTGGCTTTCAGGTTAAAAACAACCACTTGAAAAAAGTTGGCGTCCAGAAACCGCTCGCAGCAATGGCGGAAGCGACCTTCTTCCACGCAGGTGCACAACTATATTTCTTCCGTGTTCACCGAACTATCGTTCCGCCTCCACGACACCCTTCTAAAATAACACACAGAAAAAAAATGCGTACAAAAGCTTAAAAGGTGCGAATTAAGCTTCACATATGGTGCTTCGCAAAAATAACTTTTTCTCTCTCTCTGTGAGCGTCTCTGGAGACGTTCTGCAACAGAAGGCTGACATGACAGCTCAGGGTTCATGCAAATGCACACATTTCAGAATATGTACAGCAACCAATAACATGAAAATCAATAATAATAATAATAATAATAATAAGCAAACACACAAATATGCTGGTTGCTTCTATATTTAGGACATCAAAATGTATTTGAAAAAATATTTATATGTTTGGATTTTGTGAATCATTTTGTGAAAATCATAATTGAACGAATTTGCGCACTTTCACTTACACTGAATGTAAAAACTACGCCACACACAGAAGTAGGGGACGTGGATACAAGTTGGCTTCACATCAGGTTTATTCAACAAATAACCCAGCAGGGGGCAGTCATGCAAAGACAGTTTCTTATGAACGACAAAGTTTGTATTAATTGATGCTTTAAAGGTGTACAGGAGGATGTTCTTTTTCCGGGTGGATCATCAAGACTATTGACCTACTTGATTTGGGATACGAGTCTGTTTAATTGTTTCCAATTTAAAGCACAGTCACAAGTCAGCAAGATTACATTGCTGTGGTAAGACATCATGGAGGAGAAGTAGGCCAGTGTAGGCTTTGTTTATTTGTTTATATGTACATTAAAATTCCTCCTGAGCTCCTCAGTGCATGTGTGGTCCCTTCCCGTGTCGTTCTCTCCAGGTTTCTGTGACAGACAGTGGAAGACAAGTAATTAGCAGAGTCAGAAAAACAGTTTTACAAATGGAAATACAATATAACAAACTATTGGTGCAACAGAAAGTATAATAAGAGATAAAGTAGCTGTACTTTAGTTTTTACATTCATGCTTTACTGTTCTCAGTTTTAGAATAGACTAGACTACATTATCATCATCAAATGTAATGGCCTAAGGTGATGGTAGTGAGCATTAATTAAAATCTAGCCCTAACCCTGCTACTCGATTGGCCTTTTTGTATTAATCTGCTCTTTCATATTGATTTTGTTGTGTCTGCTAATAGCAAATAGCTTTATGGTTATTTCTGTTCCTGCAGCAGCTCAATATTTCCCGACATGGACATGCTGCATGTCTTTACAAAGCATGTTTTGGGTAGTTTTTAGTCGCTGGGTTTGTTTAACAGATGCCTTAATTCAGGTCCGCCACTCCCTACACGCAGAACACGCGCTGTGCGTAGGGCCCCGCGATCCATGGGGGGCCCCATTTTGCGCAAGTGAATTGAATTTCCCTCGGGATCAATAAAGAATCATCATTCTCTGCAAATGCGCAAAGGATGCGCGTGCATTTTGCCGAGAGGCGCGCGTAGAGCACCGCCACCAAGTCAGCCCGAGGCCGGAGAGAGAGAGAGAGAAAAAAAAGAGACGCAATGATTGAAAGCGCGAAGCTTCACCATCTGACCAATCAGCGGTCAGAAGGGCCGGCAGGCAGTTGTTTACACAGAGAGAGAGAGAGAGAGAGAGAGAGAGAGAGAGAGAGAGAGAGAGAGAGAGAGAGAGAGAGAGAGAGAGAGAGCGAGCGAGCGAGAGAGCGAGAAAAGTCCAAACAAGAAGAGGCTCGTGCTTCACTTGAAGGTGGGGATGTTGTTGAAATAAAAAAGAAAAAACTTTGTGGCATAAACTGCTAGCATGCTTTCAATCATTGCGTCTCTTTTTCTCCCTCTCTCTCCCCGGCCTCGGGCTGACTTGGTGGCGGTGCTCTACGCGCGCCTCTCGGCAAAATGCACGCGCATCCTTTGCGCATTTGCAGAGAATGATGATAATTTATTGATCCCGAGGGAAACTCAATGCAATTCACTTGCGCAAAATGGGGCCCCCCATGGATCGCGGGGCCCTACGCACAGCGCGTGTTCTGCGTGTAGGGGGGGGGCGGGCCTGCATATATAATTCGAACTCACAGCAGCTTTCACACTTTAGTCACGTGGAGGCGCAGTCGTTTTCATTCATTATTATTGGCTTATTAGCTCAATCTTTTTTTTTTTTTTTTTAAGAGTAAAGCACGTTGTATATCTTATCTGCCTCCCGTGTTGCGTTAAAAGTGCAAAAATAAGTATAGGTGGTGTCTATTGGGGTCAGAGAGCCGAAGCCAGCGGGGCTGAAGGCGGAGGGTTCACGGGGTTCCTCTCCGCTGCTCCCCAGCTGTTGCTCCTCTTTGGGGGGGAAACAAACTCAACTTTACACGAATAAACCCCCGGATCCCGTGCAGCGGAGCACCGAGCCCAGCTCAGCGGGAATCCCCCTCCACCGGATCGCCCCTCTTCACGCACGTCGTGCAGATTTAAATAACACTGTTTTGATTTGTACGAGATCGAAATGACATTTTCCATCATCGTCTTCATCATCATGCCTCTGGATAAAAGGAGGCCCAAAAGTTATCACAAACACACAATAATAAACAATAAACACAGAAAAATAAATACATCTTTCTTTTTTTAATAGCGGAATCAAAACACGACAAGGAAGTAAAAAAAAAAAAAAATTAAGATATGTGACAGATAGATTAAACTGGATCTATATTCTGGATTAATTTAGCTAATAATAACTTCAAAAACAAGAGGCACATAAGCTGCCATTTATTTCATGTAAAGGCTTATTAAAGTGTTCTATTCTATACTTCAATAGATTATTCAGTTTTTAATTTTTTTTCTGTCATTTTATCAATGTTCTATTTCCAAATTAGTTTCTCATCTCGCCACATGTCCAGATATTGTACTACTCTAACCTGTTCAACTTCTTCTCCATATAGTTTCAATGTTATGTCCTTCCATAAAAACATCTAGTTTGTGATTTACCTTCAGAAAATCTGACTCCCCAGCTCTCTGCCCACTGCTCCAATTTCTCAATTGCCCCCTGCAGATCTTTCTGTAAATATCTAATATTATGCCCTCTTACCCATAAAACTCCATCATCTGCAAATAAAGATTTTCCTACACTTGACTCAAAATATTTAAACATATCATTTGTCATGATATTGAATTATGTAGGGCTATGTACACTCCCTTGGGCATTCTATCCTATAATATAGAGGATAGAAGTGCCACGAATTTCTGTCAGGTTTGTTATATCTTGTGTCGGTCACCAGTTAACATGGAAACCAGTTGGTCCGAAACACCAGCCAGCTGCGTGGCTCAACGTGACAGTGGGTCCAATAAATATGACCTAATAATTTTTAATTTTTATTATTAATTAATGTAATATAATCATTAATTAATACAATTGTAATAAAAATAAAATTTTACGTGAATATTTAAAATAGGCCAACCGGAAGTCGTTGGCGCATGCTGCGACAGTTAGACCTTAATTGACGTTTAAACGGGACTGCGAGCAAACGGCTCACAGTCTCCGGAGCCTTTGAGGTGAGTAGACGTGTGTGCGGACCTGACCCATAGCCACTCAGCGGCAACGAATTGTGGGAGCAGTGATCATCAAATCATCCATATATTGGGTAAGTGTTGATTCTGGGAATTATCCACAGTTTATTTTTATTTTTCTGTTGACTCACATAAATAAATATGTTACGTTGGCAACATATTGTTAACTTTAAATGTCGTGCACCGTCGAAGAAACACTCTCAGTTGTAAGTTTTTGCTGGTGGCAGATCACCAGCGGGATTAATTTTAACAATATCACTATCGGAACTTTACAGCAGCATCAGATTTTACACCACACATTTCTCACTCATGGTTGGACACCAACGTCTAACAAACTAAACTAAACTAGATGAAATGATTAACTCCCTGAACTGAGGAACAAAAACACAATACATGCACAAATCAACACACAGCAACCCTCAACAACTTCTGGCAACACAAAACCTGAACTCCCATCATGCCTTGCAGCGACCAACTCCGCAATCGCTACATAATTAACACGAGATTTTGTTTTTGCACTGTGCAGTATGCTTTCAGTTGCACTCACACTTTACTGACACCAGATTACATTTCTGAGATGTTTTGATGGTTAAACACCGTTAGTTGAACTCTGATGAGAAACTTTTTCTCCCATCAAGGTGACTGCTAGCTGCTAAAGCTAACTTGTGATGAACTTGTCTCCATGACAACACATGCAAACATTTGCAGTCTTACATCTGCTTTCTCTCTGCTACTCCTACATTATTGATGCTTTTTCACTATTATTGTTATTATTACACATTTATATGTAAATGTACAAAAATGGAGACCAAAAGTGATCAGGGTGGAGCTGTTGGCATGTTTTTGGGCCTGTGAGCAGCTTGTACTCTCAAAAGGTGAAGTTTTAGCCTCAATACATGATTTGAAGTGAAAACAGATAGCGGAGCCGTCACTAATCACAGGACGTTTTATATACAAGGAGCTTTACACAGTTTATTCTCTTCTCCACAGCTATTGAAGTGTGGTTGATGTTTTCTCAAAGTGTTTTTAGTTGTGTTTATACATACTGTTGTGAAATCACCAATTTAGTCATCCCTGAAGTTAAGAACTATGAGTGCCAGTGTTTATATCATTATTCTTATAACATATTTGGCTTTAAAGTGACTGTGAACATCATTCTAATATTCAATGCTTTTTCCATCTCTAGAATGGACATTTCCAAAGAGACCCATAATCTCTTGGAAGAAAATCCCCGGCTCGACCCAGTCCAGCTTCCTGAGGAGGGACAGGCTTCTCTGACAGAGTATGTGTATGAGAAGTGTGGTCAGTTAGGATACTATATATTGCTGTGAAATCCTAAATCTAGTCACTTCGGATATTAAGAACTATTAGTGCCATTGTTCATATCATTATTCTTGTATAACATGTTTGGTTTTAAAGTGACTGTGAACCTCATTCTAATATTCAACGCTTTTTCCATCTCTAGAACGAACACTGTCAACGTTCTGGAGGATCTTGTTGAGAATTATAACCCACCAGATCCACTCCAGATAATCAAGGTTATCGAGGAGCAGCAATATCCTCCGCTAGGGTATGTGTTGTTTGCAATTCATGCTGTATTCTTTAAGTTGCCCTTCATTTACTGACTGCCGTTTACATCTCTGAGACATGGGAAACGATATATTTAACACAGTGCATTTTTGCTCAGCATTCGTTGTTGTTACAGTTATTTAATTGTGGTTTATGTTTGTTAGAAGTGGGATCAGTTGTGTTTCTATACACTGCTGTGAAAGAAATCATAAATTCAGTCATTTCTAATGTTAAGAACTGTGAGTTCCAGTGTTTGCATCATTATTCTTATAACAGCTTTTACTTTAAGACGACTGTGAACCTCATTCTAATGTTCAATTCTCTTTCTCTCTCTAGAACGATTGATGCAGACTTTCTGGCCTTTCTGGGTGAAATCTTCTCACCAGAATTGGTCCAGAGTTGTATGAATTCCGAGCCTGAACTCGCTCTCTCTCAGCCGGACTGCGGTCCAACTGGTGGCCACCGTGAGTGGACGGACGTCGGAGCGGCGTCTCAAACGCCTGAACGTCCAACTCCACCAACGACGGCTCCGACGTTCGATCACGCTCCTCCCGCCATCCAGACGGGCCCTGAGAGCCAGGGACAGGTGAGACGTTCAGGAACCGCTCAGTGACAGGAACTTAGAGCTGTGATTTCACTTGTTAACAAGTTAAAGATGTAAAGCAATGTGGGACTCTTCAGATGATGAAATATTAATTATATGTCCACAATTAACAGTTGAGACAGTTGATCATTGAGTTTTAAATGTAGTAAACATAGAAAATACTTTGACAGGTTATTGTGATTGATAAATTACATCTCTTTTAATTGCACAACAAAATATGCTTTTTTAAAAAAATGACACATTTGATCTAAATTACATTGAATTTAATACAAGGGATTATTTATCTCTTTAATTAGTCCACAAAATCAAACCTTTCCTCCTGCAATTGGCCTTTAAATTCCCCCTCACTGTGTGTGTGTTGCCTCATAATCAGTCAAAGTGACCTGGTGTTGATCTTAACAGTCTCTCAATTTGTGGAACTTGTGTATTTAACACTTTTCTTTTGTCTCCATTGTGTTCAGGGAACCTCTCAGACCGTGTGTCCCGCCCTTCCTGCTGGTCCTCCTGTCCCTTCTAAGGACAGGTGAGTTCACCTGTCCACTTCTGGCTGTTTGTACCGACATGAACATCATGACATTCAGCTTGTTTCCCAGAGCTTTACTTCAAGCTCTGAGTCACTGCACAGCTAGAAAACCTGTTTATTGAGTCTCAGTGAGCCTGAGTGTGAATCACATGTTTGGGTGTAAAACCATACCATCCTATCACATGTCGATTTATGTTTGAACTCTTCCTGAATGCTTGCTCTGAACATTTGTTTTTGGTGTCTGCAGAAAACGAAAACGTGGCAGCCAGCAGGGAGACGAGCAACAAAAACCCTATGTGAAGAAGCCCTGCAACGCCTTCATGGTGTTTTTGAGGGAGCACAGGGCCGCCGTGGCAGCGGAGCACGGTCTGACGGGGAGCGCCGCAGTGAATGCGGAGGTGGGGAAAAAGGTAAGAGGTCCACTCCTACATGTTGGGGATACAAATTCCTTACTCATGTTTAGAAGCTGGCTTGTCTTTGGTGTGTGTGTGTGTGTGTGTGTGTGTGTGTGTGTGTGTGTGTGTGTGTGTGTGTGTGTGTGTGTGTGTGTGTGTGTGTGTGTGTGTGTGTGTGTGTGTGTGTGTGCTGACAATGTGTTGTCATCTCTCCACAGTGGAAGTCCTTATCTAAACTGGACCAACAAAAATATTATGACCAGGCCAGAATGGAGGCAGCCATTCACGAGCAGACGAATCCTGGCTGGTCGTCTGCTTCTAACTATGTACGAACTCTCTCCTCACCCAAAACTCATAAATGTTCACAAGATGTCACTTAAACTGCTCAAAAGGTTGTTTTTTTAGAATCAACTTGGTTATTAAAGTATTTTCTGTTTTTAGGGCAAAAAACGGCGACGAGTGAGACGTCCCGGTAACTCCCAGGCCACCAACCCTCCAATGGCACCAGGACTTCCCCTTATTGGGTTTTGGCTGGACAACTTGGGGCAACTCCATGCCTTCCAGCCACAGCCAGGCGCTTTGTTCAGTCAAGTGACTGAACTGTTCCCCGTTGCCGCCCCACACCAACCCTAAACCTCCACCAACAAATAAAAATGAAAAAAAAAATCACTATCATTTGGTCATCATTTCTTTTTATTACCATATGATGAGTAGCATTATTTTATATTTTATAGTCATTATTTAACCTGATGATTGTTGATGATGAGAAGCACAAATAAACCGCACAAGTCCACAACAGTGGATAAACATTATTTTCTGGTTTTGCTTCTAGTGTATTTCTGCTAAGAGTCGTCGTTTCACTGAAGATGTATTCTCATCTACTTTCCTGTTTAAATTTGAATGCGGCATAATTTTTGCTCAGTAAACAACCTTTATACATATGGGCTAAACCTTGGCCAGCAGGAAGGAAATTTGAATTCTTTAAATCTCAATGGGAGTGGTGTAATTTTAAATTGAATCTATTCAATGTCACAATAAAGTCATGCTGACCCCGGGGTATTTATCCCAGTACACCAGCCAGCACACCACCAGCCAAATCCTATTTCCAATTAATATTTGTATCAGAGGAGTTTATGCCATGTAACGAACGTAAAGCGCATTACTGTCATAAAGGGATTTCTTCTCCTCTGTGTTCGACTAGTTTAGCCTGGGACCGGCCAGAATGTGTGGCGCAAAACATTGAATCGTAAAAACTGAATTTGAATGGAGAGAAGTGAATCTAAAAAGTGAATGAACGTGGAAGCCCCATTTTTTAATTTAATCACATACAGTTTCAATTTCATTCATGCTTTCTTCTGTGTTCAAATGTCGGATCAGGAGGACTTGCTCCTGTGCTCCACTCAGCCTAAAAATGTACACTATGATCACATGCAGCGCCACTCCAGGCAGCCCTGGTCCACAGTAGCTACATTTAGTGCTACTGCTGTGTGGAAATATGCATCACTAAGAACATTTTGAAACTTTGCATCAATAACATTTCTAAAACACAGTTTTACAAGAATTTTAAGATGTGTGATTAATATCGCTGTGAAAATACACACCAGTGAGAACTTGCTGAATACGTGCATCAATTGCAACATTTGGGAAAAGTCAGGCTGGTGTTTTTCCAACTCAAAATAGCCCTGTGATGTACACAAATGTCGTATAAGAAAAGCATATATACCTATACAATACAGATGTACTGCAATGTAATATCTGCTGACAATGAAACTATAACCCAGTAAGAACTTCAATCAATGGTCACGTTTGGGGAAAAACTCTTATTGAGATAGTTTTACCTCATAAAATGGCCCTGTGGTGTCCATGCTTTACCTCTTAAAAAAGTATCTGAGGTAGGCCACTATTCTAACTCTAATTGGTGACGGTGGAAGCAGAGTAGAGATCGGAGCTGTGGATATAGCGGTGTGGTCTACACAGGATTATAACAAAAAACAACAACAAAAAACCCAAAGAAAAAGAAAAGAAAAGAAAAATTAGTATTCATATTTTTTATACTTCTCTGTGAAACAATGCAATAGGTGAACCACTCACTTTCTCTCCATGCTGGTTTTCATTCAGGTCCTGGGCTCAACAGCAGTTTGATAAGGAGGAGCTGTGAAGTCAACTCACTTTTTTGCTTCATTTATTCCAATTATTTTTATTCAGTAATTTCTCTATTTTTGTTTTTAAGTTTAAATTTCAAATAAATTGTTTTGTTTTATCACCACTATGGTTAGCAATAAAATAGTCTCTAACCAAGTTTAGTACTCAGGTTCCAGTCTTTTTTATACTATCATTCACTCATTAGTTTTGGAGCAAGCTTTAGAAGGCTGCTGATTTGTTTTTGTTTCAAGTCCCATGTTATCGATTCTGAGGCCGTTCAGTGTGGCGAGGTGGATGCTAATGCGTAGAAACCCCTTAAATAGCTCTATCATTTTCACTGTAAATAAAACAAACCCTTCACTGACACATATTGTAATTCCAGTGTTTAAAGGTAGAAAAGAATCATTGGATTGGGGGGGGCATCCTCAGACTCTCATAGCTGCAGAAAGCAGTCAGACAGCTCCATCGCTCTGAAAAACAAACAATAAGAGTATAATGTGCATTGCTATAAATAACACACACACACACACACACACACACACACACACACACACACACACACACACACACACACACACACACACACACACACACACACACACACACACACACACACACACACACACACACACACACACACACACACACACACACACACACACACACACACACACACACACACACACTGACCCCTCCACAGCAGCCACAGCAGTCGCCACATAAGGCTCCAAACAGGCCGTTCACCACCTGCACTGCACATAGAGCCATCTGGATCAAACCGAAGATCAGCAGCATGGAAAACAGAGTCAGGTGCCAGGGTATCACAGACGATGATTTGCACTGTGTCCACATATCCGTTTTGGATAGATAGTCCCTGGGGGAGGTGGTGAGAATAAAGTGTCAATTTTCTAAAATGTAGACATTAAGTGATGATACAGATTAGTTTATATTAAAGATATATACATTGTAGGTGAGAGGAACATGAACATCAATATCATTTTTGTTTGTCTCACCCATCTGAGAAGGGGTATTCCCATTTTTCTGATGTGTTACTGGTGTTACATTTTGGTCCTTTGTTGATGGCCACAGCAGAAATTATAACAGAGTAACCTGCCCCTAAAACACCAACAGCCGCAAAGAGTATAGAACTCAGCATCTGCAGAGAGAGAAAGAAAGTACAGCCACTCATATAGTGAATCAATACATGCAACAATTACTCATTAAACTCCATAAATAATGATGTTATTATCCCAGTGCCGAGAGATCAGGCTTCGGGCCAACACTGGGTGACTGAGATGCCTTGAATGTGTGAATAATCTTTTGTTAGTTTTCTGTTTGCCGATTTTTTTTTTCTCTTGCCTCACACACCTACACATTGTTGGAATATTGATCTGTAGCAGTACACGCTACACGCTGTGGCAGTACACGCCCTGCTCTATGAGAGAAGGTCATGTGAAACTACTGTCAGGAGAATTTCGTGCTACAATGATCCAATTCTTATGCAAAATTCTAATCTAATGCTAAATTATAATTTTTTCACTCTATTGAATCCATGCAAGCAGCAAAGTTCGTGCTGAAATAAACCACGGCTGTGTATATCCACAGGCCAGGGTGTGGCTGTCAGTCGTATTTTCCCCATTCCTGTTTTCCCCACACTGTGAAAATGTTTTACAATCAAAAATACAATTTAGTCTGCTGCCCCACACTATAAGAGATCTACTTGAATTTCTTCTAAGACAAACTTCCCAGTGCTTTGAGTGTCATCTGGATTTGAGCTCAACTTTTGAAAACTACTCCTGTAAATAATAGTTTTTATCATGTTGCAGCATTGAAGTAAAATATAGCCTCACCGCAAACCTCCTTCCACAGCTTTCATTGCCACAACAACCGCAGCAGTCATTGTTCTTCAGACCCAGGAAGACCAGTGCTGGGAAGATCATCTGCCACACAAACACACCAAAAATTCACAGGATAAACAGGAGAAAGAAATTCAAAGGTTTATTTGTTATTACATATAATCATATTACACAATGTATACTATTATGAAAGGTGAACTAATCCTTAAAACAAGTCACAGTAGGAATCATGAACTATTGGAATTATAATTTCCATTTCTAACTGAAAAATATGTCCAGTTTAGAACATGGAGGATGCATCACGAGCACTGCACATGCCAGAACTTTTTTTTTTTTTTTTTAATTGACACAAAAGCAGAATTTAGTATCTCAGTAACACACTCACCAGCACTCCAGATCCCAATATGCCGCCACAGTAAAATACCTCATCAGTGATTTTTGTGCTGTTCACAAGCTCCCCGCCAGGGAAAAACAGCAGGATGTTGCAAAGAACACATGCAATGGACAGAGGCAGCAAACTGATCCCCAGACATTTGGCAAAGCTCCCCGAGCACATTTTGGTTCTGAAACTGCCTCAAACACCAACAACTCCTGAGGTTAGAGAAGTATCTTATGAACTTTAAACCACTCCACTTAGGCCTGTCTCCCAGGTAAATAATCCAAAGTTGTCGAAGCAGTTAAAAGTTAAAAGAAAAAAATACAGCAGCCCTCGGTATAGACCTTTTGTTCACCTGTGATTGCAGCTCCTCAACACCTTTAAAAAAAAAAGTTTGGAGGTGAAATGAGTAGATGCTGTCTGTTTCACCTGCCTCTGTTTCTGAGGATGGTTGGTCCTTCATTTGAACATTTATAGCACTCCCATCTGCCCCCCTCTCTCTTTCAGGTTTACATTAACCAGATGCGATTTGGCAGTATCTCTCCCACACAGAAATACACACAATGTGCAAACACACACAGGGGATCATTAATGAAGAATAACATACCTTTGTGTGCACAAAGACACATCATTGAAGACACAATGGTTAATGTTCTACAGTCTGTTTTGTGTACCTGGAGTCATAAGAGGAAGTGGCAGGCAGCCGGTCGATATAGCACAGCCATTGTGACTGATTTGTATCGAACAACAGTTCTAGTTTTGATTAAGACAGACACATTTCAGACATGCGGGGGTGTGAGTGACTAGTTAATGGCAATGTTTCTCTAAAAAAGTATCTCAAAGTTATAGGACAATAATAAATAGGTTCTCACTTTGTAATCAATTAACAACATCAGTGGAAGAAAGTGACAACAGTTCCACCCTTATCTTTAATTAGATCCTGCTTTATTCTATAAAGTACATTTTAAAATATACTTGATTTTCAGCAAATTTCTATTTAGGTTGTCCACTCCTCTAAATACACTTCTGGCTGTTTGTACCTACATGAACATCATTACATTCAGTTTATTTACCAGAGCTTTACTTCAAGCTCTGAGTCATTGCTCAGCGACAAAACCTCCGTTTACTAAGTGTCAGTGAGGCCTGACTGTGAATCACATGTTGGAGTGTAACACCAGACATCCTATTACATGTCGATTTGTGTTTGAAGTCTTCCTGAATGCTTGCTCTGAACATTTGTTTTTGGTTCCTGCAGGAAAAGAAAACGTCGTCAGGACAGCGATCACGAGCCGCACGTGACAAAGCCCCCAAATGCCTTTATGCTGTTTTTAAAAGAGCAGCGAACCATCGCTGCGGCAGCTCTCGGCACAAAGGGGAGTGCGGCCGTGAACGCGGAGGTCGGAAAGAGGGTGAGTTGTCGGCTCCTACATGTTGGAGATACAAATTCATTACTCATGTTTAGAAGCTGGCTTGTCGTTGTGTGTGCTGACAACATGTTGTCGTCTCTCCACAGTGGAAGTCCTTGTCACACAACGAGCAGCAGAGGAACTATGACCTCGCCAAAGTTGAGGCGGAGCGCCACCAGGAGAGGCATCCAGGCTGGTCGACTGCGTCAAACTATGTAGGAACTCTCTCCTCACCTAAAACTCATAAATGTTCACAAGACGTCAATCAAACTGCTAAACAGTTTTTGTTTTTTTAATCAACTTAGTGATTAAATGTATTTTCTATTTTTAGGCCAAAAAACGACCGCGGGGGAGAGGGCGACACCACCAGCCTCTCAACCCTCCTCCGACGCCAGTGATGCCTGTTGCCTTCTTTTGGGTGGACAGCGATGGAATGATCCATCCAGTACATAACATCGCCAGCTCCTTCCTTAATGCAGCGAACCAACAGCTCCCCGCTGCCGCCCCACCTCAGCAGTGACAATAAAAAGTTTTTAATTCACTGTCATTCTCTCATTTGTTTTTATTACCATACGATGAGTAGCATTCTTTTGTACTTTATATTCATTGTTTAAACGTGATGATTGTTGATGTTTTGTAGCGCAAATAAAACTCACAAGTCCACAACAGTGGATAAACTTTATTTTGTGGTTTTTCTTCAAGTGTGTTTCTGCTAAGAGTCGTCGCTTCAGCTTCAGTGAACATGTTTTCTCGTCTACATTCCTATTTTAATTTGAACGCAGCATCATCTTTGCCACTTCTACTCCTCTTTTGTACCACTGATATTGACATGATTTGAATTTGATGCTGAAAATTGAGGCAATAGTAATGCAGTGCAGCAAACTGGACTCAAAAACAAAAAGACAGGGATGAAATTGAAATACAAAGCTAAAGAGAATAAGCAGCATGACAGCATTTCAAAGAACCAAAGACCAACGTAATGAAATCCTCTCAGCGTGTTTAAAGAAAGCCTTTCAAACCCAAATTTACCCATGAAGCTCTACAAGTCTGCAACTCAGCAGTTATGGCCGCATGCACATGGCCTGAAGATGAGCTTCCAGCCTGGCCTCCCTCTGGCTTATTGAGCTTCATCTAATATGAACAACACAGTGGAATAGGTTGTTTTTTTTAACCCCTTGGACTCGATTACAAAGCAGGGGAAAAGATGAAATATTAAAAACCGGAAGCAAAGCGAAATTTCCTAAACTTTCCCATTAATGATTTTACACACTCATGTTGTTGTTGTTTGCATTTTATTATAAGAGCTCCACTTCCAAAGCAACACAAGTCTTTTATTGTTGAAAAATAGTGGAATATCATGTGTTGACTGTCATGGTTGTTGACATTATGTCTTTTTCAAAGCCCCAGACCAGAACCATAGCGGTTAACCAGCTTTGACCAGGTTTCTTTGTGTTGTTTCCACTAATATCAGTAGCAGCCGCTGTAGAACCAGCCGGTGAACATAGCAAGCTCCTCCCTTTGCTTCATGGTGGAGATGGGGACACCAGTGCGGACGGAGGGGTCTGACTTCAGGTATTGTTCAGCTATGAGTACAGAAAAAAAACTATTAGTAGGATGAAATCTCTCCCACACTGACTCTTCAGGTCATATCCATTAATTTCCCTTACCAATTTTAATTGCTCCTTGTTTCTCCTCCTCCCTGGAATCTTATCCGATCCAAACAAGAAGCTGATCAAGGAAAAGACCGGAGGAATTTAAGGAATCATATAATCTAGAATGAAAAGTAATGGCAAGATAGTGAATAACAGTGGAGACATACCGTGGTCTTGGTGTCAAGAATCATGACATCATCAGGAGCCAGGTCCGACTGTGATGTTTCACCAGGAACCTCCTCCACCTAGTCATAGAAACAAACACTTAGAATCTACAATTGTAGCCTGTCTATATGTTGTAAAGACTTAAAAACTGCAATGATAGTGATTTTGGCCTCTGACCTAATGGCCAGAACATATTAGATATTCATCTGCCCAATCAGGAGAAATTCCTTGGAGACTTTTTAAAGACGATACAGGAGCAGTAACCCAGACTGTAACTCTTCAAGGATTCAATATGTTAAAACTGTCCTCTTCTTTTACACAAAGTTTCCAAATACATATAACTTTTCCTTTCTTTTAGAAATCCTGTAAAAGTAAATATGTCTATGTCCTCTGGATGGCGCCATTACATTAAAATGTATTCTTACGTTTGGCTCGACTCACCAGTCCACAATGAGGGAAATATCAATAAGCTAGAAAGCCACACGAAGCTGTATTTAAACGTGGATTTTACAACTTTAACACTAAAATGAGAGTATTTAGTACATGCAGCTTTTCTCATATATATATATATATATATATCACATTTTATTCCATTTGGAAAATGTATACTGTCTTAATCACAGTTCACACAGTAACAAATCAAGCTTTTGAAGAAATGTTTATTTACGTTTCAAACATTGCAGAGATGCAGAAATCAAGCTCGTTGTAGAAATCAGGTAAAGAAGTGACACACCAATATGAAGACATTTACTTATAAACAGTCCAGCTCAGTAGATGTTAACTGTATGAGGAAAAACGCACAAAATAGTGAGCTTATATCATATTAACGATAACATAAAAATAGTAGTATTTTTAGTATTTATTTTCTCGTTGATGAACTAATTACCAAAGTAATTCGTAAATGTTGAGAAATAAATAAACAGAGAAACGATTACAAATAGTTATTCCCTTTTCCTGGTATCGGTGTCATCTGCGATCATCTATTCTGGGCTGGCGTCCAGTTGCTGAAGTCTCAGTAGTCGATTATCAAGTAATCGATGCTTAAGTTCAAAGTCTGAAACGGTGTAACCTTATTCGACTTTGACAATTTTTTCGTCCGAGATTTGCTGGTAATCGCAGTAGGATGGACACAGACCTGCCCTTCTCCTCTCGGAGGTCTCCTGTGGTATGTTTGCACGGATGTGTGGCATCCAGCCAGCACACAGCTTCGCTCGTGGGACTGGGTGAGTTCAGGGTGGTTACCATAAGTTACCATAGAGACGACACAGTCCCAGCCCCTCAAAAAGTTGCCCCAATTTCTATAAATCTATCGTTTTTACGTTTTTAATCTGTTTGATTGTGACTTTGGTCAATGTTTTACGCTGTGAGCTTCTAATGTCCCTCCTCTATTGTATTATGCTGCTGCGCAGTAGAGACACTAAAGTTTTGCATTGGAGTTTATCAAAGTTTCGATGCAATAATGGTATCAACAAATGCCATAAATACCTGAAACTCTCAAAGAAAAAGAGTACAGGACAACTTCTTTTTTTTTATTGTGGGTTTAAATAATGGCTGAGCCTTTGTGTGTGGAGTTTGCATGTTCTTGTGTGTCCTCAAACAGTCCAAAAACATGCATGCGAGGTTAATTGATGACCCTAGTACTACAAAAAGTACTGAGTGTACTGCAGATGATGCTCAAATGTTGAATTAGGACAAGGTTTATACAGTAACATTTAACAACATTCGGTTTAAACACAAAGGAAAATGTACAGACAATAAAGCCACACCTTCTTGATCATTGTCATTCTATTTCATGGATTTAAACACCTCACCAATATAAAGGCTCAATCAACTGACAGATATGCCATTGAGCCTCCTATTATACACATTATCTGGACATCTTTACTGAGAAACCTTGCAAAGCTCCCCTCCATCATTTCATTATTTTACCACAATTATGACCAAATTGTATTGTGTTTTTGTGACACGACTGCTGCTGTTATTGATGAGTAATTCATAGGTGTGTTTGTGTTTAGATATCTTGAAGAGTGGTGGCAATGCAGCAGATGCTGCAGTCGCTATAGCAGCAGCTCTGGCAGTAACAGAGCCGGGGAGCACCGGTCCTGGTGGTGACGCTTTTTGCTTATTCTACAATGCAAAGACTGGAGAGATCGGAGGGATTAATGGAAGGTGGAGATTCATTTATTGGTTTTCCTATCTTTCCTGTTCTCAGAAAGCCCTGATCTGAACTGCTCTCTGTGTCCTCAGTGGTCGTTCCGCTCAAGCTCAGACCCTGGACTACATGGAAAGTCGTGGTTACACTGCAGAGGCCCCTCCTTCAGTGTTTGATGCCTTGAATGTGACTGTGCCAGGGGCCCCTGCATGCTGGTGTGACACCGTTCAGATGTTTGGAAGTCACAGGGTTTGTCTGTATTCATTTGTGACATTTGTGCTGGTGCTGTTTTAGCCAAAATCACTGGAATAGGATTTTACAGGATATGACCCTTTATTAACACTTCAACATGAACACTGTATTACACTTTAATTCGAATACAGTCAGTATTCACAAAAACTGACTTTTTTTTTTTTTTTTACTTGATGTCAACATGACCAAATGAGGAAGAATTTCACTACGCCTTTGAAAATGTATCCAAGATAGCACTAAAATGAACTAAAATCGACTTGTCAAATTTATTGTGTCTGTTGAAAGAAAAAACAACAAATGAAAACATTTAATTTATAAAAACTTCAAATGCTTCCACAAGACATACAAAACTACTGTTATTTCCAAACGTTCATGATTCTTTTGTGTTTTGGGGAAAATATCAAATTTATTGACCTGATTTCTTTGGGGCAACATAAAAAATTGAGTGATTTTGTTAAAATACTTGCTTGAAAGGGTTAGCCCAAACGTATTCATCTTTTGCACCTCTTTACCTCCTGAGAGTTGCTCGGTTCAATTGGCCTTTTGTTGATCTTTGTTTTTTTGGGTGAGCTTCTTCACTTGCAGCGACAAATATTTAAAAAGACCCTCCTCAGTATCAAAGCAGTTAATTATCACGAGTGAGCGTTTGACACATTGGAACTATAGATATCAATGTACTCAAATATTGATCAAAGAAAATCAAATAATTTTTCTTGTTCTATTAATTAAAGTTGCAAATGAGTTTTGGTCACTACGTGTTCACACTTATTTAACAATGACTCACCCTTCCTGCTCAGTAAAGTTTCCTGTAATAACCATGTGTTTCCTTCGGCTGTTTCCCCAGCTGGCCCTGCATGAGGTGCTGAGTGGGGCGGTGAAGCTTGCTGAAGAGGGATTTCCTGTTGCAGAAGTAACAGCTCACCATTGGGAAAAGTCTGTGTCAGCTCTACGAGATGGTGGGAAGGAACTAGGTGGGGACTTGCTGATTGATGGTCATGCGCCCAAATGTGGACAAATATTCAGGAACACATCCCTGGCTCATGTCCTGAAGGTAAATTCTTACAATTGGAGGGTAAAACAAATTCATGGTGGTAATTGAGCAGATACATGTAGTGCTTTAGAGTAACCACACCCAGGTCCAAGGCTATATTAGGTTCTTCAAACTCAACTTGGCTCTGATTGAAGGATGACCTGAGATGCACTCCAGGGGTTACTGGGCATTCAACCCTCAACCTATTTGAATGTTCAACATAATGTGGGAGTAAAATAAGGAAGACAGGGGAAGGAAGGATTGTAAATTATATGGTAGTAAGCAAAACAGCGAGGGGAGGGAGTGGAACACATCAAAAACAGATTGTCTTCAGGGTACAACAACATTTGTAAAGAAAACAGTGGACAGGCAGAAGGAAACTGTTGGGATGTGGAGGTGGAGCTGGTACAAATGTGTAAGAAATTATATAGTTTTGACTTTAAAGCAACCATCAAATCGGTTCTATGTACATCCGACGTCAAGGTGTGGTCATGTGCTTCACTGCTTTGTTCTGAGGTGTAATACTTGAAATGAGTTTGAACATATCTTGTCGTAGTTAAGTCCAGTAGTGACAAAATTACGTTGCAGAAAGATGATCAAATTATTGGGTGTATTTCTCTCTGGTTCTGTGTTGGGTTGCCCATATGATTTTAATCTCACTTATATATGACAAAAACCAAATTTTGCTACACATGTGACATTGTTTCTCTCCTGCTTATAGCTCAGATTACTAGTAAATTTAATTGGACTGCTATAAAATATAGTGCTTTTGTTGGGTTAGAGTCAGTCTTGAATCTCTCGGTAATATTTATTTCCTTCATCATTCAGAATGACCACAGCTGACACCCTAAATGAGAGCACACTGGTTAAGGCATCTCTAACTCCACAGCCTTCAGTATCCAACTAATGATTGTGTGAGATTCATCACACAATGTCTCCAAAAAAAAATCATAATGAAATGAATGTGTAATGTGTATTAGCTGGATGTGGTAATATCTATAAAAGTACACTGATTCTGAGTTTGGCTGGGGTCTCTATGAGTTCATGCGAGTGTGTGTTTGTCGGTCTGTGTGTCACCACTAAAGGACACATCGATTGATGCTTGATAGTGTTTTACCACATGAAACACTGAGGCATACGTAATGCAGAAAAAAATGTCAAGTCCGCCCATCTCAGCTCTCTCTTCATACGTGGACACACTCACAAACATCAACTTCCCTGCAGCGGGAGAAACAATAGCAGTGACCTCACCCCATTGACTGGTGGTTTCCAAGGTATCATAATGGTCAATCCTCCACAATGACAGACAGTGTGTCACTTCCTGTGTCAGGAAAAGTCACATATTTACTCACGCCCTTCAGTTCATTCAATTACATTGATTACACTGAAGAATGCATACAACAGTAGTGGTACGCCCATTTACACCCCACATTCCTCTTGCTCACCATCATTTTAGTTGTGTGCTTTTTTTGTGGATTTAAAACTTGTTGATGGACAGAAAACATATAAGCTGAAGAGAGTTATTCATTAAAGAGTACAGCGATTATAATATTTTCTGTGACTGTTTGATGAAGATAATATTACATGGACTGATCCATTCACAGGCGCTGGGGGAGCATGGCAAACCAGCTTTTTACCAGGGCAGAGTTGCCCAAGCCATCGTCGAGACCATCAACCAAAACGGAGGAGTCATGACATTAGAGGACCTCGGCCGCCATGATAGTGAGGTCATCACTCCTATAAGCACAGATTATAAGGTCAGGAAAATATTGTCTTTCGTTTGATGCTGTGATAAGCGGAGTGATTGACTTTCTTATGTGTTCAGGGCGTGCGACTGTGGGAGCTTCCTCCCAACGGTCAGGGACTTGTCGCCTTAATGTTTCTCAACATACTGGAGCACTTCCCTCAACTTAAGGGTAACTACAGCAACGCAGTTAAAAATCCATGGTGACACAACAACAATCTTGTGTAGAATATTTGATTTGAGCACTTCTGTCGAGAATATCTTTTTTGGAGGGCTTATGAACAGGATGATTAAATACAATCCAATACTCCAGAGCTTTCAAGATTTCAAAACCTTGTGCTTCTTGATGCATTCCTCTTATCACTGTTGAAAAAGAAATCAAAACCATCTTCAAATATCATTTATGATAGATAAAGTTTAGATGAGAAAAGGTGAATCCATAAATATATTTCACCAGCTAGTAGCCACTACTGCCAATTCATTTATTTTGTCACGTTTATCTTTGTTACGTGCAGCATTTTTCTGTTTATGTAGTTGGTAAGTCTTTCAAATGTAAGCTCAAGTCTCAAGAAGGCACCGGATGTCTTCCTCCAAATGCATAATTGTAAAGATTGCATTAAATAATACTGTATGTGCAATAACCCATTTCTTTGCGTGCAGCCATGGGCCATAACACTGCCAACTACATCCATGTGTTGGTGGAGGCTGTTCGTTTGGCGCTAATAGATGCTCGGCACTATGTGAGCGACCCAGAACATGTGACCATCCCTTTGGAAACCCTCATGTCCAAGAGCTACAGCCACCAGCAAGCACAACGCATAAGCATGGAGAGGTGTGTGTGTGTGTGGTATATACTGGTACACACACACACACACACACACAGTCATTTTCTGTTGACTTTAGATATGACGGCAGAATTTTACTTCCCCTGACCTTAACGGTTGCCCCTTTTTTGCCTCGTCTCTCGTAGGGTGTGTAATCTGCCAACAATGTGTATTCACTGGGCGGCTCTTTAGACTTTGAACTTCAGATCATATGACAAATACACAGATGACAATGAAAGATGAAATGAAATTAAAGAAAAAAAAAAAACACATACTTGCACATCATCACACAGACAAATATTCTGTGGTATTGTGTTTTTCACAAGCTGCCATCATTATTTATTTTTCAGTTTTTATTGAGTTGATTTGTATTTCACAACCAACTTAATAACCAAAAAACACACATATACATTTCAGTGAATAACTATATAAGTGAATCCCTTAAAATGCCACCATGTTTAAAAACCTGGCATTATGATGTTTACCAGTGAAATTGTATATTCATAATATAAACTAAATTGCTGTAGTGTTTAGTAGGATGAAACTGTTTTGGAACTTTGTTGTTTTTCACTTGAGACTGAGGTACTTTGAACAGCAAATGTTGATCCATTTTTTTCTTTGAGAGGTTGAGTTATTGGGATAAACCTCAGCCGGCTCAGTCAGTGTGACCTAATCATTTCAGCTGCCTTCATCACGCTCTCCAGAGACTTTCTGTTTGGTACACTGCTGCGCTCCTTCCCCAGAGGGATGCTGGTTGTCCTGCTCTCTGGAGAAAAGTGTTGAGGACGGATGAACTGAGGCCTCTTTTTAGCCACAGCTTTCACGGACATTTCAAAGTCCAGGATTTGACCAGCAATTAACATGACATTTGTTCAAAGCCTCTCTGTCACGCTCTTTTATCTGTATTTCGTTTGTGTGTTAATCTGTAGGGTGATGGAGCACGTGGAGCCTGCCCAGATGACAGGAAGCGAAACTGTCTATTTCTGTGTCATTGACAGCCATGGCAATGCGTGTTCATTTGTCAACAGCATCTATGCAAACTTTGGGACCGGGCTCGTCCCAAAAGACTGCGGCTTTTCACTGCAGGTCAGGAGGGCCAGAAAGAGTCTTTATTGGTTTTGTGGGTTATGTGGCAGCATAAAACATATTTCCATTGTCTTGCAACTTGCTTTTAGTGAATTTTAGTGAAATATTGAAGTATGCATGGAAATAATGATTATAAACATATTCAAATAGAAGCAATGAAATCAAATTAGTCAAGGACACGGTACTTATGGAAGTCTCTACATTATATAAGGTGTTGCTATAGCTTTTATCGGCACTGTAAAAACAATCTAAAAGTGGAAGTTTCCATTAATTCTATATTCAAAATGTTTGTAAACATTTGGAGGAATATTTATTGAGTATTTGTTGAGTTATTTATGTTTAAATAAGATATCAAACAAATGTACATTTCCTTATTTCATAACCAACGACCTACTCTTTTTTTCCCACTGTTTTCCAAAGACAATTATATGAAAACAAGGGGTTGATTACTGACATGTGTCATGTTATAGTTGTCGTGACAACGGATTTCTGGTCTCTCATAGAATCGTGGTTCCAACTTTTCCTTGGTCCGTACCGACAATAACTGTGTTGCTGGGGGGAAACGGCCGTACCACACCATAATTCCTGCTCTCCTCACCGACTCTCCCACCAAATCAGAAAAACCACGTCTCCTCGCTGCTTTTGGAGTGATGGGGGCTTTCATGCAACCACAAGGGCACATCCAGGTGACAGACACATGGAACATAGATGGTGTTTAATAAAAGTACAATTATTATTGGCTATATGATGAATCGTTTCGGCATGGTCATTATTGATTTGAGTAGGGTTCACGTTTGATCCATGGCTAATTTGGGGCTCCCAAGTGGGCACTCTGGATACCCAAGTTCAGTTCAAAAAAGGTTAAAGGTTGAATGGTCTATCTAAATTTAGTGTGTATGTGTGATAGTGTGTGTGTGTTGTCGTTTTTCCCATGTTTGCAATATGATGACCTGCGACGTGTCCAGGGCTTACCGACCGTCACTCATATGCATGGATCTGACTCTTCTCTGGATTGATGAAGCAGTATTGATGGATGAATGGATGGACTGTTGAGTATTATCATTTTTGCTTTCTGTGTGAAGGTCTTACTGAATATGTTGGAGTTTGAAATGAATCCCCAGCGAGCTTTGGATGCACCGAGAGTGTATGTTCAGTATGACCACAAAGGTAAAAACACATACACACTATTCAAACATACTTTTGTATTCAACCTGCATTATATGATCATTTTGTTTATTAACAATGTGTTTTATGAATGTATTCAAAACGTAAGTTCAATATTGTGACTTCCACTGCATCCATTACCCTATTGTCAAAAAAAAATGTTGAACAATTTTACAAATTTAAGAGTTCATTCATTATTTTGTAAAATGTCACCTACCTGTATTTGTTTATAGTTATAGTGTGTAATCCAGCCTTACTAAAAAGCTTTTACAAGCTTTACCAAACCTATTAAGGCTTTCTTATTAACTGTATTGTTTTTTAAATTCATACCATATTTATTCATAATGACTTTAAGAGATTCTGTAAAACTCGCCTCGATTCCACATAACCCCCCCCAAAAAAAAAAAAAAAAAAAAAACTTTTTTTTTTTTTTTTAAATTTGGTTATGTGTTTCCAGGTGACGAGTGGGTGGTTAATTTGGAGGAAGGGGTTGATCGGGAGGTGGCCGAGGAACTGCAAAGACGAGGTCACAAAGTCAACTGGCCAGTTGGAGGTACATTTGTTAATAAGCACAGGTCATTGGTTCAGAAGATTGCGTGTTATTACTTGCATGTCAGGTTCAGCATCACTGATGAAACAGGCGGATCACTTAAACCAATAGAAACTTAAAAACGATTCTTCTTATGGACATATGTCATGTTTCCCATTTGTTCTGAACATCCACCTCAGGTCACATGTATCACAGTCAAAAGTCAATGAGTTACCTGAGCATTTATTTTGATGTCTGGTATAGTAACGTCCACAAAGCACCGAGACCTCCACTGAAATATGTTGTTCCCTCTGTGGCATTGAGACCATGGGAACTGTCATCCTTCCTGTTGCAAACAGGATGGATGTTTTGTTGCTCTTCCCTCCACTGACGGAGGCAACTTTCAGTGACGTCACGTGTCACATGCATTAAGACCACCAATGTTCTGCATGACATCTACTATCAGTTTGAGTTGTTGTTTTTCTTGAATGCCAGAGGTTGAACCAGCACTATTGTTGTTGCGTCAACAAACACCGCAGTGAAGTAGATTTCAGAGTATTAAAACACATTGTCGGCATTAAACGCTTGTACTTGTCTATTTTTAAATGAATATTCCCAATCTTTTGGTAATACTTGTTAAAGAATGCTATCTAAAAGTTGTAGTCAGAGGATTTATTAAGTCAGATTCATCTGCCCTTCCACTGTGTTTGAATATTTTCTTATGACATTTATAAAATATACTTGTTCTTATACTTACTATAAAATAGGATGGTAAAATTTAAGGGGGAAAAAAGTAACACATTTTGTTTTAATAATTATGCTCAACATTTAAAAAAAAAATCACCAAAATTATTGTATGTGATTTGTTTTTCTTGCTGAATTGTACATACGGTAATCCGTATCCCCCGTATTCCTCCAATCACTTTAACGCCGCGTGATACCAACACTCACCTCATGACGATGATGTAAATGAGACGAGACATTTTGGGTTGCAGTGCAAATATGATTAGGTATGAACTAATGGCCTCTATTGAGCCTCTTCCATTGACCTTTTTGTTGACGTCGCAGGACACAAGAGGTCTCGGTTTGGACGGGGACAGATCATCACGGTGGGGGATTGGTGGAATCCCTCTGCCACTCATGCCGGTCTTCCTTCCCGGGTGCTGTGGGCGGGATCAGATCCTCGAGCTGACGGATGTGCGCTGGGATACTAGACAACTTTTGAACCTTTTCAGTTTACGCAATAATCAGACAAAATCTTCGGAAACTAGTCAAACTAACACAAATTCCTACAACTTGATTGCAGAGCACTGCTTCACTATCCTCTTGAAGATATAGTTTTTTTTTTGTTTTTTTTTATGAACTTGATAATTGTGCCAAATGATTAGTGTGTTGGTTATCGATTGACATGTGTTAAGGCAAAATTATATATTTGAAACCTCAGTTTAACTTTTCCCTGTTGCTCCACAAAAGTTCATGCAAAAAGCACACAAACACTGAACTTTTGAGACACAAACTCAGCATAGACCTTACGAAACTAACACCTATTGCATAGTCTAGGTCTGTGTTCCAAAAGGTACTAGTGTATAATATGAAATATAGTATATAGGTACAAACATTCTGTGTCTGCACAGTTCTGTGCACTCTCATGCAGACAATTCTGTTCTCTGTGTGACTTGTGACTCGAAGCTTCGAATAAAAGCTTCATAAACTGTTGACAAGAAACCTGTATAATGTAACAACAATTTCTGCCATTACACAAGTCAGATTCACAGCAGACACACTGCCTTAACAGCTGCAACACTCCTCAGTGAGGTTCCTGATTTCATCCTGCTCTAATATCTGTATTGAAATGCTTTTCTTGTACGATTCATCAGTTTTTACTTTTTAAGAGTTTTGTGTAATATTATAAAGATTGATCTCAGTGATTCAAACCTAAATGTTTAAATAGTGGGGAAGATGTTGCAGGGTGCGATTGATTGTGACACTTGCTTGGTCTTTCATCTTGACCCATTAATTGAAAAATAATGTACCACAGTATTTTATTTTCCTGACAAATTGTGACTTTTCTAATCTCTGAGATAATTGTCAGTTATTTTCACATATTTGCAACTAAGTAAATCTGTCTCTCTGTCCGTTCGTTTGTCTGTCTGTCCTTTTAGAGATGCAAAAAAAAATTATTACATTAATTCAAACAAGAAATATTCATATTAACTAAATAATCAGTGTTTTATCAGAGTTTGAATTAATTATGCTGGTGTTTTAATTTGTTTTGTTTCGTTTCCCCCAAAAAATTGTTACCAGCACAACATACGGTTCTCACCTCTTGGATTGGCGAAAGTTGCAGGTTCAGCCACAGTGATGTAATTAATGTACCAGGGTTCTGTGATAAAGATGAAAAGCAGAGCTGTCCGTTTACTGGACAGTCTAACATTCTCAACCTCACCCAGGGAACGCCGTGAGCCCCGGCAATATTCCAGGTTGGGCGCTCAAAGTAATTCCCATTCAGGAAACGAAGCAATAAACAGAACAAGTACAGTAATAAAATGAATAAATGAATTGAATAAAGAAAGATGCATAAAAAGGATAGATAGATAGATAGATAGAGGCCCATTAACATAAGACAGCTTGAGTTACACACACAAAGAGTTTAAATGCCTCCGCATTCTGTCAGACTTGCCAGTTTAGTCAAGAGAACAGCATTGGTGAAGCCACGAGGAGACGAGACAAGGAATCATGGCCAGGTCTTGAGTCACTTCTTTTGACTCGTTTGACAATTGTGATTGAGTTAGTAATGTTGGAAATGCTTATACTTTATTAGCTGCCATTACAAACATACTTCCACTTCGACACTAATCCCTTGATGTAGAAACATGGTGTTGGACTTTGTTTTGGTAATGATCGTCTTACAGTTCCAAACTCCGACTGGTACCGCTCGTTTACTCCTATAAAGAGCCATGTGTCCTGCTCCCAAACACACCCTCCGTTTTACATAATCTGCCTTAATCGGCGCAGCTTGTTAGTTGAAGTTCATTAGCAGTCAGGTCGACTTTACCGTGCAGTTTATCTGAGTGTACTACATTCCTGGTGGATTTTAAAACCGCTTACAATTTGTTAGGGCCCCGAGTTACACTTATAGGGACACATATTTAAGATTTTCTGACGTTGCATATTTAGCAGTAATGTTCTGTCATGTTGTCTGAAAAAGCAGCCCTAACATGTTGTCTGTGTTCATATAATGAGGATCATCAAAGCTGTTTTTCAGGGAAAAAAATATAAATGTTATGATGCCTGTTCAGTAAGAAAAGCTTCATACTACCAAATAGCATTCTTAAAAACATATCATGTGTTATGTCATATGGTGAGGCCACACTGTGCTGCAGTGGTGACTCTCTTCTTAGTGGGAATATTCCAAGTTGGGTATTTTGTGTGGTGTTTGCATGTTGTCCCTGTGCATGGGTTTTTCTAAGGGCAATTGCCCGTCAGTGTACTTTTGCCCCCCATGACTCTAAATTTCACAATTTGTATAGATTTTAGATGAATTACTGTTTCTGGCCAAAGGTTTTCTAGTTCATGTCACTTATTTTGGCTGACGCAATGTTGATTATTGAAATGCATTCAGTTTGGAGACATTTGATCTGGAAATTTTGTCCCATTTTCTGAAATAATAATTTCAGCATTTTTCTTTGCTCTTAAATTGACTGCGTATAAAAACCGAACAAAACAGGAACTATAGGTTTTGGGTCACTGCAATGTGTGATCATGTTTTCCATATTGTCCAAAAGGCTGTACGTACACACACACAGGCTCTGTGGGGCCATTGGTCAGGTCTTTTCCTGTGAGTGTGCGTCCTCACGCATGTTGTGTCATTGAACACACACACACACACACACACACACACACACACACACACACACACACACACACACACACACACACACACACACACACACACACACACACACACACACACACACACACACACACACACACACACACACACACACACACACACAGCAGGCCCTCCTTACTTGTTTTTGTTTCCTGGCTCCCCAGCTGCTCAGACCCTTCCCTCCCCTTTTCTCTCCCTTCTTGCCCTCCTCAGCCCATTCTTGTTCTCTGCTCTCCTCACTGCAGCCGTGTGACTTTTTGGTGAGCGATGTGTTGCTCGGTGGGTTTTGCGAGGTCCCTGGGCATGGCTCTGTTGCCTCTGGCCCTCTGCTGTATCCTGGCCAACCTGCTTCTGCTGTTTCCCATGGGAGAAATCAGCTACAGCCAGCAGTACCGCCTGGCCAACTACATCTGGTACTTTGGTGGACTCGGTGGAGGGGGATTGTTGGTGAGTAACTAAAGTTAGACTTAACTTGAGTTGTGTCCGTGTGGTATGTTTGATTGCATTTCTTAGTCAGGGCATTGGCATATTCTATAGAAGGTAACAAGGCATGAAGGTCTAATAATTTAGAATAATCACAAGCTTTTAATATATTCTGCTTCATCAGAGTGGACAGCCCTATATTAATTAACTTATAAGTTTTCATTTGGTTATCCAGTCATAGGGTGTCATTTTAGTTCATGAATGTCATAATGTCATAGTAATTTTTTTTAAATCTATAATCTTTGCAAATTTCTCTTCATGCAACAAATTAATAATATTTTTTATTCATTTTCTGCATAGGCGCGATGCTAAATCTTCCTTTACTGTACCTATACAGCATTTTCTCTCACATTCTTTGACTTGAAACTCTCCTCCCAACTTCATGGCTGTGGAGGCTAACATAAGCGTGATTTGAAGCACAGTTCATACTGAGACTTCTAGACAATCCATTCAAATTATCATTCCAACATGTGTTAAAGGGGTTAAAGAACTCGGTGTAACAAGTAATGTGCATGTAAGAGAACTTAATATAGGTTAAATTGGAGAATATAATACAAACACACCAAAAGCAATAATTCAAGTCACAAAAATAAAAGTAGGATGTTTTAGACAAAGGGATGACACATTGCCTAAAATGCCTTACAGTGAGACTGGCTTATTCTTCCTGGAAGAGGCCTTTGATGGGGGATTATTTAAGGTAGCCAATACCACGTGGTTGAGTTCATCCACTCAAGAGTCAACTTCACTGAAACCTAAATCATCATATGGATAAACATAACAATATTCTCTAAAATCATGTTTTCACCATTGTGTGTCACAATATCTTTTTTTTCATTTAGATCAAAATGAATGAGACTCTTTGATGGTGTTTGAACCATGTGAATCTGGAATGATCTCTGTGGGCGACATCCTTTAAAGGGGCTTTACTGTCACCTGTCTCTTCCCCTGGTGGGTTAAGGCAGATGTTGATACACAAACACATGTACATCAATAAGTTGCAGTGCCACAGTACATGTTGATTGTGAGTATTTACTCCCAATGGTGATTAATATGAATATATTATTTTAATTTAATAAATTTTTTTGTTGTACTTTGCAGTGAGCCAGAAGACTAAAAAGTGTTGAAGAAAATGAACACAAATTGGGACATAAACTTAAACACCATTCATCCTGAATCTGTTTGCAGTTGCTCAGTGGGAACAATGGGGTGTTGTGTGTATCCACAGTTAATCGTTCTGCCCTCTACACAGCTGATCTGATGTGTTTATGCTTGAGCTGAGCAGAAAGATGAATTGAGGACAGACTTCTGTTAATGTTTACAAATTTGTATGGTGGCTGGCCACTGTTCTTAAGATTTTACTCTCCAAAATATCGTTTTGACTCCTGTTCCCTGTGAAAACTTTACTATGTAAACTACAGATTAAACACTGATCTACTTGCATCATTGCCACAATGCTTAACATCAGAGTATGTGGAGAAAATAAGCCAACTAATATTAAATATGATACTTTCCATTCAGTCAGAGGGTTAAAATATGGTTTTTGAAGCTATTTTTGAGTTAGCTACTTTTGTTTGAGCATGTTTAGTCACATCCATTTTTGCAAAGCTTCAAGAACGCATCTTTCGGTCGTTAAAAAAAAAGAAGCAATTCTCAAGGAGTCATGGTTCATTGAACTGTGCATCAGCCTGGTATGTTCTCACCCAGCTGCTCTCCGTTCCTCTTTATTGGGCTACTGTCAGTGACATGCATGGCAGATGTGTTGCCGTTACAAAAAGGAGCTTATTTTTGCCTCAACAGCTGGGAGTTAATGTTACTAGTGATGAGACGCAATCCTTAAAGGAAGAACTTTTACAAACAGACCTTCAGTGGAAGCTAATTCCAAGTGAGGATGATGATGCAAATAAGAGCCTTACTTCTTGGCATCACAGTGAGTTGAACAGACATTGACATAGTCTTTTGTGTCCGTTTGAGATTTATACGGTGATATATTTT
Organism: Blennius ocellaris; assembly: GCF_963422515.1. Taxonomy (NCBI): domain Eukaryota; kingdom Metazoa; phylum Chordata; class Actinopteri; order Blenniiformes; family Blenniidae; genus Blennius; species Blennius ocellaris. The sequence continues at coordinate 9,264,932 of NC_137661.1, read as the reverse complement.
CAACTTTCTTTTTCTTTTCTGTTTAATTTTTAAAGTTGAAGAGCAAACTGAACTCTTTTGAGAAATCTATTATTAGCATCCTCCCTTCCTCTCTCTCACTATTCCTCCCCCTTTTTCCTTCTTCCTTATTTTCACACTGCATTTCCCTGCTTACTGTGAGTCTCTCTCTCCCTCTCTCTCTCCCTCTCCCTCTCCCTCTCCCCCTCTCTCTGTCTCTCTCCCTCTCCCCCTGTTAAAAGATTATGTTTTGGATGGACAGGCAGGAAGTGAAATTTTTACTCACTCACTGTTTTTAGTTCATCCTGTAAAACTCTCTGCTGCATTTTTATCATACACAGTGCCATATAAATACAATTTGATTTGATTTGAGATCTCTATGTGCATATAGAACCTTGAGAACTCCCCCCCCCCCCCCCCCCCCCGTTATAATGTGATTGAATGCCACAGAGCGAGACAACAACACAGGAAAGAGGACAAAAAGGGAAGGGAGGGGAGAAAATAAAATTGACTTTTTTTGGGAAACAAACAGATGGTGGTCGTCATCGTCACTCTTTCTCTTACAGTTGTGTAAAAAAAAAGACAGTGTGCCTTAGTTCTCGTGTTTACATGCATGCAAAATATTCTGTGTTAACTCGTCTTGCATATCTGGACAAGTCGAACAACGCCATAATGGTCGAGTGGTCTCAAGTCAAATGTCAAATGTTTCAAGCAGCTGGCCAACAAATTGACATGTCTTTTTAACATGGTGTAATTTATCCATCCATCTCCCATTTTTGCTCTGATTGATTTGTGAAGAGCCAACCACATACGTGGATTAGTTAAACCAGTACATGTAGCTTTGGTTTGTTGGAGGACGCTTCTGACAAAAATCACCCACAACCAGGGAAACATGCAAATCCCACATCGTGAATTATGATTGAAGGTGTATTTGAGAAAAGAACCTTGGTGATTTTATAGATCTTCTGACTCATGGAAGAAAAACTGGTCAGAATTTTAATTTCAGGTCAGGATACATTCGACCTGAGCACAACTGATGCTGACAAATGTATGTTTTACATTTAAATGTAAAAAAAAAAAACTGCAAATAAACCTGGTTTGAAGATTTGTGAGAAAAGTTGAAAACTTCTATCTCTGCTCCTGTACTTGCAGATGCTGGTTCCAGCTGTTGTATTCATCACTCTGGGGAAATGTAGTTGCTGCTGGAATGAGAGCTTGATGGTAAGAAATTTGCTGAACTATGAATAACCCCAAAATCTGCAGGAAGTTCACACTGGGTGCCAAGGCTGCTCAAAACAATGCAAAACAAGCAAAAAAAAAATAACAAAAAAGTTAACAAACTAACCAACCCTAACAAAACAAAACAATTAATATTCTGATACAGAGTTTGAGGAGTTTGCTAATATCACACAAGCAATAGTCGACGACTACTTGGAGCATAAATACCCTGCAGTTGTTATTAAGCAAGCCAACACTAAGTCCTTATAAGATAGAATGCCACTGCTAATCCCACTATACTAACTCAACAAGGTTCCCATTGTTAGGTAACAGTCAACAAAGTAAGCCGGGCTCACACCATTCAAACCACATACTCAGCTGCAGTGCACGTGTGTGTGTGTGTGTGTGTGTGTGTGTGTGTGTGTGTGTGTGTGTGTGTGTGTGTGTGTGTGTGTGTGTGTGTGTGTGTGTGTGTGTGTGTGTGTCCAACTCTTCCTCTGTTTCACAGTATTGAACCATATAAGACAGAAAAGGTACAATAACACAGTGAAGACATTCATGTGTTATTGTACATGTACACGTGTTCACCGTATCCTGACAAATCGCCTTTGTGTGCTTCTGTTGGCTCTGCAGATGTGCGGCTCAGTATTGGCAGCTGTGGTCGGCCTGGTGGGTTCTGGTTACTGTTTTGTCATGTCAGGATTCGCTTTATTGGAGGGTCCCCAGTGCTTCACCACTCTCGGATGGACATATCCATTTGCTGACCAGGGGGGCAGGTGAGGAGACTCTCTTCTTTGATGTTAGGATTTGTGTACAGTATTATTCTCACCACATCTACAAAATGTATAATATTAATAATAATTTTAAATAATAATGATAATTAAAAATACAATAATAATGAAAGATGAATTCAGAATTTCTTTTTCCAACACAGCTTTGTGTAGGATCCAATTAAAGCAACATGAAAATATTATATGATAGGCTCTGTACTTTGTACAGTTGGACCTTTGTCTTGTTTTGCCATCAGATATTTATAAAAGGTGTAATAGAGACACTGAAAGAAACTTGTATGCAAACGCTGTTCAATGAACCACATGATAGATAATGTATGATATTGTCGATCACAAGTGGATTATAATGATTTTGTTCTGTATTTAGTTTTTCTAATATGCAGAGTGATCCTTGCAACACACTTTCAGTATAAATGAACACAGCTGTAAATGAGTGTGTGAAGTTAATACAATACAATCAGACTCCTGATACTGTATATGGGGTTACTGGGCTCAACTTCATCTACTGAATCCAGTACATTTATGACAAAATCTAATGGCTGTAATGATGACAGATGCAATGTTGTGACCGAGAAAACTAAGTTAAAGTGGGATAAAAGTCCTTTAAAAGAGGCTGGGAACAGATTAGTACTTTGACCCAAGAGGCCCAAGCTCGAGTCCCATGTGACAACAAAAGTAAATATTATCACAGACAAACGCTGTTTTGTTCTTCAAACAATTCAAGTTGCTTTGATGCCTAAACCTAAACAAACTGATACTGCATGAAAATGTTTTTGACATGGTCACTGTTTTTCACACATTAGCCATCAAACTCAAAACCTTCTTTATGACCTCATGCTCAAGGCATACATACATACAGTCTACATGGAGGATGCAAGATACATCCACACGAACTGGCAACTGACACATAAACACACACGACAAGCCACAGCTGACAAAAAGCAATCAGAATGAAACGCATGAAGAACGTAGCAACAGGAAGACGCCTGGGGCAGATGACCAACACACTGCAAAGAATCTGAAGGCAGACATTGACATGGACATATATGAAATGTGCACAAGCAAAAGCTAAAAATTGAACATAAATCATCAGCAACACATAATAATCAGAACCAGTAAAACAAAACAACACCTGAAACATACGCATGCACACACGCACACATGCAAAGAGGTAAAAACTTAAGTGAAATATAATGAAAAGACCTACACTACAAGAAACAAACAACAAAATGTTACTGCTGATTATGATGATGATGATTACTCAGAACTGTTTATTAAAATTTTGTATACTTACTACTGAAAAGAAGAAGAAACATTTAAAATGAGCACTCCCCTCAATCACCTGATGTTTTCACTTAATTCAATCACTCCCTCTCTGTGTGTCTTAGGTATCTGCTGCAACCAGAGACTTGGTCACAGTGTCTTCAGCCTGTTCACATTGTGGAGTGGAACGTCACGTTATTGTGTGTGCTACTGGGCTTGGCAGTGCTGGAGTTCATAATCTGCCTGTTACAACTGGGAAATGGTTTAGTTAATGCAGTGTGCAGGCCCTGCTGCTATAAACAGGAGTATAGTCTTAATGCTTAAAGAAACATATGTTCAAAGACCCACGTGCACTGAGATACTGAATGTGCATGTGGGCACTTTGGGAAAAAAAAAAAAGGCATTTAAATAGATATTTGTACAACAAAACATGAATGCAGACACTGATGGACACACACACAGGTGGAAGTCTTCACACATGGTCTCATGACATCCCTACATACCCCTGTGTCGGTGTCACTGCAGCAAGATCCTGCTCTGGAAACACCATCATGACAGATATGCATAGTTACTGTATGATAACATTCTAGTAGTGCCTTTGTATACTATAACGTGGGTGTGTATGTCCTCCATGTTCCACAAGATGAAGAGAATGTGTTTCATATGCTTGAGTAACAGTCTCATAATGCTAACATAGGCAGATAATGAGAAAGTAAAATGACACATGACAATAGTTTTGTGTGTGCACTAGATTCACTGAGGTGAAAGTGCATTAACTGTGAAACAAAGACTGTATTATTATCATCATTGTTGAAATCAAAATGGCTATTATAATCTATGGTAGTTTTTCCAACTGTGTTTCATGAGTTCCCAGGGACCTTTACAAACAAGTTATGTATATAATGAAAATCACCATGACATATATATAAATATAAAAGACAGAGCGTGTGGGGGAAAAACTCTGAAACTAATAGAGTTTTGTGGATTGGGACAAGATGTTTCGATTGATGTGTCGATTTAGTGTCTCCAGTAGTCTCTAGCTAGTGTATTTTCCAAACTATAAGTTGTCCTTTTTTAAATGTTTGATTGGCAGAAGTGACTTATATATCAAGTTATATCGGTACACAGCATCTGGTACCACTAGATGGCACTGTATTAAAACAGAACACTGGTACAGTACCTTAGAAAACCTTCATTATTACCATATTTGACTAACAGCACAAGCATAGAAAACTGTTCCAGGGGTGAAGAAAACCAAGAACGCTAAACAGGACTTAAAGCACAGTGTCCACACATTTATTGATGATTCTTCAACAGCAGCAGCTGGTCAGATACAACCGCGCCATCAATAATTCTTGGACATGGAACAGGATTTGCAACATATACAGTACTCACAAGCATACAACATACTCACCAATGTCTGGTAATCCTCTTCCACTTTTAAAACTCCTGCTCTCCTGTAAATATGCATAACAACAACTGTCATTGTCATTGAAAGTATTACTGTGGCAACAACAAACAAACAAAAACCAAACACAAAACAACACATATGTACATATTTAGGTATGCTGATTTGATGGCGTGTCAAGATAACGAATCTCTATGGGCACCCCTTTCCATGTGTTCTGTTGTGAAGGACTGTACAATCCCATGAATATATTATGTGCCGTGTTGTCCACGAAGTGTCCCTTTCCCTCTAGTTTTATTTTTGGGAGTTGAATATTTACACCATGTTGGAGCTCATGAGCATTACAAGCAGAGTTTTTTTGTGTGACTTTTTTTGTTTGTACATGTTTTTGCATTTTCAGAACATTTGTTGTAAAGTGTTTTCTTTTATGTCTTTCAGATGATAGTTCAGCGATAACAGACATTTTATATATATTTTAGTGACATATTTTTATAATGTACAATTTTGTTTTGTTTTGCTGGCTTGAATACAAATAAACTGTATCAAATTTATATGTTTGGTGTTCCGAGTGCTACTACTGTGGATGACTCAAGACTTTGGCTTCTCTCGTTGTTATAAAGAAGGTCTATTGACACAAATTGAGAAATAACTTGTTGTTGTAAATGTTGGTTTATGTGCCTGCATATTGAATTGTAATCAGACTGGATTGTGTTTGCTGGAATTTCCACAGTTATCTGTCAATAACAGACTGTTATTGACATTTACGCAAACTGAGCAAAGGTTCTTTCAACCCTGAAATCCCAGAACTGTGTAAGTCTATAAATGAAATTTAAAAGTGCTTCTGTAATGATGGAGCTGGATGAGATTTTTTTAATTTTGAAATATTAGATTTTGGATTCAGCTCTCAAACAAACCCTGAAAAGATCAATTTTCTTTTCCAAATTTGAATTCTACTCATTTAACTGATTAAGGAGGATTCATTTTATACCATTAAAATACTAAAATGCCTGTGGAATAGATTTATTTTTCACACATTTACTGTAGATCTATTAGCAGTGAGATGCCATTTTTGTCTCCCAACATCCTGTAGGTAAAGTTAGATATCAATCAAACATTTTGAACTTTGATTTGAGCAATTTTCATTCAAAATTTGTTAATTGCTGGCCCTGACTAAAACACCACTGCAAAGGTTATTACCAGGTCCCAGCATGATTGTTGTGTATAGGTTGGAGACAGTGTTCGCTAAACTCCACACAGTTTATCACAATTAAAAGGTCAGCATGCCAGTTCAGTGGTTAGTAATGTTTTTGTTTCTTTGAGGATAAAAGATAAAAAAAAAATAAAAAATGGTTGCTGTGGCCCCACTTCTATATCATCATCATCCAAAGGATCCTCTGGAGGTTAGGCTAAGCTAAGCTATTTCTCAATTAAAAACACAAATGTCTCTGAAAATAGTTCCATTTTAATGCAACAACTCTTTTAGAGTCACTGGAGTTGTGTCTGCCTTTGTTGATGGTAGGAGTACGGCCACTGGATTGGGAGCTACTTGTGCTTGTGAGATTAGGAAACACAGGAAGTCATGAGACCAGGATACCGACAATGTTCATGCACTCTGTTGTATATTTGATGAGGGCACAAAGTTTCCCAGGTTGTCAGGGTAAAGTCCATCTGTCTGATTATGGTTGCAACATCCATTAAAATTGTCATTTGTCAACAGCCGTATTGACTGCTCAGCCGATAAAAAAATAAACAAGTAAATAATGATTGGTAAAACACGACCACCCTTGATTCCAGTGCTTGATGATTTATTTCTTATTCCAACTTTAAAAAGCTTCTTCAACCTTTGACACTTGTAGCCCAGGTTGCAGCGACTCCAGAATAGAATGCACAAAAGTAGGATTTATAGGTGCCATGTTGAATCAATCACAAGTCAACAAATGCAGGTAAACATACAGAACATACATGGAACAACAGACAGGTTTACTGTTCACAAAATTTCCAAAATATATTACTTTCAAAGATTAAGTGTTCAAATGATGGGAAGTTCATGCCCCGAGCAGCAGGAGCTGTTTATTTTGTGATAGAAGACCATGTACAGAGGTTCACTAAACTGTCCTCTATTGGAATACACACGCCGTTTAATTCTGGCAATATTGGCACAGAGATTCGAGTTGAATAAAATCCCCTTTGTCTGAAAGTAGATGGGTGTTATCGGGTTAAAGCTGCAGAATGAAACGGTTTCTGTTGTTTCTTATGTAAGAGTAGCCTGCTGATCAAACACCTGGCTCTCTGTTAGCTTGGCTCAAACATCTGATGTACTGTGACCTCTGGCTTGTCTGGCCTCGGCCTCGGCTGTATAAAGACACAGAAGGTCTAAAGTCTGAGAGAAGATGACAAACTAACAGTCAGTTGTCTGGCTGTCCTCATCGTCACATCTCCTGGAATAACAAAACACATCGTCTGCATTGCCGTTTCTTTGGACCTGTATATTAGGAAGTTCCTACTCTAAATGATTAAAATGAGTCCGGTGGCTCTAAAAGTTGCTCTGATATTATGCTGTTTGACAATATCTGTATCTGGGATGACAAGAGAGTATTTCCTCAGGATAGAGGAGGTTACATGGAATTATGCCCCGAGTGGAATGAACATTATTCAGAATTGCACCCTGCAGGAGGATGAGTAAGTAGACACGGATCATACTGTCTGGACTATGATGTTTTCACAAAAGGCAGTCACATTCTGTATATGTGTATCTGCATAATGAGTGAGTTACAATGAGTGAAGTTTCAGTGGACTCTCCTAATGTCTTTGTGTGAAAAAAGTTATCGCAGAGCTGCTGTCTCTCTTGTCCTGCTCACCCAGTTGGCTGTTAGCTTTAACATTGGACATTAACATTAAACAAATATATTCTTAAATTGATTTAAAAAAATGGACTTATTCACTCGTGTTTACTGAGAAAGGTGCACCTCATTTATCCTGAAGTAACCGAGCATGAAAGCTGCCTGTCAGACAGATGCTTCCACAGTCGGTTACATGTACAGAATATAATCTTCCTCTAATTGAAATAACTTCAAATGAACATAATAAGTGACTCTTTAATAAAACAGACCCACACAGTGCTGACAGCTCAGGGAATACCACAGCAACCTATGTACACATTTTGAATGCAGGCTTCCCTGAGTAAAATATACTTTTTTATTTTCTTCTTTTTTTTGCGGCCGGTAAAATATACTTGAAACACTGAAAATTGTTAGTATATGGTGGTAACAAAAGAAGTAGTGCCAGTACATATAAAAGTAACTTTTTTTAACTGTAGTGATTTTTAGTAACTTGCACAATATTTCCTAGTGATGATTTAACAAAAAAAAAAAAACCTCGAAATTCTTTTTCCGAACTCAAACGTAACTATTTCCAAAGTTAGTTTTATTCTCAAATAACTAAACCGACTTTTTAAAGAAATAGCTATGTTTACGTACTAGATTCCAATAACACAAAGCTATATTCAAATTAAAGTGCCTTTTTTTGTTGTTGTTTTTTACAATTAGTGACACGGGATTCATACTATAGCAAACTATTAAATAACAAGTAAATAAGGTAATGTTTTTTCATATATGCTGTGTGACTTAGTAAATGTTCTCTTAAACCGACTCAACTGGAAATTATTCTTAGATGTCAACATGATAAGCATTAATACAGTTTCAATTCTGGCTGAATTACAGTTGTTTTGTTTTTTTGGAGCAAAATGTTTAATTATAAAATGTAATAATGATCGCAATCATGTTTCAAGTTCAGGAAAATTACTTTAGCCTTAATTTATGCCATAAATTAAGCAGAAACTAGATTTCGCTACTCTCTCTCCTGTCTGTCTCCCTCCATGTAAATGTGTGCAGGGAAGCTGCCGTCTTTTTGAAGAGGGGTCCTCAGCGCATCGGGTCATCCTACAAGAAGGCAGTTTACAAGCAGTACAGTGACGCATCCTACGGGACAGAAGTGTTGAAGCCGGAATGGCTGGGTTTCTTGGGACCTCTTTTGATGGCTGAGGAGGGCGACACAGTGATTGTCCACCTCAAGAACTCGGCATCCAGGCATTACAGCATCCATCCACATGGACTGAACTACAGTAAAGGCAATGAAGGTAAGAGAACAACAAACACATTGTCATTCAAGTTGAGAGATACATGCCTGTACTTGAACCTCTCAACAGGAGCCCTGTACCCAGATAGTACCGGACCAGAGCTGAAGCGGGATGACTCCGTTGCTCCTGGTGCGAAGATGATTTATCAGTGGACCCTCCCTGAATCTCACAGCCCGACCACTGATGATGGCAATTGCCTGACCAGGTTCTACCACTCCCATGTGGCTGCACCAAAGGACATATACTCTGGACTGATTGGGCCGATCATCACCTGTAAGAGAGGTAGTCAAACCTTTATTAGTGTTCTTTTTTTTTTTTTTTACTTTTTCACAATATGGAAAGTGAATATATCACTGGAGCAGACTACAGGGGTGCTACGGTCATGACTTAGAGTTAAACTTGATTTAGTAAGATGATGTTTTCTCTCCTGGCTCATCAGTGCCTGGCCATCAGTTTTTTATATTTTGATACCGGCAGTTAGGGTTAGTGGTGTGTGTGTGTTTTATTTCTATTTTTAAAGTATGTGAAGCACTTTGTGCTGCAACAATTGTAAGAAAACTGCTATACAAATAAAGTTTGATTTGATTAATAATTAATCATGTTTCCCATACACCACAAGACCGCTGGAATCATTCACACAAACCTAGAGTGAACAAAAAATAAAATAAGGTCATGAGGCCTTTTGTTTCGTCACCACTAGCTCCAGTGGAAAACCAAACAAGTCCACAAGAATGGAGGGTGTGTCCAAATGTGAGGGCTGGTGGGGTCAACCTCGTGGTTTCCTGAACTGCCATTCAAGATTCAAACAAGAACGGGGGCAAATGCAGATTTCAAACTTGCTGCTGGCTCCTGATATGAATAGTCACTTGAGTGGCCAAGATGCAATTCGTTTACTCTACCAATCAATTAATGTGTGGGTCCATAGTGTCCCCACCTCTTCATCCTTTGCATTGGCATGAAGGCGGCCAGGCCAATGGCAGATCTCAGAGTTGTAGTCCTCCAGCTAGTGTGCACGTTTTTCCCTCTGGTTCTTGGAAGTAAAGGAGCCAGGTGTGGAGGCATGATCAGAGTGCAGTCCATTGGTTATAGGGAAGTGGTGGCCTAAAGTTTAGAGAGCTGGACTTGGGATTGACATGTTTGATCCCCGCTGCAGAGAGATCACCATGTGGTTCCCTGAGCAAGAAATCCTGAAACTAAGATTGATCAACGCAGAAAAGGAATTTCCCCAAGGGAGATTCATGAAGTTTAATAAGTTTGTCGTTGCAGTGTCTTTCTCCATCGGTGGTTGTTGAGCTGGTCTCTGATGTCATCTACATTGGGGAACCAACTGCAACGTGATTGAGAAGACACATTTTCAGACTGACTAAATGACTAAATGAGCCTTTCACTGCCGCAGGAACTCTGGACTTGCATGGTGACAGTTCAGCAGACTACCTGTACGCCTTGTTGTTCATGGTGTCAGACGAGAACTTTAGCTGGTACCTGGATGAAAACATCAGGACCTACATCACATATCCAGGCAGAAACCTCAAGGAGGATGAAGATTTCATCGAGAGCAACAAGATGCATGGTGAGGTGGATCATCACACCTGACAACACACACAGAAGCACACACACGTTTATCTTGACTGCAGTGTGTGTTTTCCAGGTATCAATGGCTATCTGTATGGTAATCTGCCTGGACTGAGTATGTGCCAAGGAAACAAGATCCACTGGCATTTGATTGGTTTAGGCAATGAGGTAACTAAGGCCTTGTTGTTGTTGTATATAATATAATCTATTTTTTTTAAATTTGATATTCTTATTTCAGACATGCACAAAATCAAATAAACAATCAACCAAAAATATTTCTCACCTAACAAACCGTGAATAAATAACAGCAGAATTATATAATCTGGTCCATTAAAAGTATTATCAGTAAAAAAATGTTTTAGTCTATTACATAAATCCCACCTCTACCGCTATTTCTTGCATCTTGTGTTGATACAAGAGCTGTGGACCCAAGTTTCTTCTATCGTGTTTTTCACAAGTATCTGTATTTTATAACTTGACTGAACTGATGACTGGGACTCATTATAAACAAATGTCGTACATGTACAGGTGGATATGCATTCAGTTCATTTCCATGGACAAATCCTGACTGCTCTGAACCACCACACAGACACGGTCAGTCTTTTTCCTGGATCCACCTCAACAAGTGAAATGGTCGCTGATAATCCTGGACACTGGCTGCTCACATGCACCATAAATGACCATCTGAATGGTGAGATGACATGAGACTGATCCCTCAAACAATGGCGCTTGATTCAATAGACAAATAAAGCAACCAATAATTTGGTTTTGTTCTTGTAAAGCTGGGATGCAGGCTTCATTTGAGATCAAAAAGTGTTTCCCAAACGTCCATAAGCCACAGCCTCATGGCGAGCTCAGACAGTACTTCATCGCAGCGGAGGAGGAAGTCTGGGACTATGCTCCCTCAGTGCCAACTGACAGGTTGGTTATACTGCGCACACAAAAATATGATTCATTTTGCTGAAGAGAAACATCACAAGTCTAAGTTGTTAAGTTTTTTTTTGTTGTTTTTTTTGTGAATAGTGAAGCTGACATGTTTGTTAAAAAAGGGCCAAACCGCATTGGAAGCCGTTACAAGAAAGTCCGCTACGTGGAGTACCTTGATGATACCTTCACAACAAAGATGATTCGCAGCCCAGATGAGCAGCACTTAGGAATTTTGGGTAATGTAACAAACAGACAAACAACAGAAAGAAAAACATATGCATTTTTGTTGAAACAACAAATAACTGGTGATCGGAGCCTTGGCAAGTTTCATGTGGAGAAGTGTTAGCTATTGAAGAAACTAGCTATTAAACAAACTAGGAATTAGTTTTTTTGTTGTAATTTTAGATGTGTTTCTCATCATAGTACAATGTGTTTTTTGTCAATGTGTGATGGTTTATCATTATTTAGGTCCTGTGCTGCGAGCTCAGGAAAAAGACACTATCAGGGTCGTCTTTAAGAACAAAGCCAGTCGGCCATACACAATGCAACCGCATGGTGTTCAGTATGACATAGAACAGGATGGGACACTCTATCATAATGAACTGGAAGGTAATACACACATTCCCATACATTCAGTCCCAGATTTTCTATATTGTTCTTTATATTTTTACAACACTGTTACCTTCTTCTTTTCCCTAGAGTCATATACAGCAAAAAAACTGCGAGAACTTAAGAAAGAGACAAGTGAGTTCAGATATAAGTTACTATCCCAGTCATTATGAATACACAACTATTAATATGAATTTCTCTCTCTGGGGTTTTAGGAGTGGTCACTCCTCCTCCAGCTGCTCTAGTTAAACCCGGGATGGTACATTCATATGATTGGATGGTACCAGTAGGTGCTGGACCTGTAGAGGGGGAGGCCGACTGTCTGACTTATCTTTACTACTCTGCTGTGGACCCTGTTAAAGATACCAACTCTGGACTGGCCGGGCCGCTTCTCATCTGTCGGCCTGGATCACTGAAGAAAGGAGTCCAGGTTAGAGAAGCGAGAAACTGAAGAGACATCCTAACCTCATGTATGATGGATCTTTGTATTGTAAAGGCATCATCAGCTCATTCATTTGATGTGGTCAAACTTGTATTATATTAACGTGTTCCACTATCTGATTTGCAGTGAGTTGAATACACTGCCCGTTTGGATTTTGACTCAATTTCTCTGATATCACACCAAAGTCTTGTTATTCATAACACAAACTGACTCAGGGCATTTTCTTTTTTCTTTTCTTTATAGAAACATTATAATAAAGAATTTCACCTTATGGCCACAGTGTTTGATGAGAATCTGAGCTGGTATCTGGATGACAACATCCGGACTTATGCCACGGCTCCCAACACTGTAAACAAGGACGATGACGGCTTCATTGAGAGCAACAAAATGCATGGTGTGTGAAGTCCAGACTGATTTCCATCATTTATCATTTAATACATGTCTATTGCCACAGGGTGGCAGCAGCTCAGTTGAAGAATTGTCACCTTTCAAATGTGAGGTTGCAGGTTTGCGTCCTCCTCTCCCCCCGTGTCCTTGAGTAAAACACTGAACCCCAAATTGCTTCCAACGGATGGAATGAGCACTTTGCATAGCAGCCGCCTCCATTGGCGTGTGAATGTGTGTGTGAATGGGTGAATGTGATTAACAGTGTAAAATACTTTGAGGACTGCTCAAGCTGTGGATAAGAGCTATTCTAAGGGAAATCAATTTGCCCTTATAGTTCAATTATCATTCATATATTATGTGATTCTTATTTTTCTTTTTGTCTTGTAATGCTTTTATTTGTCATCACTTCCTTTAAGTGTATGCCACAATAAGTTTGTTTAATCTCCGTTGCTCTCTTTCAGCCATCAACGGGTTTGTGTATGGAAACCTCCCAGGGCTGACCATGTGTAAGGGGGATACAGTGACATGGCACCTGTCAGGACTGGGATCAGAACAAGACATTCACAGCCTTTACTTCCAGGGCAACCGCTTCCTCTACCGGCAGAATAGACGGGACAGCATCGCTGTCTTCCCTCACATTTCTCACACCATCACTATGGAGCCAGATAGCATGGGTATGCCTCTATTTCTCACACTCTGTCACACTTTCTTCAAATGGGGTGAACATTTGGGGAGCCGAAAAAGCTGCAGAAGTTGCATAACAAAATGACAATAGTCAAGATTCTGTCAAACAAAAAACAAATTACTATAGAGAAAGTGCAGAAGTCATTGAACCAGCAAAAAAAAAAAAAAGATTATAAGAAAACACTTGCATCCAAAACATTAGAAGTATAAAATGGGTTTGTTGTAGTTGTGTTGGTTTAATGTAAGTGTTAAGTAATTTTTCTCATGTAATTGATAAACAAATGGAACATTTGGAAAGAAAAAGAAACATAGTAATCTCACAAAAATAAGTATTTTGATTTCTTGTAAAAAAAAATAACCCACACAGCAAACAAAAAGCTCCAACTGAAACACTCAGAGTTTTTATTTGTTTAAATAGTTTGAGTCAATATAATTAACATGAATGAGAACAATCTTGTCAATCTGAATAGATTGGACTGCTGGCTGTTCCCAAACAATTGTTTGAGTTAATGTAATCTGATCATGCCACATATTCCCATGTGAAGAAAAGGACAAACATTTCTCAGATGAAATATTCAATTCAATTCAACTTCACTATTATAGCAACCAAATACAACACCATCATTCCAGGGTGGTTCAAAGAAGAAAAGGAAAGAAAAGGGGAGGACAGATGGACAGAAAGATTGGGGGAAGGATTCAGTCTCTGGCAGTTCAAAACTTAAACAGCTCCTACACATAAGCAGTCAATGTTGAAGGTTAATCTTTTCAGTGTGGAGGAGAAGGATGTTGTCCCTGTAGTGTCGCGTCAGGTCCTCCATTTATACCCTGTACCCCAACTTGTCTTTGTGGGTGATGAGCCTGATCACTGCTGTATCGACTTGGAACTTTGCCAATTTATTGTGAACGTTGAAATCGTTCACACTTCTGGGCAATTTCGTGTCACTGATCAAACTGTATGTCTTTGGAAAATCCAATTGTTTGAGGTGGAACAAAACGGGTGGCTCACAAGGTTCGGGGTACCTGTAAATGCCAATATGATAGCCTGACCCTAAAAATGGTGAGGACTTTAGACTCGTTTCTGGTTTCACAAGAAAGAAGTCTGGTAAATTAAGGTTCTGTCTACTTATTTTGTTTCACACACAGGTTAATTGCCTGAATTTGCACCTGAAGTGTGTGTGAACACGAGACATGTTAGGAATGGAAAGCTGATGTTCTGACAATCACTGAATCTTGTTTAAAACTAACATGTACTCAGTGTATGTATTGTACTCCACATGATATTTGTGTTTCAGGTCACTTTGAAGTAGCATCTGCTACCGTAAATGATTATCGTGGTGGGATGAGAGCCAACTACACTGTAACAAAGTGCGGGATGTTTCAGCGTCAGGGTGAAGTAATGCTCCATTCAAAAACGTACTACATTGCTGCAGTGGAAGTGGATTGGGACTACTCTCCAAATCGCACCTGGGAAGGAGAGATGTTTCGTGGTCAGGACAAGTATGTATCACATAATGTGATCTCAGCTTACTATGGGTCTTTCCAAGTCACCAGTCTATCACAGGGCAAACAGAGAGAGAGACAACTACACACACAGAGGCAATTCAGAGTCACCAATTAACCTCACATGCATGTTTTGAGCACTGTGGGAGGATACAGCAGTACCCGGAGGAATCTCACACACACACATTGGGAAAACATGGAAATATCACACAGAAAGGACCGAGGCAGTGTTTGAACCCACAATATTCTCACTGTGAGGCAAAAGCACTCACCACCGTGCCATGCAGCCCCAGTGCAATAAATCAACACCAAATATTGAATTTTTGTCTAAAATTGTCACTTTTGCATTTTACAATAGTCCGAGATGTAGTATTATAATTGAAAGTCAGTCGTCACCTAATCTTGGAGAAAATATCAAAATATCTTTGGTTATATCGTCACTGTCAAGTGAAGTCGTGGTCACACACGTCACTTTGAGGCCCGAGAATTTCACTAGAAAAAGTTTTAATTGAAATCCCTCCCAACCATTCCATAGTTTTCACCTGTTTGAGACCATGAGCTTTCAAGTAAATGTTTTTCAAAGGTTCTGTAAACAAAAGGCATTAATAACTTTGTCCCGGTACAGCCCCGCCCACGTCTTTCTGGACCAGCAGGGTGGGTTTATTGGTTCCCGTTATAAGAAGGTTGTCTACAAGCAGTTCAACAGCAAGTTTACCAAAGAGGTGGATGCAACAGTGGATATGGAACATCTTGGCATCATGGGTAAAGCTTTGACGCCAGCAGTGACTTGAACAATTGGCTCACTGTGTCAGTTGAAATTAATTTCAACTGTCTGATATTTCTTCAAAACCAAACCAATATTTGCCTTCCATCCAGGTCCAATGATTCACGCCAACGTGGGAGACAAAGTTAACATAGTTTTCAAGAATATGGCAACAAGAGCCTACTCTATCCACGCCCATGGAGTCAAGACAGATAACCCTGAAGTCCATAAAACTAACCCAGGTAATGGAAATCATAAACATATCTTAAATTAATAAGAAATGCTCAAAATGTATATATATACAAAGAACATCTTTTGATCCAATGTCTCAAAATTAGGATGAATCATTGACAACATTGAAAAAAAAACCCTCACCATTTCTGCCACAGGTGAAACGCATACCTATACTTGGTATGTGAACAAAAATACAGGACCGACGACAGAGCAGGAGGAGTGCTCGGTGTCAGCTTACTACTCTACAGTTGATACAATAAAGGTAGGCAAAGATAAACATAATCAAGAGTTGAGGGTGTTTGTGACTCAAGTGGTGAAGATGGTTGCCACCTCAATACAGCATTGAGGTCTGGTAGTCACCTCCATGAGTGTATTATCTTTAAGTGTCCTTGTCATGATGCTGTGTGTGTGTGTGTGTGTGTGTGTGTGTGTGTGTGTGTGTGTGTGTGTGTGTGTGTGTGTGTGTGTGTGTGTGTGTGTGTGTGTGTGTGTGTGTGTGTGTGTGTGTGTGTGTGTGTCTACCAAGGGGGCCCTTCATAGAAATATTGTCCTCTTGTATTTCAGGACCTGTACAGTGGGCTGATTGGTCCTTTGGTTATCTGTCGTCGTAGCTGGGCGAGGTAAACACATCTGCATCTACATTTTGGACTGCCTTCAGTAGTGAATATAGTATACAATTTGCTTGTGTGACAAATTTTGTATTCTATTCCTCACATGAAGTGATTCTGATTCGCAACAAAAAATTAATGTTCAACGATGTAAAATAAAATGCCACTTTCAGGAGCTTTGGGCTAAAGAAAGAAGTTGAGGAGTTTGCACTTCTTTTCCTGGTTTTTGATGAAAATGAAAGCTGGTAAGTGAAACAATGACTTTTTGGCAAGTTGCACTTTTAATCATACTTTATTGCAGACAAATTCCCTTGCTGCAGTGAAGAGTGAAGGCTTGAGGGGAGGGTTTGGTATCTTGGCTGCCTGTGTCACACAATCGATATTGATGTGCATATTTCTCGCTCTCACAGAGAAACTCCCACTCCCACCTCACAAATGTGATGTTCTTACTGTTATATAAGCTCATTTTCCTCTTCTATCTGCAATAGTTACATGTGCAACAATGGCAGAAAGAAAAAAGGTTATGTTGCAAACTATTGTTTTAGGTACCTTGACGAAAACATCAGGACACACATCAGGAGTCCTCGTGCAAACTTGAAGGATGATGAAACCTTCATCGAGAGCAACAAGATGCACGGTGGGATAAACACCCAAAATTCAGAGATGACTAAATGATGTGATGCTGTAACTTACTGACTTTTGCTTACAGCACATTTGTTTTTTTGTTGCTTTGTGTTTGTGTGCAGCAATCAACGGTTTTGTGTATGGAAACCTAAATGGTTTGAACATGGAGGTGGGGGATAAGGTCTACTGGTACCTGATGGGAATGGGAAACGACATTGACATACACACTGCACACTGGCACGGCCATAGTGTGGAATATAAGGTACGAAAAACACATGCAAGCACATGAGGGGAAAAGGCACACCCACTTAATGAGACAACATACAAATTCACTGCACTATAAAAGAGAGCTAATGACCTTGTACGATTATTTTCTCTGCAGCTGGGCGGAGGTCCTCATCGCACTGACGTGTACGAGCTGTTTCCAGCCACCTTCCAGGTTAGACAAATGTTTTCTCTACTTCCTAACAATACTCAATGCTATGGTGACAATAATAATCTACAGCGGTAAATTCATTTATTATTTTTCTTAAGTTCAGTGAACAAGATTTGCTAAATTAACAAAAATACACTAATAGAATGAAGAAAATGTAATAGAATTGGAACACAGTCAGTGTGTGTGTGTGTGTGTGTGTGTGTTTGCTGTGCAGACGGTGAAGATGCGCCCTCAGTATCCTGGTACTTGGCTGCTCCACTGTCATGTCACTGATCACATTAAAGCCGGCATGGAGGCATTGTACACCGTGAAAGAAAAACGTGAGGAGCCAAATTCAACAGAGAGGCAGACAGTAACAGGGATGACAATATGTTATGGAGGCACTCATCTTTTCTCTCATCTTCTCTTTAACAGCCAAGAAGAGTGGACTCTTGGGCTGAACTATGGAGAAAAGGGATTGGAAAAAAGCAGATTAGTTAAATGATGATTTCAGTAGCTTTTTCATGAATGACCTGTGTATGATGACCTTGATGTCAAGAATTGCAAACTGTTAAATAAAAATTCCTGATCTAGAAAACCTCCCATTCTGTCTCGATTTTATAACAACAACAATAACGCAGACGACAACAACAATAATAATAATAATAGTTCGAAAGGCTCAGAGAGCGGGTGTGGGGACTGTGGTCGAGGCAGTTTTATTTCATAATTGGTAATCATTTCATTGTTATGGCCGATTTGTTTTACATGTCAACATTTTGAAAATGATGTCTGTTTCGACACAAGTGCCAAAACAATTTTCACGTGAAACTTTGTGTAAACAGGGTCTAAAGTTACCTGACCCTCCTAATGTCATGTAGTGACCATCAATTTCACTGGGTTTGGCTGTAATAAATAAGCGGTTTTCCTGAATTATTGAAGAAGTAAAGTATGCTAAATCCTATGAAATGTTTTCATGCAACTCTTAATTGTTGGCTGTTATGAACGTGACATTTTTTTTAACTCATTCTGACGTCAACAGGCCCCATCCAGACCTCCGAGGTCCTCAGGAGGTTTACTCAGTTTTCTCAGAGTCAGACAAGTTAAAGTTGTGGATCAAACTTCTTGAACTGCTGACACAGTCTATGTTTTAAGTCCTGATTTAAAAGACCAATGTTAAAACCTTCCATTAACCCTTTTGACCAAGAGAAACTTTAAAAAATTTCAGGTTGGTTACACACAAACAAATATTGAACACTGGAAAGAAGTGCTATCAAATATAGTTCCGGTCACTTTGTCATTCACCAGGTCCTATTTTTTTTTCGAGAGTTATAAGACAAGACCACATGTTGTGGTAGGAAGACCACCTTTATTTAACCAACACCAAGAGGCCTTGATTGTCCAAATGGTGGTGCAAAATAATGCAATAAAACTGTGTGAAATCCAGCAACGTACAAAATACAAAATGATACAGAAACATGTTTTTTTTTGGCTGCGGTTGGACAGAGGGCCCATTAGGACTGATCAGCGATGGCGCTGATATGTAGGAAACAGAAAACTTGTTATTCCTGCAGTCATTTCGCTATCACACGCCATACTTCTATGGGTAGATTTAACATGAGCTTAACTAATGATTTGATAACTGCAGAGGTGAAAAACAATGTATAGAGACAAATATGAATTGCAAATAAACGGACAAACATTTGGTGAGAATCCTTTCATTAGATATCACTTGCCAAACATGCTCTCCCTGTCTCTATCCGTCTCTTACGCTTACTCTGGTGGGCTCTGTGTGCGCTCCACAGCACACAGAGGAAAAAAGTTGCAGGACTATGAACTACACAAAGCAGATGTTTATTGAAGATTTGTGCTCCCTGTGAAGACTCACACAACAGGGAGGAGCTGCGAGTTCCTCAATCTAGACCGAGTCACCATCTGTAGGAAATGCAAGTCAGTTCAAAGCAGAGAAGCTCAGCTGATAGATCTCAGCGGTGCTGAGATTGTAGGTTCAAAATACCAAAACACATTTCTGAGAAGTGTCACTGAGAATGGAGGTAATTCATCAAGGATCCCTCTGGACCCTTCTTGCAAAAAAAAAGAGTTTCAAAACTCTGTGATAAAAAGGTTGTTCATGGCTATTGGGGTAATTTGCATTTAAACACTGAGAAATAGAAATGTGAGCAAATACGTGTTTAATGGTCACTACATTACTTCATTTAAAAAATGTCAACTATGACTATTAGATTTTTGGCAAGTCCTCTTTTTCCAATTTTATAAAATGTGTCTCACGTTTGTTAAAAAGATGTCTTTGTGGGTTTATTGCATTGAAAATAAAATAGCAAATAATCCAGCAAATCTTGGATTAAAATGTTATTTAGTGTAGAATTGTGGTCACAACAATTTTATTATTGTACATTGCAACAAATATTTGTAGCTATAATTCCTGTACCATCTATTTTGGATCAATCTGCCCATTTTAACCTTGAATTCCCCATGATCTTTGAGGGTAAGATTTTCTTGCCACATTCTTTGCCTTATTGTAATCCACAGATTGATTTTGTTGTCAGACAGAATCTATATGTCCGTGACTGTATAAAGTGCTAAGCAACAAGCTCACTTACATGCCACATCTTCAGAAAACCGGAGTCATCTTCATGTAGATAGGCAGGGAGAGCACGGAGGACAGCAGCTCGTCTTACATGGATGGCAACTGACCCCTTAAATATGCTATGACAATACATTGTATTGTATGATTGCAAGTCATTACAGACACAGATCAACTAAAAATGATCTAAAATTCATTGTAGCATTTTTCTCAGTCAGTAGTCAGTGGGTTACACTTCCTGAAGCCTATTTATTCCACATAGGACAAATTGCTTGAACTGAAGGGATTCTTCATAAGGAGATTAATGTACCGTAGTGCTGAATACGTGTTTCTGTACCTGGTTGTTCAAATCACACTGACCTGAATTTATTCCCAAATGCACAAAAAATAAATAAACCATCTTCAAAATCCCAGAACTTTCAATCTGTCGGGTTTAATGGTCAAAATTACCAAAGCAGATTTTTGTCACCGAAACCTTTGTGAGGCCATTTGCAGCCTTTCGAGGCTGAATTTGCATCTTCCTCCTCTGAACGTTGGTCTGAGGCCGGTCTGAAGTCCAGAGTTACAACCTGAAGGAAAAGTCAGGTTGATGCCTGAGGCAGAGTTCAGCCTTTTGTGGCCTCAGTGGCAAAGATGTGTGAATGTTGACAAATAAACTCATTTAAATGAAGAATGAGTCAGTCTCTCCCTTTCTCATGCAGGAGGACAAAACACAGGTAGAAGAGTGCGGCTTTGTTAAAATCAATGTTTTAATACAAGTGTTTCATCCCAACAGCAACAAGCCAGGGAAGACAAATCCTTCACAAACCAATAAATCCACCTGAAGGGAAAACAAAACAAAACATTTTTCTGGTATTTACGAATCATGCTGGGCTTCCCGCGGTGGATTTGACAGGAATATGTTACTTCTCGACTAGTTTCATTCCAGCTGTGGCACACAATCACTAAAATGGGGGGGGGGGGGACAAAAAAAGACAAACTCCTGAGAATAGAAATAAAATGTTTAAAATGGCTGAATTGTCCTTCCTTCCTGTGGCTGTAAAGTCCTATAACTCCTCCCTGTAAATACTATTTGCTGTGTTTGGATAATTCCATCCTTCTTGTGTTTATGTTATTCTCCGTAAATCTTTGAATATGTTAGGATAAACAAAATTAAATACGTATGTGGATATTGTCTTATAATAAATAAATAAAAATAAGTGTGGAGAAATGCTTACATGAAACATTCTATTTTATTAATTCTGTTCTACTCTATTGTAAAAATGTAAAAAAAATACCAGAAAATGTTGCAAAAGAGAAATGAAATCATTAAAATCAGGTACAAAAACAGCTGAAAATGTACCGTAATGAAATGTTCATCATCCCAAATTGCAATTGAAATTTCATGAATGTACGATATATATTGAGTAGTTTTCAAACAAAAACTGAATCTTATTTTGCAAAGTGTTTTAGCCTCATTTTAAAAGTTAAACGTGTTTTGCGGCTCCAGGTAAATTTGATTTGGTGGGAAACCATAAAGGTCGCAGAGCCCTGCTCCAGTGTCAGAAAGGAAAATATACTGTGACCCTTCAGTGTTGGATGATGCTATGGCGCCCCCTTGTGATGGCATATGAATCTACATCTGAATAAATGCTGCTTGTGAGGACCCGTGGAAGTAACCACATAAAAACACTCACATTACTGCAACACTCCGTATATTCACTTATACTTCATTGTAACTACCTCTAGTTCTACATGCTCTGTCTTCTTCTATTACAAAACAGTTTATAACACTAGTTCTATAGGTCTATTTCCACACTCGTCTTTCCGCTAACGTATGTAGCTTGTGCAGCTCGACCAGAGTTTGTGGTCCCTCATTGTCGTGATTATTTGATGACATTGAGGCCCGAGGTGGGGCGAGAGGGGGGCGATTGCGTCGTCTTTTTTCGCGAGCTGAGTCCTTCAGTGGCACAGAATCATTTTCCGTAACAATTGTTAAGAGCAGCACAATACCAAGATTCCTTTTAACACTCCAAGTATCATATAGTATATAACATTTATGGAGGACTGTGAAGGTAGAAGAACAATTTGGCATATAAAGAGGGGGAGGTGGGAGTGAACCTGCAATTATAAGACAAAGTGCCCTTGAGCAAGGCACTTAATCCAACTATCCAGGCCCGCCCCTCCCTACACGCAGAACACGCGCTGTGCGTAGGGCCCCGCGATCCATGGGGGGGCCCCATTTTGCGCAAGTGAATTGAATTTCCCTCGGGATCAATAAAGTATCATCATTCTCTGCAAATGCGCAAAGGATGCGTTTTCATGCATTTCATGCATTTTGCCGAGAGGCGCGTAGAGCACCGCCACCAAGTCAGCCCGAGGCCGGAGAGAGAGAGAGAAAAAGAGACGCAATGATTGAAATCGCAAAGCGTCACCATCTGACCAATCAGCGGTCAGAAGGGCCGGCAGGCAGTTGTTTACAGGTGGAGAGTAGAGAGAGAGAGAGACGGCTTCCAAACGTCAATACGATTCGGGAGCTAGCAAAAGAAAGAAAAAGTCCAAACAAGAAGAGGCTCGTGCTTCACTTGAAGGTCGGTATGTTGTTGAAAACTTACCTTCGCTCATCAATGGCGCAAGAGCGGATGAGTGGCCTGGCTGTGATTAGCATAAACTCAGAAGTGGCACAGCAGCTGCCATATGATGAGCTCATTGGTGACTTTGCATCCAGAAAATGCAGACGTGTGCATCTGTAAAGTTATTGTTCCACTGTTGATAGAGGCTGTTCATTTGATTCGTTAGTAATTGTAATTTATTATTATTATTATGTTATTGGAAGGGGGGCCCCAAAATAAAATCCTGTTTAAGGCCCCCACTTGCAACTATATGAGAAGTTTGTGATAGAGTGTCCATGTTGACCAGAGCATGAAACAAAATCCTATTTCTTTGCCCAACATGGAGCCAGTGGACGTGGACGTTGCAGAAGAAAAGGTTGTGATGAAAATAAGATCAGCAAAGGATCGATCACAGCCTCCATTGAACCTTTGAACCCCAAAATGAAAAGCAAAACACAATAT
Organism: Blennius ocellaris; assembly: GCF_963422515.1. NCBI lineage: Eukaryota > Metazoa > Chordata > Actinopteri > Blenniiformes > Blenniidae > Blennius > Blennius ocellaris. Next base: position 9,241,700 of record NC_137661.1, on the reverse strand, counting down.
CACCTGCTGTCAGATATTTTATCACCAACATTAGGAAATGATGGGTGAATATCTATCACTGTATGTAAATACGCCTCCTCTTTCTCAAAACACAAGTGAACCTGTGGTTTGAGGTATTTCCAGGAAGGCCTTACCTTCTTTGGTCATTGCAGAGCATCAGAGAAACACCATGTAACCCTCTGGGCTTTCTGAACTGACCAGGAAGCTGAATATTCTCTGGGAGGCTGAAATGCCTTATTTTTGGAGTTTTGTTTAGTTGTGTAGCAACAATTGAAGTTCTTTGTTAGGATTTATAGAGCTGGGAAGTTCAAAGCTTAACTTTCAATGAAACTTACTGGAATATCAAACTATCAATGACATCGATAAAGATCAGTAACTCTACAATTTTCACAAATTCAAAATTGTGATTCGATACCAATGAGATGTGTTCATAATTATTTAAAAACGACAAAAGTGTAACTGCATATCAATTCTAACAAATGTTTTGCTCAAATTCAATGCAAGTAAAATTCAATCCAACGTCTATGACTGGTCTTTTAATTTGCTGTTTTAATTATGAAAGCACCACAAAGCCACTACAATTGAAATAAAGTTGCATTGTATAATATCAACAAATGGCAAATTGTAGGAGTGCTGCTTGGGTGTAGACAAAAGTGTTCCTCTGGAAGCCAACAGTTGTTCTCTTGGGATCCTTAAAATGAAGAGCACCAAACAGAAAAATCCACACAAATAAAATCAAACAAATTGTCAAAAGAAATTGGGATATATTGAAATGCAATAGTAATCTCAGAGAGGCTCTCCCAGATGCCCCAGCCATCAGCTTTAGAAGAGCTCCAACCCGAAATGATAAACTTGTTCAAAGTCATCTCCCCCCTATACAACCAAAGAACTGGCTCTCTACCACAAAAGCTAACTGCGTTACTGACATTACAGCTGGTCGTAAGGTTAATACAAGTTAATTTATCAATTGTAATACCTCATGCATTGTTTATAGACTTGAATGTCCATGTGGTTATTTCTCTATTGGGAGAACAAAGCGCAAATTGAAGGAACGATTGGCTGAGCACACATATGCAATAAGAACTGGCAAACCCCAATATCCCATGGCTGTTCATTATATAGACGCAAACCATGGCAAAGAGCATATTGCAAACTCAATCAGGGGAAGAGACAGAGTTTGAGAGCTACAGAGTACCCAGGTTTGAATGGTCAATAAGTTCTAAGAGGAAGTAATTTATTAAAAAAAATAGAGAAATCTGATAGTTCTGTTGTCTCTCAGACACGTCCTTAGACTTAATATTCATTATATGAATGTATGTTTGTATGTATGTATGTTTTTTCTTTTTTTTGATTGTCTGTTGCGTTGACGATGTTGGCCGGCCCTGTCCCACCGAGCCGGCCACCGGCCCAGGACAGAGGAGGACGTTAACCAGAATGTCCTCCATCATGGACAACACACTCCACCCACTGCACCCGACAGTGGAGGAGCTCAGCAGCTCCTTCAGCGGCAGGCTCCGTCACCCGCAGTGTAAAACAGAACACTACCGGAAGTCATTCATCCCAACAGCTGTTAGGATATTTAACAACTCAGTGCAGATGTAAACGGTACATGGGTAGAAACAGAGATGTACTCAGAGTAAATTGACAGAATTGATATACACACATTTACAGTATTTTTAGAGGATTTCTTTTCTTACTGGATTGTTTTATTTTTACTTATCCTATTTTTTGTGCTCTTTTTTGCTCTCGTTTAGATATTTACATACGTTTACATTTTAAATCTTTAATTTCTGCACCTTTTTACCTTGAGCTGTTGTAAGTTTGTGTTTCCCCCTGGGGAGGAATAAAGTTCTATTCTATTCTATTGTATTGTGTGGTGCACATTTCCCTTTGGTTTTACACAGTCTGCCATCTTTGTGACTTTTTTCTGTCATGAGCAGGTCATAGTGATCATGTGTCCAACCACCCGCCCACACTGAGCAGCTGTCTCTAACTACCCACCTAGTTATCAATGAGCAGAGTTGACTAACAAACACTTTTCCCTGACGAAGGCCTTTCAGGCTGCAATGCGTCGGCATGTTTTAATAGACGAGCCATGTACTAATAAAGGCATTTTTAATCATTACTCTCTTGAGTGCCTCAGATTTTCTCTTATAAATTGCATTGTAAAACAGTTTTTTTTTTCTCATATTCACACAACTAAAACAGATCACTTTCAAACCAAGAGGCAGCCTTTCTTAACATTGGATGTTATGGATCACATAATTTCTAAGGTTCCAAGCATTTCAGAAATGTTTTGTGTGCGTCGAAAGGGACTTGTTTAATGGAAAATGACAAAGTCTTGACAAGAGAAATTATGAACTGATCAAGCGGAAACATCTTCCGGGACATGTGACCATGTCCAGTTAACCTGATTCAATGAACTTGGAGACGCCTCCTGCCTGGACCAATGACAATATGTACAGACTTCATAGTCTTCTGAAGTCAGTGACACTCCACAGATATATTTTCAGGGATGTTTGGTAACTCTTAGCATCAGTAAGTTGCTGTGAGATTGTTGAATTTGATATTTTTCATCTGCGCTCACTCCACATGTCTCAACAGTACCAGCATCTGAGTGATAAACACATGCCAACTATTGAAGAGTGGAACACACTCCCATTCACATCTCCAGGTGAATATGGCAAATGGAGCAATATGAAAACATTTTTGAAATAACAAGGTTGTTATAAACCAATTATAAAAATGATAATTGCTACTTGCATTGTAAAAATGTTGTTACACACACTAGCCAAGCTTTAATGGTTCAAAATACAGCAACAAAATTTGAGTCGCAAAACGACTGTGTAACAAACAGACTCAGTGCAACATAACACTTGCTGGGTAAGAGAGACTCTGTTGACGTCCTACCCAACACTTCACTAAGAACTGTCTTCCTGCTTCATGCAAACAATCTCCTTGTGTGCACCAAAAGAATAAAAGGACTCACTTCCTCTCCTCCGACTAGCGGGAAACATGCCTGATGTTGATGTTCCATCTTTTTCAGAAGAATAAAGCAGGTAAGGGATATACAGCATCTGTGATGTCGATGACTCATTGTAAATAACTATACATCTATATAAATCTTATGAAAACACACCACATTAATGTTTTTCCTCCACCGTGAAGATAAACCTCAAACTGCCACCTGTCAGTGAAAGAAAAATCCCCCCGGGTCCTAAATCTGTGTAGTCCAAGACTAAAACCACACAGCAGCAGCCAGCAATAAAATCCCTCCACCATTCAAAAGCATAATCACTTTGAATCCCACATGTATCTGTCTGTCTAAATGGAAGGACAGATTCAGGCCAAAGTCTCCAGCCTCCACTCATTTGCCTCTGTGCCTCTGCTCGGTTTGTGTGAGAGCCATGTGTTGTTGGGTATTATAATATGCACCATCTTCTTCATCAGTTTAAAGCTCTGCTCAAACACACCGACTCCACCTCGTTACTTTGGTATATGTGTTTATCAGAAAATGTTGATTTTTTTTGGTGGGGGGGATAATTAGCTTAAGAATTCCATAATATAATTTGTTTTACTCATCATCCATTCATTATTTTGTTTATTCCATTATTCTGTTTATTTTTAGTGTCTGTTTTCTGTAATGTTGGTGTTTATCAGACACATATACATATACATACACATATACAAATGTAAATACACATTCACACCTACACTTTCTCACATTCTCCTCTCCCCCTCACCCAATAATATTCCTACTCTTTGAGAGAAATGTCAAATATATTTTTTAATGACTTTTATTTCTCGCTCTTTTCTAGGTTACCAAACCATTTCCTTTCTCCTCCAGTCACAATATGTTGATATTGTGACTGAAAACGAATTTGAAATCATAGTTATGGGATTACCAAAATCCAAAATAAACATTTTATCTTTGTTATAGAATCACTGACATTGACCTGCAGACACTGACAGGCAGTCAGAGGTAAGCAGACTGGTAACTCAGTTTGATAATTACAAATAGTCACAATATTCATTTGGCCCTTAATTTATTCTTGCCCATGCTCAGAATCCCTCTGACTGGATTTACATCCAATGACATACTGTGCATGCCTGAAATTACATAATTATAGTTTCTGACATCTGTAATCAAACATCTCTTAACATCACTAAAATTACTTTTCTGAAATTCCTCCGTTTCCGAGTTTGAGTGTTTTTGCTTTAAGGATTCACCCTCCAGCTGTTGAAATAATGTTCACATAATAAAAACAAACCTTGTTAAGTCACAGTTTAGTGTCACGATGAATGGATAGCCTTCGGTGTCATTACTGTCTGAAAGAAATCTTAAAATGTTATACGGATATTGATTGTAAAAAAATAAAAATACATTTAGTGGAATGCCCAGTAATGCTTGAAACAAAATTGGCTGCTGATTTAACTTAACCATTTATTCTTTAAGCCATTTCAACTGACTTCAGGCCATGGGATTCTGACTGGGGGTGGGGTGGGGAGAACACATAGCAACTCTTAATTTTAAATTGACATGAATAAAGCCTAATTCACCCATTAACAAGACATTTTTGGACTGTAAGAAGAACACAGGACAGACAGGCCTTTAGTCCATGTCAGTGTTCGTGTCCTCAGTGTAATGAACTCCCCGGTGGTCTCAACTGCATGTCAGCTCATTCAACCCATCTGACTGCTGGCACTCCCCCTGGGTTAAGAGCAGTGAGGTTTGCTGGCGAGTGCCACATAAATCACTGTGGAGGATGTAATCATCATGCAAACCTGATGGAGAGAGTCAGAAGGGAGGGTTCGTTGACTGTGGATGCACTATCCGAGTATGTGAGCGTGTCAAGATTTCCTGTGTCTGTAGGCCAGACACACACACACACACGCACACACACGTTCTTCAGTATGAGTCAGCTCCTTTATCATAGAGGCTCTTGATGCCATCTATCCATTGTCGGCTGAGACTGGATATTATAAAGTTATTTAATAACAATGATGAGGCAGAGTTACAATAACATGCTTCTCTGACTTTGCCTTGAATGCTGAGCATTTAAGGGCCCGGCCATTGCAGCTGAATTGGCAGTAATAACCTTTTATTCATATGAAACTATAGGTGCCAGAAATCTCCACAAACCACTTTAGCGCTGAAGATAGTAAGATCTGAATCATTCATTATTCCTGCATTTAGAAACCCAATTGAGATATCTTTAGGATATACACCATTTATGTTTCTGTGAGCAGTGGCCTGGTTAGTATGATAATCCAAACATCGGTATAAATATAGTTTGAGGAACGACCATCCAATGCATCAGACACAAGTGTTTCCCTCCCAAGGACCTGCATATCATTTTGCTCTTTGTTCAGCCTCTGTTCCATACCAGGGGCCTCGTCGATCACACCGCCACAGTATTACGTTGATATCACAGAGTCAATAGGTTTCTTTTTAAGAATTACAATGAACTTGTGGCGAGAGTCTGCAACCACAGAGCAGCAGCAAGCACAACGCCTAAATATTGGTGACAGAGTTTTCCACATACGAGTCTTTCGAGACAAGAGACACATGTAAGTAAGATTATATTACTAGTTGAACATAAAACTTTTACAAAGCTGACCTTAAAAGTGAAAAAAATGACAGACGGCCTTCCTCTGAAAGAAGTCAGCAAAATATTGCACCTCAGAGACATACAATTGCAAGAATGACAATGTTGATTGGTGTATTAACAAATACACAAAACAAATGCATTTTATCAAGCTGTCAAGTTTCGCTGGTTATCATGCCTGTTTTCAAATGTCAAAGGTGTACCTATTGATGACATGCTTCCCAAATAGAAAATATATCTTTAGCGGTAGACAAACAATACTCTGTAGGGGTTTTTCTTGGGCTAAGCAAAGCATTTGATACAATTAACCATTCCTTACTTCTGCAGAAACTGGATCATTATGGCATAAATTCCATCCATCCATCCATTGTCTGCCGCTTATCCGGGGCCGGGTCGCGGAGGCAGCAGTCTGAGCAGAGTTGCCCAGACTTCCCTCACCCCAGACACTTCCTCCAGCTCCTCCGGTGGCACCCCAAGGCGTTCCCAGGCCAGCCGAGAGACATAGTCCCTCCAGCGTGTCCTGGGTCTACCCCGAGGCCTCCTACCGGAGGGACATGCCCGGAACACCTCCCTGGGGAGGCGTCCGGGGGGCATCCGAGATAGATGCCCGAGCCACCTCAGCTGGCTCCTCTCGATGTGGAGGAGCAGCGGCTCTACTCCGAGCTCCTCCCTGGTGGCTGAGCTCCTCACCCTATCTCTAAGGGTGCGCCCAGCCACCCTACGGAGGAAGCTCATTTCAGCCATTTGTATCCGGGATCTCGTTCTTTCGGTCATGACCCATAGTTCATGACCATAGGTGAGGGTAGGAATGAAGATCGACCGGTAAATCGAGAGCTTTGCTTTTTGGCTCAGCTCCTTCTTCACCACGACGGACCGATACAACGTCCGCATAACTGCAGACGCTGCACCGATCCACCTGTCGATCTCACGCTCCATCTTTCCCCCACTCGTGAACAAGACCCCAAGATACTTGAACTCCTCCACTTGGGACAAGGGCACTCCACCGACCTGGAGGGGGCAAGCCACCTTTTTCCGGTCGAGAACCATGGCCTCGGATTTAGAGGTGCTGATCCTCATCCCAGCTGCTTCACACTCGGTTGCGAACCGTGTCAGTGCACGCTGAAGGTCCAGGCTTGATGGGGCCAACAGAACCACATCATCCGCAAATAGCAGAGATGAGATCCTGTGGTCCCCAAACTGGACCCCCTCCGGCCCCCGGCTGTACCAAGAAATTCTGTCCATATAAGTAATGAACAGAACCTGTGATAAAGGACACCCCTGCCGGAGGCCAACGTGCACTGGGAACAGGTCCGACTTACTGCCGGCAATTCGAACCAGACTCCTACTCCGGGAATACAGAGACCGAACAGCCCTCAACAAGGGACCCCGGACTCCATACTCCCGGAGCACCCCCCACAGGGCATCTCGGGGGATGCGGTCGAACGCCTTCTCCAGATCCACAAAACACATGTGGACTGGTTGGGCGAACTCCCACGAACCCTCAAGCACCTGGTGGAGGGTATAGAGCTGGTCCAGTGTTCCACGACCAGGGCGAAAACCGCATTGTTCCTCTTGGATCCGAGGTTCGACTAACGGCCGGACCCTCCTCTCCAGTACCCTGGAGTAGACTTTCCCGGGGAGGCTGAGGAGTGTGATCCCTCTGTAGTTGGAACACACCCTCCGATCCCCCTGTCCCCGCCCGCCACGCGATGTTGCAGAGACGAGTCAGCCACGACAGTCCCTGCACATCCAGAGACTTAAGGAACTCTGGGCGAATCTCATCCACTCCCGGTGCCTTGCCACCGAGGAGATTCACAACAACCTCGGTGACTTCAGCTTGGGTAATGGACGAGTCCACCTCTGAGAACCCAGCCTCTGCTTCCTCATTGGAAGACGTGGTGGTGGGATTGAGGGGGTCCTCGAAGTATTCCTTCCACCGCCCAACGACATCCCCAGTTGAGGTCAACAGCTCCCCACTTCCACTGTAAGCAGTGTTGGTGGAGAACTGCTTCCCCCGCCCCCAGTCTAAATTTGACAGCATTTTCAACTTTCCAACTTTTCCAAGAAGCTTTGGAAAGGACATGGACGTCCATGCCTGGTGGTCTGCAGGGACACGGTGCCTTGTAGCAGCCTGGGCAGAGGATGCTGTCCACCGCAAACTGGATGATCCCTAACCAGTGTTGCCACAGTTACCCTAAAAAAGTAATCAGATTACTGATTTCTGGTGTGTGTCTCACCTCGTGTTTCCAATCAACCAATGGCTTTCTCTGTGTGCTCCTATTGTTGTGTTCCACAAGTTGTCCTTGTCGGCTCGTCAACGTGTCGCCTTGTCGCACCTCTCATCACCCTTGTATCCCCTGGACTGCAATAAACCTGGTTTTTGTGGAACTCTTCAAGTCTGCACTTGGGTCCATCCGCACAGCACCTCCTATCCCTGACAGGGTCAGGTCAGACTGCATGAGCTGCCTGTGCCAGTTTGCAGGAGCGAAAAGGAACGGCCAGTTCTGATTAATAATAAAGCGGCTTTGCGAATAAGAAACTCATCTTGCTGGATGCTACAACAGTAATGCACAGTGACTTGGACAAGTCATTTTAATCTGATTACTGGTTTGGAAATAGAAATGAGTTATATGACTACTTTTTTCAGTGACGAGTAATCTGAGAGTGACACGTTACTAATTAACAGGAATAAACAAACAAACAGAGCCATCGATCGAAAAACACCAGAAAAACACCAAAAAACCTTGACAAAACCAGCACCAGCATGGAAGAACTCACCAACTACGCAACCCTTGAGCTTGATGAACCGCAGCAAGAAGATGTCCACACTCCGCTGCCAGAAGACATATCTCGTATCCTACCCCAGATAGGGTCCGGTCAGGGATTGGAGACCTACGTAGCTGTGACCACGGGGAAATCAACGTCTGCAGGCCTATAGGCTCTCATGATAATGTTCCCCCAGCTCAAGCCACTCCTTGAACGACCCCACCAACACCGCGATAAAGAAGGCAGAGGCTGGATCACAACCTCGATCGACCCTGCAACCCCCAGCCAGCGACTCTACGTAATAAAGCTTGTGTTTTCTATCCTCTACTGCCTCATCAAGGGCGCAACGGGCCCCACGGAGCAAATCAACAGACGATTCACAGCAATGCTTGCAGGTCTCGGCCAGGCTCCACAATCACCTGAGATCACTCCAAAGTTTGCAATGCCCAAAATCATCAGATACCTCCATGCCACTGGAATGGGAAAGAGGACTCTAGAGTTCCTGTTGATGAGGAAGCATGACGACTTCGGCGCAACGGCTAATGCGATGCTCAACCAACTGAAGATGGTTGCCAGGAACGCCAAGGTGACCACCTTTGAGGCTATAGAGGGCTTCCTGAAAGGGGATGTGACAGCAGCACACCTCATGCCTGGAGTAGGCCGAGAAGCGGACGAGTTCAGGCGAACCATTGACAGACTCCAAGGAGACCATGGTGCCAACTTCCTGTACCTTAAAGTCCTCGGACTCCGCGGCCATGAGCAACTCAGCTCTACTTCATTCCCCTCACTGACCAAGGTATCCCTTGTCGCAAAGCGCAGCCTGGAACGCTCTTTTTCTGCGTACGCCGCAACAAAAGCCCTCAGCTCGAGCTCATGCAAGATCCCTGAGCAGGAGATAACTGATGCTCTAAACAAGAAATGCAAGCGCACCACCCTGGCCTCAGTGGATGCTGATGGAATCAAGAAGGTGTGCGGCATTGGAGAGGAGGACATCCAGGCCTTGATCAAGCCGGCTGGGGTGCCTGATCTCTCAGCGCTGCTGGCCATGATGCAACAGTCCTCTCAGCTAGGAGGCATTTAATCATGTCCTATACTCTCCTGTTATGCAGTTATACATGTGTCTTTTACTTTGTTTGTTAAGGCAGTTGATTGAAGAAAAAAACAAAACAAAAAAAAAAACAACCTAATTAACAGTGATAGCAAGACTATCCAAACTAAATGGTTAGCACCAAACACATGATCAGGCAATTGTAAGCAGTGTGCGACAGGGATCGTAGCATGTGATCAGCTCTCCCAAAGTGCATGTTAACTGAACAAGCCCTAAGACATTCTCACTATTATTTATCAGTATAGATCTCTTTTGCTTGAGGAAATTCATTTACATGTCATTAAAACACTGAAAAGTTCTTGGAAATAATTGTAGACCACAGGGATCGTTTGCCTGATATTCCTCTTCCCACACGTCATTTATCATAATACCTTTTTGTACAAATCTACAGAGACTGAAATAGTGTCAGCATCATCCAAAAGGACTGTCCTGAGTTTCACTGTCTGTTTGATGAATGAGTTTTTTTGATGATCTGCTTGCATATCAATTTCTCCGCCGCTGCTCTCTTCCTCGCATGTAAACAGACGGTCCATGGTTCTGTTTGTGAGCGTCTATTTAAGTCTTATTAGCCTCCCGCACATCAGCCTCTCTTGGTTTTCCGAAAGAAAGAATCTGCTCTCCTGTCACACAAAATTATTTTGACAGGGGGACAGCTGAATTTATAACAACCCTCCTTTTCTCCTCCACACAGATGACCTTTCACATCTACAGCATCAGCACTTATTCTGTCAGAACAGCAGTTTTTTTTTTTCTCCTCGCATCCTGTTTGGACTTGACAGAACACACAAAGACAGAACTAGACAAAAGCTGCATCGACAACAGAGACAAAAGCTCCATCACAAACTCCAGTGCTACTGCTCAGACAAAAGCAGCCCTGATGTACAAAAACATCAGAATTGAAGACACGGGGTAAAGTTCACCTCAGGGTTGGGAGGTGGGTGTTGATCTTTACATGAAAACATAAAAACTCTCGCTGATTTCAGACTAAATTGGCCAAGATGCCTGTTGAGACTCAGCAGGCTGCTCGATCACCAGCATCAATGGTTCCTGCCGGTTGCCCCAAGTGATTCTTTTTCTGCTTATATTAACTTAATGCTGGTGTGTTGTCTTACCCTTTGTGCAGTTGGCACCCTCAGAACTACTGTTTTTTACATTCAAATTTCAAAAATGTTTGTGCCTTGAGGAAGGTGAGACATCAAATTATAAGATTGTACTTTGTGGCATAAAACTGCCATATAAGAGCACTGATTTCAGCTTCCACTGTCCCAGAAACATTTAAAATGGTAGGAAACAAGGTAACAGCTCAAAAGCATGTCATACTGGTCACATTTCACATGCAATATAAAAAAAAGTGAATTTTAAAGACACATAAAACACTATTTGTAAGCAACTCTATTGCTGCATCACATCACACTGTAATTATTAAACACGGTGTCCAATAAACAGTATCACAATGGTTTCTTACCATAAATACAAGCCAACAAATTGTAATTCCCACATAAAACAGTAGGCGACACCATTCACATGGAGTCAGGAAAAAAAAATAAAATAAAATAAATAAATCAATTAAAAACTAAAAAGATAAATTGCCACTCAAACATAATTACTGGCAGTAAATAGTTGACTTGATATTGGGAATCTTCGTAAAAAGGTTAATGTTGTGTGTTAGTTGGTGACGGTGGCACAGCCATTAGCGCCCTTGCTTTACAGAGAAGGTCTGAACTGGAGTTCTGTGTTTGATTGCAATATATCGCAGTCAGAATGAACTTTCTTGTTGTTTTCTCTCTTTTTTCCTGGCAAGTTTGTAACCACCTTTGGTCTACTGTTATTTCTTATCCGTCAAGTTCATTTTCCAGTTCATATTTCATGCCAGTTACTTTGTATTTCCTGTTTTGTGCAGTTATTTTATCTTGATTTTTTTAAGCCCAACTTCCCCTGGTCTCAGTACTCAATTCAGTCTCTGCTCTTGTCTGGTGGTATCCGCTTCTCATTATCCCATTTCTTTGTGTTTTGGTTGTCCTGTGCTCCTTCTTCATGTACGGACTGTCTCAGAAAATTAGAATATTGTGATAATATTGGGATAAAGTCCTTTATTTTCTGTAATGCAATTAAAAAAACAAAAATGTCATACATTCTGGATTCATTACACATCAACTGAAATATTGCAAGCCTTTTATTATTTTAATATTGCTGATTATGGCATACAACTTAAGAAAACTCAAAAATCCTATCTCAAAAAATTACAATATTTCCTCAGACCAAGTAAAAAAAAAGATTTATAACAGCAAAACAAAATCAAACATTTGAAAATGTCAATTAATGCACTCAGTACTTGGTTGGGAATCCTTTTGCACGGATTACTGCATCAATGCGGTGTGGCATGGAAGCAATCAGCCTGTGGCATTGCTGAGGTGTTATGGATGCTTCAATAGCGGCCTTTAGCTCATTTGGGTCTGGTGTCTTTCAGCTTCTTCTTAACAATACCCCACAAATTCTCTATGGGTTTCAGGTCAGGGGAGTTGGCAGGCCAATCGAGGACAGCAATGCCATGGTCAGTACACTAGTTACTGGTGGTTTTGGCACTGTGGGTAGGTGCCAGATGCTGTGCCATGCTGGAAAATGAAATCATCTCCATAGAGCTTTTCAACAGATGGAAGCATGTAGTGCTCTAAAATCTCTTGGTATACAGCTGCATTGACTCTGGACTTGATGAAACACAGTGGACCAACCCCAGCAGCTGACATGGCTCCCCAAACCATTGCTGACTGTGGGAACTTCACACTGGATTTCAAGCAAGTTGGATCTTGCTCCTCTCCAGCCTTCCTCCAGACTCGAGCGCCTTGACTTCCAAATGAAATACAAAACTTGCTTTCGTCTGAAAACAGGACTCTGGACCACTCTGCAACTGTCCAGTGCTTCTTTTCCATAGTCCAAGTCAGACGCTTCTTCCGTTGTCTTGAGTTCAGGAGTGGCTTGACCATGGGAATACGGCTATTGTAGCCCATTTCCCGGACACGTCTGTGAACGGTGGTTTTTGATACCTGGACTCCAGCTTCAGTCCACTGTCTTTGAAGCTCCCCCAAATTCTGGAAGCGGCTCTGCTTCACAATGCTGTTAAGGCTGCGGTCCTCTCTCTTGGTTGTGCAGTGTTTCCTGCCACATTTCCTCCTTCCAACAGACTTTTTGTGAATGTGCTTTGAAACTGCACTCTGTGAACAGCCTGCTCTTTTAGAAATGTCTTTTTGTGTCTTACCCTCCTGATGGAGGGTGTCAATGATGGTCCTCTGGACAGAAGTCAGGTCAGCAGTCTTCCCCATACTTGTGATTTAGTTTACTGAACCAAGCTGAGTGTTTTTAAAGGCTCAGGGAAACCCTTGCAGGCGTTTCGAGTTAATTAGACGATTCAAGTGATTAGTTAAATGGCCTGCTACTATACTTTTTCATGATATTCTAATATTTTGAGATAGGATATTTGAGTTTTCTTAAGCTGTATGCCATAATCAGCAATATTTAAACGACAAAAGGCTTGCAATATTTCAGTTGATGTGTAATGAATCCAGAATGTATGACATTTTCATGTTTTTAGTTGCATTACAGAAAATAAAGGACTTTATCACAATATTCTAATTTTCTGAGACAGTCCTGTACATCAGCCCAGCCTCTCATCACATATGTGCTTTGTACTCTTACCACTTCTTCACTTGCATTTACTCTCCTAAGAACATAGTATTGTACAAAATAATGATAGTATTTATTTACCTGGTTCCGCATTACGTGTTTGGTAGTAACTTTATTTTAAAACCATTATTTGTGGCAGTGCATTTATACTTCGGGACACACAAAAACAAAACATTAGCATTGACATTCGTAGCATTTCTACTGCTGTATTAGACATGCTTCCATAATTTTGCTAAGACCCAATTAATTGTTAAATGTCGACAAAATGAAGCCGGCTTTCTATCTTAAGGTCACTTATTTGTTGACCAAACCCTTACCCTCCTCCTTAGAAAGGTGGACAGTCACTAATGTCACCCTTTTCTACATAGTCATGATATGCAGTCATTATTTGCAGGATCACATAAGGTCAGAAATATGCAAATGAATGGACAGTTTTAAAATTTTGACTAAATGACTAGTGCTGTGAGAAAAACAGAGGTCATTATACAAACAGGAACTGGCTGTTTCATGTCTTCTACTCACTTTTCCTATGGGATTACTACATTTAAATGAAATTGCCTCACTTTTGTGAGACCCTCCAGTCGTGCTGCGTCGCATGAGCTAGAGGAACTTTGAAGTTGCAAATCCATTTATATATAAGCCGCAAATATTTAATCGCAAGTACAGCCACATTCCCTGAATATGCACACCATCTCTCTGTAGAGGACATGCCCCAGAAGAGCATAATGCATGTAGTATCTGCATTCAGTCCATATGCTTACTCATTTCTCAACTGGTCAAAAGGATAGTCAGCAGTGGTCTCAGAAGGATTAATTATAAAACCCCCTAACAAAACAATCTAATGAAAACCTGTCAATCTGTCCGCTTGTCTCTCTGATTTTCTGCTCCTCTCTCTGCCTCATTAGAAGAACACAAGATAATGCTGAAGTGCAGAACTGGCTGTCATGTTAAATCCGTATTTTGGGCATGCTCGTGTTGAAAAGCATTTTGTGGTCAAAGACTGTGGCACATAGCGAGGCATGTGAATGAAGACAGGTCTGCAGCTCAGAACAAACCAGAGAGAGTTCACAGAATTATCATGTTCAGTGTTTCTGCAGTGTTTAATGATATTCTATCAGGAAAACACACACTGTCCGCTGCCCTGTCTCTGCCCTGAGCAGTTTTCCAGCCAACTCTTCAGAACGATTTCTCATTGGCATTCATTGGAAGTGTTTTGAAGTGGCAAACTTCAACTTGATAGTTTCACAGCAACATGTTTGTGAATACATTGTTTTTACAGAGCAAGTGAAGAACTCTTATTCAGTCTCTTTGAGGTACCAGCGAGTCTTTTGTGTCCTGCTTGGAGACAGCAGTCATACTTTTCTGCAACAACATCAAAGCCTCAACTGTCAGGTACATCACTGTTCAACCCAGACTCAGGTGCTTGTGTGCCTCTTCCTGTCCAAACCATCATTCCTTTTCCAAGGCTCCTCTGCTAAAATTAAACATCCATGACCTGAATCACCATAGGGCATTCTAATTGCTCAGAGTGCCTAAATCTCTTGCTTTTGCACAGGCCTTTGGCTGGTGTGTGATGAAATAAATGTTGAATCCACTTACAAGGAAGTCAAAGGGCTGGCGCAGGAAGAGGTAAAATGAATTACATGGTGCAGAAAGTGCAGGGGCAGAGGATTTGAGAGGCCACAGGTTTGACTGGCAGGCAGAGCTTTGTAATTTTCTATCAGGTTAGATTCCCAGCAACTTTGAAACAACTTATGAATATTTTAATCTTCACTTTTGCTTCCATGTCGTGGTCCTGTTGTATAAGGGCTTCTCTATGCACACCCCCTGATGGTGGCCAAAAAAAAGATGAATTTCATTTTATTTTGCAAAGTAGAAATTATTTGTAAACCTCTGATGTTTTCACTTTAGTTTATGGTTCTGAAAACTTCAGCATGAAAGCAGTATTTTCAGTTTCATGGCAACATAGAGATGACAGCATGTCATTGGTATGAATATATTAAATACATTTTGTTTATTTCATGTTTACTATTCTTCAGTTATTGTTGATGTGTAAATTCAGAATACAAAGTAATTTGTGTATGTCTCTTACATTAAATATTGTGAGTACTACATGATGGTAGCAGTTAGCACTCTGACCTTAAAGAAAGAACACCCTCGACTTGATTCTGGGCATGGGGCAAGGAGATTGCATGTTCTAACTGTACGTTCATGAATCTTCTTCAGGGGTTCTGGCTTGGTCTCTTAAGTCCAAAGACAGTTCAGTTAAGTAGTGACTCGAAGGCCCCATTACATGACAACAATTGAATTGAAAAAAACACCATTGTTTTTGCATTTCCGTTTCAGAAAAAGTTTGCTTTTAGATAGCAATGTTTTTTAAATGATTGCCGTACACAACAACAAAAAACAAACCTAGTTTGCGTGCCAAGGCACAAATGGCTGCTACGTTTTTGTAACATAATCACCCACACATGCCCACAGAGAACAGTACACCGTAAATATTCAAGCTTTTTTGTTTCTTCATTGTTTTGTCCCACTCAGTGTCGGTTCCACATAAGAAAAAATTCGTCTCCAATTGTGATGCAAAGCACAGCACTGTTAAACTCGAGAGAAGGTTGTCGTGTAAACAGGGCCTGATGAGCCAGTGTGGTATTGTGAGTCGCCATACCTCACCCTATATTGGTATCAGAGGTTTTAAGCTACTGTATAATTTCACTATATTTCTTCTTTTTTTTTTTTTTTTCAAAAAAAAAATACATTTTTAAATACATTACAGTCAATCCAATGTGCTTTTATAGAGAAAATAGAAAAGCCCAACATATCCACATGAGCAAGCAGGTGTGTTTGCGACTGTGGAAAGGAAAAACTCCCCCAACAGGGAGAAACCTTTGCAGAAACCAGACTTAGAGGTGGCGGCATTCTGCGGACCGGTTGGGGTGAGAGGATAGAGGAGAGGAGAGGATAGGGAAGACCGAGATAGACTGGGTGGGGAGATAGGTACAATACCCTTGTTAGTGCTACATTTTTTTTTTTTTTTTTATTATTAAATACAGTGATCCAAATATTTTCCAACTGCCATGAGATTAAACCAGCCTGATCAACAACAGAGCAAAAACCAAAATAATCAACAATAACAAAAACAAAAGGATACAAAACAAAGAACCACAAAAAAAGAAAAAACAAAACAAAAACAAAAACAACATGATTTTGATAATTGACAAAATAGCAGAAAATAAGAAAAATCAGCAGCAAATCTCATCAATGAGTGGAAGTGTGCGTGGTTTGTCCTCTGGATGTGAATGGAACTGTATGTTCAGTATTTCTGATACACATGTTCAGTACCTGCACATGATAGAGATTCTACAGAAATTGCTGGAGTCCACAATAAACAACCTAAATAGCATGAATTGTTTGAATTCGCTTACTTTGATTTATACAGTTTGAGTGAAAGTTTTACCCAAAAGAAAAGAAAGAAAACTCTGGAATTCAGCTTATTTTAAAGGTAATTTGATGGGAAAAAAGCCTGATATAAATGAGTAATTTGAGTTTTAGATGCACTTTATCGTTTTTGTTTGTGACTAACTCTTGGAATATTTCAACAGTGTGCTGTATATCTGAAGTCAATGAGAAAACATTTTGCTTCTAAAAACATAAAAAGAACTTCCAGTAAAGGTGTTACATAAAGCCAAAAAGCTATTTTCCAGTTGTTGTGGTGAATGGCTCCTGTGCTTGTGGCTGGACCCGTTATCTCCATGTTTTTCTAACAAATCCTATTTTTATTCCGGCTCACGAAAACCAGTTTCCATATAACACGGTGTAGAAGATGCTCTGTCAGAAAAAAAGACAGTGGCATTGTATTCAAAAGTAATGGCTGCAGGCGAGATCTGGGAGCTCTGACTTGAGCTGTGTACAGAAGCTGACAGAGACTCAGGGAAAATGCTTGTAATTCAATTCTTCAAGGTCTCAGCTGCACAGTGCAACACGAGGACAGGGGAAACAAAACAGGAGCCCACTACACCAGGTCAGAAAGGAACAGACATTTAATTTTAGTCTTTTCAACATCATGAAGCATGGTCAAAGCACTCTTTTGATGGATAGCACACTTTAATTGAGTATTGTCTTTCACTTCTGACTGCTAATGACGAAGTGTCTTTAGGAACATATATAGGTATGCTGGATGGAAAATAATATCTTTGAAAGGGTTATTAAACCGACACCTTGCACACATAAGTATCGTTATCATGTGGCAAAAGCCTTGAGATAAGAAAAATGGCCATTGTTATTTGATGCATCAGTTCTACACACATTTAGTTTGGATTAACCTGTGAGCTTCCCCATCACTTCCAGATTTAAATGGATAAGACAAGTTGAACAAGAACGCCAACTCCCGAAGGAAATCTAGTCGTCAACAAGCAGTCGTGCATACATTTACGGTAGTTATTGATACCTTCAACGAAAGTTGCACCGAGAAGGTTGGCTTTTTAGCCGCATGTATTTATTTATAATCTTTGCCAACAAAAGTTGGGGCAGAAGTTTATGTTTTTGTCATTTCATGTCAATTTCATGAAATCTTCAGGTATGATTTGTCATCATCCAATGATCAATGACATTTTGGGGAGTGAACTGTTTCCACATAAATAAAAAAAAAGGTGAAAAAATGTCTGCTACAATGTCCCATGAGAGACTCTTCACGGAGGAGAACAAAGATGATAAGTGTCTGTTGCCATTGCGCAACTCCACTCCCCACCCCCCTTCTCCACTGTCAGCCAATCAACTCGCTCCAACGGTGTGTTCAAGTAACACAAAAGAATGGGAACTAATGCAACATCCTCATTTCACCTTAACATTGTAAGGTGGCCTTGGCGAATGTATACGCTCTGCTGAGTTCCCGTTAGAGTTACGGATATGTAATGTAAACATTGTATTGATAGCTTATTGAGATAGTTATTTTGTTTACAGCTATAACAACACATTCTTGATGGAGTGCAAATGTTGTGGTTATGCATGACGCATCAACCTCTGAACAGAATCATCCTGCATGATTCATATTCCTGAGTTTGTTTTTGTTTTTTGTTTTTTCCATCAGCAACCCCATGTTAACAAGAGTTCATTATTGGCCTCTGTCATCATCTTTGTCGTCTAAATGTAATTCTGTAAGACCAATGGCCAGCATGGCTATATTATTAAGAAGAACAACAACTATTTATATGCCTGTCCATCGGTTTGTCTATAATAGATGTTCTTGTACAGAAGAGCCTCTCCATAATGACCTCTCCAATTTCTTGACAAAACAGATTTTGTATTAGTTTACTTTCAATGTTTCCCTCTTACTTATAATCATACATCACAACAGACATTGGTTTTTCTGTTGATGGCATTTCCTCCTTGTGCTGCACTTCCTTTTTTTGGGAAACTTTAATGAAAAACTGGCAAAAATGGCACTGCATTGATGTGTGAATTGACCATTTTATGTGTGTGATGTGTATTTGTCAGGGGGCTTCCAGACGGCCCAGGCTATCCTCTAATTACTCCCTACGAGGGACAAGACAAACTCCTTTGTGCATGAGTCTCTGTGCAGGCGTGTGCTCAAATAAATGAGAGTCTTGGGAACAGAAAACCAGATGTTTCCTTTCTCCACAAGTACTATGAGATTTTCTAACTTTCCAAAGTAAAGCCGACACCCTAGGTCTGGTCTGGTGAATCATGTATCAGGTGGATGGCCAGATGCATGTACATTGCTCATACTTGGGAAACACATGGCACCAGGATGCATTAACCAAAATAGGCAATCAGTAGTGAGATGCTTTGTGATCTTACCTTTAAATTTTTGATATATAGATGTCATTTGCAGAATTAAAGGATCTAGTCAATTGTAGATTTTTCTACAGTTAACTAGACAACTTCTAGTCAGACTAGATCTAGTCTGAAATGATACATCGTTGGCCTAGTGCTCTTATTCCACTGAGCCATTGAGTGAGATCTACACGTTACGACCCGGCTCTGCCAGGAGAAGGATGTAGGTATTGGAAGTAACAAGCACCAGGTGAGTTCGGGTGAATTAGGGTTTTATTTGTAATTCTCAAGTTTACAATAATCAAACAGAGACCCAAGAGACAACAACAATATAACCAAGGATACCACAAAGGAGGGCCAAACAGGTAATTCCCCACTGCCAACTATGCAATGATTGATTTAGTATAACAAAAAGGCAACTTCCCCTCTAGACGGCTGTGAACTAAAGTTTCAACTCACAAATTTACTAAACAAGAGAGTGGCAAAATGGAAACAAACAAACACCTAATTATCACTAAACGAAACGGCTGGTAACTTTACCAAACTGCTCGACAAACATTCAGGTTGACAAAACTTTAACTAAACTTCACACATTCAAATATTGGAGCGGAGCTGAGGTCAAAAGACCACACACTCGTCCAAACACACGTCAAGGTTCTCTGGGCAGACTGAGCAGAAACTTTCCGCATCAGCCAGCCTGGGGAGTCTGCTGGAGCTCTTTAAATGGCCTCAGCTGGTGGGCGGAGCTGAGCCAATCAGCTGTCAACCTCCAATCAGAGTGCTGCACATCAGAACAGGAGGAGGAGGAAGTTTGTGAGGATACCTCCTGTCAAACAGCACAAGGTAACAAATGCACACACACACACACACACACACACACACACACACACACACACACACACACACACACACACACACACACACACACACACACACAGAGGCGGAGACGAGGTCATACAGCCTGTGGGCTGTAACAACACAATATAAGGCAGATGGTTACGAGGTTACGCAATAAAACCTTGTGTTTACAAATTATCCAGAATTTAAATATTCTTGGAGAGATTGAGATATATAACAAATCTATAACTTAAGTCGTGGACTTTGCTCTATTTTTATCCCTGCTCTACTTTGGTCACCAGCCTGGTGTAAACATCGTCTATCTTTTCTTATATTCTATGTTGATCAGGAAGACTGTAGTCTGTTTTTGGACAGCATCAGCTATAACAGTTACAGAATAAAGTGTGTAGCTGCAGGCTAAGGTCTAACATTACAGCTCAGTGGAGCCATGCTAGGCGCCACTTCCGAATAATTACTCAACCCTATTTTCTCACTCGTCATTGACAGAGTCTCTGCACAGAAATGTTAAATACACATGCAAATTGCTGATAATTAGTAAATACTCATCATACAAACTGTGCCTAGATGCAGAGTGCCTCCTAATTTGTGCCTTTGTCAATAAATATAACACTTGAATATTCGAAATTTGATACAAGGCTGTCTAGCATACTACATAATTAGTCATTTGTCTCTATAAAACACATTCCCTAAGGCTTCCAGCCAATTGCTGAATACTTAGCCGCTCTTGGGATCCAATATTGACTTGCAATGCAGCAGGGAAAAGAGTATTTATGCATATCAGTTTGAATTACAGATTAAAGCATGTAGCCTAACGCAAAACATCTCATTGCGTGATTAAATTACAGCATTTAGACAGAATTCTTGACTGAATGCATTACTGTGTACAAAGACTCATGTTGAAGATTCCAATTGTAATCACAGTGAATCAGAGGCATACTTAATCTTGCTGCTGCCATTGTCTGAGGCAGGTCTCCGTTGATTCAGTCTTTTTGGTTTCAGTGGGACAAATATGAATTAAATCAAGGCCGAATTGACTTTGAAAAGCTTGTAAGAATACTAACTCCCGTGAATATGGTTTCTTTGAGAATACAATTGAACGAAATCGCCCAAATCCAAGCTGGGAAGTCAAAGGATTTGTTGTCCAATAATGAAAATATGCCACGTCTTTAATACATATTGTTATCTGTTCAGACAAGTGTTCTTGAACTCATCTCTCTCCGTGCTTATCACAGCTGGTTGCCCATAGTGAAAGTTTCTTTGTTTTAGGGTCATTTCTTATCTTGTATGATTAGGCTCCAAACCACAAGGGCAGACTGAGGACTAGTGGACAGAACAATCAATAATATGTCCAGGTAAAAACACAAGTTGATAAAATGTTGGGTACCATCTTTAGAAGTGCTCTGACAACCACAATATGTGAATTCCCATTCATATTTGCTAAATAACACACATTTTCAGGACTAGATATTGATGTCTGGCTGTCCCATTGTTTTGTTTAGTTTTTTTTAATATTGTGTTTCTACGGTGACTTATGCACCATGGAATCATGACTTAGCATATATTTTGAAGTTTAATATCAAAATTGCCTTGAAGTCAACTTGTTGGATGGTATGGAACACATGATTACATTTTGCTCTAAGAATAGAGGTTATTCTCAAAAATACTGATAAATAATTACATGGTGCAAAATTCCTGTATAAAAAGGAAAACATTGTGTGAATAATTTGAGCCCAAGAGTGACACGTGTTGCATTGGGTTACATCCAAACAGACAACATAAAGACAAACGTCGAAGACACTGTCTCCAAACTGTACTTCAAACAAAACACAGAAATCTATAAACTACCAGGGCTCGATGGCAGACATTTACTCCACCTGGTGTAGAACAACGATAACTCTCAACGATAACTCTCAACGATAACTCTCAACGGGAAGGCCTTCAACTTCACTAACTGTCCATAAATAAACAGATTAAGTTCACAAATGGTTCACACTCTTGCTTTACGATATTCATTCCAAAACATTAACCAAGGGAGGATTCTTCACTGTAAATTACTTTGCTTTCTGTGTCTTTTCTGCAGGATCCCACTTTGAGCATTTCAAATACTTTCATGAACAATGTTCAGACCTTTGCAAAGGGCGTCACTCCTCTCTTCAGGTGATGACACATAGATTCCTAATATATGTTTATTTAAAGTCAAGCAGAAGAGAACATAGATTTCACAGCCTGAAATGTAGTATGGTGCCAAAGTGAAAGTATGCAGATTTATGTAAAACACTTGTGTGAAATAATACATTGAATGGTGGTTGATGGCTTTATGGTCAGTTGCATTGGATAACAAAAAAAATTTAAAAATAAAAAATTTGATTTGTGGCTTGAATTAGCATGCATTTATAGACATTCAAAAGTTTACTTACACCTTGGGTATTTTATTTTACCACAATTATAGTTATAAATGTATTCGTATGACTTTGGAAGGTTGTTGCTGAAGAAAGTGGATCCAACATGTGACGTGATCACATGTATTGCAAAGCTTTGATCAAAGACCTCATACAATGCCGATTTTCTTGTGCAGTAACATGAAAAGTTCTCTTCTCAAACTGTTTAATGAGTTTTATTGCTGTCTTGTACTAAGATGATTTGAGTGGAAAACTACTTTTGGAAAAGATAAAGACTTTGAAAGTCCACTCTGGTTATGTAAACTTGTCTCATCTGTCTGTTTCATCCTAACCTTCATTATGACTGGAAAATTGCAATGCAACCATCTGCCACCAACCCGTAAATTAATGCATGATGAGTAAAGTTTTTGATAGCCCAACAAGAAATCTGGAAGATATAGAGAAAGCAGTTATTTGAAAAGTTGTCAGGTGTATTTTGATAACGCTGCCTGAATTTGAGAGGAGCTCATGAATATTGCATGTGATCTTATGACTCCATTAGCTGTGATATATGCAACTTTGAGGCAGGCAGCATGAAATGATGCAGTTTAATCCGGCTTTAAAAGAGTATTTATCATGTTCACATCAGGCAGCGCATCGGTATGATGAGGCTATTTCTTCACAGTCAACCTTAAGGTAGTGCTTTTCACAGGGACATTCCAGCTGAGAGTATAACATATTTAAACAACAGGCGTCGAAACCCTTTGGCAAAAAAAATTACGGTGAGTCTATGGGCTCCAGCATTGAATTCAAGCAAAAGGAGACATTATTCTGCATCCTTCTGTACCAGTTAACGTCATTGTTTATGTTGAAAAATACATGTAACAGACACACTAATGTCTCTATTGAGAAAGAACGAGCACAAGTACAAATTATGGATTTATTCATTTTTTTAGCTAGCAAATTTAAATGCACACCGCGAGCCATTTTGAAATGGTTGATGTATTTAGCTCACTCGGAGCTCCTCAGTCAGTGCTCTATCTGAGCAAAACAAAACAAAAACAAGTGAAATGTGCAAACCAAGTAATTAAAGTTAATTTCACGCATCTGCAGTTTGTGATCCACCAGACATGGAGGTATTAATCATAATTAGTGGAGATGCACAGATGCCCTCCAGACCTATCAATCAGCAGGCCACCTCTGGCCCCATCGGCAGGCAGCAGGGTGTTGTCTGCACTGCTGAGCAAGTCGTATGCTGTCAGGAGCCGCTCATTGATAAGTCTAAAGCCGCCAGTGAGACGAGCACTGGTCTGTCACTAACCTTCCCCACTAAGCAAACAACCTGCTCAAATAGTTCTCCTTGAGGAGACAAGACTGGATGCTCTTCTCCTCTTGCCATGAAATGGTCACCAAACTGACAGCAGCCCCTCAAACCTTCATCCAGTACAAGCAAACTAAATCCTACCGGTTACACTTGCTGCATTCAGAGAGAATTTGTCTTTTTGTCAACAACCTCAGTTACTCAGGAGCACAAAAATAAATGTTCATATAGTGTAACACCACAAACCAACAATTCAATAATTAAGATCAAACTTTTTTAACACGCATCTTTTATGAGTACATATAATATATCAGCTATAAATGTACACATATTCAAAACTTCACAGCACAACTATACATATACCACTGCATCATATATTAAAATATGACATTTCTAAGAGCTGAATGGTACTTTATTTTGAATGGAAAATGGCATACATGCAGGGCATAGATATCTGGTTAAAATATTACTAATATCTGGGGGGGGGGCTATAACAAGGAAATGGGGCAAAGTGGATCCTCCCACCTGGGAAGAAAGGACAGAAACAATACAGGAAATCTACACAATGAAAAAAAACTGATGCATCGACTGAGAGTCTAAGAAACAAAACTATTGGAAGAAAGTGGAACCTGAATAGTAACAGACAATTGAAAGATGAATCAGCATGTCCGGTTGCAGTGGGTGAGCACATAGAAGGCTGCTGAACCCTCAAACAATTAAAACAAGTAACTCAGACGAGAAAGATCCAATAGTCCAATAAGTTGAAGTTAAAAAAAGTTTACTGTATTCACTGATGGTTTTCTTACAGAACGTCATAACAACCAAAACTCCTTTTAAATAATATAGAAGATTATCCTTCAGTATCGACACACACCATTATCCTGTCCGCTACTAATTATGATCATTAGTAGAGGAAAATCAAGTTATCCGATCTCACTATCTAACATAGTTCGTGCATAGTCACTCAGGCTGGTCCAAATAGTAATTTATTTGCTATTAAAACAGCACATTTCTTTGTAAAGAAAATATTCAGCGCAACTGATGAACATATTCAGACACACAATATGTTTTACTAACATTCTGAAATGTTCTGCTGCAGCAGCAGTCACAACGTCTTCAGGAGCTTCACCTTCTGGGTCACATTCTGGTTCTTACTGGTTTGGCTGAACTGTGTTTCTCCATAACTTAGGGACAGGTAGAATGTAAACAATAGCACATGGCATAAGGAGAGGAAGCACTTCCTCCTCTTCCTAAGATGGACATGTGGGCGGAGCCAGTCCAGCTCTCTGAAACCTGCAGATTCTGAATGAGGCTCAAATGATCAAATAAATTTAAAACTGGCTGAAAATCAAAGACAAGTGGGATTTGGGGAAAAAACACACTTTGAACATAATGTTTGTGGACCAAAAGGAACAATATGAAAGTGGTGAAATGTTGCGTGATTTGTCCCCTTTAAAGAGCATTATCTAAAACAAAAAAAATTAAGTCAGTTACTGATAGGACTATATGGGCCTTTTTTATGTAACCATATTTTTTTTAATGCAGCCATGTTTATCTTTTAGATGCTGAAAATCAGAAGGAGCCTTTGTGATTGTTTCGTTTCTTTTTGTTGTCGTTTGTTCATTGATTTGTCAGATTTTTTTTTTCATTTCTGTAGTTATTGTCAATATGATATATATTATGGAGTGTTTTGCATAGAGTGAAAGAAATGTTATTGTGTGAAATGTATTGTCATGGTGAAAGACTGCAGGACCTCAGGAAGAATAGCTTCTCGCTATGCGGAAGCTAATGAGGATCCATAATAAACAAACAAACAAAACACAGAAGATGAAAACTGTGAGGAAGAAAGGACAAAATTAAATGAAACTCACAGTAGGATATTACCATTTTTTTCCTCTTTTACTTTTCTTTCTCTTTTCTTTCTCCTTTTGTCTTTGTCTTGTTATGTTAACTTTAATTAAATATGTTGTTTGTTTTGAAAAAATGAGAAAAATCAATAAAAACTAAAGTGAGAAGAAAAACCACACAGCAGTTTGAATCTGTCATGTAATTATGGTATGCAAAGATTTAATTAGGAAGAAAGTGATATATGCTTAACATAATGCTGATAATACATGGGTGCCATTGCAAAGGCCATAAAAAAGTGGTTTTGCCTTCAAGAGCATATCTGAATTCATAATTGCATTAAAAACAACTAAAGTAACTTCAGTAGAGGGATGTAATTAAACAATGAACAGCACTCAATGTCTATACAATGATCACAAGCCGGATTCTTGAAAATGACCAAGGGTAAAAGCTCAATAATAATTTAAAACAAAAGGAACAGATATGATCCCGTCTCATGCAGATCAAGTTTCTTTTGCCCATGCAGTCAAGTATTGTTCTAACATTGTCAAATGTTTTTGAGCCCATGCTATAATTTTAATATATAGTTTAGATTAATGTTGATTTGAAGGTTAAAATATAGAACTATGTTATTATTCAAATCAAAATCAAAATTTTTAGTGTTTGTAACTGTGTGTCGGTCGTGCGATTGATTAGCAACCTGTTCTGAGTGTGGTAGTGCGGTAGGGTGTTTGTATTAAACAGCTTGCAAACAACGCCTCCTGGGGAATATCGCCCCAATAGATAGTTAAAATAATTAATGAACGGATTCGCTCACAAATCAGGGCTGGACATGTGATTTCCCAAACTATGAACTTTATTTTAAACCAACAATTAATGTACAGGAAGCGGGAAGTTGGTCTACCTAAAACACCACGTGGTACACCAAGACGAGGACACCTCGAATTGTCCCTCCTATCTCCTTCTCTAGCGACTTTACCTTAGCCTTGTGTATGACTTCAGGGGTTAAGGAAAGATGTTTGAAGGCTGCCTAAAGTAGTTAGTCAAAGCGGTCATGTTGGTGTGGCAGTCGGGACCACACTTTCACATATCGACGTCATAATAATCTGACGGCGGCCAAAGTTAGACGTCTGCTGTGGTGGGGGAAACAACTACAGGTTTCAGAAAATGAACTACAAAAAGTGCATTCCTACCACTTTCCCATGTGCCTCTCACCGCTGATATAAATTCAAATATCTCAAGGTTTGAATGTAACTCAAAGGAAAAGAGACTGCCAGGCGACAAGGAACTAAAGTGAAACTAAGAGAACGTCACATTGAGAAAGGTTGCACGCACTCACTTTCCACTCAAAATCAACCTTCAAACCAACATTAATCTAAAGTCAGTAGGATTATAGGAAATTGTTGTAAGCATGCAAATATACAAGAGCACAAAACTCCTAGGTGAATGAAATATGTTGAATGAAGCATGTGGCTAAAAATGTCTGATCCATTTTTCTTGATAGACAGAGTGCTCTGTTTTATGTCAATTATGTGAGAATATATATCATAAGAACCAACACACAACAGTAAACACTGACATGTAGACTTAATTGTGCTTTGACATTAAGCTGTGCAACTTTAATGTGACAAAATAGTCGATTTCTGAAAGAAATGACTGTCAGATAATAGCCCAACACTACCACACTTCAATGAATGACCAATATCCTATCTACACAGCTGAGTGCTATCCAGCCAGATAAGCCAATCTATTATTGGCCTCTAAAATAGCAGCTGAGGAGTGCAGAGTTGAGTGAAAGCAAAACGGAGCAAGAAGAGGTTGTTGTAGCTGCTTTTTGGTCGACTATGCAGCAAAACCAACGGACGCTGAGGAGGAGGGTGCTAATGCAGCGGCTCATGGCATTGTATGCACAAACAGTAAGATAAGATAAGATAAGATAAGCTTTTATTGATCTCACAATGAAGAAATGTACTTGTTACATCCTGCTCTTAAGGACACTCATGAGTAGGAAAGACAAGAAATGTGCAAACAGTTTGGTAAGAATAGAGGTATCTTATATACAATGACTATCAAGAACCCTAAGGACCAAAAATATTTACAGTAAGAGTAACAATAAGTAGATAAAAAAAAAAAAAAAGGACTAAAAAATAAGATAAAAATCACAAACTATAATAAAGTATAATAAGTTCTAAGGGAGCAAAATATACAGCAAGATGAAATACAAGGAAATGAAACTATGATGGGGGGGGGGGGGGGGGGGGGGGGGGGGGCAAAGTGTAGAATAAAGTACAATAAACATACTATAGTAGAAAAATAATACCAGTGTTGGCAGTGCAGGTTCAGTCCCAACAAGTGGTCAATTAGTGACGTAGATAAAGTGGCGTAGATAAAGTGGCATAGATGCAGGGGTTATTGCACATACTGTTGCATGTTACTTTACAGTCTTGTTGTAAGAGGATGTGGTGGGTTTACACAATTGATCAGAGCATGTTTAAATTGACCACACATCAAAGCCCAACTTAAATGAATCCCACATATGTAATCTGTTCCTATGTACAATGTTGGCATTATGCTTCACCTCACAGAACACAAAACATGCTTTATGGACTGACTTTATTTTATCCTTTACAGTGAGGAAACCCATGTATACCAAAGCCCAACCCCCCCTCATGTACCTGTCGTTCAGATTTTTTTTGACTTGGATTGCTCTACTCAGGAGGGAGAAGACCCATGGCTGGGGGCAATGCATGGAGGTCCTCATGGTAGTGTACTAGCTGGAGCATGGGCTGTCCTACAGGGTTGTGTTTGATGTGCCAAAGTAGACCCTCATTGGCGCGTTAGACCGGCCGTGTGCAACAATTCCCTGCTACCTGTTGAAAGTGATCAACTTTCCTACTGTCAGAGTGGGCTAAAGTAGGCAACAGTTTCATACTGCCCCATCATTCTGTGACTTGTGGAGAACTTCACATTGATACAGGTGCACAAATGTTTTTCACCAAATTTACTGCAACGATAGCAGGAAAAAGGTGAGCTTGTATAGAACAATTTGTGTTCCAGTAATTAAGAATTTGTGAGCAAGTATAGTGTTGTATTTGTGGAGAGACAAAAAAATATATTTACAGGTACACAACTCATGGCTGCAGCCATCAAGTCAGAATACAGAGCAGGTGTGTGTGTGAAGGTCTAAATACACGGCGCTGCCAGGGGCACCGCCCACTAATCAGGAGCAGCCGTGAGGGAGAGACAGAGTAGAATCCATCCTGCTACATGAGTTTGCTTCAATTTCGCCAAATTCAACCCAGATGGTCTCTAGAAGTCTTGATCTGGATACAGCAGGTGTAAGAGATAAACAGATGGAAAGAGTGGAAAGAATTTTATTTTTAATCAAATGAATTTTGTTTTGTTTACTATCAAGTCATTTTGAGCAGTGCTTTCTTATGTAAAGCCTTAACAGCAGAGGACATAAGACCCAAGACGCTCCAATCTGGTCCCACAAACCCACCAAGAAAGATTCATACAAGTTGTTTTTTTTACATTTCATTTTATTTTGCAACAGAATGTTTCATTAAAGTTGTGAGAATGTAATCATTTTCAGTACTACCTGTTTGATCTTGCAAACATATAGACAATAAGTGTAAATTTAGAGGTTATTAATATATTTATATATTATAATTAATTGCATTGTTTTTCTACTGAAAACCGAAGCTTGTAATGGATATTTATTGAGGGAAAACCACGGAAAGAATGTCAACTCAACAAACAAGCGTCTATATTTAAATTCAATCATTTTAGCTTTGCATGAGTGCTGTCTCTCTCAAAGATTAGCAAAATATTAAAAACATAAATTAATGAATAAACATCTAACATGAGTCTGGGTTTTGTTAGAGTGCAGGTCCAACACTTTGAGAATTTGAATATTTCTGATTACAATATTTGTAACTTATTAACCGAATAAAGTGTAATAAGACAAATTCGGCTTTTCAAAGTAAAAATAATGACTTTCACTTTCTCAATCAGCCGTCAGGGAACTTTTTAAAGTCAAACTTTCTGCAGTCTCCGTGCGACACCCGGAGATGCTGCACACGCTGCTCCGGATGTTGTACCGGAAGTTTAAAAAAAAAAAAAACACGAAAAACCGTAAGTAAACAAAATTCAGTTAATTACGTACATTCTTTAAAGGAATTAAAACATTTCAAATTAATTAATTTAAAGCGTTATTTACGACAGCACCAATATCTATATCTATATCTAACTCTGTCTATATATCTATAGCTAGCTTAATCTATATCAATAGCTAGCTGTATCTATATCTATAGCTAGCTATTTTTATATCTATATCTATATATATAACACATATATAGATATAGATACTGTATATAGATAAAATGTATTACTTTTTTTAAGGCATCTCAGGGTGTGCGTGGCTAGATCAAAAGATGAAAGGATGAAAGGACATTTGTGCTTCATAATCCAATAGGAATCACATCATCACCTTCACCTGCACACACTGGAGCAACTTTTTTCAGTTTGTCGCAGTAGTTTTGGGTGTCAGTGACTGTGGAGATATTTCCGAACACATAATGTCCTCCAGCATGCAAACGAGTGAGACGGCCAAGAATCGCGAGAGCCAAAAGAGGAAGCGGTCAACAAATGAAGATGATACGCAAACTTCAGAGCCAAAGCACATCCGCCTCTCCTCTCCAGACAGACCCTGTCCCATGTCCGTGAGACGTCAACGGATGCTGAAATGCGTAAACCAGCAACTGCAGGAGCTGAAGCAGCAGCAAGAAACACCTCGCAATGACAAAAACCACACCTCCGACCTGCTGCAGAGGTAAGCCACCTTATTAAAAGACAAATCCCCCCCCAAACAATTCAACTCTGTTCATTTCTCACTAAATTTCTCATAAACTAACTATATAATTTCACATTGTAAAGTTAATGTTGATAACAAAGGTATGGTGGAAGGTATGTGACCGTTCTAGTTCTTTGTTTTCAGGTACAGCCAGAACATCCTGATGCTGAAGGGCCAGGTCGTCTTTCTGGAAGGAACAAACAGACATGGAGGCCTCGTCGGACCAGAGCACATCACGAAGGAACGTGAAATTCTCGAGACGATCCAGACGAAAATAGGCCACATGGAAAAACTAGAGAATTCCTTCAGCCAGACTAAAAAAGAGGTCGAGGTGAGACTTTGTTTGTGACAGACATCTTTCAACAAGAAGAAATGTAGAGCTGGCTGCCATCAAGAAAGAAAAGATTCATGATGTTGCCATCTCACATCGTCTTAAAACCTCTGTCATAATGTTTTTAATCCAAATGGAACCTCTTCCATGTTCAGGAGCAGAAAACAGAGCAGCGAAAAGAAATTCTGAATTATCAGCTGGAAGGCGCCATACAAGAGGTATGAAGAATAAAATACAGTAATAGAGAAATACATTGAAGTTGTACTTATGTAAAGAAACCTAACAGTTTAGCATGGCATTCAAGTATCTACAAAAATATAATGCTTGATGTGTTTCAAATCTTAAAATCGCTTCTTTGTTATGCAATACAATCTGCATCTGCTCTTTTGATTTTTTTCATGCATCTTCAACGTCATCAGCAAAAGGACATGACGCAGAAAATCATCGAGTCTCAACAAAGCATTGACGACACGGTGTTGGCCAAATACCAAGAACTTGAGGTACGGCCACAATGACTTGATTGCTGGGTGAATGTGATGAACTATGTAAAGCGCTCTGGCAGTGTCCATTTTTAGCAGCTTGCTGATTTTCTCTAACTTTTTATTTATAGAAGGAGAAAGAACAGGAAAAGGCACAGAAAGAAAGGGCAACGACAAAATTGAGTGAAATCCTGGAGAACGAGCTGAAGTGTGCCATCTGCACAGAATACTTCGTCCAGGTGAACTTGCCTTTCTTCACAGTGTTCTTCAACTCTTGAGAAATGTGACGAGTCAGACGAAATGGAAATTGTTTTTCCCGCGAGATAAACGAGTGGAACCTTAATCTGATGTTCTTATTCCCTGCAGGCTACTACCCTCAGCTGCGCGCACAGCTTCTGCCGCTACTGCATCAGCCGGTGGCGTATGGTGAAGGACCAGTGTCCCGTGTGCCGAAAGGACACCCAGTGTCACACGCGGAGCCTGGCGCTGGACCAGTGCATCGCCGCCCTGTTGGAGAGTCTGAGCCCTGACGTCAAGGAGAGATGGCGGGCCGTCTACGACGAGAGGAACGCCGGCCGGTAAGGTCCCATTCAGTGGAGGAGTTTTCACTCGACTCCATGTGATGACGTGTCCACCACTCATCAGCATAAACTCGTAGCAGCAGTTAACTGAGGCTCTGTTTAACCCGTTTAACTCATTTGTAATATATGTTTATGGAGTACAGCCGCTGTAAACAGTCGGTTCATCCCCTCTTCGTTGGTGAACCTCTTCTTACGTAGAAGCGTCTTTGTTTCTGACTGGATTTCTTCTTCTGTGTTTTCAGGAATCAGCCTCCTCGTCGACGGCTGTAGGAGCATTAGAAGACCACAGTATTCGCTGTGATGTCCTGTACATAATAACTCTGTTCTGTATATATTTGTGGTGAATCAATCTACATAAAAGATTCTCCCTTGTTCAATCTGTTTCACGTTTCTCTTTTTTTAGGTAGAGCATAAATAGATCATATTCTTGCGTTAATCTTTACTTCCAAGTAGATCACTGATTATTTATCATCTTGAATGTGATTTTTTTTGGTATATGTATACAAGGCTGTACATTTCACCTGATTGCTGATAGAAAACAAAATCAATAGGAACAATTTCTTTTGGATTTGGTTTTAACAAATCGATCTCTATGAATGCTGCCAGTGTCCATTTAAGTTTAGATTTAATAATGCTTCATTTTGTGTTACTGGAACATTCTTAAAATTTTATTTAGTTAAATTGTTTTTGGTTTGTGAGGGTCTGTATTGAGTTTCCAACAAAACATTCCACAGTACTGACAGATCCATCTGTGTTCTTTGTAGCTACTTTTATTAATGCATGTATAATACAAATATGCACTTCATTCTGATTTATAAGCTGTATTTAGCAACAGATGATAATGTTGTTGTTCCAGATGTCTAAATTGCTTTTCAAATTTGAGAACACAAACTGCTAACTTGCTTGTGAATGGTTGTTGGCACCTTTGGGAAAAACAAGTTTCATTCAGAATCTGCAAAAATGCATATTAAAATAGCCACATTATTACTCATGAATATGATGGTGGAGGAAAAGAATCTTGTCAGTAACAGATCCTCCAAGTACAAAGCTGATTCTCAATTGCAAACATTCTTTTTGGGGTCTAGATTGTTTTTAACTTGCTATAAACTCTCACAACTTAGTTTATGATCTGTAATGAATTAAGTACACTGTGCAAAATTGTTCTAAAATAAAACTGTTTTTTGATTAAAAAATATATATATATATATATATAATATATAAAGGCTTCTAGTTGCCATGTGAAAATGTGGTTTAATAGAAGATGAATCAAGTTTGGATAGTTGAGGTGGAGGTGAAAATATGAAAACATCACTCAATGTGTAGCTAATGAGGTGGCTGGTGAGGGTAGTTCTAAAATGTGATTTAAATGTAGATACTATGGTTCCTTCTAGAATGTCCTTGTAAACAGATACGTCTGTTATAGTCCAAAATATTCCATCCAAATGTTTTCATATGTTAAAGGTGTACAGGAGGATGTTCTTTTTCCGGGTGGATCATCAAGACTATTGGTCCTCCCAATTGTCAATCATTCTGGTGATATATTACGTAAGGCCGTCGTACGTGCTCGTCCCTAGGTAGCGTGGATCTATTAGTTTTCACTTTCTGCGCATGCACGCTTTCAGGTGTATATGGTGAGCTACGCCTTCAGCGAGCTCGCAGTTCTCACCGGGTACTTTGAAAATGGCAGAGGGTCGCAAGAGAAAAAGTGTCTTCGAAGTGTATGAGAAGATGAGAAAGGCTTCGGAAGAGAGAAACAAGACCAGAGTGTTTTTGGGAGATTCTTTCACACGATGGCGTGCGCTGAAAGCCCAGGTTGGGCTTCCCACTGATGCTTCAGTCGCGAAGTTTCTACTCGACAGGTAAAGTTTGGCATTCTATTTGGAGAAATCCATTTCAAATCACTTCCAGTAAAAGTTATCTACGTCTATATTGTAACTTTCCAGAGTTGATTAGTTTGTTTTGTCATTTGCATCATCAGTAGTTATTACGGTGACCACAGGTCTGCTGACATTTCCTAATCTTTACCGCAGGCCTGTCAAGATTTTTAAATGTACCATCAGTCATTTTTGCGGTGAAACTTCTTGTACATAGAAATAGGTGAGATGAGATCTATCTGAGTGACAGTCTTTACCATTGCGTCCCCGCTTGTGTGAGCGATGCCGACTTGTGACTTGTAAACAGAGCGTGCACGAGGAGAACTGGGCTCGTGCATGTCTCTCGCACACGTTTTAGTAGGCGTTCCGTCTCGGGAGCAGGTAGAGCGTTGCGCATGTGCATTTTTTCAAAAGGTGGAGAGGGCGGTTCTTTCCTAAAATTCGGGAAAATCCTCCTGTACACCTTTAACGGACATCGCCACTTCTATTTCCCAAAAGTGACGCTACACAGATATGTAGTCGGTCCAAGCAAATAATCGAAGTTCAGAAGTTCAAAGTTGCTTTATTTGTTAATTCTGCAACACATTTTCACACGTACAGAGAACCGAAATAGCATTTCCCTCTCACACAACATTTTAAAATTAATTAATGAAAACATTTTCTTTTAAATTCCGCACACAAAAATATACAGGATATAATAATTTAGGAGAAAAAAAGTAAAATAAATTGAGATGGAAAGGTCAAACACATCAGTGCAGTTGTCAGTACAGCCGAGTAGACATTTTGTCACATGGTGATTTTGTAATAATATTCTTAAATTACATCTGTTAACAGTTCTCTTGAAAAAAAAAGATTTTGACAAGCCTACAGTATTTTAGAATAAAGTTATTGCTTTGACTTTGAAGTCGTTGCATTCTTTAGTTTTCATCCCCATGGAGAAAAACGCATGAAATCTCAAACAAACAAAAAACACACTTGGTCCTCTTTTCCAGAAAGAACTTATCACACTGAAATAGCAAACATGTCCGGGAGGGAACAACGACATGTATGAAAGCTCCACGTCTACGGGGTTCAGTTAAACTTCAGTTCAACCAAAACAGTCATATTCATTGGGTAGAAATGTCAACAGCTGTCATATATCTCGTACATGTATGACTCTTGGTTTGTCTGTGCATTTTTTTTTTCCCGTTTTTGTGCTGCCTTTCTTGTTTACAATCAATCATTGCATTTTGCCACCAGCCAGGAGGCCCATTTATGCATGTAGCTCAATGTTTGACAGTACAATTTATAATAAACCTGCTCCAACTGGCTCTTGTATTTTCACCTGTCTCTTTGATTAATTCACAGGATGCTATAGTTTGTCAACAAGTGACTCGGAGTGCTGTTCTATTGTTTGCTGAGTTCAATAGATTTTGAATTCAAATCCTGTGCTTCAAATACAGATAGTGAGCATCTGAAAAAGTCTGGTGACCTGGTGCAAATAAAGTCCTTTTCAAAATTGGAAGATAGGATTTCGACAGCTTCACCTTTTGAATGTATTATAGTGCATTATGCTTCCATACTTCAGCGGTGGAAATACATCAATCATAAAATGACGGACATTACAATGTTCAGATAGGCTACGGTGTTTAACCGGTGCTCATGAGCCTAAGGGAGGTCAAAATCACCCCCCTGATGTTATAACACCAATCTACATTAATTAACATGAACAGGATTTTATTCTTTTTTGGAGCAATTTACGAGACTTTTTACATAGTCCTTCTTTTCTAAATCAAATCTTTACTAAGTTCAAAATTCCACATTTTTGAAAAGTGTGGTTATGAAATAATGCACGACAGCATTCATACACAGTTTTTGGATCGCCTTCAAATATGTTAAAATTATATTAGAATAAGAAAAAGATTGATGATTAACAATGTTATATATATAATTGAACAAATAAACTAGATATGATGAGGATAAATAGTGAGAAAATTACAGTGGACTGCCAAAGATTTCATACTGCTTGAATCTTCCCCATTTTGTCACATTACGACCACAAATGTAAATATATCCCATTGGGATTTTATGTGATAGACCAACATAATGTGCTGCATGATTGTGAAGTGAACGGAAATTGATACATGTGTTGTGAATTCTGAAGGCACTTCGTTGCACTGGATCTTATTTTAGGGATCAGAGTTGTGAGTACTTTTGCACACCAGGCCTTATGATTTGTAAAAGGAAAAAAATTAAAAGCCATGTATCATTTTCCTCCAAGGTAACAATTATGTGGCCATTGTGTTGTTCTGTCACACAAAAATTCCAATAAAATACATTTACATTTGTGTTTGTAATGTGACAAAATGTGGAAAGCTCAAAGGAAATGAACCATTACAAGCCACTGCACAGAAAAGACCAGCAGTTATACCAATGACACAAAAATAAATAAATAAATAAATTTACGCATTTTGAAAAAGTACTGTTATTTGTTCGTGAGTACATTTTAGTTGGAGAGGTTTGGGGGCAAAAACTATTCATAAATCTTGTGTTAGATGTTTTGATGAACCTGCAGTGTTTACACTTGCTAAGGGTAGTAGAAATTGCAAAACCTCTTCTAAAGTACAAAAACAGTACATGGAATATTTCCAAAAGTTGTGAAGTATCTTAGTAGAACAGAAAAGAAAAAAAAGAAAGAAAGAAAGCAATGTAGATAATGCAGGGGTGCACTTTGTCTGATGATGGGTACAGAAATACACATAAATAAACTGAAGAAGGAGGATCTACACCTGGAGGGCACCTTGACAGGCCTGACAGCTCATTTCAAGTCTTGTTTCACACTCCATACCTTATCTCCAGCACCTGGCCCCGATCCAGCAGCAGCTCTCTCCCGGCCCAAACTCAACCTTAAACTTTTGCACTTTTGCTTCTCAGCCCGAGGCTCCTCATCAGCCCTTCCTCCGCTCACACAACCTCTGCAGTTTCTCTGGTTTCTGCCCGTGTCCCTGTTTCATCTGCAGCCTCAGACTTCACCTCAAGACCTGCACTCAAACCACTTCGCCGAGACTCATCTATATTGTCTGTGCTACTAAGCCTCTGTTTTTATTTTCTTCACTCTCAGCCAGCAGAAAAAAAATGATTTTTTTTTTCCAATTGACCCTTCTCATTGCAGGTTAAGCACACAGGCAATGGGATGAAATGTGATATTTTTCTTCTGTCCCTGAACTGTGCAACATAAAATGTTTTGATTTTTAGACAAACAAAACTTTATGTAATCTATTTACTTTTGGTGTTTATAACACTTTCTTGTGTTTCTCTTTACAAAGATAGTGTGATAAGAAAACAATGAGCTAATCTGGGATAAGGTCTACGATCACATTTTTTTCACAACAAAATAAAAATTAATGAGGAATGCTGATTTGCTTTTTGCAGGTAAACTGTTGGAGAAGGAAAGTTGAACAAATACGAAGATGAGACATTAGCTCTCTGTGGTTGCAGCGATGAGGACAATTAAAGGTGATTGAGTCTCATCTTCACTGTGTGGACTGATGACACATGACTCATGACACACAAATCTTAAATTTTCTGTGACGATCGAGAATGGCAGCAAGGCACTCCCCTCAGTTTTTTTTTCTATATGTAAATAGGTTAAACAAAGAGGGTAATTTGTGTATCTGTTATATTGCTATCTTTGCTATTTCTAGTTAGGGCTATATGTGAAATGTTTATAAATGTAAATATTATATGACTACATGTAAGTGTGTATGTCTTTGTTGATTCTCATTTTCTTTTCCAAAAAAACACAAAACAAACTATTCATATGCTGAACATACTTAGCAATACAAATCTTTCTGATTCTGAAATCTTTCTATTTGAAGGTAATTTGTAAAATTTAAGTACAGATCAGCTGGGTGCACAATTAAACTGTGGGTCCTGCTTGTAGGACGTCTATGTCGTTTTTAAAAAAAAATCATGAAATCACAATTTGACACAATGCAAAGAATGAAAAAAAGGAGTTTTAGCTTCCTTTATGTGAGCACAGTACATTTATGTGTAATTTTATTGCAGTACAACACATGTGCTGCATTCTTGTTTTTTTTCCTCACCAACCATCAGTGTCTTCATTGCTCAGTATTAGAGTTGTGGTAAGTCCTAAGTCAGGAATGACTTCTTAAAGTCAATCCTCAAAAAGAGAAGTTTCCTCTGTGAAGTGAGAAATGATCACATTTTGAGTCGTTTTGAGCTGTTTCCACCAATATCAAAATATGATTTGAGTCGTATGTATGCATACTGTTGGAAGTAATTCATTCAACTTCAGTGGCACCACTCAGGGGTAAAACCTTGAAAAGGTTGTGAAGGTTGAGCATTTTGCGCCTGATGTTCCAAAAGTTTGCACACGTAAAAAGATGTGAAAACTGTGACAGATGTGCAACATAACGGACACAACTAATTTAAAGGGTTTCACTTAATGAATATGAAATATCAAGTGCAAAATCCTGGAATGAGTTTATAATACCAGGTCATGTAGCATGAATAATGTGATCAACAATGCCGAGGAGCTGACTGCTGTTACCGGAGTAAGAGACCTGTTTTATTCACAGAGGTTTTATTATAGGATATTTTCTCTTTTTGACATTAGATGAAAAAAACTATAACTACAAGGTTCTCTCTTCATTCACACAAAGCTTTAGAATGTAATATTTCACATGTTTGTAAACTGCAGACAAATAAAATGTATACTAATAATAAATATCACAGGTGCATTGGTTGCAGAGTTTCTAGATCTTTCACTTTCACTGTCAACTAACTAAGTTATACATGCCTATTGATCAATTACATGTCTCTCTTTTTTTTTTTTTAATAAATGAATTCCAGTGAAGTCACACTGTGTTGTAGTGCTTAGCACCCTTGCCTGACGACATGAACTTCCCTGATGTCTGTCAGATTGGGAGCTTTTCCACATAGAGCTTTTCCTTCCACTGTCCAAAATTATGCATTAGATTATCACACCAACCTCCTGTGTATGTTTGGGTGTAACCCAGGCTGGAACTGGGGACAGTTCAGCATTATTCATCAGCTGACATAACACAGTTTGAAATACTAAAAGTGTAAAAGGAAACTTGCATCACAACATGCATAGTCACATGAAAATTTCAAACTTAAATGATTTTTCATGACAAGATAAGTGATTGCATTATAGATAAATGCAGATAGATAGCTAGTTATAAGTTGTAACATTTATGTTACTTAAATATCAGAACTCGTCTTTACTGGAGGAACAGGAGTATCTCAATAATCCTGAATTAACTTGTACTCAAACTTCAGCTGAATGTGTTGGTGAGTCTGACCCACAAGGTGCACAAAGCTCCAGACAGCAAAAGAGAAAATTAAAGTGACAGAACGATTGAGCTCTGAAGTGACCAGTTAACATTCAATTTATCGAGTATTTACTTCTGAAGGAAGTGTTCAGTGAGAGTAATCCAATTCAAATTTAAACTTTGAAGATAAACTGAATGAAATAAAATGACTTTGAGCAACCAAAAAGAATGTTTGACAGTATTTTGTCACCTGACTAATTAGTAACGCAGCAGCTAAAATCTGATCATTCCAGTCGTGGATTTTTCAGTTGTTATACGTGTTGAGCCTCTTATTTCTGACCCACATGAGAGAAAGGAAATGAGATAAGAGAAGCCCTCAAGGGTCATAGCAGAACGTGATTTAAAAAGAAAGAAATTCACTTTGGCTGCTGATAACTCACTTTCTCATCAATACAACTTTCTCTGCTGTTGCGTGCGAGGGAGAAAGGGTCAAAGGTGGTGTTCTGCTTCAAAGCTTAAACTCGCTTAAACTTCATTATACAGATTTCCTCCATTTTGAGTCATAGTCTTTGTCCACCATCACCTTGCGGAATCTGATGTTGAATCATTGGTGAGGGACAAAACACAAATGATGTCTAAGCAATCACTTTGTCAATAAATATCTCAAGATGATTTTCGGACAACCATTTATACATCTGTCTATACGCCTGTCCATTCGTCCATCTGTCTGTCTGTCTGTCTGTCTGTCTTGTCTCCTT
This sequence comes from Blennius ocellaris, assembly GCF_963422515.1. Taxonomy (NCBI): domain Eukaryota; kingdom Metazoa; phylum Chordata; class Actinopteri; order Blenniiformes; family Blenniidae; genus Blennius; species Blennius ocellaris. Next base: position 9,202,169 of record NC_137661.1, on the reverse strand, counting down.
CTTAACAATTCTCTACCTGACTGCCGTCATGCGGTGAAGTTCGTGTTTGTACTCTAGAAAGTCACATATGATGATGATGATGATGATGATGATGATGATGATGATGATGGTGGCATTTTAAATTCGATGATGGTGGGAAAGGTACCAGTCTGAAGCTGTCATGTGGGTTTATGTTACCATCCTAACTTTTTCAGACTGAAGTTGAAACAGTGATATAAGTGAGATAAATCACATGAGAAAAAACAAACTGAAGAAAAAGCCATCTTTTTTTGCCATCTTAAGCCCACATGAGGCCATGTAAATATGACATTGCCTTTATGTGTCAAGGTGGAAACATATTTTAAGTCAATGCACAACACAAAACGGTTCAAATTAGACATTAAACATAATCTCATATTTAATTAATGTAGTGCATCCACAGGAACGCTGCTTTAGGTGAATATTTGCCCCAGTCAGCCAACCAAGTTGAGTGTTCCTATGGCAACACAGGGCACTGTATTGTCAATCAGCAGCTGCCATGGCGTCTTCCAGCAGCTCGGGACTTAGCCACTGATAGGAAAAACACCTCTTTTTAATACAGAATGCAAATGTATGCACTTTAAATACCGTATGATTACTGTTTACATTGCTTGACATGAAAAAGTGAGGATAATTAAAATTTGAGGTCAATGTTAATGCTGCTACAGTAATTGGTAGAGCATCTATATTGACACTGCAGCGAACTCAGTGCTTCACTCGATGTCCCTTGAATGCAAATCAGACACAGAATCCGTTTAGTGTTGAGAAGCATTCAAACAGCTGACTTGTCATTGCAAGCTGAGATTGCCTTTCGCGATATTGTTGCTTGCAAAATTATTACGAAAGCTGTAAAAGAATAATTCACAATTTACATAATATGTCTTATTTTGTCCACTGCACAATACACATATGAATATATCACCAATTAATGGAATTATGAAATCAGATGCTTTTACACAATTAGGACAGATCATGACTCCATTGTATGTAATTACATGGGTATTCTTATTGTGAGGTTGTCAGGAAAGAGTGGGAGGGATTTTTGAAAAGTGAAAGCTGTGGATTTCTTGCACCAGTGAGCATGCATTTCACATTAAGCCAAGTCAAAAGCATATTGGAAAAAGAAATCATTATATTGTGAATTTTGCTAATTTTCATGCTAAGCTGAATATCTACATATATCTGGCGATTTCAGCGTCATGTGGAACAGAGTAGGAAGGAGACAAACAAACAAGAGATGAATGAAAATGAGGGGGCGGTCAGAATGATGTCACATTCACATCATCTGTGGGATTCAATGGGCCTTGCACAAAAACACTTGTTTAAGTAGACTTGTAAAGCAGGGTGATTTAAGATACTGTTGAATGCAAACACAATCTTGAGAGTAATTAGCAGACCATTAGTGTTTACGGCACAGCGGGCCAAGCAGTTCGGCAATTATGAGAAAAATTCTCCTTCTCCAGGGTCTTAATTCAAATCATCAACCCATATCACTCACCATGGCATCCATTACTTTGTGCATATAAAGAAGTCTATTGAGAGATTTGGCCTTGTTGGCTACTGCACCAAACTGTTTGAGAGGGTTGCCTACTGATACTTACCAACCCATTAATGTATTTTGAAAACCCTGCTTCCATTTATTTCATTAATGCATATGAATGAATAGAACAGACGAGCTTCATTTCAGGAAAGAAAGATGTGCACTTTTGTCTTGTAGAGTTTCTCATTAATCCTCATTGATATGTGAGGAGAACTGGTCATGAAAACATGTAGAAGTGCATCTTTGCCAATGATTAAGGCGAATGCACTGAAGAGGGAAATAAGATATGTGTGTTATTTTCCTTCAATAACTCAAAACTTGTCTTATATTATATATTCTTCAAAATAGGCAACTTTTGTTTTGATTACTGCTTTGCACGCTTTTAGATTCTCTGTATGAGCTTCACGAGGTCGTCACCTGAAAATGTTTTCCTACAGAGTTCCAGGGATGCTGAGCGCTAGTTTAGCCCTGTTGCCTTCAATCTGCACTCCATCTCATCCCAAAGTCTGTTTGAGGATGAGGCTTTTTGGAGCCGGCAACAATTGAGCAGAGATTAGGGGCAGAACATTGCAAGGACCATATTCAAATTGCTTGAATGATTAGTTTTCAAAATGTTTGTATTCAAACAAATGGGCTGAGTGTCTTGCTGAATGACATTCTCATTCCATATTGAACATCATCTCTGACAGCCTCAGGACAACCTCTACTGAGCCACAAAACATCAAACACAAAGTGCGTGAACACCTGCAGGTGTGACTAATTATTGATGACAGTCAAATAAAACATCAATTCTGTTGCTATGCTTACAACTTCAAAATCCAGATTACTGTTGATTAGGAAACTTCCAAATTCACGTCGTGCTGGTTTGTCAAATCATCGACAATGAAAAATGTTACGGAATATCATTATTATAATATGACAGATAAATGGCCTAAAGTTCTTATTACATTATGCTGTCAGTGGAAGTCCAAATTTCAGTTTGAAAGGTCACTGAACTGGTTTTGTGAACACAATGAAGACCTTACAGGTAACAATAAAGAAACGTTATGTCCACACCTAAACATTGCTCGAGCATCAGTTTGTCTCTGAATCAGAGAGAGGAGAAACCGATAATCAACAATTAGTCAAATTATGACAAAGATTAAAGGCGAGCTTAATACAGTTAAACATGCTAAGAAATGTGTGAAGTACACAAGAAGGGTAAGGAAGAGATTGAAAGGCGTCACTCGGGCTTTACTTGAAGTCAAGTAGTAAAGACAGGAAAGAGTAAAAAACAGCGCAGAAGACAACAAACGGCAAAATTATGAACATGGTGCATCTGAGATAACTGTATGAATCACATGAAGAGTTTTCTCTTTTTGTTTTATTTGCCATCTCATTTTTATGAAAGTCTCAGCATGTTTAACACAACAAATAAAGGCAGATTATAATAATGTAATAATATAAAAAAACACAACAAATCACATCACAAACACAAAGACAAAGATAATTAATGTATATGTGATATAAAGTCATATGAAACTTATTCAATTGCAATTAAATGATACCACCAAAGAGTATAGTGCATAAACAATAACATTTCTTTTCCTTGTTGTTGCCTTGGCATGAAAACTTCTGGGATGGAGCTGAAAAAGCTGATCCTAATATGATAAGTACAAGTAGAAAAAAAATCTGACATTGCAGATAAGTACAAAAAAGTGAACTATTCAAAATAAGGCAAAAATAATCAATTTGATGTCTCCCATGGAAAAATGGGGTCACCTAAGTGCGTCATACATTGTGCAACGGGTGAGAAAAGGAGAGAATAAGATGCATTCAATAATAACACATCATGTACTTTCACAGCTCCAGACGTATATTCACAAGTTGTTTTTAGGTAAGCCGAATCACAGTTACATCACCTGGACTGAAAGACGGTGGGAGAGAAGAGATCAAGGACTGAGACCTTAAACTATATTCTAAACTATACTAAAGTGTCTTCCCCATAGCGGCCTCGTTTTAAAGCTACTCTACCAGAAAAAAGAATGTTTAAAATATACTTTCTTCTTCTTTGCAAGTGTCTTTCTTTCTTTGTTTTTTATTTATTCCAATTATGTACATTCTTTTTCTCACATCTCACATTTGGAATTGAATATATAATTATACAATTCAAAATAATTTCTTTCTTTTTCTATTTACATTAACAAAGCTTCACGACTTTTGGGGAATTGGGCATGTATTTTGGGGCTTCACTTTGTGTGCCTGGAAGTTCCTCGTTCGAACAAAGACAAAAAAAAAAGTTTAAATAATAGCATCGTGAACAACGGTTTCCAAAATCTTTTATTTTCTGTTTAAAAGTCAGAACTGCAATAGGCATCTGGGGATAATTCTAATTTTTTTGCAGCATAATACCCAGTGTGGCTCTGTTGTGGCATATTTCAAGTTAATATTAATGTTAATATTCACCTTTTTTTGTGGAGACATTATCAAAGTGTTAAAACAATTTTTCTTCAACTTCGTTCTTCTTTGTGTTCTGCCTTTTGTTTTTACACTGAAAATAAACATATGTGAGTAATGTACATATTTGTATGTCATATATTTAATAGTGTAGATGGTTTTACAATCACATAAATTATGTGTTGAGTCAACTTTTGTATAAAACACATGAAAATACTGTCAGGATTTCACTCATCATCCCAGAACTAATCACAAGGAATATGTTGTATAGGGTTTAATTTTGTAATCTAACAATATTTTGTAATATATTATATTGTCGGTTGTCTATTCAGTTCACATTTTTCACCACGAAGCATTATTGCTGTAGGAATCTTCTGAAAATCCAAGCTTGGCCTTCTCTGTTCCTATTCATCTATTTATGGAGCCATGAACCCCTGAGGAGTGGTCGATTCTGCTAACTCGGGTTAAAACCACGTCAACTGCAGCTCAACACAACAAATATGAAGTGCATCAGGGCCACAGATGTTGGAGACGGAGGTAACCACATCCTTTATTTCGTTTGTACCTTCAGCTGAACTGCAGCTAAAGCACCTGAAGCATTAAAAACATCGTTTGGGGCCAAAGTAGAGGTCATGGCCTCTCACATGACATTGTGACCATCTTTTCATAAAGTTCAGTGACAGATTGTCTTTGAGCAGGACAAACAAAAAGCATTGAGACCGAATGAGGTCATATAATTGTTTACAGTGAAAAGTGCAAAGCAAAATTCACCCTTATGTGAATTGTGTCAATATGAAGTATGTCCAAAGGGGCAATACATCGCTTTTTACTTTGGAGCATCTGTGTTGACACCTACAAGGCCAAATGAATATGATGTAAAAACTGAAAATATGTAATGGCTCCAGTGTTCTGTTTGGTATTTTGTTCTGGTAGGAGTCTTACAGTTTATAGTCTCCCAAATTCTATGTCTGGGTCCTTCATCCAAATGTGCATTGACATGTTGTTGTCTTATAGACCATAACGGGTTCAGTGATTCTTGTTGTTTTATTACAGGTGCATATCTTGTTGATGGTGTGTGTCAATGTCACGTTATTAAAGATTTTTTTTGGAACATATAGTCTAAGCTGTTCTTATGTTTATGTTCTCGTTAGGTCACGTTGGGTAACCTTTGACTTTAGTTTAGAACTTCCTTTTAGAAAAATAATTTCTTTGAATTTGAATGGATGACAATATTAAAAAAGCCTTTTGATTTGTTTTAGTCTTCGTCTAGATTTGGGTATTGGTCATTTACTTGCAATAAAATCACACACTGATGTAATGAGCATCAATTTAGACCCATTCTAGTGACAGCAGATGGCTATTCTTTAATCCAAGTTAGTAATACTAATCAAAAATGATTTGTGCAGAGGTAGAGATAGATGGCGGCCTCTTTCAATATTTCATGATCTGATGACGTCGGAAAAATTCATATGAGGAGACCAGATGGCTTTCATACTGTGCAGCTCAGATGATGACCCTGTCAGTGTGGTGAGTTTTCTGCTTTAATCCACTGATTTGATTCATATTTGACCTACAATGGGCTCAATTTGTCCCCCAATGTAAATGTCCCGAAATCAATTACAAGGATTTACAACTCAAGTTCTATGTCAAACATTCTGCGTGCTTCCACTGACATTTAAAATTATAGATAACAACTAACCCACTGTCAAATTCAATATGCAGAAAAACATAGATTCACTCTGAACATCAGCATACAGCCAAACTTAACTGTTGTCTTGTGGCTCCAATTTAAAGTTGTTAGTCAAAGGTATAATTCTCAACAGCTGGTGTTGGTGCAGAAAAGCAAACTTTAAGTAATTTAAGTGACTCACACTTTTTGGTTGGTAGCCTTGGAATCAGTTTGATCAGATTAGCTGCACTGAATTATTATTCATGCTCCCAAAATAACATAGTGGTAGAGCGACAACAGGAGCACCATTAGGCCCGGTTTACACGAAAACAAGCATATAAACGTTCTTCTCTTTTGTGGGAGTCCGTGCACATGACTTTTTTATACCTGCTCCCAAGGTGGACGATATAACACTTCATATTCATATATTTAGACTGATTGCTTTTATTTTTGATAAAGTAAAATCTGCTTGGATACTCATTGTACACGAGGTGTACTGTATACGCTACTCAAAAAAAGTTAGCCATATTTGGATTTTGAGTGAAATTTATGTAAAACGTATAATGTTCATGTTAGACTAATGTTAAATCATTTCAATAGAAGCATGCAAAGGTGATTTCCGCATCTCAAACAATTTCTTAAAACAGAATCCAACAGCAGTGGAGGGTATACCATATACTTGTCATGTGACCTTGAGCATCAATTACAGCACAACGACGACGTCTCCTGCTGTTGGATTTATTGTTTGCGTAGGCATCATGGCATCAAACTCTTCTTGAAGTGCCCTCAAGTCACTGAGGTTCTGGGTACAGAGTTGTGAGCTTCTACATGGCAACTCAGCTCATCCCAGAGATTTTCTTTGGGATTCAGGTCTGGAGAAATACATCCACTCCATTTAAGGTACTACAGTCTCCAGCAACCATTCCCTCGTGGTGCTGAAATGTCAGAGAAATGGAATCTAATAAAAAAAGAAGAGTATTTTGCTGATTTGGTGAAACACGTCACTGTTGCAGAGTTCAAAGTCTTGCAAACTATGAATCCAGCACAGGCTTGGCTCACCGGCCCCATTGCTCTGACCTTGGGTAATAATAGACCACATTACCAAGAACAAAGACTCCATAATTATACAAAAAAGTGGAGGGAATTTGACACACAGCACGACAGCTATGATGATGCCAGCACAGATGGTATAAATACTACGTGTCATTTCAGCCTTGATATGCAGACAAACGCTTTTGCATGTGGGGTAAAATCAGAGTGGATGGTGATTAGGGCAAGTCAGGACCATACTTTGTAACACAAATGTCACATTGCTAATTTGCTTGAGCACATAATGATTACTATTAACCAGATGTTCATGTCTGTGCACTTGTGATTTCGGAATGCTAAAATGTGATTTTTGGCTGACAACTAACAGTAAGCACATAACTTCTTGTAATCACTGAGGCACAGCCTCATTTAACACAACTATGAACAGAATAAAAGCAAAACTGAAAGTTAATTATAAAGGAGACAAAAAGACAGGCCAACAGACCAAGACCAGAGCAGCACAATCGCTAAAGGGACTTGACAGTGATTTTGGAGTTTGATTTACCGATTGTGTGGTTAACTGAAGTTCCATTACCCCATTGTTTTCATACAACAGTTTATTAAGCCATTTGTTTCGTGCATATTGCAGGACCCATAATTTATACATTAACCCACACAACACATTCTAATTTATTGCAATCAAACCTACCAAACCAAACATTACAGTGCAAATCAGATTACAATCTTTAGGTACATGTGGGAATGCCACGAGAACAAGTAACTAAAGAGTTTATGTATTCTGTTTGCTTGTTTGTTTGTTTTTGCGATTTAAATCAGCAAATAGATGACAAAGATGGAAATGTATGCAGTCCTGAGAGATTTGGTTTGCTGTATTATCATAAATGTTTATTTTCAAGGTATTATCATTACATTATCCTGACATTAATGCCCCACGATTTGCTCCACACTTGGTTCGTTCCCTTTATCGCCCCAGTTCCATTAGCATCACAGCACGCAGCCTATGTGATGGTGAGCAAGGAAATATTCAACTGCAGCATTTCTGCATACATATTGATGTGACCTTCATCTCAGCATGCAGGGAGCAGGAGCCGCATCTATTGTGGCTGCAGTTCAATCTACCTGACGGTGAAATTAAACCACATCCTTCAACTCACCCCGGTCAGCCTGTTTCTCCTCTACATCTGCGAACCGAATGTCTGGGCCAAGGCACCGAACATCCTCCTCTTGATTTTAACATTTATCTGAGGCCATCTGAAGTCATGCCAAAGTTTTAACAAGATCATAAGAGGCAGCAAACAAGCAGGCAAGTGCTAAAATATATGGTAAGAATAAAATCTTGCTTGCATGTCCGATTTTCTTGTCAGTGTCAGTGTCAATGTCACAAAAGTATTAAATTGAATGTAATTTTCTCTCTTGTATGTTTCTGTGTATTCAATACAATTTCTAGAACTGTGGCTGTTGCTTATAATCCATAATGAAATTAAGATTGGCATGAATAGTCTACAGAAATAGTAGATTTTTTTTTATCACTCAGTTGGACTGATTTTAAAGTAAACTAAAGGGAAGGAAAGGAAAGAAAGCAACATTTGGTTTGACCACCCTTTGTCTTCAAAGTGAAATCACACTGTTTTTTGAGGGACTTGCACTGAGGCTGTTTAAATAATGTTGCAGGACTGAAAAACACATTTTCTGTGGATGTACTCTGATTCAGACCCTTCTGTTTCTTGATGTTAACTGATACAGTCTTGATAACTCAACATCAGGGTTCTGTCGGGGGCACACAATAGTTGGAAAAACAATAATAACTATTGACCAACCGGCTAAAGAAAAGATCGGGGAAGAGAAGGTTTTTTTTTCTTTTTTTTACTTTGACTCCATTTTGTGTGTGTGTTTGTCACGTTTTGAACATGTTTTAAACACCCATCATCCTTCTCTACAAATGTATTCCCTATGGGATCAAGGGGCTCTGGGATAAAGTCTAAAAGGTTTTCAGTCTATGACACACGCACACTCAGCCACACAAGATGGTTACACTGTTGTTCACACTGTGTTAAATAAATGTTAACTAAAGATTACTAAAGACAGATTTGAACACAGATGCCGAACATGGTCTTCTACAACTTTTGTTTGTATCGCCTTTCCTGTGCGTCTTGTAAATGCAGGACATCTTCCACCTGTCACTCTTGGAGGTTGAAGAGGTGAGACTGAGGTCCTGCTGACATCCTGAGAAATGAGCTTGGGTGGTGAACGGTCTGACGGATTAACTTTGACAGTTTGCATGTGGAATATCAATAATACATGAGGCGTTTAGCAACGCAGTGTCTGCCAGATCCGTTTATTTATGTAGTTCTTCCACTTAATGCTGCTGAAGATGTAATCAGCGGAGCTGCAAAGCACGGTGATTTATATCTGCACTGTTATTAAATCTCTGAGGGGCTAAACACGGGCTACACAGAAATCTTTCTAATCAATACTGGACCCTGCTTAGGTGTTGCAATGTCAAAAACTAACCCCAGCGATTCACCTTCTTCTACTTCTCTTTCTACTAAAAAAAAGAAAAGATAAAAGTGATGTTGAAGAACAGTTAATACATTATTTTTCATCAAACTCCTCCAACATGGATTGTTGTCAGCAATTGTTATGCATCAGGGAGAAATTTAAATCCTCTTTTGGGAAGAAGCAGAGAGGCTGATATCGAAAATGAATTTGCGCGCTTACAAAATAAGGTAAACAGAATAAGACGACAAGCTGAACACCTTAAACCAAAATCTTAAAATTAGGACTGAGGATGAAAATTCGAAGAAATAATTGAAAGAAAACATGAAGAGCACATCTAATTCACATTTTACCACCCAGTCAACAGGTCAAAGGGGCAATATACTGCATGTTTGCTTCCTCTGTAAAAAGGATGGGATATGCATTAAAAACTCAATTAAAACACATAAATACAATACAGCCCAACAAAATGAAGAATGTTATAGACGTGATAACAAGCTCATGTTGATGTTCATGTGCCTCTCAGTGTCTTAAATGTTTCTTAGCTCAAAAGTCCAATTCTCAAAACTGATGTCAAACCATTACTTTCTGTGAGGAGTTTGTATTTTCTAGTGACTGTACATGTGTGAGGATCTCTGTGTTAACTTTGTAAATGACTGGCAATGGCAGCCGTAGCTAAGTTGTTAAAGTGCATTGTCTTTTTTTCTTGATTTGATGATATTAATCAACATTTTCTATCTGGTAACATTTGGAAAAATGACTGTTACCAGATAGAAAATGTTGATTAATCTGTTAATCTTTAAGTTTTAATGCAATTAGAATGAAATAGGATAGACTAACAATGGGATCCCAATGTGGATTCAAAACTTTGCGTTCAGCCAAGACACAAGGTAAAGTGACACACTTGACAAAACTTGATGAATTCATTGATCTTGTATGGCTGAATATTCCTCCACTTTACCAATGTAGACATTTCGAGTTGTTGTGACAGCACTTCATAACATATATTCATTTGATATTCTTGTTCATGACTTAAATTGTATATTGTCTTTCATTAGAATGATATTTTCTTAGAGGTCACGCCTTATAAGTCTGTTTTTTATATACCAAGCTTTATAAGAAATGGAGAGGAAGTACAATAAAGTTATAAAATACAATAAACCTCATCCTGAAAATATGGTAATATAAGATTACTCATGTGGGTGGTTCTTTCTTATTTTTTTTAATTTTTACAAAAATTGATTAAATGCCACAATAGGGAAAACGTGAATATTTCTTCCTCTAATCTGATCTCAAAAACTGTCATCATCAGCTTCTGTCACTCTCATCAGACCCACTTGCTTATTTATGTTTCAAACTCGAGACTGTTTTGCCCCCACAACAGCCACATTGCTATTCCAGATCAATTTTCCACAGCAATTATGATGGACACAAACTGACAACAGAGGTCTGTGATGTCATTTATAATCAGGCGAGTGGCGGCGTGGTGTCTGCCTGTAGTGCTGCAGTCTCATCAGATCAGTAATCAGGGAGAAGGCTGCTGGTAATTATCCATCCCACCTCCACAGGAACAGCAGCGAAGAGTTGAGCGCACTCTCCACCGGCCTCCATTCTTGCTACTGATTGCTGCTGTTTCATCTGCACAGAGACACATTAATCAACTCTCCTCTTTCAGGTGAGAGCACATTTGTACATAACACTTGACACCAACCTCGAGTGAGGAGTGTGTTAAATTCAATTATCATTCCTCTGAGCCGTGGAATGTTTTTGCCCACATGTTTCGTTTGAGAGACGCTTCAACCCTCGTGGTGTTTAGGTAATTTCATATCATGTAAGCGTGTCGTGATACCAACACCAGATGATTATTCAAAAGTGACAGCAGCTGTGGAGGAAGCACACAGGGATTGTAACATCATCTGTGACAGGCACGCAAACTGAAAGGCAAAACCCTCAGGACTTCTGGGATATTTTAAGCATCCTGTTAGGAGCAAATGGAATTGAAAAAAAAAAAAAAAAAACAAGAAGAAAACCCCGGCAGAGGTAAAATATGTACAATTTGAAAAGAACATCTAAACTGGCCAAAGAGAAAACCTTAGATATGCAGATAGACTATTAAATGAAATAAATAATCCTCGTATATAAGTTTCATGAATCACCAGCCCCTCTAACCCAGATTGATTATTGATATGGATTCAAATAAATAAATAAAATAAATACATAAATAACTTAATTTTTACTCCAGGAAGGTAAGATTCCTGATCATCATCATCAATACAAACCACAGGACAGACTTGTGGTAGTGAGCAGTTACACAGTTGACACAGTTCCGTATTATACAGGGTTTTTTTTGTTCAGTGTGCCTTCAATTGAATACAATGAACTGCTTTTATTCTAGATCTTAGCAGTTTGTTAACAATTACTATTTGCCTGAAGGATGACCAGGGACAATTAAATGGATACAGCCTGCAGCTAGCACAGAACAAGTTCAGGTCCTTAGTCATTGGTATTCAAGAAGGTACCAGAATGCAGAAGGTCGAAGCTCAGGATCTGCCAGAAGAGTAGATGCAATGTTCTGCAGATGGATGCAACTTAGTTTAGGTAGCAAAGACTTTTCATTAATGTATATACTGTAAATAGCACAGAATACGAAACACTTTTTAAAATCCAGTGGAAGTTCTGTTTCGGGAGCAAATGCAATAGGCAGCATTCATTGAGCACACTGAGTGATGAAGATGAGATGATGTGGGTGTATCGGGCCACCCTGAGACAGTTCAGCCACTCCACTTATTTAAGCAGCAGATGACCTTCTTGGGCCATGCCCTGAATGAGCAAGGAGTGACCACAGATCCACCAAAAGAAATGCATGGTGTCAAAGTCTGGCCAGTACCTCAAACAGTGAATCAGGTCAATTCCTAAAATCAAGTGATCACCTCCGGTTTAAACTTGCCTTCTTAAAAACTGCAATCCCTCTGCAATGGACGCAGGGGTGTCCTGGTCCTGGTCCCAATTTCAAGGAGCTAAACAGCAAACAGTGAGTGATTCTATCCAAGGCCCCCAACAACAAAGTGCAATGAGCAGAATAAAAGCTCCTAACTTCAGACAAACCATCCAGATACATAACAAAGAAATGCTGAAGCCTTGTCCAGGTTGGTGGATCAGGAGGTTGCTTCACTGCATATGGACTGGGCGGACTGGACCACTGTGGAGTGGAAAGAAAGATCAGTCCTAGGAACCAGACATCTCGCTGGTACAAGAGAAAAGAGCAGAATGTGTTCTAAATTCTTAGCTTTCTAATTCAGCATCAGGCCGGATGAAACAGCGAGTGTGGGAATGGGACAAAATTTCACAGCAGAATAGTTTTTTGGGGAGATTGTTTCACCAGCAAGGTGAGACGAGGCATATCTTATAGTATTGTTGAGCATCTTTTATACCTACTATCTCTGTTCTCCATCAGGCAAACATCTAACCAGCCAATCAAAAGGCACCAACCCAATGCATTCATGGCAATACAACCTAAGAAACTTCAAAATGAGCAGTGGAATATTCAAGTGCTCATATTATACAGTTTTTCCAACACTTTTTCTTGGGCTTCATTGATCCAGAAACATTTTATTCAAAGTTCAAATCCAGCTTTTCCTTGATTTTCATCCATTTGAATGTTGGATCATATGTGCTGCATTCAGAATCTGCTGTGTGAGTTGGACTGTCTCCACCCATACATGCCCATCTTTGGGAAGAGGAAGTAGTACTGCATATTACTGTTGGAAAACCATTAGAAAGTGAATTTTGAATAATATGCCTCCTTTTAAAAAAGAGACTTTGAATTTGAATTTGTTTTGGGGCCAAACGGGCTGGTCTGAGAAACCATTGATCTATTGAGGTTTCATCTACTCCCCTGAACAGTCTGCCAGTTGTTGTGTGTGAATACATAATGGAATTTTCCCCCCGAATAAATTGCAGTGCAGGTGGTGCCTCTCAATCCAGACAAAAATCAACGCGAGATTTTGAAACTAGTGTTAATTCCCCATTGTTCACTGTACAAAAATACAAACTATCCCATGCGTATACAATTCCATCTTCTACAGAGAGGAATTATCAGTTCGCCTTATCACAGCTATACCAGAGAAACCAAAACAAATGACACCAGACAAATGCAGAAAGCCGTGATTGATGCCATTATTGTAGCCGTGTGTGAGCAGGCTGGTGACCAGCATGAGGAGCAACAAGGCTGTTAGGATTTTGGAGGGAATTCAAACGACAGATGTCTTTTTTTTCGTCATACTTCATTTAATAATTTCATCTACCAAACAATACTCAAAAAGAAACAGTGACAGAATGAACACTTTTGCATTGGCAGGCAAGATTAACAACTTTTGTTCATTGGCTTAACTCACAAATGTAGTGATGTGGCTCATCTCGCAGAGGTTTGTTCTTTACAAATGTAATTTAAAACAAACTGACTGACTGTAGGCCTGTTCACACAGCAACGATAGTGAAGTGAAAATGCAAAACTAGTTGGGTTTCGGCTGTCCGATTACACAACAGCAGTGGTCGGAGGCACTGAAAACACAACTTTTTGTAAAAGGCTCACAAGGTAGAACTTTTCAAAAATGTTGGCGCTTTGGCGTTGTGTGAACGGGCAAAAACGTCACTTTCTGGAATCGCTTGGGTGCCGTCCTCAGTAGACGGTGGAAATGCTGCTACTACACATGCACACTACTGACGTGGTAAATAGTTCTTCTGCTCATGTGCAAGTAGATCGACAACAACAAAGGTGGCCTCCAGAGTGACATGACTCCCACGAAGCGTAATGTGTTCTATCGCACACATTGTCACGCCGACGGTGAGTTTAAAACAACACAAAAGAGTCAATCGTCGTCTCTTCGAGTGGCTGAACAGGAAGTTGCCGCTGACAGGTGGTATCGTGTCCTCATCAGGAGTCCCAGAGGTTTGACTTAAGTGCAGCCTGAACACAGCTTTGATGAGATGGAGTGAAAACACCTGTGTGAGAGTGCAGTGTGTCACGGCTTTTCATCAGTGTTGCCGTCTGTCTCTCTTTTCCTTAACTGATGTGAGATTAGAATAGATATTAACTGTATCGCATAGAAGTGGAATCAAACATAATTTCATGTTGGATGCGACTATTCATTCTTTCTTATACATTTTGATGTTTGTGTATCTGAAAATCAAATTCAGGCTTCGGACCAGCCGACCTTCAGCTCTGATTAATGGCCACATCAACTGCGCAAACATCAAAGCTCCTTTCTGTTCACAGGATGAATGTTTGACACATGTTGATTCTTTTTGGAGATGTTTTATTTCTTAATACATTTTTGTCTTTGCATATTTTGACCCATTTATGTCCTGGAAAAAGTCCCAAACTGATTCGCAATTCATTTGAGACTTTTATAACTTCTTAAATCTAATTGGCTCACTATATAGCAACATTTCACAAAGTTATTTAATTTGACTTCATCGTCATATTTGAGTGTGCCCACATGCAATGTTGACATGATGAAGAACTCAAAGCTAAAATCACAACACCCTACTCAATATATGTCAATTCACACAGTGTTTTTTTCTTTTAAAAATTGTTTGACAAGGTGACACAAATGACAGTGAATAATTTGATGGCCTGACAATGACTTTACCATGCTGAGAAATTATTTCTTTTTCTCTCTTTTTTCATAGATGGGATGTATGCAACCTTTTCAAATCTTGCTCATCTCAAATTCATATTACACTAAATTACAACATCAAATGAGCATTTACTTCAGTGTCAAGGTTGTTTCTTTTGAATTCCTAAATCTTTTAGAGACGGGCGTTCCTTTGGTCCTCCTAAGACATTACTTGCATCTCTGCACACTCAATTACTCAGCGTTCTTTATCATCGCTTTACAGACAGAAGCACATTAATACCCATCTATAATGCCATGTATTACAGAAAGACAACACTCCCATAAAGTTTGGAAGCAACAACAATCTGTAATGTAAATTTATGTAAATTTAATTTGCTGTAGAGAGGGAAAGTGTTGCTGCGTTTCAGCTTCATTTAACAGGGAAACAAAAGAGTCCGGCTGCCTCTGAACACTGGCTTTCTGCTGCTTTTCCTACGATGCTTCTCGTCTTTTCCTCCACTAGCAGCTACCAACTTCATTTGAGTTTTAATGCTATAAAACTTTATTTTAAGCCCATCAGTGGTTATTACGAGTACATTTCTGTTTGTCATGACGTGCTTCACCAGCAATATAAATGTGATAAATCCCTTCGGTGTGACCAGAGGCAACACAGGGAGGGACTCAGACGCACAGAGGGAGGTATTAAGTAGTTGACTGAAAGACTGTATAATTTGCCCACTTCAAACCAGATGAGTATTTATTAGCCTTTAACCTCCATTAGAATAAAACCAACAGCCGACTTCTTACTTCTTACATCTTCATTTAAACTGTTGGCATCACGGCAGGCAGATTTTCACAGGACTGGCATGCTGTTGAGCAAGAAAAAAAGAGTGTAAACATGTGCTGACAGAGTTTGGATTTTTATAGGTTTGAAGCTGCTGAGGAGAAAATACTACATGGACGTGTGTTTGCCGAATGCATTTCATCACCAACTGGATACTTCAGACATTTAATTGCAGATGTACTGTTTAAATGTGTATGTATGTGTGAGCAGATTAATTTTGCATTAATTTGCATGCATATTAGGTCAAAATCTGAAAATTCAATGAAGCATTTTAAAATATCGTTTTGTTTTCGGTAGCCTGGTGTTGCAGGAGTCCTGCCCGGCTCGATTCTGGAGCCGAGCTCTCTCTGTGTGAATTTTGTGAGCTCTCGCTGTGCATATGTGGCTTTTCTCTGGGTAATGTGAGGATTGGTTTGTAGAGTATATGGTGACTGGGGTGTGAGCGAGTGATTCATTGGTGACTTATTCCAACTGTACCCTGCATTTCAGTTACTGTCAGCTGATACTTGGTAAAGCAGGTACAGAAAATTAATCTTTTGTTTTCCTTACAAATGATCTTCAACCCCTTCTTTTTTTAAGACTCAAATGAAATTCTGTTCATCTTACCAGCAAAATAATACAAATGTATTTTGTAAACATGATTCACATTGTGAATGACGAATGAAAAACAATCCATTTTCATTCGAAAAAATATAAGCAGAATAAAAAGATACAGATGATGAATATAACATTGTACAGTGGTGAATAAATGTTTGATATTGATTAATTTTCATTTAGAATGATTTTAATCGACTCTATGCAGAGCACCTATATTGTAGATCCTACAGTACAAGCACTCACGTCTATTACCACAACGATGTGACAACGGTTCAATGAACTGCAGTTGTTTTGTCACTAACTAGATGCTCAACACAAACTGAGAGACAAACGAGGAATCCACAAAGGCTTAAAGGTTTAAATGTTTAAGGGGAAAAGGAGCTGAGGACACAAAATCAATATTGCAAGTTATCATCCTTGTTAGCATCTTCATTTCCAAAATGACAATAATGAATTAATGATAACAAAGGACATTAAAAAAACTATTGTGTGACACATAAAAAATAAGTGGTGCCAGATGTGGAGGAATTCTATAATTTGGGTAGATAATGACAACGCATTAGACGTCCACCTTAAACTTGTTATATGATGACAATTATGTGTTTTGTTCCTTTGTCTTGGAAATAGCCCTGATAAATGTTTTTATTTTCAAAACTCTGATAACATACAAATAATATTACATTTAATAATGGGCCCCAGAAACTGACAATAAGCACATATGGGGCATGTTGAGTAGCATATTAAATTGTTATACAGTTGTACTAAAGACAACACGTCGACAAGACTTTATAACTTCTTATAGAAATGCATTGAGAAATATGTCTCAAACAGACACATTTTAGGATGCATGGAAATTTGCCTTTCAAAAATTGTTTCTATAAGTTAATATTGTGCCTGTGAGTTTTGTGTTTCGGCGTAAAAATAAATCTTCACGCGCGAGTACATAATTGAGTATCCTCCAGAGGGTTAATGGTTGGAGTAATCATGGGGACGACTGTCAGCTCAGGGTCACCAGGCACAGTTAGTTAGAAGATGGATGGGTTGGTGAAAGGGTTTGGGTGTCGGCCATACAAAACACTTTTTCACAGTTGTTGAAAAACCTGTCTCAGATTCCACTTCAATGTTTGTCTCATGTTAATAAAGTCATTCACTTTTGTGTTTTACACTTTCCCTACATGACAAGCATGTGCCATCTTTTTAGCTAGTGGATGTTAGCAATAGCAGTAGATCGGTTCATGAATATAGTTGTTTGAGCTCAGTGTCCACTAAATAGTCGAGAGACAGTTTTAAGTATTAAAAAGAAAAGGTTGGCAAAACTCAAAAATTCAAGGCAACAGACTTCCATAAAATGTTAATTTTAGCAACTTAATTAATCCTCAACTTACAGTGAGTTGCAGACACATGTTTTTTGTGTTGTATTTACTTAAATATGTTAACTTATTGAAAGTTACAATAACTAAACCTCTTTTTGTTTTTTCTTTGTAAATTATTCCGCAGCTTTGAGCAACTAAACTTTTTTTTTATCTAGTTTACCTTTGAGGCGGTTTGGTTGGTCATCTCCCATTTGATAGATTGCCAGTTTGATTCCCATCTCCACATGTCGAAGTGCCCTTGCATGGTCGCCACCCCATTGGCGTGTGAATGTGATTAACAGTGTAAAGCGCTTTGGGGACTGCCTACGCGGTGGAAAAGATAAATATGAAAAGTGAAATCCATTTATCATTTGAACCAGTTCAAGCTATTCTTTGGACTTGAATGAAAATAAGTTAGTGTTAAAAATTGGGTGTGATAAAACGTTTTAACAGTAGTGAATATTACATACTTCAGTATTGAAAAAAACATTTTAAATGACATGTTGTGTGCTTTCAGTGTTTTCCATGATTGTTGTGCCGAGACAGTCCAGAAATAAGCAGTCAGGGTTAACATTGGCCGGATTTACTATCATTGCATCATATTTTTTTCATTGTCAGCTTTTGTGACTTTTTTATATTCAGTTATTTAATTTAGTCTTCATTTCAGTAAAGACACGCATTCCAGCAAAAGTAAAGGGAAGTGGCAAACACTATGCATTCGGAATCTTTGCTACTTAAAGCTACGCTTGTTTGAAAAAAAATGATCCATTTCATTGTAAATATGTCATTTTGATCTTAAAAGAAAAATAAATCGGTCTTCAAACAATTGCAACAAAGTCTGGATGTGAAGCTTTAGAATTACTTTAATTTAATATATACAGCAGGATCTGAAATCAAGGTAACTGTAACAGCTGGAGTTTGTTTGACGGTGAGGATTTGACCCCATATGTGAACCATGCATGCCAGTCCTCCAGTCCGTTCAGTCGCTACTCCCACATTTAGAAACCCCTTGTATGGCTCAGACATGCCATTCACAGAAGAGCATCCTCCTCGTAGAAAAGTCATTTTCTATGAATAAAAGATAAAAGTCGAGAGTGGAACAAAGGGGCTTTCTGATCATAGCATGTGGGCTTCTTTTGATTGTGTGTGTGTGTGTGTGTGTGTGTGTGTGTGTGTGTGTGTGTGTGTGTGTGTGTGTGTGTGTGTGTGTGTGTGTGTGTGTGTGTGTGTGTGTGTGTGTGCTGGGGGTATAAATCATAGGATTTTGAGAAATATACTAATAAGCACACAAAATCACAGTTTTAACATTTATATTTACATCCTTAAAATCAGGAAGTCCCACTTTACGGGATCCACTTTGTTTCATACGACATGTACAATTTTTTTACAAAAAAAGGGGGAACGAATAAAATCAAAGATTGTTCTTCATTGCTTAAAGGGCCCCCGGTACTACTGACTGAGGTGCTCTGTGGTGTAAAGCCCTGTTTGCTTCAAGTCTCGACGTCTTCCCATAGGACCGAGAGGTCAGGGCTCCTGCTAGATGAAATATTCCTTGTGGTTTTCACTGGGGGCGCTTGGAGAGTCCGCCTGGCTGCCCAACTGGAAATCGTGGCCGTCTTCAGGCTGAGCTTCTTTTACTTCCTGGTTCTGATATGTCTGTTTTCTGCTGCAAATGAATCTGACCATGACTGCTAATATGGCCACGGTGACAAAAATCACCACAGCTATTCCCCCTGGAAAATCCAACAGATAAAAAGATAATTAAAACCGCTGTGCAACCGTCACTTGAAGGCAATTAAAAATAGTTCACATTCTCTTTTCCATGAAACAGAAATTTTGCATTCCTTTTTATGTCTGTGCAATAAATACAAAGTGGAAACAAAGAGCATGGCTGTCTGCAAAGTTTAGAAAAACGCCCACCAAAACTTCTTTAGCACATTTTATTTTATAACACTTTTTTATTCATCAGCCGAACAGATGAATCTGCTTTCAGCAGCAAGTTGATCTCTTGGCTGTCAATAAAATGACAAACTTGATAATTACCGTAATTTGGAACTATTGAATATAAACCCCATCCACCAAATTTAAAAAAGAAAGGTCGAAATTCCGCAATGCACCTGAACGCATCACCCATGTATTGGCTACATGAACCTCATTAACTGTAAAAATTCCATAAGTTAGCGTGTCATTGTTTAAGCCACAGAGTTCAAAGTGTGTGACGTGCCGGATAGTCCAGAAATTACAACATACTCAAGCTGTGGAATAAGAGAGGACTTGTCAAAACCTGCTGATTTCAACCTATTTCTAGCTGCCTTTTTTATTAGGATGTATACAAAAGACAAAGGCCTCAATCTGGGGGAAAATGTTTAAAAATAATGAGTCACACACACATAAAAACCAAACAAAACAAAACAGGAGAAGCCTGTGGGCGTGAATAAGTTTGATAGTTAGGCTGCATCTCGCCTGAAGTTTTCCACTAAGTGAATGGAAAATGTAATGAAAAGCTGCAGTAAGATGGATAGCATTACCTCCAATAAGAGCTGAGTCGCTCCTGATGGTGTTGACTAAAGGTTGACGAGGATCCACTGAACCAGGTTGGTCTGCATACGGGTGCAGCATAAAGGGCAAAGATGAGAGGAAAACCAAAAGAAGGAAAAAGGTTTTTGGTTTTTTGGGGGGTTTTTTTGTTGTCGGTTTTTTTTTTTTTTTTTTTAGCAAAATGAATCAAATGAAAACATGCAAAGACAAAAGAGGAACAGAGAGCAGAGTTGACTTGAAAACCATCAGTCAGTGCAGGCAGAGCTCTCTGGAAGCCTCATCACAGCCTTAAAGGAGTTCACTGCAGTTGTCTGACTAATGTCTTATCTCATCTGTCACTGCACCATCACTGTCTGCTATCCAAGGAGGATGCTTAATGAGCCAATGCAAAAGTCAAATGAACTGCCGTAAGAATAATATTAAAGGCGTGGCAGACAGATCCCCTGATAGGGAGAAGGAGCGCCATGTCTATTGAAGAGGATGTGAGGTTGTCTTGTACCTGATAAGGAGTGTGTGGTTTCTGCTGCGTAGGGATTTTCCGTAGAAGAGGAGCCACAACTTGATTGGAGCAGTGGGCCAGTGACAGTAACGGGGCTGTCAGGATGGAGCAGAGCAGCTTTCAGAGGGCTGATGGAGTTAAAACGAACGCCTGACAGGCAGCCAGTGAACCCAAGAGAACCAGACTCGGCCGACTCTGAATCCAATCCGTCAGACTCTGAACACAAGGAGACACAGGGACAGACAGGGAGAGTTGGGACAGATTTATTATCAGTGCAATCCAATTAAACATCTGAAATACTGCCGTGATAGGAATGTTTATCTTGATGAAACATTGTTATGATGATAAGTGGTATTTACGTTTCTCAGTTGAAATAAAATCCTGATAAATGATAATGATAGCAACCACATATTATGTCTGAAGACAGAGCTTAAATATTTCAACAGTTACTCTGATAATATTCATATAGTCCACCACTATTAATGGCACTTGAATCGTGAGCAGGATGAGACCAAACAAAGACAGGTTGTTATTTCAGAAGTTGTTTACGAGGGAATTAAAACTGTAAAGTAATCTAAAGTGCTAAATGATGAGTCTTCACAGGTATCCTGATGGGTTTGCAGTGACAACAATAACTTAGCCCAGTGGGTTTGAATCTGGGCACTTCTGTATGGAGTTTAGAAGTTCCCTGGTGAATGCATGGGTTATCTCTGGAATCCTGCCCTCGCCCACAGTCAGCTAGAACACGATAAAGCGGTGGAGAATATGGATGCGTGGATGTGAATCCTTATCATTTCTGTCTGCCTCAACTCATTGACTACGCGAGACATTAATTTACTCACCCTTGTGTGTCTCATTATTTATTGTTTCTGAGGGTTTTCATTTGTCTCTTTTTCTAAATCTAATTTTATGACTAATTAAAAGCCAATGAAAGCCATTTGAGAACTTCTCTGCTGCTAATACCTTGTACAAAGTGTTACAAACACTAGTGGAAAGTTATCATTGTATACAACTATTGCAGGAAAAACTGAAAAAATAAAACATGCCAGACATTTTTTTTTTTGAAAAGTTGATTTAGGTTGCATCACATACTTTGACCCTTTTAAGCTTTAAATGCAAAAAAAAGATGAAACAAAGTGTTTCCTTTTGTTAAAAAAGGAAGCTCCATTTTAATAGTGAAGTGCCAGACCAAGCAGTATTAAATTGCTGATAACCAACATGCTCAAAGCGCACTAATGAAGACTGAAAGGGTAATTAAACTGTACAATAAGAAAAGTGTGTGGTAGAACAAGTAGAGTCTCAGCAGTGATAATGGTGCCAGAGGGAGGGCAAACAGGTCATTAAAATCAATTTATTCACCCTTGAGCATGAGTGAGCTGAACAAATTTATTGGCAGTCTACATGATTGTTTTCCTTGGGAACAACTGCAGTTTGTAGCCTGAAAGTGTTTTGAGAGTTTGGAGTCATCAAAACATGATGTTTTATTCTCTCCATAAATATCCACAGCATAATTAGGTCCATCTTATTTTTACGAGACATGGACTGAACACAAAACTGGAACTTTCTAGCCCTCAACACTTGCATGAAAAATAGACAAACCTGTACTATCTATTTATTTGATCCGTCATTTTCAAACATTCCTTCAACAGATACTTTTGCGTCACTGTGCTACTGCCTCTCATTTGTTGCGCATACCTTCGGAAGCAACTACCTTTGGGTCTTCCTCGTGTTCGCAGTCTTACTATTTATGACACCAGGTGCTAAATAACAACCAGACACAACTATGAATGTTGCTTCGGACTATAATAACTCAGTGCAATTTGATTACAGAGCAGCACACCACTGGCGAAGAGAGAGAGAGTGAGAGAGAGAGAGAGAGAGAGAGAGAGAGAGAGAGAGAGAGAGAGAGAGAGAGAGAGAGAGAGAGAGAGAGAGAGAGAGAGAGAGAGAGAGAGAGAGAGAGAGGAGAGAGAGAGAGAGAGAGAGAAACTTTCCATCAGATAAATAGTGGCACAGTAAAAAGAAGCTTATCAACTGCATAACATCAGATAAAAAAATTGAAACGCAATATGATAATAGGGGAAAAAAAGGTTGATTTGCAGTGTAGCTCTACTTATAATAATCCAAGAAAAGGCATGAGGGGATTATGGTGGGATAGGAGAAGAGCTAAACAGCTGTATTGCTTGGTGTCTTATTCGTATCAATTCTTTATTGATCACAAAACAAACTGCAGCATTATTTCCACAGTTGGCTGTTACTCTTTTTTGACAAGATAAACCGCATGCAAGCAAGATTGTTTCTTTTCCGGATACACAGTAATCCAAGAAAATGTAATTAGCTTCATCCAACATGCAGGCACACAAATGTAACCAGCTTTGACATGTTAAATATTTAGCATGTGCTGATTGTACAGGCATATAAGTCAACAGTAAAATCACTCTGTAAGTATTTGTGCAATAGTGAAAAAGATAGAATTAAACAGTTACAATGAATAGTTTTCATTCAGGCCTCACGGGGAGAACACTTTGTTTAAATATTCCAGGCGTTGGACCTTTTAGCCTGGAGTTTTCATGTTCTCCTCATGCATGGGTTTTCTTTGGGTACTCCCATTTCCTACCATTGACCTGGTGGTGGACGCAGTCTTTCAGTCATTGTACTGTATGATCTGTTCCAACCGCGAGCAAAGCTTATTGAGATAAAGCAAGATAGACAGTTGGATTCTCAATAGAGAATATAAAATACATAAAATGCTTTGGTAAAACAGGCCAATTTTCCATTAACACGTAGTCTAGGTTTTGTGCGGGACCTTTCTTATTGAGCCAAACCCAGTTACTGATGGCACTTGGCCTGTATCAGTATGCTGAAAAGATGCTCTCTCTCTCTCTCTCTCTCTCTCTCTGTCTTTCTCTCTCTCTCTCAGCCTTCATTCCCTCCTGGTCCATTAGTTGGGCTGATGGATGGCAGGACTGGCAGGGAGTGGCAGTAAATCAACAATCTCACTACCTCTCAGATACTAATATGACTGTGAGGCATCTGGCACAGCATCCGGGCAGCTGGGTCACCTGCTAACATGGCCTGGGTCAACAATGACAAAACTGAGGAGGGGGACCTATAAAAAGTGACATCCTCATGGTCTCAACTTGCTTTCACCAAAACTGGGAGGAAAATCTCTCCAAGCTGGTCAATCGGTGACTTTTGACTAAATTTGACTTAAGAGTGCAAATGCTGTAATGCTTCTACATTGATGAGTATTTTTCCAAGTCGCTATATCATTTGAATGTTAAGGACATTTCACTCCATGCAATCCATGTATGTGCTACAAATTCTAATACCAATTCACTATTGTGCAGCACCTACAACTACGATTTAAATTAATATTCAAATACTTTGATTTGCTTTTTACCCAACGTCTTATTTCTCCCAGCAGAGCAGATATTTCTGTTGAGATTGGCCGAGAAGTTAAAGAAGCAAACTTGGGATTTGAGGTTTGCAGGCCAGAATCCCACAGCTGACAAGTTACTACCGTGGGTCCATTGATCCCTAACTGCTCCCAGTGGCCCCTCACAATGGGTTAAATGTTGGGTTCAAAGTTCACAGTGTGTGTGAGACAAATAAAGAGTTATAAAAAACAAGATACTTTTTAAAATACTTTATTATAATGGTTGTGTAATGCTGATAGGTTGTGGCTGAGTTAATTTGTTTCATTTCTGGTCTGGTAGTGTTTTCTATATGTTCCTGCTGTGAATTATGAGAAAGATGATGCGTAAAGTCTTAACATTGCAGCAGTTTCAAGCAGTTTGTTATACTTCTTTCCTTCTTTCCCAAGCTCATAGGTCTGTCTGAAAGTTACAGCGATGCTTACATATTTTAATACAGTAATAAACTCCATTTCAATAAAATGTGATTTATTTAGCTGGATGGGTAGCTGGCTTCTGGTGGCAGCAAGGCCTTCACAGTAAAACATCAGGACAGCCAGAAGAAGAAAGAATATCAGCATCCTGTGCAGCGACATGGGCTCAGTGGAAGTAAAGTCGAGACTACAGAGACCCCTCGACTGACTCAGCTAACAGGAAACAAGAATGTGGGGATGATGATATAAATTCAGGCTCAGCTCACAAATCATTCAGCTCAAAGGCTAGTTTGGCAATTGTTACGGCAAAACACAAAGCCTGAAGCAGCACAGGCGAGAGCTGCACACTTGGGAAAAGAAATTGAGCTAAACGCGAAGCAGACAATCTCTGAGCTAAATGCGGCATAATTACAGCACTTTTTTGTATGTTCATGAATAAACACTGTCCCATTCAGTTAAATGAATAAATGAAATGAAAAGCATTTAAGCTTCTCTCGACCTTATAGTTGAATAGGAAATGAATGCTATCAAAGCAAAAGCAAAACCTTTGGAGATCAATATGTCTGATATGAACAGTAAAGTCCACAGCAACACTCCAGGCTAAAAAGACAGTATTAATATAAAGTAGCTGCTTATGTTTCAGACCAACATGCACACTGCTGACCTGCCTCCCACCATAGAGGGCTGCCACATCTCCCCAAGAGTTTGTTCTCAACACGCAGAATTTAAAAGGCAGTGCGCAACACAATTACTACTTCATCCTCATGACGCCGTTCCAGGCCCACAACAGACAAGAGTGTCACTGCATACCTTTGTTCAGTGTACCACCCTAGACACCCAGACAAAATTCATGTTGGTCTTTCATTCCAGCACGCCACATGAAGGAGTGCTGCTGCTTAATGAAGTTCCACTCACTGGCCGAGCCTTCAAGAACTGCTTGTTTGGTACGCTAATATGATTCAGGGAGGTGCAAGTAACTGTTCCAGCTTTGTTGTAAAGAATGATCATAGGGACTTCCTTCACTTCCCAGAGTACAGGGACAAAGATTTGAATTATGTCAGTACAGGGAGTCCACCTCTTGTGTACTACCATGGCTGTATAATATACTGACTATGGAGAGAAATGACGTTGCAAAGAGATTCATTGACCACAGGTTTTATGCAGACGATGCTCTCACATCTTTTGGTAAAGAAGAATAGGCCATCGGTGTGTTGAGTTGGGCACAGCAAATGCTTACAGCTTCCAACTTCACAGTGCACATTAGGTATATTTTCTTCTTTTCCTATTGTCTTATTTCTTCTTTTTGTCCATTTGTCAGCTCGTCTCAGCATAAACCTCGAGAAGTGAGTGTTTAGGTAAGGAGTGTTTGAGATGGGATTCCATCACCTAATATGGCTGGACACTCTGTCCATGAGGCTTGTGTATTCTCTTCCCTAATATGAAACTATACAGTCCAACGTTCTGGGCTGGTGGAGCTTCTACCAGAATAGTATATAACAATGCAGACGGCCACTGCTCTGGGAGTCCGGCGACATCTCACAGCTCATGCAGATACAGCTGTGATCCTGATGTTACCAACCATGCTAATAAACATATTTTTATGTGCGCCCAAGAAGACATCAGAAGTCCTTTTTACTTCTCTTCACCACCCTCGAGTTGACCTCACACAAAAGACGGAACCTTACATGTTTGCTGGTGCTTCCGTAAAAGCAATTGCATCTGTGGCCTCCATTCAGGCTACAAGTCATGAAGGACAACGTGAAGTCGAGCTGTTATATCTTTGACTACATACTCCTGGAACAAAAGAAAACATATGTGTCCTGACAACTTTGATGACTACAACTGCAGCTGTCATGAATGCCAGACATCTTGTCTTAGTGTCACCACATCCAGAGTTGCCTCACGCAATACCTCTTACCCTGAACACCAGCTGTACTTTAATGATGTAGAAGAGAAATGAAGATAGTTTCAAAACTTGGCAGAGGCTTTTTGAACCTGATAGATAAGTTAATATCTCAGGAAACTAGTTTCATCACAAATTACAAGGAAGGAAACCAAACATGTTGTTCTTTTGAAAATGAACAGGGATGATCGTACCGTGTCCATTGTTTTAAAATCCATTCCGTTGGTAGTTGGAGTGGTGCGTAACGTTGGTGTAGGTTGTTAAAGATGAAACAAGAAAACCCTCTCTTGTCCAGATAGAGATGCAGTATTGGTCCTCCATTCGAATGACAGAGTCTTGTTTGTTAGCATGAGATCATCACTGATCCCAAATCCCACAAGCATTTCTATTTGAATAAACTGAGTGAAGTTCAGTTAAACTCTGAATGTAGCAAAAGCCTCAAATAGACCAAACACAACACGTGATGAGCTTCAGAAACCCCATACCCTGCTGCTATCTTGATGCCTTTAGACACCAAAAAGCTGTCGGGGGTGCTTATCAATTGAAAACACCACCACAGTAATCCAGCCTGCAGTTTATTGCATTGAGCCCAGCATGTGGCATTGTTGGGGAAATTGTGCCACAGAAAATGTCACAAGCATGCCATTTGGAATCAACTTTTGGTCCTATAAAATACCATCACGATGGCAAAGTGAATCTCACAATAGTTAAAGTATTTATTATGCAATTATAAAACTTTGCACAGAGCAACAAAAGCTTTGCTGTAGCTGATTTCCACATTTTAATATGACACATTTTCGCCACAAAAATGTACTTAGTCATTTTCTCCCACATTGAATAAAAATTGAATGACAGAAGTTTAGTTCATCTGAGGAATGAGGAATGCCATTTACATATGACCTGGATATCGCGACATAAACCTGCACTATAACACTGATAAAGTTGATGTTCAAATATAAAATCAAAAGTATTTAAAGTTCATGTCAAAATTTTCTGTGAAAATTCTAGCTTGGCTCTGTGGTCAGTGTTAAGTAACCGATCAATGTTTGCAAACAGATGGGGGTTTCTTTGCATACTTTTTTTTTAATTAGGTTCAAGAGGCTCACCAGTTGGACTACAACCAAGAGAGTCAACCATGCATACAATCATGACAGATCTTTGAATATTTATTAAGCAGAAAAGATTTCCTCTAAAGATACATATAACTCTGGTCGATACCTAAATCTTTTTTTTTTTTCCAAGACATAGATCACTGAGAATTGAGGGCTAATGCAGCAACTGCTGAAAAGCAGGGTTCCCCATCTTTCCAAGACCCAACACAGAGACAGGCAAGCACGCACACATCCAATTCAGAGACACCGATCAGAGTAGTAAACCTGTGTTTGGCTTCGACAAATAAGACTAAGTACCAGAAGAAAACCAACAGAGGCACAATATTTTTCATCAGCATCAGGAACCCACTATTTCTGAGGACAATTTGATATTATGAAGAATGAATTGTCAAAAAAGTTGCTTAAAACTGATCAAATCTCTAGGTGATTCATCTGCTCTGCAGATGATAATGGAAATGATACTAAAGAGCATTGTTCTGGCACACAGACACAAGGTTGAACTTCACTGTCTGACTTCCTGGTTTAGTCTGATTTCACCCACAGCAGCTGAGACTTATTGGTTGTTATGCCGAATAGCGAGGTGCTGACTCCAATCTTCCAAGTAATTTGTTCTTTTCAATCTCTCCTCATTACCATACAAAGTGAAGGACCTTTTCTGATGTTATTACCATTACAGCTGTCTGAATCCTCGCTCAGCGAGAAAGATACAAAGACGTGATTAGTCACTGCTTTTATAACACCAAATAGAAGTGCACAAACATGCTGTCTTTTCTTAACTTTTGGCATTAATAACACAGTATTGTAATTTACGTCTACCTGTCCACATGGCTCCAATAATGCTCCTGATGTATACAGTTAAAGGTTGCACTACCAACTTTTTCTTTAACGGCACCAAAGCTGTTGTTCAGGAACCAACTTTTCCGTTTGGTCCAACTGACGACCACGAGGCAGCGTTTCGTCACATGAGGCTGAATATCAGCTCCTGTTATTCAAATGATTCTGAGCCTCACTTACCCTTCACTCTTCCGAGAATAAGTGATTTGATGCTGTTGAATTCCACATCAGACGTCAGGTTGAAGTCCTCTCTGGCGTTGTCATCAATCTGAAATATCGTTTGTCAAGTGAAGATTTATAATAATAATAAGAGACAAGGATGGGGCTGTGAGATCAACGGATACTTGAAACAGTTTTATGTTCATAGAAGCAACAAAATTGTCCATGACAGTTTAGCCTCTGACTCTAATCTGCACATCAAAAGAAATGCAACAAACAGTATATGCTGCAAACTAAAAGTCTTTGTGGGTCATGACAAGTAGGCAGAAAAGTGTGGCAATAGTGGAGGAGGCCGATCCATGAGAGAGACTCTCTTCATAATAAACGTATCATCAGAGTCTGTGTGACATTGCTTGCAAACACAGACATTTGGTCTCTTGTGACATTCATCAATAAGATATTTTTAAATGATGTGAGTGACCAAACTGAGTTAAGAGGAGCGACAGAAATCAGGGAAACTTAAAGTACTTGAAATTAAAAAAGAAAATCACTGTTGTGTGGACTTTAACAAGGATTCTCGTCATCAGAGTAATTTTGGACATTATAAATTCACAAAAAAAAAATTCAAAGTGATAATAATGAGATCAACTATCAAACACTGGCTTTTTCAAAGCGTATATTTAAAAGTGCATACTGAGCTGAATGATCTTTAACATGAAGTGGCTCACCTTGTTTGTATTTCCCCACCAGAGTGTACATTATACGTTACAGTTTTGTGTTCTGTTGGGGGCATATCTTTGCACATCACAATCTGTTTCATTGTAGATTGAATAACATAAACATTTCTGCAACTACGTGAGCTGGATGTGATACTGTGAAAAGTGAGTTGGGTTTTCACCTGGACAGAGACGGAGTACGCTTGTCGCCTGACGGCCACTGTGTGCAGTCGACTGTCAGCCAGGTTCACCTCGCTGCTGCTCCACACCTCCACATCTCTTCCACTGTGTAGCTTGTACCTCAGCTCCAGCTCATCTTCACCAACAAACACATTTAAAAAACATAGAGACATCCGTTTTAATTGCACATAATATAATATAATATAATATAATATAATATAATATAATATAATATAATATAATATAATGTAATATAATATAATATAATATAATATAATATAATATAATATAATATAATATAATATAATATAATATCATATCATATCATATCATATCATATCATATCATATCATATCATATCATATATAATAGAATAGAATAGTATAGAACAGATATACTTTATTAATTCAAGAGGGAAATTCTTGCAGTATAGTTCTACACAGAAAAGAAAACTGAATAAATACCATAGAAGTCAAAATATCAATACGACAGAATAAAGTTAAATAAGTAATTTTCAAAACTAATATATTATATACAGGGCTAAGCCATGACTGACATAGAAGAATTCTATTAAAAAAACACAGCAAACAGAGTTTACAGGGAGGAGTTATAGAGTCACAGGAATGAAGATCTCCTGTGACTCTGTGCTGCACTTTGGTAGATTAGTCTGTTAGTGAAGGAGCTCCTGCTGTTGACCAGGACATTACGGAGGGTGAGAGTCATTGTTCAGGATGGACCTCTTTTTGGACACGACCCTCCTTTTTGGAGGCACCTCAGGCACGGAGTCCATCCCCGACCCCATCCCCACCATGTCACTGGCCTTTCTGATGAGTTTGCTGAACCTGTCGGCCACCCTCAGCCTGCTGCCCCAGCATGTGACGGAATACAGGGTAGGTGCTCTTCTTTTTGTTGAAGATGGCATTGATGTCCACAGCTGGCTGTTTGGATAACAAAGGACCGGCCTGGTTGGGATGATGCTATCCACACAGAAGGTGAATATATATCCAGTGACACATTCTGTGAAACTATTGATGTTCTCGCCATGGGGGTTCACACAGCCAGTCTGCCACCTCAAAGCACATTGTGATGACAGTGAGTTCATATTTAAAAAAATACAATGAGTTCATATTTTAAAAAATACTTTTGTCAGTGTGCAAAACAGCAATCAACCAAATAAGTCCATGCAAGCAAATTCATATATTTCTTTTGGAATATATTGAACATTGTTGAGAATGATTGTTCAAATCTTCTGAAAATTACTATAAAATACTGTATAAGGTAGGTAATAGAACTAAGACAGAGTGTCCGCAGCCTATTTTGGAGGCAGTCTCAAGGTGGAAAACCAGTAATCAGCAGTCTGTACCAAGTTTCTGTCACTTATATTTGTTTTGGAATGAAACAATACCCATATGCTCAACTACTGTTTAATCGCTAATGGTTATACAACATAGAAGCTTGTGACAGCGACAGTGGATTTGCAGCCTGTCGCAATCTACTTCAGTTTCATCTGTTTGTTTAAAACAATTGAGAATAGTTGTGCTCTGAATGCCAAGATTATAGAATAGCTCTGCCTAATTTGACATTTCTCAAGAAGATTAAATTAACAAGTTGGTAAAATTTTTTTTTGGGAGTTGTTGATGTGGAGCTGAGGATTATAGACTCACAACAGTTCGTTTTATATCGTCGCCACAACAAGAATTTTACAAAGTTGAAACAAACATTTTATGTTTCTAACGTCACGGTTTGCAACCACATAGTTTTGAGTCTTTAGTTGATTCAAGCACTTATTCCTAAGCCTGTTTACTACATTTTTTTGAATAAATCTTTTAATTTGCCCTCCAAGAGAGTGAGCCTTTTGTGTTTATGCTTCCTTCCCTGTATGAGGGTGGAGCGACTGCTGGGTGATGGAAAACATGCCTCTAACTGTGCGCTGCTTGTGATTTCTGCTAGCTTAGTCTAAAACATGCAAATGTTGTTTTATCAGAGGGCCACAGGCATGATTACTATTGCATTAACTAATTCATGGACAGGTATCTAATTCAGTGGAAGTGTTCAAGGTTGTAAATATACTTTTTTACTTCTGCTACTAAGTTTATTTACACACGATTATATAACGTTTGCCATTGTTACAAGAAACCGTGAATTATCAGGAAAAACACATTTATTTGTAATGGGATTAAAATTCAATTATTCAAAATCACAGAACAGCATCATTATACCGCAATGGTTGCAGATCAAATGTTTGCACACCCTAATCCTTACTGTGGCGTAATACACCCTGTTACCTTGATGACAACTTACGGTCTTCTGTGCTAGTTGTTAGCAATGAGCTGTTTTGATCTATTTGTTGGTGAAGCGGCTAATTCTACTGGCCAAATTCCCCCAGATCCTGTTAATTCTTTATTTGTCTTTCATGGACCGCACTTTTGAGTTGTCTAAACCAGATCGATGGTCTTGAGATCAGGAGACTGTGATGGTCCCTCCAGAATCTTCACTTCACACACAGGATAATTCAAGTGTATCCCATGGATCAGCCTGATGTATTATTTTTCATTATATTCTCAGTGCATCTGTAGCTGACATGTTAAAACGTCAGAGAACCAGCTCCACCATTCAGAGTGTCCTTTTCATCACATGCCTCGTCGATTCCCCTCCAAACACAGGGTTTACAACTGGAACCAGAGAGTTCCACTTTGATCAGTTTTGGTTCAGGTGCTGTTTGCTACATTTTAAGCTCAGCTTTTCGTCGTATTGGTCGTAACAGCCTCTTTTTCTGGAAACACAACCACTTCATATTTGTTCAAGTACAACCTTTTGGTTGATCTTCAAAAAGCTTCACCTTTCCTGGAGGCTTTTCTTCGCTTGGTTTTGATTTTTAATGCAGCTGTAGCAGAAATCTTTGCTGTTCCACTACAGTATGTCAACATGTACACAACAACCTTTATTTTTATACTTCTTTATCAGAGTTCAAACACTACTCTTTTCAAATCTTGTTATATCCGTTTATCCTGATTTATAAAGTTCAACTACATTTTCTCACAGGTTGCTTTGACAGTTCTTTTGAGTTCCCCTTAATGAAAAGCGTGATCTCTCAAGAGCTAAAAAACTCACTGACCACTACTCCACACATATTTATTCAAATTACTTGAGACACAGGCATATGCACTCACCTTGAATGGCCATTTATAAATAACTAATCATCATTTAAAAATGCATCACACTATTATGTGATGATAAATGGTATTCTAATGCATTCTGGACTACTAGAACATTGTGACATTGTGACATGTGACTACATTTTGCTTCTTAACAGTGATATATTTCCTTTTCTGCCTGATACGTTGCTGATGCATCCTATTTTGCTTTGATTCAATGTTGTCTTTTTTCTTTTAAGGTAATGGCTTCTTTTCATTAGTTATGGTTTCTACCTGTATCTGACTCGCCTGACTCCAAACTTCACTGCAGATACTTGTGCAAACCCCCTGTAGCTGGCACATTGCGTCTATCTGCACCTGTAGACTGAACTCTGAAATTGTTTCTATTATCCCCTTATTAGTTTTTAATTGAACATTGGAGCTTATTTGTTATCTGCATGCCACCTATATCTCGATCCCAAGGCCTTAGTCTGTCACAGTCACAGATACTTGAAATGATGAGCTGGTTCAATCACTCTATATATAAGCAGCAATGCAGTCGTGTCTTTTTTTATTCTGGACAGTAAAACTCCTCTCTGCTTCACCATTTTCAGGATGAGTGAGATACTTACAGACCAATCAGAGGTCGTCTTTCAAAAGGTATATATCACGTAGCATTGATTGACCTATCACGTTGTCCGTTACTGGGCATAATGCAAAACTGGAAGTCAGTTGCGAATTGCGTACTCAAGATGATAATTTTCTATATTTAGGTGAAAGATAGATTTAGACAAAATTAGACGGAGAGAAGTGGTGATAGTCATTATACACATATTGTAGACGGCTTTGAGCAACCCGTCCGCTAGTTTTTTGGCCGTCTTTTCCAAAAATGTACCGTCCAAATGACGGCTGGACGGCCCGCTGCCGAAAACCATGCTTGAACACTGTGAGGCAGTAGGATGACAGACCTAATCCAGATGAAGGGAATGGGGAATTGACTAAGTAGACAATAATATGAAGTAATTGTCGGAACAACAAGACGTGGATATGGGCTTTCAAATTAAAATCAGACAAGCTGGTCTTTTATGAAACAAAAGACAAAACAAACACCCACTTGAGTCTCTTTACCTTGTTTGTTGAGGAGCAGGGTTAGGTATTCTCCATGAAAAGAGCTGACATGGAGCAGCAGAGCAGGGCTCTGACTGGTCCTGAAGCTCAGGGAGATGTTTTCTCCTCTCAGCGTGATATCAGACTGGATGGATGATGGCAAGGCGCTGCTGTTCCTGCTCAGTTCGTAGGCTTCATTGAGGATGTAGGTGATGGATGCCGTCGACTTGAAGGCAGCTGAAGCCTCTGCAAGTTGGAAAGTCAGTAACAACTGTGAGCAGTAGAACTGTCTGGTTTTCAGTATTTTAAGTTCAAATACACCCAACTGGAATGTCTTCTTGTTTAGAAAAAGCTGCTGATTTTTGAGTTGGTAGCTTGAGGTCAATGACATGTAAAATCTACTGGATGGAACCACGTCTCAGGTTTAGCATGTGAAGGATTGCCCCACACCTGCTAATCTTGACCACTGCCTGCATTTGGTGTGGAATAATAACTGTGGTGCAAAAATATATGCATTTGAATAATTAAATAAACTCCTTTTGGGAAATAATCGTGAGTGTCACGTTGACTGTTGCATTATTTCCAAAAGCAATCCTGTTAAGTGGTAAGAAGCTGTATGTTTTAGCGACAGACTCTGAGATAAAATGAACGACCACATTGACAGAAAATTAACTATCTATATTAACTCCATCAGCCTATCTCGGTCTTTGGTATCAAGATGAGGTCAACGGCTGCTTAAAAACTCCTCTTAATAAACCAAGAAACACAAGCATGTTAAAGTCATGACAAAGGTTTGATTATCTTTCTTCTGGGATTATTAAAAAAAGCAGTTTATTTAATGATCATTTCATGAATGTCACGGTGAATCAGTGAATCTTTTATGCAAAGCAAAAGTTCAACTTTTCAAGATTGTATTGGGCAATGTGGCTTTAATGAAATTATCCAACCATTACGTGGTGGGACTCCCAATATCTGATGGGCAATTAGTGTAAAATTAGGGGTAATTTACACCAGGTGTTCTGCCACATGACCGCACCAGCAGGGTTTCAGAAGTGAGGCTTTGACTGTTGTTTTTTGTCATCTTTTGTTGATTTATGTGTTTTTGAGGCATTAACTTTAGGCTTCTTGCCAGCCAGGTTTGACATGATAATTGAATTAATGAAGCTAAATGCAAGCCAATAGATCCTCTATTACTTTAGTGATTGAACTTTCCGCTTGGCTCGATTTCCTTTGTGCAGCTTAATGTGGCTTGCTGTGTCTTGGCAGCGGCGCGGTGCACTGATTCACTTCTGGGACACGTCTGCGACGCAGCGTTTGATGTGGAAACATGAACATTGTTGACAATGGCCACAAATCACTTAGTGCTTGGTGTAAATTAGATTTTAAAAGAATGTTTGCTACATTACTAAGGGATGCAATGCCATCGTTACAGTAGCCACTTTGCACTGACTTTGTTGTGGAACAAATAATTCTAAAGTCCCTATTTCAACTTTAAGAAAATATTTTAAATTTTCATTTTGAGGTGACACCCAATAGTTTTGAAGAAGTTGTCATTGTCCATCTGTAGGATAATCCCTTTGAGCTATCAGATCTGGCTCTGTGTAGTTACTGGCAGAAAGGCTCCCGTGTGTCTGTGTCTGTACCTTGATGACAGAACGCTCCAGTGAAAGCAGACTGGCCACAGTCGCAAGAGAAACCATTGGCCTTTTCCACACAATGACCCCCATTCTGGCACAGCGTGCCGTAGCTGCTGCAGTGACCCGGGCATCCAGGTCGAACCCCGGGAGTTATCTTGGCCCTCTCTTCCAGGTTCAGAGTGACTCCGTTCAGCTGCAGAGAGCGAATGCAACCCAAAAAGCCTTTCTGTCTGGATGCAGTACCTCCTGCCAAATAAAAAATAAGGAGAATCAGTGTATTGAGGCTATTTGACTGCAAGTCACATGCAGGGTATTTAGATTTTCCTAACGCCAAGTTATAATCCACCCTGAGCCAATAATGCTGAAAGGAGAAGAGTAGCAGTGTTCAAACATCAATGGATAACTGCAAATTTGTGCATTTCTCTCTGA
Source organism: Blennius ocellaris (assembly GCF_963422515.1). NCBI lineage: Eukaryota > Metazoa > Chordata > Actinopteri > Blenniiformes > Blenniidae > Blennius > Blennius ocellaris. The sequence continues at coordinate 9,166,451 of NC_137661.1, read as the reverse complement.
AATTGCGATTGACAGCCACTTGTTGCCACTGCAGCACCAGGTAATGCCTGCAGGGCTGAGACAAAGTCTGGTTCTTGTTACCTTCGTCACGAACGTTGAGGAGAAGGTTGTGTTTTTACCTGCAGGAATTTATTGGTTTGTATGTGTGTAGGTATGTATGTTCCCAACTTTTTGCAAAAACTACTGACCCAAATTCCATAAAATCTTCAGGGATGAGTTGTCATCATCTAAGGACCAAGCCTTGAGATTTTGGGATCGAATAGCTCTTGGAGAGGTAAGATATGTATATTGTTGTGGACAAACTGGAGCCCCGCAGTGAGCTTTCAGTCAAGGCTGCATGAAGGAAGCTGCTGTGTTAACTCCTCTCTGGAGCTCGTAGCGAACATCTCGGTTCGGTAAGTATCCAGAAACACTCAGAAACACATTGACTCCGGTAGTGGTTTTTCTGTGTGGCCCTGCTCAGTGTTTCGCACGGCGATGTTGCTATTAGTGATGCTAGCTAAGGGCTAACATGCTGGCAATGCTAACTCAGTTCCACAGACAAATGTGGTGTTGGCGAAGGTATGGGCTCCACCGAGTGCCCCTTCTAATTGGTTAAGTGCTTGGCTGATGAGCCAGCTGGTATTTGTTGTTCACTCTTTATTTGCCAACAGGTAAAAAGAAAATAATTTTTCTTTTACTAGATAATTAAACATGGAAAATATCATATTCAAGTATGAGTTTGGAACGGTTTGAATTATTCCGCTAGAGCTGCTTGTGATACCAAAGATTTAGTAACATATGTGGGGCTCGAATTCCTATTGCAGCAAGAATAACAAAACTGTGGAGAAAAAAAATTATGTTCTTAGTGATATTATATCTACACAGAGTGAAACTTGAAAAGCAAACCTTTTATTTCTATGGCTATTTCAGAAAATATTTTATGAGATAATTACTGCTCAAAGTAGGACGGAAAACAAGAGGTATGTACAATTGAATTCTGAATGAAAATGCACATTTTTGTTATAATCTATTTTATGTGTCCAGCCAGTAAGTATGATTTAACACTATCTCCTGAAATTGTTAGCTGCCTTCGTTTAGTATACAAATCTATTTCTGGATATCAGATTGTTAGGAGCCACATAAGGGATTTTTCAAATGACAGAAATATTTTATACTTCAGTTGGTGAAAGGGGCTGAAAGAGTGATCTTGCTAGTGTCTCACCAACATCTGGTGATATGAGCAGCCAAATCTGCCCAGGATTGAGTCCATTGCTTTGCAAATGTTATAAAAAATTGACCTTTTAGATGCCACAATGCACCACTCAATGCACTATAACTGCTGGCAACCTTGCATTAGATCCACTTAAATTTCTGGTTCGACATCGGGTTCCATTTTGTGCTGAAGAAAGTGCATACACACAGCAAATGGTCCGGATGGGGTGATGAAACCACCAATCTTTGATTAGAATAGAACCTGCTCTTCCAAGCGAGCCATAACTGCCCCCATCTGTGAAGAGAAATAATAACAAATATACCAACTTTTGTGATAGAGGATAGAGGGGAAAAAACAAGAACACTTGGAGCTGGTTATGCCAATAGGTGTTGTTGTGCAATGCTGCACCTTTATTAGACCATGCTAGAAAATGGTCAATAATTGTTTTACAGACAGGTTACAGGTCAGCCATGCCATACAGTTGACCTGACACTGAATTGAAGATTAAAAGCTTTAAAATGACGACAGTAGAAATGAGTCATTTTAAAGCTAAAATGCAACCCCCCCAAACAAAAGACCAAATTACTTTGCACTTTGTATGAACCAATGACACCACCACCACTGACAGAAAGAAGCAAAATAACTTAACCACCAGGAGCTGTACAGGAGTTCAAAGGAAAATAAAATGCAGTATGACATGGAGTGGAAGCATTTAATAATTTCTGGATTTGCACTTATTGTGAGCAGCAACAATCTCTAAGTGGAAGCTCTTGTTAGGTTATGCAAACCTGCTTTCTTTATGGGCTCTTTCTTTTCATGCTTTCTTGTCACAGCAACTGAGAGGATTGTGTGTCCCAACATTCTGTACAGTCACCATCCACGTCAAAACTACATAAATCTTTCAGCTTGAGTCCTTGTTGAACCAACTCCTTTCTCTTTGTTCTGTGTTGAGACGACTTGCCAACAAATAATTTCTTTGCCGTGGTTTTATTGTGTCCAACAATGATTTTCTTTCTTTTCTGTCATCTCACAGTCATGAATTAATAATGATGGATGTGCCTTCCTCCCTGAGTCAACCCAACAACATATTTCTCTTTCCAAAAGCCAGGACTTATGTGTCAAAGGCGTGAGATAGCATTAAGCACTGGAATGATTTTGGCTGCTCTCTATATTTGTGTTTCCACCTTCAGGTTTCTGAGTGTTGTTTTCTGTAAATAGATTAAAGTGCCCATTTGATGTACTTTAATCTGTTGGCTTTAAAAGCATTTCAATATTCAGACATTTTAATATACAGCCTTGACATACATAAAACTGATGAACAAGAGCAATGGATGGATGATCTGCTAGTGAAATGAAAATATGTCTTTATTGCCAGTTTTCCTCTTTACCTGGCTGTATATTCATCTCACTTGTCAGCGTTTCTTTTTTTTAATAAATTGTTGACCTTGTGTTCTTACCTTGTGCTCTCCCGTGATTTCTGTGTGGATGGTATAAGCAAGGCTCTTATGTACTTACTGTATTGTGTCCAGCACATTTCTATTATCAGTAAACGTGGCCTAATAGAAAATAATCTATTCAGTTTCTGTACCATCTCATGTACCGATAATTAGAAATCATAAACACTGTGTAACACATGCATTCTTAGAACATACTATATTTCATATCTATAAAAAAATGGAGGGAGCACTTCCATACTCAGAGCTGATAAATAAATAAAGTAAAATCCCAGAATCCACTTTCAAAACATAAAGTCTCTGAACCTTTGAGAGACAAAGGTGAAGTATTTCTAAACTACTTTCATGATACTGTCCTCTTCAGAGCTTGATTTAGTCCTATTTCAACTGTCACTTCCCTCAGCCAGTCGTGACAGAATAGTGGGGGAAGTGTGTTTTATTTGCTTAAGTCTTCATTTTAAGCTTCTTCTGTCTCATTAAGAAAAAAACTAAGAAAAAAAATGATTCTCGGTTAGACTATATCAGCAACTTTTTGTCTATCCATAACAATTACAAAGAGATGGCTCCTGTCTACACACCCTTATACTGTTAGATTGTGATGGATTCACAGTTTTCATGGCGGTTTGATAATGCGTTAAATAATACGGCTGTGGCGCAGATGAAAAGTGTTTGTTTGGCAAATGTTACTTTTCTTGTTTGCTATACACTGACTCAGGAATAGATGTGACTTCAAAAGCACACACGAACGTATGCAAGGACATTTTTGTTACAGATCACAATTCACTGTGATATAGATGTTTTTGCTGTATGTCGAGTTGTGATTTCACAGAGAGCATGCTGTTGACATTATGGATTAACAATATGTCTGCAGAAAGGCAACAGAGGCAGCCAAACAGTGGTGTTCTGCTGTAAATCAAGCCTTTGTCAAGCTCTAAGACTTTATATAAAAGCTAATTCAAACGTGTTTGCTGTGAACACTAACCAGAAAATTCTTATTCACAATCTCTTCTATTTAGCTGTTCAGGGAAGGTTAAATTCTTACAGCTGTCATAGGACCGAGTGAAACAATCGAACATTCATCTTTTTTCTGTCCAGCTTCACATAGAACTCATCATAGCCCTACAGTATCTGCTAGTTTCACTCACTACAGTACAATATACTCATCTTTGGCCATTTGACCCTGAAATGTCTGCTTTTTTTGTCACTTATAGCTAAATGAAATTTAAACCCTCATATAGATTATATTTCCACAAACATGGATGCTGTGGTTTATTTTTAGTAACAAAAAAACAACAAATGTGTTCTCATCAGTAGAAGAAGTCCCAAGGTTGTGAAGTTGTAAAATTATAGACAGACAACAAAACAGCAGAGCAGCTGGTTTTGGGATCCTTTGTGATTTGTTCACTTTAAAATATTTTTCTTATCCTTTGACTTTAAATGGTATAAAAGTCAGTCGAGTCATCTTTTAAAATATTCAGGTGAGCTTCAACTACTTATCATAATTGGGAGTTAAACACCATCTGGTACAAGGTGAACCATGCTGCAAGTTTTAATAGGTATTTCATGTTATTTTCTGAACAACATCTAACAGCAGAAGGTGCATGGTTGTCCTCAATTCAAAATGTCAAAGGTGTAAAACTGCTGAGAGGTCAAATGTTGTAATGGCCCTGTTAAGTTCGTAACAGACACACACACACACACACACACACACACACACACACACACACACACACACACACACACACACACACACACACACACACACACACACACACACACACACACACACACACACACACACACACAAGCCTCACCCTATCGACACACTCCACTTCACTGTTATCTATCAAAGGTAATTACTGTTCATTGTAGAAAAACCCAAGGCTCTGCATTTACTTCAAACAGTACAGCAGACATTTCTCTCAATACAGCCCAATCAGCAGCCCGTGCGAACATTACTTGCTACTTTTGGAGCACTTCAGGGTTATAGAGAACTCTGAGCACAAGTGTTGCTGTTATCAGGCAGCGTATGCAGCTGTGCATTGTTCTTCAAGAACTCCATGGCAACGTGTGCAGAAGTTGTTAAAAAAGTTTTGGATTTTCAATTCAAATCTAATTCTAATCTTGCCGATACATATACATGTTGCTCGTCAGTGTGTGACTGCTGTGGAGAGCAAGAGGGGCTGAGCACTAGGAACAATGATACCAATTAGCAGCTAATCAGGGTAATACTCAAGCATAATAGGTCTGATGAGAAAGTTCATAATCTATATGCTTTTCTTTCCCCTTGTCCTTTCCGGCAGCTTAGGCAATCAATATGACGTGATTGAGAGCCTTTCAGTGTCAGAACAGTTTTTGCTCCTGCAACAAGAAGAGATTTAGAATCTCCTGTTGCTTTATTGGAAGTTAGCATGGCTGCCAGACACGACCGGGGTGGGAACGGTCAAAGTGACAGAAAGAAGAGAGAGAGGAGAGTAGGGTGTGGTGGGGGGGCAACAGAAGATACCCTTGTTGATGATATAATGACATATACTACTTACACTTACCACACTGATCCAAACACGTTACAACCTAAATTCATAATCTAAGTAACCTTATACCAATCACATTCTAAGTCAATATAACACAAACGTAGGCTCTTATAAATCGTGTCAAAGAATTTGTAGACAATAAAGACAAGCACATAAAAACACAAATATGGCCTCTTGCTCCTCACCTATGAATAACTGGCTATTGAGCTGCAGATGAACAAGTCCGTCGATGGGGGCCTCCTGAGTGGCGGCGGGGAAATCGTCAACGCGGAGCAGCGCTTCCTTCACATTTCGCTCCGCTCGCACGCTGTGCCACCGGTCATCGTTCAGAGGAGCGCTGGTCTGAACTCGCACCTCCAGTGGGCCGTTACCCACGTCGAAGGAGAACACAACTTGTGAGGAAGCTGAGCAGACAAGTCACCAAATAGGAGAAAACACAAACAGGAAATTATGGCTTGAAGCCCACTTAGTGACCACACACCACCTCTGATGACCATCGCTGTACTAACGCTGACTTTCAGCTTGTGGATTGAATGATTGCTGTAATGCTCCTTGAATCTTTTAATTCTGTGATTGAATGGTGTATTTCAGTTCTGGGAATCATTGTTATGACAAATATACACTGTAGATTATTTATGTCTTTGCTTTCTGGGAGCTTGTGGATTGTCTGGAAACAATAAATGGTCTTATGAGTTGTGGCTTTAAGAAGAATGCATGCCAAATCCTGTCAGCAAAGAGAAGGTAGGAATAAAATGGCAAAGATTTACGATCAGTACCAAAACAAATTAAAAAAAATTAATATTTCTGTTTGGAAAGTTAAACCTAAAGTCAATGGAAAAATATAGTGCAAGTTGAATATGACTAAGGTTTTCATTTACTATAAATGTCAACTAAACTTAACAGGATACATATATTTGCAAGAAATGTTATTTTTATTTTTATTTGATACCATATTCAACCAGTGAAACTGCTGGTGCCAACTTATTTTGCCTTTATTTACCTCAACTGACTTGTCCAAATGAACAGAGACAGGAAACACAGTTGAAATTATATGGCCAATGGTGCATATATTGGGTAAGAGCAATATCTTATATTATCCCAGTGTCAGTCGGCCATGCATGGCCAATAAATTCAAAATGACTTTGAAATAGTCACCTCATGCTTGTGGTCATGAAAGACTGGAAATGAACGGGAAACTTCAAGAGATCCTGTGTTATATTCTTCACAGGCTTTATTGCTTTTGTGCTATTCATTGATATTCCTATTAATAAACTCCCCTGCACGCCTTCAGTGGCTTTCTCTGGCATTTCTGATTTTTCACAGTTTTATATATTTTGTCAAATCTACTTTAACATTGTGTAGAATAAATATGTATGTGCCATATTATTTACAAATACAAACACGTAGTATGCATAATCATTGTAAGATATGAAGACTTTGGTTGAGTATTTATAATTATACGAGGATTTTACTTTTGTATTTGTCTTCAATATTTCAATCAAATATTAGCATAGGCAAAAGAACAGACACGATAGGAGAAAAATAATTATACACAACTTGATAGAAAGGACAGGAGAGACAGACTTAACCATAGGAGATGAGGCTGAACTGCAGGTAAAGTGTTTTAACTCACTGGGCTATAAATCAGATGTCTCTACTGATGCAGCTCCAGAGCAGCCAAACATTTAAGCACATCTGCTTAGAAAGAAATATGTTGAAAATAGGCTTGAAGAACATACTGTAGGGGTAATTTCCAAGAGCTGCTTTTAACATTTATATATAAAATACATTTCAGAGCCTGAAACTTTATTGATTTTACTTCAGCAGCAGTTGAATCAGTGTTTATAAGGTACATGAATGACATGATGGGAAGAATATGAGCCAGTTCTCCTCTTAATGTGAATTACCAGATGTTTGTGTGTTTTGTAATTTGAGTACATGACATACTTAGAGTACTGTAAGTATGACCACGGGCATCCAACTCATAAGAAGGCTAACCCTCTCGATCTGGCAGGATGGAATCTGCTTTGTTTGATGCTTTGACACCACACATTGGTTATATAATGGCTTGTATTGACGCTGCAACCCTCCTTACCTCCTACCAGTTTGATTTGTGGCATGATATATGAGTGAGTAATGGGGGTGTTTTTTTTCTTTATATCATTCTCAAAATTATAAAACGCCTATTGTCTTCATGAGTCCTCTGTTTCTGTCTGTCCGTCCATTTGTCCGTCTGTCTTCACAAAGCCTAATACTGTAAGACTTGATAAGAACTGAATGTCATCGGATGGAATTAAAACCAAACAGGTGCCCTTTCTTGTTACCACAGGCACTGTAAGTACTCACTTATAATAATAACAGTCATTAATCTTCACAGCATTTACGCAACACTAATAGGCTCCACACTTAACCTATAATAGTGGAGGTGAGCTGAAGGCCACATGGTGACCATTCATCCATCACAGTAATGCAAATGTGCCGAGGCTCAACATTAAGATGAGGTACAAACAGTTTGTTGACATCTGTGTCAGAACAAAACATAATTCGTCACAAATTATGACGAGGGAGAATAAGCTGTGTTGCTGTGAGGACTGATTTAATCTCTCTCAAAAATACTTGAAAAGGTAGTCCACTGTCAACTGATGGCCTTCCTGGAGGAGCAGAATATCTTTGAGGTTTTCTAATGTGGTTTTAATCTCTCCATTGTACCGAATCAGCACTTTTAATAGTGTTTAATGATGTCCTTTTAGCTACTGTGACAATTCTGTTGTTCTTTTGCTTTCAGTTTTAACCTTTGTTTTTGACACAGTGGATCATAATATTTTCATGAACAGGTCCATAACACTGAAGTGGTTTAGGTCCTCGGTCCCTTGGTCCTAATTGGTAGACCAAATCTTCTGTGTCAACCTTGGTGACTACGTATCCTCCTGTATGTCCTTCTAGTGCGGGGTGCCACAAGACTCAGTGTTAGGCCCTCTTTTCTTCACGTTGTACCTGCTCCCTCTTGGCTCCATTCTCCATAGACATATCATTTCATTCAATATAACAAGTGTCTTGTTGAACTAAAGGCGTGGAGGGCACTGACCTTTTTAAACTTCAATAAAAATAAGACCAAAGTGATGGTTTGAGGTGACACTACTGGGACCCACCCTATAGATCTGGGTTACTTGGCTCACTTTTCAAAGCCAGTCATCCCAAATGTTGGTGTTGGAATGGATCTGGACCAAAAGCTTGTCACCCATACCAGGGTATTTGTAAAGTCCAATTATTTCTAGCTGAAGCAGCTGGACAAAATAAAGCTTCTGCTCTCAAGGCAACACCTTTAAATGGCAGTCCGTGCTCCCATGGCATCCACCAGTCAGATGGACTATTGCAATGACTTCGAGGTGGGGGGTAGTATGGCTTCCATTGGTCGCCTCCAGATTGTACAGAATGCTGCTGCTCTCATCTTTCCCAGTTTTAGTGTCATTTATTTAATTTGTACATTTTTACTACTTATCCTACATGTTGCAAAAGGAATGAAGTCCTCATCACCAGAGTCATGGTGATGAGGACACAACCTGCAACCTGCACACAACCTGTTGCCTTTATTTGGAACATAACTAATCTTTTTTTTGTTATTCACGTAGTTCCTGCTGCAACTTTGAATCCATCCTCCAACTTTTGGGACTTCTTTCTTGTTCATCTTTGCCAACATCTCATTTATGATCTTTATCTCTTCCTCTGATCATGTTTTTGTCTTTATATATCCTAAAAAGAGAAAATATCCCTCTCATCATACCAAACACTTAAATAGCTGTTTTGATGAATGGGACTGTGCAAGATGTGGCGTGTTTGATCAGTCAGTGCTGATCATGGTCACACAATTCTCCTGAAATACTGTAAAGTACAAACACAGGTTTTGTTCATCACTTTGTCAAAACATTCGCAGCCCGAGGGAAGATTGTTCTGATGGAAATATCCTCTAACTAGCTTCTTACTCAACAATATCAGCCTCTCCGAAGTGTGGCTGCAAATCCCTGCCAAAATGTAAAAATGCAAATGAGAGCCAAATACGGAACTCAATCAGTCGCACCCATAATACCTTTGTGAGAGCGTTCACAGTATTACCACCCAGAATTTCTCTGTTCAAGCAGTGTTGTATTCTGTGAGGGGAAAATCCGCTGAATATGTGCAGAACGTGCAGAAGCACACTCCAGTTATCACTGCTCAGCAACATACAAACATATTTAAGGAGCAGTAGGATAGTACAAAAGTGTTGAATACCACCCATCCTCCTTCAGTTATTAAAAAAATGCTATGCAAAAATAAAGTAAAGGTTTTTAATACAATATATAACTCTATGTACCCTGTATGCAGAACATTTTATTTTCACATTAACACCCCAAAGAGAGCGTAGATGAAAAATAGCTTATTATAATTTATTTATGAAAATCTAATCAAATAATATCCACAAACATCCACAAATGCCGACTCCTATCACAACTAGAGATCAATAAAATGCTGCAGCAGGGGAGAGCCAGCATGCCTAGTCAATTACCCACATATTGTTTAAAATTTGGTTCCAAGCCAAAGGTGGTTGAGAACAACAGGGTCATGATCCTGAGGAACGTTTGCCTCCAGACGGACAAACAGCTGCTGGCGAACCAACTGGACATCGTGGTGGTTGACAGACGAGGGTAATGATAGATGTGTCAGTACCAGCTGACAGCAACATCCCAGCAACAATAACTGAAGCTTCAGTCCAGAAGAGGTCAGTCGTTGGGAGCAGCTCAGACACTTCCTAGAACCCTCAAAATCTCACACCTCCAGTAGAGGATATACACAAAGGCAACAGCCAATCACAACTGATGGGACTTTAACTAATTATATGTGAAGATGCAGTGATGCCTGCCTCTACCATCTCACTGCCAAAAAGGAAAAACTACTCACGAACAAACAGGTGAAGGTTTCATGTGAAGGACAGTGGTGACAAAAGGTATGTGCTCCTTCAGCAGATTTTCTTCTTGCGGGACACAATATTGATCGTGCGAGGAGAGAAATTCTGTCTGTGAGAGCTATACAAACTCTTGCAGAAATAATATGCCTGTGCAGTTGGTTGAGTTGCACTCAAAGCTCTGTCATATTTGAGGGGCTCATTTTCACCACAGTAAGGCCTCAAAGTTTAACTTGTATAAGTTGCAAACTGTTCCAATTGCTGTTGGAAGCTTTAACCACTCAAACTGAGCAGATAAAAATGTCCTGCATTAATCAGCTTGGACCTTTTTAATAAGGTCCAACAGTTCATTCATGACTCTTAATGTTGCATTTTCACTTCACAGGTAACACACACACGTTTTTATAATCATGACAAAAAACATTCCTCATTTCTCACTTACAGCTGAGCTCAATCCGGATGAAGTCCTTCATTCCCAGATTTTCCAAGAAGACCCCAGAGAAGGATGTTGTTTTAAATAGGAAGGAGATGTCTGCATTCAACTCTCCATGAAATGTGGGGAAGTGAAGGTAGGATGTTTCTTTGTCAAAAAAAGCAGCGTTCCAGAAGTTTTCTGCAAGACAAACAACTCATTAAGTCACTCGAATTTCATCACATCTTTTTTTTTTTTTTTTATAAAACAAAACGGAGCAAAACTTTTATCCAGAAATGCGATATGTCACTCTGGAACAAAGCTTATTAAAAGAAACCTCATTAAGTTTGGCTGTGAAATGAAAATTGTGTCGTAAACAAATGAACCAACTGTTCGGCTAATTAGGTAGGAACAAAAGCATAACTTCAGTTATAGTATCTCATTAATGCTGATTTATCTTACAAGGCATTTATACAATTTGTTAAACTGAATGCAGGAATTAAAAGGGATTAAAATAAGGTTGAATATATTACTTTCACCAATTTATTAAATATATTTTCATTAGCAGCTGTGATTAAAGAGGATACAGGGAGTCATATTTCAACAAGTGGCCGGGCAATCAGTATGTGTAATATAGTCAAACCTTTATTTCCCATTAATAAGATGAATGGCAGACAGAAGGCTGTACAGAGATCCTTATAATTCAGGTCAATGCTCAGCTGGATAATAACCTGTTGCTTCAATAAAGTGTAATTAAAACAAGCCTAATGTGCTGTATATCGAATACAGATGCAGAAATAACTGCAGTGAACATGAAACCACAGCACCGTCAAACAAAAGTCCAGCGAAAAACACTTACTGTCTCCATGGCAACGGAGTGGCCCCACCCTGAAGGCTGCTTGTGACCCGGGTCGCTGGATATCACCGAGTACCAGAGATCTGACTGGAAGGGTGTCCTTATGGGTGAGCAGGCCGGAATCGTCAGTCCTGAGGTGGAAGAGAAGGACGGGGACAAAAAAAGAGAAGAGAACAGAAAAGGAATAACGATAGACAGTGAGGGAAAACAAAGGGAGAGAAAAAGATTGTTCCATTGATCATGGAACAATGGTGTTGGAATAATGGAAGTAAGGAGAAAAATATAAAGCAACATGTTTTCAGGAATCAATTTAGGACTTTAGTCATTAATTTATGACGTTTAGTTATAATGAAAAAAAAATCCTAATCAAGAAAATGGATGGAGACACTACGCAACACTGCAAAAGTCAAAATTAAGATATATTGTTAAACATATTCAACAAATTGTTTAACATTTAATGGCTTGTACACAAAGCTTGAGTAATAAGTAAAATAAATGCTGCTATTGTATCAGCTGGACAAAACAGTCTACTGAATATAAAATATGATATTGAACACTTAAGTAAAAAAAATGCATCAACAAAAGAGCGATGTAACTTGTGATCAGTCAGAAAAACAAGCTGTTATTTTCTAATGTCTATATTTCTCTGATTACACTTTCAAGAATAATAATAGCTGCTGTTGGTTCTGAATGTAATAACAGGTTATTATGCGCCACGACACTAGAACAATTTCGGGTCATCCAGGATATGGGTAGTTTTATTTTTTTTATAAGTCAACAAATTATTTATTCCTCAAAAAAATCTTGAGAATTGCTGAAAATGGGAATCAGTCTTCATTGTAGGACTATTTCAGATCAATTTGATATTAGATCAACTGCAGATAAATTATTAATCTAAATCAAGTTAAAATCATTACTTGAGGATTTGTCTTCACTAGAGAATATCCCCTGAATCCTTATCCCACTCCTCCTGACTATACTGAAGGTATGTCTATGATGTCTATGATGTTTACCAGCATTCAAACCAAACTGTTTGACATTATGACGAAGAGACATTACACTCTTCCACCAGGTCTCAACTATGTACATGCATGACGCATTTTATTTGATGGACACTGAAAGTTGAGGTTTTACTCATGGTGAAGGACATTTTAGCCGACCTGACATATCTGAGCAACGGTAATGCACAAATGTGTGTTTACGCACTGATCTGTATTTTCAACATACTGTTTTAGTTCTGAATCCAGAAGTCTTCTTCTGCTGGTTCTAATTTTGAAAATAAATTGAGGACTTTTCCTGCAGCCAGCAACTGAGCCTGATGGCATGCTGATAGTTGGCAAAAGTCTAAGAACAAGAGGGAGACTCATACATATTTATAGATAAGAAAATAAGACTCCTGGCTATGCTGTCAATGGCACGATTAGTTGGAATAAAGGAAAGTGGTAGGAGTGGTCGGTGTATTGGGAAAGTGACCTAAATACTGATTTCCTTCATGCATGGATTAACGAGATAGGGATAAAACATAAAGAAGGATGTTGTCACCATGTTGGGACTTGTCCTAAATCTCATTGCTCCTTCCAGTGCAGTATGACGGAGTACGGTAAACAACTCTGTCATCAAATCACTGAGAGAAGCAACAGATGTCTTACAGAACCTATCACACAAAGACTCAGATTTTTTTTCTCTTTCACAATGGAAAACAGAAAAAAAAACATTAGCATTTGACTTTATTGCACGTTGAACTCAAAACCGATTCGCTGAAGATGATCATTCTTCATCTTTTTTTTTTTTAATCTTAAATATGGCAATCCATCAAATACTTGTAATATTTCTGTTCAGACCAAAGTGGAAGAGGAGCCAACCATCCAGTGTTGCATTCTGTAAAGTCGTATTGATAGCCTCCAACAATCACTATTCATTTAGCAGATTATCTGAAATCAAAATTGATGTCCATTTTGCAAGTGCATACATCCCATGCAATGACCTTTGTGACAATAACAACCTTATTAAGCGTCACGAGGCAGATTCTGAGTTTCATGCAACATAAATGCCAACAGATGCTTTACAAAGACAATTAAAAAATTGTGTTTCTCTGCCTCAAGATCCATCTTCGTCAAATCAAAGGGTGTTGAATGACTCATGTGATATTCCATTATAAATGCCTCCCTGTACAAACGCCAGTGCAAATCAATTATAGATACATTTTAAAAAGTCATATTTACTGATTTTTGATATGCATCTTGTTCACCTCAATGCTTCAGTCATAAGCTCAACAGAGAATTTAAAAATGTTTCAACGCTGGTTATAATGTCAACACAATGCAGAAATTACTTTTTTCATATATATGGGAACTGCATACTGCTGAACATTAAAAAAATATATATCAAAAACCTCTAGCCTTTGATTGGAACTCAAAAAAGTGTTTGAATAACAATAAATTAATTACCATTCCTACTTGATCTTCTAATACCTTCAGAACACTGTTTATCGAACAAATACCGTGGCATATGAACAGTACCATTGATCGTAGTCGGCGTCGCAGTTGCAGTAGTGACTTGGATCCAGACAGTTGTCGTGGAGACCACAGGAACACCGTCGACTGCCTGGCAGAGCTCCACCCCAGTATGTCTGAACCTGACCTCCACCCGGGCCTCCAACCCACCAGCTAAATGGAGCGCCCTCTGAAAACATGCAGAAACATGGTCAATCATTTCCTGCTGACTGGGATGTGCTTTCCTCTGAAACAAATCGGATTTTCAAAATTGGTTTTGAAAATTAGGTATGACAAAGTTTAACATGAATATACAATTACTGAAAGAAATGTGTCATCTTTATTTCCTAAAAATGGGGCCGCTAACCTCTTCTAACTTCTCTTCCTTTTCTGCTTGTGTCTGTCAACCATCAACAACTTCAGCACAATTGCAGCTGCACTTCGTCAAAATATTATTTCTGTTTGCGTGAAAAATCCACACAGGCAACAAGAGATTACTCTCCTCGGATCACAAATATTAAAATAAATTGACAGTTTTCTTGTTTACCAGATAGACTTTGTTTTCTCGGAAAACTCCAGTTTTCTGAAAATAGTCTTTTGTGTACCCTTTTTATCTAATTTTGTACAAATTAATCCAAAATATAAAAGAAAACAGGACACAGAATCAAACAATATGAACAATTGAAATATAAACTATATTTTAATTACTGTAATCTCTATGAGAGATTTATTGGATGAAAAAGTATCTCTCTCTCTCTCGCTCTCTCTGTCTCTCTCTGTCTCGCTCTCTCTCTCTTACACACAATCACAATCAGTTTCTTGTACTTGCAATTCAACTCAAATGCTTCACTTTCATCCAAACTGTAACTCAGATCAGAGCAGTCTATTTTTACCGTGTGTGTTGAATAACCGGGACTTCCTGCAGTGGACTGAAAGCTCCTGCTCACAGTGCTCGGACTGACTGATGGTGGCTGCCAACAGCTGCTCTTCGGAGGAGTAGTCAAAGTGAGCGACATGTTGGTTTATCTCAGGTGAAGACTGGACAGTGGTCAACTCAGTGTTGTTGTGCTGGATCACCATCCATGTGCTGCCCTCTACAGCCAGAGAAAAGGATTCGGGGAATATAGAATGATCTTTTAAACTGTAACATGCAACAATCAGCTTGTAGCACCATGACCACGTCAATACAGGCCTAAAGCATCGTGCATTCTGACACCTTGATAGTTTACAAGATGCTCTGAAGCAGTCAATGACTGGCCCTTGACAAACTCCCAAATACTGTTCAAAAACTCTTGTTCATTTCATTGCTTTCCATTCAAATACTTTGAGGAGAAAATGTCCACCCACACAATGACGAGCCATAACAAAGAAATAGTTATTCACTTCACGTTTTAGTGGTCATAATGTTAAGGCAGACCTTCGTCTGGCTAATCAGTGATACAATACAAAATGTGAGTGTCAGTGTGCACCTCACCTGTCATGTTACAATAAATAAGTTGAGGTTTAATTGGTCCACTTCCATCCACGTCAATATAAAAGTTTCCTGATGTGTTGCCTTTGTGTTTGTAGGCCTCACAGGACTTCTCATACATTGCTGGGAAAAAAAGCACAATAAACAATCAATCAATCAATCAATCAATCAATCAATCAACCCAAAGTGCTTTGTATACTGATGAAAGAGCTGTCATCATCTTCACTTCCCAATGCAATAAAAAAAGTCAATAGGAATAAATACGCCCAATAATAAAGGTAAAAATGTAGGTAGTTATACCAGAATTATGTTTATATAAAGTTGCCAATATAAGAAAATAAAAAACCCGAAAGCAACTCACCATTTTCAAACGTTTACTAATCAATCATGCTGTGTAAAAGTACTTCTTCTGTGCAACCAAATAGGTGGGAAGAAATCACATCAAGCAGTCTCGTTATATCATCTATGCTTTGGAGCAGCAAAGGAAGGTTTCCACGCAGCGCAAAAGCTTTTTTTCATCTCAACTTTTTTCTTGATGCAGTTCAAGTACAGGATGACCCACATAAAATGAAAACAACAAAAAGGTGTACAGTATGTGTGGTTGTGAATGTGAACTTACTTATCAGACCACCAGAGCATAGATATATTCATATAAAGCTTGGCAGAATCATCATAGCCACCATCTTTTTAATTTCTAATTTGACGCACCTAAAATACTGTAGGCAGTCTCGAAGTTTAAATCCATTTATGTGGAAAGAACAGTCTGCCTGAGGATTCACTCTTTTTCTGATATGCTTTCAACCTCCGTCTTACTCTTATCCTGACTGCCTCTTTATCTTTCCCTTTCTTTCTGGCACGAGTCCTTGCTTCTTGATTTCAACCTTCTACACTTCATGGTTTGTAATTTCGTCTGATAACGTATTGAAAATAGATTGATAAATTATCTAAAAAAAGCGAGAGGTATGTTAATGTAACCTTAAATGTAGTCACCTGTACAACACAATCTGTAATTTATTGGTAATGTTTTAGAGTTTGCATGGTCTTCCTGGAAAAGCACTGTTTTTTTTGTTTTTTTGTTTTTTCTGGCTACAAATAGAAATAAGTAGAAATATGTTCACCGTGTCTGTACTGAGAGCAGGATGCATGCTCTTTGAAGTGAGAAGTAGGAGAAAATTGCAGCTTTCATCTGCAGCAGGATGCCTTCCCTTTGTTCTTTCCTCAGCTTTCCCTCAGTGGATAAAGTGACACTTCATTTCTGCTTTGTTAAAGTGCAGCCTGTCAAATTTGGTGAAAACTAATCTGCAAGTCTTCCCAGGGTTGCTGGTAATGTGTAACTTAAAACATCACAAGTTTTGAAGCTCATTCTGTGTGCAAAACAGTCTTTTTGTAAACTAAAAGATTATTTAGATTCTGATCCACCAAACACATTTGGAGGAGAATGCATGTTAACGATTAATTTGTGCTTTGTCTGCTTGATAAATCACGCACTAAATACATTGCAGGTCAGGGGCAACCCGCGGCTCTTTGGTCCCTCCACTGCGGCTCTTTGAGCCTCGGTCCCACTGCAGTTCATCCCGGAGGGACGTAAGGAGGCAAAGCCACCCAGAGCGCAGTCCTGCTACAAAGAGTGGTAAAATGTAGGCGGGTCGTGAACGACGCAGCGATGTAACGTCATTACGCAACAATGAAGAACGTAGAATTGCGGCTCAACTGGTATCTGAAGCTGGGAGCTTCCTGTACCTTTCACAGGAAAACTGCTGCGGTGCGGAGCGCCGATAATCCCGGGAGGTTCATTGCGGACTTGTTGAGTGACGGCAAATAATAGTGAATTTTCACAACAACTACAGGACATTGAAAGCCACACCACTCACACTCATGGTTCTAAAAATCCCAGATCTCCCACACATATCTTCCATTTTAATGTGTAGCGATAAAGGAGCTGATAGCTGCAATACATTATGGGAGTTTCTGTTTGTCGTGTTTTAAATGTAATTATTGGGGGTTATATTAGATTTGTAGTGTTGGTAATAATTGTGTTGCGTTGTGTTTTTGTTCCTTAGTTCATGTAGTTACATTTATTAGTTGTAAGTTGTCAACCAGCAGTGAAGAAGGTTTTGTGTGTAGTGTCCTCCTGGCATGGTCTTCCTGTGGGACTGTCAAAATTAAATGTCTGCGGCCCTTTGGGTGTTGTGTTCAGTGGGAAATGGGACCAAATGGCTCTTTGGGCATTAAAGGTTGCCGAACCCTGTTGTAGGTAATAGGTGAATCATGCTAAAAATAAACCTGTTACATCACATTTTTATCCATATCCTCAACAAAGCCATATCTTGAAAGTATCTGCTTTCATTCTAATAAAATATGGATTTTTCTAACAACTCCTATATGTTTGATGAGACTTCTTTACGTAATATCGTCTGTCCCATCAGAGTATAGACTGCATGATATATATATATACACACACACACACACACACACACACACACACACACACACACACACACACACACACACACACACACACACACACACACACACACACACACACACACACACACACACACACACACACACACACATACATACATATAAGGAATGGAACATCTGCAGAATACACAAAGTAAACAATAAGGCCTTTTAAGACTTTCCATTTAAATGGAAGTCCAATTTACTCAGCATAATGAAGTACCACCAATCTGTTTGGTCTATTCCCGATTGAACGCAGCTAATTAAAGTTTTGAAACAATGGCAGAAAAAAAAAACCGAGGGAAATTAACTGTTGGGGGACACATAGCCTCTGTGTTATTAAAGGAAGTAAGATGAAAACAGGTCTGGAATATCAACCTTAAGTCCTTCAAGGAAATACCTTGCTCGGCTCACTTTTTGAGTATAAATGCAACTACATTTGAAATGAAGACACTACATGTTGATATCTACTGTGTCATGGAGTAAAGATTTTGTATCAAAGTTGCACTAATTTAAAATAAAAAAGATGAATGTAATTGATTTAAAGCCACTTACTGAAGAATTTCAAATTAAAATGTTTAGCTTGTCTTTTTTATTTGTGTTCATTTCATGCACAATAAACACTGAAACACAATCATTAATTTAAGCTTTTTTTCTTCATTTTATTTACTGAAATTCCACTGGTTGTACAGTTTTACCAGTCAATTGTAATGGTCTGTGGTAATATATTTATTTTTTTAAGGTAAAAACACAATAACAAACAAGCAAAAAAAGAAAACAAGCATAACAAGACAAGGTTAGTTACAAAAAAAGTTAAAAAAAAGATGGGAAAAAAACATTGAAGAGTTAATAAATAAGTGGAAAAAACCCCAAAACAAAACAAAAACATCCATATCCTTCAGACAAACATCACACAGACACTCATACATACGGGGGAGGGGGTTGGGGGTCTAATTAATCACCGTCAGCTCAGTTCGTTGTCAGATTCTCTAACAAAGCTGAATGAGTTGATGTAATCAATAAAATGTTACCAAATTTTGTTGAAAGTTATAAAGGAACCCTAAAGGGAGAATTGGATCTGCTCAAGCTTGATGCAATTGAAGATTTCAAGTAACCATCCATTATGTGTAGGAAGGAGCGGATGTATCATGAAGATGAGCCTTTTGGCGAGTAAAGTCCTGAAGGTTAGGACTTGTTTCGAGGCAATAGTCATGTTACTGTATGGCGGGACTCTGAGAAGGGCGGTGAGTGGGTCAGGATCGATCGTTGATGCAATAATACACAGTAATATAGATAAATATGACAATCATTTAGATTTTGATTGTGGCTCTTTAGCAGCCAGTTAGTGAGGCTTCAAAGCAGTAAATATGTACGTAATGCTCAAGATCATCGGTTTTACCATCTTCCAGTAAATTGACTTAGGCTTTACAGGACAGCAAACAATTTTAGCAAGAAAGACACAAAAGCACTTACCACTGCCTTGCATCAAGTAAGAAACCACTCATGGAACTGTTGAAATCAACTTATCAATATTTCATTGGGACCACGAATGATAACCATGGAGATCTCCTTCTAGAGCTAAATGTACGTCAAATGTGGATTTCATCATGGCATCTTTTATTGACATGTTTGCTTTAACTTTTATTTCAGTGGCAAAAACTTTCCTCCAACATTACTGACGAAACCAAATAAAGAAAAATATTGTGATGCTTCATGTTCATGTCCAGACGCCACACATTTTTGGAATGTTCAACCCGATATACTAAGATAGACAATAAAACTCTTAAAATGAGGATTTTTCTGTTTGTGATCTTTTTGTGGGTGTTCAATGAAGAATGACAAAATTATTGATGCCAATAAAACAGGAGTATTTAAATTAGGGTTTTGCATGTGTGTCTGTCTGCAGCTGTTATATTAAGGTTAACAAACACATTGTAGAGTTACACACAAAAGGTTGTTGTTTTTTTGTTTTGTTTTGATATTTTATCACAGTATGGGATTTGATGTATCACAAAGTCAACCATGTCGGTTAAAAACAATAAGAAGAACAATAGAAATAATAGGAAAAAGAAACCTCTGCAATTAAAACTGGAGGGGGAAGCGGAGGAAGTGCCTAATCACAGCAGCCACAATAGAATCACAGACAGCAAAAATGTTATTCGGTTATGTGAATCACATCGTGTGTGTTAAATTAATCTATTAGCAGATACTTTGATTTTTCACATCCGTTCAGGAGAAGGCACTGCCTGGATAGTGCCTATTTTTAATTTTTTTGACAATTTGTCAGACGCAATTCTCAGTTTGCACATTATATCAGGTTTCTAAGTGTTTTCAGATGTAAGACTTACAGCTGTGGCAGGTGGCTCCTCTGTAGCCGCTGGAGGAACAGTTACAGTGGAAGGTGCTCCAGGACTGAGTGCATCGGCCTCCATGTTTGCACAGACTGGGGGTACACCTGTGAGGCAGACAGACAAAGGCAGCAATTCAGACGTTTGTTGTCTTTAAAACTGTTTAAAACGTTTCACAATGATGTCACAGAGAAAAGCAACGAGACGCCTGAAGCACCTCTGACTGGTATGACTTTAAAAAAAAGAAGAAAAAAGTTTCAGTCTTGAGAGGAACATTTCAGAAGTTTTCTTTTTCTTTTTTTTTTTTTATGTCAGGTGAAAAACAAACACCTGAATGTTATGAGACGTAGCTGTTGTGAAGCAGCTCTTTGTTATCATTGCTCGCATTGCATCATCCAAACACAACATGCTTTGCAGAATGTTGAACAGCAGACGTAATAAACAATAACAACAATCTCAGCAAAGCTACTACAGTAAAATCCTCCATGTGAGCTAATGCAGAACATGGCGTTTCCCATGAGACAAAAATGTGTTTTCTTGTAGTTTTGGTGGTGCTATGCTGTAGGGAGCTAATAACACTTAAGAGTCAGCATCCAAACAGTGATATTGTGCACATTTAGCTGGGCTGCAAATACAAACTAATTACCGGTATGTGTAACTCAGCACCAATAAGCTGCTATGCATGAACTTGGCCTACTACACACAAGGGTGCGTCGTTAGTAAAACGGTCAGTTGAAATATAACTTTTTTTTTTTTGTCCAGTGCAATAAAATGCACATTATCACATTTCCAGCTCTTTTCAGCCAGTGATTTTTGGAAAGATTGAATCACAAAAGGATCACAAACCTGCTCTTTTATACCATAGTCATATAAAAAGCATTTCAGTTTAGGCCTATTTTCTGCCACTTGTCAGTGTGCTAAACAGGGCAGAATAACAACACACACTCCACCCTCAGTAAACACCAGTGTCTCCCCAAAGGTACACGAGAGCTTGACGTTCCCATTTTGATGCTCAGTCATTCAGATGATCTGGAATATGAATCAGCCCCTGAAAACTCAGCAGAAATTAATACTATTTGATGGATATGTTAAAAACACAGATGGAATGGTGTTCAACAAAACATACAACAACAACAACAACGGCACAGTACAGCCGGTGTACAGTGATGTTCTCCCTCTGCATGTGATGGTGTTTTCTGGGTAATTCATTTCTATCTTTTCTAAAAAATCATCTTAGCCTAATTGGTGATTCTACACAAAGATAGCAATGAAAGTGTGTGTGATTGCTTGTCTGTGTTCCCTGGTGGCAGACTGGCAATATGTTGAGCGTGTATCTTTTGATGAAAAACAATTTCAAACCAAGGGAGCAATGAGAACATCTTACTTATGAAGTAATAAAAAAAATGGGGGATTCAAGCAATATATATTCTCACAACAGCTTCCACATGCTATTGGAGCTCAGTCTGGTATAGTTGTTTCCGATGCTGACCCATTCACAAAACAGCTCTATTTTCAATGTGCCACAACGTACAAGCTACAGTTGTAACGACAATGACAACTTTCAGTTGGCAGGTATGGCGCCACTATACACTGTGGTCTCATTTCTAATACCCTGTCTCAAAGAACTTTTTTTGTTTTGTTTTGCTACAAGCACATTATCATTAATGTGATCAGACTGTACCAGGGCCAGTGGATACCGACTTTAAACATTTTAAAATTAAAACACACACACGCACGCACGCACGCACGCACGCGCACACACACACACACACACACACACACAATCACAATCACAATCTTTTAAAAAGTGCAAAATTACTGGCAAAGAGGTGAGGTAAATTATATGTCTTGAAGATTTACCATGAGGCTTTTGTTACATTACATAAAAAGTTACTGTTGCAATAAAACACACACACACACACACACACACACACACACACACACACACACACACACACACACACACACACACACACACACACACACACACACACACACACACACACATACACACACACACACACGCACGCAAGTAGACAAAAATGTTGACAGATTTGAAAAGTCTTAAGATTTCCCACAAGATTTAAGCTGAACATTTATACAAAATAAAAACATCTCTACTCCCTCTATAATGGCCTTTCGGACCAGACAAGAGGGAGGCATAACTTAAAGATAAGAAAATACATTCTGAACCATGTGTCATCTGTCTGTGAATAGAAATCACAACTCTCAATATGGAGCTGAGTAACGTTTTTTATGTCCTTTCAGTGTGTTGTAGCCGTAAACATCATTGGCCCGCCCGATCAAGGACATACATAGGCATTAAAAATGACCATGGCAGGAGGATAATGCAAGAAAGTGCTTTTTTTTTTCTTTATATAATTAACGAATAATATCTTATACTGATAATAACAGGAAGAGCTATCGGAGTGATCCACTGAGAATGCATGTTGTGTAAGTGTGAAAAGATTTCTCGTAACTATCAGGTGTTGAAAATCACACCGCAACATTTCTTCTCAAATCTTTTTCAACTGAAAGCCGTGAATACACAAACATTCAGGGGCCTATATGCCACCCTGAGATGTATGAAACTGCCAGGTCCCTTGAACTCTCACCATCCTTTGCCTCACTTTTGAGAAACATCTTTATTCTCAAGGTCATGCTCACATTGGTCCTCAAAGATACAGAGCTGTAAGAGTGCACACTCCCTCAAAGTCTTCGTCAGGCAGACCCGGGTATCCAAACGGATGAAAGAAAGAGGCAAGGTCTGGAGGATTTAAGACTTGGAAAGTATAGATAGAGAGAAGGCAGCTGGGAGGGTGGGGATTAGTAGGTGAGACAGAGGACTGAGGAGGGAGTGGAGGCAGAGAGTAGCACGGATGGAAACTTGGAATAAGTATGAGGTGACTATTTGAAGAATGGACTAAATTATGTATGAAGACCAGTAGGGAAATGAGACAACCCCAGTGATAGACGTCAGCATTGAACTGAATGCTGAACTGATACTATATCATGATATGCAAGTGAGTCCGAATATCAAACGTATTTGTTATGGGTATGATGATTTTCAAGATTGTAAAAGATTATATTTTACATAACTTTGAAGGAGCATGACAAATAAAAAAAAGAACCATGAGAACAATATGTCATTATTTAGTCCATAACAAGAGGAGACGAGGAGAGGAAATAGATGAACATGTGGTGATTTTACATTTCATTATAAATTTGTATTTACACTGAAGTACATCCAAACTATCTTGGGCGGAATCATCTGCAGCCACATATAAACTCCTGTGAGCAGTATAGTAGATTATTTAATCAGTTCTCTCAACATCCACTATGTTGACAGTACTTCTAGCCTCAAACAGAAAACAGAAACAGAAACAGAAAGATTCTAAACACAAGTCTGGGTCAAATGCCAAACTGTAAAATAACCCGCAACCCTAAATCTTGAGTAGTCATTTCTGTTTTAAAAGTTTAGAGTTTTGCAAAAACATGGTCCTCAGTTTCACAAACAATTTGCAATGCAATGTGGCAGTACACTGCACCACAGCTTGGAACAGAGAACCTCTGGATTAAATAAAAGAAAACACTTTGTGGCTTATCTAAAACTTTCTTGTATAGTGTGAGCGTGTCCTATAATGTAGCTTGGATCAGAGGGCTTGCATCCAATCTACCTGGCTTCCATTACAGCCTCTGGCTGAATCAACGCAGCACCACAACTCCACCGGTCTGCACACTGTCACTGGGAAGACAGACTGGGATGTCCTACAATGACTTCAAATAACTCCAGTGTACTGAACAGCATGAGCGATAGAGGGCTGAGGTATGGGTTTTTCTCTGTTGCAGAGCTGCTGGATATACCCAACAACACATTTACACTCAAGCTCACGAGTCAGTTTGGGAATGACACAAAAGTGTAAAATGTATTGCGAGTCTGGTCACACTGAACAGGCATGTCATAAAGTCAGACAGATAGAAGCAGGGACAATCAGAAGCAACAAGAAGAGTGGACCTGTTACTCCTTCTGTTCTGTGTGTGTGTGTGTGTGTGCGTGTGTGTGTGTGTGTGTGTGTGTGTGTGTGTGTGTGTGTGTGTGTGTGTGTGTGTGTGTGTGTGTGTGTGTGTGTGTGTGTGTGTGTGTGTCCTTTGGCAAGGCATATTATTAAGTTGTCAGCCACCTGACAGAAGCAAAGAGGTCAGAATTACTGCCTTCTGACAGCTTCATCTATCTTGCTTCAGAATATACACTCTTGAACACACACACACACGCACACACACACACACACACACACACACACACACACACACACACACACACACACACACACACACACACACACACACACACACACACACACACACACACACACACACACACACACACACACACACACACACACACACACACACACACACACAAGCAGTGGGAAAAGATGGGTTGAGTCATGTTATGGTGGTAAATTCACAAACTCCATACCCTTGGAAAACAGCTTCGTCCCAAAGGTGTCAGTCGTCAGTCTCCTTCAAACAAAGTGCTTGACCACATCCAGGCATGGATTAGAATGTTTCATAATGTTTTCGTAATCATTGGTAAGACAATGGAATGATATTACAATTCAATTTACAATAACTTACACAGCAAAATAAGTAAATATGTATGTTATCCGCAAGCTAAACAATTGTTTTGGGGTTTTTTTGTATTCTAATTGTGTGGTGCCCTTTTCTCACTGACAAACAAAATATCAAAATATAATCTAAAAAACAAAATACACGAATGGTTTAGAAATGCTCAACCAAAGATGAATTACCAGAGGCTGACTACTGGAATCTACATTAAATTTTTTTTAAAACCTAGTATTCTTAAAATGAAAATGTCTTTGATAAAACTTTCAGCAGCAGCCCTCTCTCAGAAATAAGTGAGATGTACCCTGAGAGTTAAGTGTTTAAGAAAAAGGGTTTGGGATTAAGAGATGACTCCTCTTGCGCTCATCTCATTTCACATTTTCAAAGGCTGGCTCATCTGCCTCAGGGACAGATTTCCTTTTAGCATGATCTTTTTTATATCACATTACAAACAAGCGACTTCACAACCCTGAATAGATAGTTCAAAATTGGGAACTTACATAACAATGTTTAGAAGAAGTGTGGATTGTAAGAAATATAAATGTTCCTGGAAACTTTTTTAAATTTTAATAAAAAAAAAACCCACCTAAACGTATGACAGATATTTCATCTCTGCAGAGACATTTGTGATGACAGTATATTTGTTCGACTGTCATGAATGTGGCTTTGCATGAACACAAGCACATTTAGGCATTAAATGCACACCATGATTCATTGATTTGTCTGATTTATTCTCTATTAGTATCATCTCTAAAATGATCAGCCACGTTTTCTGAACATTCTCACTCTCAACTTTACTCAAACCCACTACTCAGTGTGTTGGGAGGAAGAAGATGGCGGCTCTTCCTCACTTTGGATCTATCATATCCCCTGTTACAATTTCTTTTATTGGACATTAAAATTTTGGCCTGTCACAGGGATGAAAACTACTTCACCAACAGACTGAACAAAAAAACAACAACACATCAACTGAATGTCTAGTGAACCAGAGCTGTTAACTCTGAGCCAAAAAGATTCACAATTACTTCTGAATGGACCCCCTCAGCCCACACACACTTTGTCCGATGCCAAGCCGCCATCTTTGGTTGCGTAAAACAATATATTTGTTGGAACCATTGTGATCCACTGACAAACAAAATGTGACGACTCTTAATATTTATGTAGTTTGTCATCTTTCCACTCATGACCCTTATGGTGAGTGTGACAGGCCAACTCATTCTCATTCTCATTCTCATTCACACGAGCTATATCAAAGTGTCTGATTAGGACAAACCTGTCGACGATCCCACACATGTCAATTTGCAAGTGCCTGTAGCTTCCCAGCAGCCTTTGCTGCACTTTGATGAGATCCACAAGCTGGCCATCCAGAGTCAGCAGACGCATGCATCCCTGAAACACTTTGAAGGGGTTTCTGCACTCCGCACTGCTCCTCTCCAGAGGACAACCTGGCAATGGAAACAAATACTCAATTAAAGCTTAAACTTTCTATCTATGCTTTCGTATCTAAGTCTTGCCAATAAATTGTCCTCAAAATGACTTGTTTATGTATTTATTTTTATTTATTTGTATGTATAGCCACCAGTTTTTCCATAAATCACTTCCACACTGATAATTATCAATATAATGTGATTTGTGCTGTTGTTCAAACTATTTGTGACGGCAGTGCTGAGGCTGTGGTGTCTTGGACACACTGCCAGCTTAATATATGTATAACAGGGATCAACACTAACCAGCCACAAGGTTTCCATAAGTTAAGGGCTACTCAACATTTACACTTCACAGCTTTTGTGTTGGGAAATTAGGTTATTATCCGATTAAAACAAGCTGGCAATAATAGAATTGGTTGATAGGTGGATGTTAAGGTGGAGTCGTTCATGTAGAACAGCTTTCTTCTCGGACAGCTTTGGTTCACCTCAAGCAACAGCGTTGTTGCTGTGTTGGCTTAATATCTTTGCACACTCAGCTTGGCCTTATCATTGACCACTATTAGACGATTAGAGTTCATAATGAAAGTGAAGAAAGTAGACTATGTATATACAATGTGTACCAGCGTATAGTTTTTTTTCCTCAGCAGAGTCCACATTGATTTACACAAAAGGTTTGAAATGATTCGACTTGCTATCCTCAGAGTATTTTTGATCACTGCTCCATTACCTCTCGCTGTGTGATGAGCCTTGAAACTGATTTTTAGCTTCTTTGTGTTTACCCCCATCTAATCCCTGAACACAAATGGACCTGAGGTGACTGGCAGATAAGAAAGACAAATCCTGTGAAAGAGCCCTACGTTTTATCTTTTGAAGGACAGATAGCATCCAGATAAGAACAACAGGCAATTTTGGGTTCAGTGTGTAAAGCACAGGCACCTGGACATGAGGACAGATGGGGGATTGAACCTGCACCCTGCCAATTGGGAGACAATGCACTGTCGACCATCTGAGCCACAGCTTTACCCTTTAAAACGCACCGTATTATTCCATCTTTGTGTATTCATTTTAATCATGATAAGAATGTTGCCCAGTTGTAGTCAGATGATTCCTTTCTGTGGTGAACATTCACATGCTACCACTACTACAACTACTACTCCTACGTTCACATACAGTATTTAAAATAACACTGTATGAACAGATCACACACAGTAATACAGTAACTGTTGAATACAAATCCTTTACAATAAATACAACAAAATATACTGCTGACATACTGCTTTCAAGTCAGACAAGTGAACCATAAGCGTCCATAAAATACAGTGGTAGAAAAACAATGTTTTAAATTATTGGTCATTGGCAGTCAGGAGCCATGCTTTAATTGGTAGAGGATGGGATTTTTGGGAATAAGACAATGTGTTGAATGTAGAGTAGTGCAGTTAGTCTTCATTTTCATACACAAAGCCCTGTAGAGATGGACGAGAGAAAACTGAAAATGAAAAGACCTCAAAGAGAACATAAAGAAAAGGTAAATGACCATAAGATGGAGAAAGAAAAAGGTTAATTGTTTTAAAGAGATGCTTAGAACAGATCAGACCAGAGAAGCAGAGGCAAGTGAAGCCAATAGAGACGGAGAGATTGAACAGCTTTATGACTTCATTCCACACTAAGTGGTCCTAAACCTCTAATTGAGGTTTCAAAATGATCACTATTACAGAAATACCAGCATGAATTCTAATCCGTTGACTCTCATGTACAATTTATATTTAGCAAGATAAGGAGTTAGGAAATATTGAAGAATTCATGAAGAACTCATCCCAATGCACAAACAAAAACACTGCTCTGAGTGCCAGCAGCAGTGAAGCTTAAAAAAAGAAGAAAAAAAAAAGCTGATTTTCCTTGATGTCCTCTTACCACCAAAGAAGAAGTGACTTTCTGAAGTCCGAGGAAGTGGAACGCTGGTGTGAGCGGTGGCTCCTTCATCTTTATCCACGGTGATGCTCAGATGATCTTGACTGAAGTGCAGCTCCACAGAGTGCCACTGGCCATCATGCAGACCAGAGCCTGGGAGCATATAAACACGCACAAAATCAATTAGCCAGTAATATTACATTTCCATCAATGCGTGGCTTTGTTTTCTACAAGTCTGAGACTGAAACATGAATCGGCAGAAACCTCCCACATTCAGTATGGACGCCGCACAGCGGCAGCTTCAGCCCTCCATCAGCGTCTCCACAGGACGTGTTCAGGCAAAGTACTTCTCTGAACTTATACTGTAAAATATATTTGAAGTCTTGGTAGATGCTTTAGGTTGCATTTACATGCATAAAGTGATTACAAGGTCTGTCGGTGTAGACAGCAGTATTGATGAATACAGATGGGCAGGCTGGAGTTTGGTCTCTCGGAACCAGTCATTTGACATGCTTCCCTGCTGCACTGGGGAAAACTGGGAGGGCGCGTAGAAGACATACCATCATAGACATGAGTAGAGATAGGAGAATAATCCAGATTCAACTCCAGGTCAGTGTTTTAGGTGTGGAGTTCACACATTTTCTCTGTGTAAATCACAATCCAGTCCGTGAGTCTGAGTCAAATATTATTAGCAATTACTGTGAGTATGGACGTTTGTGTTTGTGGCTGTCTGTTGGTGGACAGACAGATGAACTGTTCATGGTTTACACTGCATTTGTTTCAATATCCGCTTGAATACAGCGGGAATCAAAGACGAAAAGAGGGATTTTATTTCAAGCAAACATTTGTAACCTTCCAAAATTGTTATTTTTGTCTTGTGCTAACAGAAGAATCCAAAATGACTGTACAGTTTAAGCATTTAACTAAATGATATTACCATAAGTAATGATACCAAATACCAACGCACATGTTGTGTCATAAGATGAAGATACTACAGGTGGTGTTAAAATACATTCCGAAAAAGCTCCTTCTGTCAGGCTTGTTTTTTTTCTCCAAAAAATGGAAAACGAGTAGATTTCAAAACTTCATGTGCTGCGAATGTATCTATAAAGCATTGTTCAAACAATGTTCAGAGTTTCTGAGGCTATTTGGCCCCATAAAGATTGTGGCTCAGCGAAACTATGATGACAGCACATATTTTCCATCACCAAATTTCTAAATGATTTAAACTCGGCTGAACGAGGGATCTCAGTCTCTTCATTTTAACTGTAAACACATTAATACATCACTAAGCATAAACGTTGTTTACTTTCAGCTATAAAAGTTGCTGTTTGTTATATTTATGGACGAAGTGTGACTGTAGCTTAACGTGATTTAGTAGATTTGCATGTTGCATTTGCATGCTCATCATCAATCCTCACTGGACCGACCTGTGCTGAGCTCCAGCAGGGTCCTGTCAGCTTTACTGATCCGCAAGCGAAGCCTGGCCTCACTCAGGAACAAAAAAACTCTGTGATCCTGCTCCTGGAGGCCAAAGGTCAATAGTAGCCCTGCCTTATTCCACGTCCTGAAATGCAGCGTTACAGAAACCACCTCTGACGACCATGATGTTAGCCCCGGTAGCTGCAGGAAGCTGTGGGAGTCGGTGAATGTCACACCAACAGAAACTGACTCTGCACAGGAAAAGGTCACGTTGCCCTGAGAGAGAAAGAGAGAGCGGGAGAGTTAGGGATGATTGAAGGGAGAGAGAGAGAAATGATTAATAAAGAGATAATAAAACATGAATATTCATCAGTGGCAAAAGCTGACTCAGTTTGACTGGATGTCACAGAGGTCCCATCAGCACTTCTCTGAAAAAAGGACACCTGTATTACCGTACTGAAATGAGCTGAATGGCTGCAATGATACAGGCTAACACTGAACACCTGAATCTTCACGATCATATTGTGCGTGTACTTCGTTTACTTCTTTCACCATTAGTTTCGCTCCTCATTCGTCCATAACAGAGCAATAGAAATGACACATCAGAAGAAAAAAAATTTACATCAAGATTTTTATGGGACGTCTGTACCGGTAATATGTAGAACTTAGTTATAAAAACCAAGTAAAAACCAATGTGGTGCGTCTGGAGGGAAATAATGATACTCAGTCGAGGACATACGATGTGCTATTATTAATATAACATAAGACAAATATCCTTCAAACAGTAGAATTGAAATCATATATTTTTTCTTTCTAAAGCTTTGTCATATAACCATATAAGCTTACGAGTTTTCTACTTTTCTTGCTTCTGTATTTATTTTGCTTTTGGGTTTCTATCTCTAAAATGTGGTTGTGATGACTCTAGTGATGACATTAAAGGAAATAATGTTCATGCTGATGGCTCTGATGGTGACAGCAAATGCAAAAATAAAGTGAATATTGACGCAGGTGATGAAAATAATGATGATGAAAACAACAATATTGTCAGCGACCATTAGCATAATAATATTGATGTAGACAAAGAAAGAGACATTAAGACGGGAAGATGCAGCACAACAAGCCTGAAAGAACAAAAGTGCTCAACTACCTTTGAGTTTTTCAACATGTCGGTGTTTGAGTAATGTGTTACTGACCCATGTAATGAGCCATCTTGTTATGTTCATCTGTGAGCAATCGCAAAATGTTGTGTCACCAAATTGATCTGATGCATTTTTAATTCCCACCATGATCAAGGGAAGGTTTACTTTTACTTTTAAGGATCACAAGAGGAACGAACAACCTTTTTTGTTGTTTTTTGAGAGGAAACAAACAAAAAGCCCTCTCCTCGTATTTCAGAAGTCTAGTGAATGGATTATTAGTTTCGCAGGTAACAGTAGGACGACAGTCATTTTAAATAGATTTGAAGCAGGTACTAATTGAAATGATTCCAAATACTGTTAAACTCAATGTAGAACATATCAAATACATGCATGTTGTTTAAAATTAGACACATATAATTGGCCCTTTTCATTGCTCAAGCTACCGGTGTTTTTCATAAATCCTTGTGATAAATGTGCTTGCTCGCAATTTGACACATTTTTAGTGAGAACAAAATTTACCTTGACGATAAATCAGTGTCCCAAACTCTGGCCAAGGAGTTATGACTATGAGAAATATGAATGGCAAATTCTGTTGGCAGCAAAACAGAAATGAATCTTCTCTGTTAATTTTTTTTTATTACTGTAAATCAAACAGTGCATTGCACAAATCAAAACAAAGCAAAACAAGAAAAACAAATTTAAAGCTCATCTTCTTTTATTAAAGCAGCCAAGTGTTTAAGTCCCGACATTAGACCATGAGACAATTCCTTGGTTTCATTCTGTTCTTGAAAGCAAACGTATACTCTATGTTTTCCAAAACTTGGAGAGGTTTTGTGTGTGTGTGTGTGTGTGTGTGTGTGTGTGTGTGTGTGTGTGTGTGTGTGTGTGTGTGTGTGTGTGTGTGTGTGTGTGTGTGTGCGTGTGCGTGTGTGTTTTATTGCAACAGTAACTTTTTATGTAATGTAACAAAAGCATCATGGTAAATCTTCAAGACATATAATTTACCTCACCTCTTTGCCAGTAATTTTGCACTTTTTAAAAGATTAAATTGGTTTGGGGACATCGCCACTTACAATGAAATAGAGCCTCAAGTTCGGTGACTGTATTTAATGCATGAGTGAAGAATATTGAGGTTGAAATGGTGTAATCTTGCTAAAGTAATATACAGTTATGTCTGTTCAGCCACATATATTGTAATAATTTAGAGTGCATGTCCATAGCTTGAGTCTGAGCTCAGGAGAAAGCCTTCAACCATTCCACTCAGGTTACATTCTTCTGTTTCCGATACATACAATGTGAGGACTCTCTGCATTTCGTCAAACGGATTGTAAATGAGTGATACCTGTCCTCTGGCCCCCACATGTTGCAAAAGTCAAGTCATGTTTTCTGGGCCGGACAGTTAGAGAAGCTCAAAACTCACAGACTGTTTTACATATTAAATCTCTGCAGCTGAAGGTATTCATGGAAACGCTTTGTAGACATTTCATGCAATACCAACAGTTATACAAATGAGAACTGTTGTTGAATGTTGGACATTTGTGGAACTTTAAAACCTGGGTCTGTCCTCCCGGGCTAAAACTCTTTACCACTCAAAAGTGGTGACAATTGAAATAGTTGTACTAAAAAAAAAAACAGTACTATACCACTGATTGTATTTTTTACAAAGTTTTTTTGGTCTGTTTTGAAGACTTTATTTTATTTGTATTTGACTTTAATTTATAACGTTGTGATAGTTTGGGTTGGCATTCTGACCTATATATGCAGGCGTTTCTTCATAAAGTAAAACATGAATGCTCTAATTTGTGCTTCCAAAAATACCACCAGATTTTTGCCAGTTGTAGCCCAACTCTCTCATATGGCAGGTATAAGAGGCCCAGTCTTCTCATCATTTTTTTTAGTAATTGAAAAAAGAGTGGTATTCTATAAAAAGAGATAAATGAGGTCATTTAAAATCTTCACCCTTAAAGCATCGATGCATTCAAGAAGGGATATATGTAAACGTAGTCCACCTTAATGGAATTGGAAAGGTGGCTAAAGTTTGCTAAAGTAATTTTCTTAATAGTAAAGTGTAATTTTAGTCCCTATATAGTACTTTTGTTAAATGCGTCAGACATGTTAATATGACAGATTAGGGCTTTTTAGAACTTGTTATATCTGAAAAGGCACCAACCACACACAGTTCAAGTCGGTATAGTCATGGTTCAAGTTTGTTCTGGTGTTTTTATGTGAGTCTGAGGCCACGTTTACACGTACCCAGATTTTTTTTACAAAAACGGATATTTCCCCTTCTATGTTTACAAAAAAATGTTAATTGACACAGATCCACATAAACACCTGGTTCAGTGCTACTATGAGTATGCCAAACCTGTAGGGGGCAGTGTAACGAGAAGCATGAAGCCATGATAGCCAATCAGAATCCTGGAAAAAATACAAGATCACCAATTGTGACGTAGATCTCCGCCTACCAACGTTTAAGTGTAAATACATGCAAGAGATTATATCAGTAGTAGCACAGGGCGAAGTGTTATAAATGTAGAAATGTGTAGTTTTTTCACCACGGCAGATGTAGAAAGGAGATAGGAGGGACTATTCGGAAGCACCCTCTGTCTCTTTTTCCAGGCTCCTTGGTTTCCCCTGGTGTCTGATTGCTGTTCCCCACTCTGATGTCTTTCACCAGTGCCTGAGTGAGTGATTAGCAGCACCTGGTGCTTTTAGTCTATGAGACGCTTGTCTTGTGTGCTCTGGTTGGTTCGTCTGTGTTTCTGTGCTCGTGCTCCCACGTGTCTGCGCTCCGGCGTTTGTGTCTTCCTGTGCTGCAGCTTTCATGTTTTGTTTTGTTTTTTTGGTGGACTTTTCTCCTGAGCTGCAGCTTCCCTGTGCCTTTGCAACCTGTGCTCACCTGACTGCAGAGTTTAGTTTGGGTTTTTTTGGACATTTGGTTTCTGTTTTTTGTAAAATAGAGTTTTTAACGTTCTTGGGCGGTGTCGGGTATCTCTTGATTCTTCCTCACCCAACCCAAACATAACGGGTAGGCTTGTTTCAGGCTGGAACAACGCCATAATACATCACCTACAAACAACGCTATACTGTGTTTTATGGCTATTGTTTTAATTCCTCTTTTGCTGAGGTATGTTCGGGCAATGGAGGGAATAAGCCCCATTTTGTTCCTTGGATAAGTTTAAAAGGCAATTATATAAGCTCCTTATTTAGAACATCTGCTTGTGGGTTACAACATAATAATTGCCTCCATCTTTTTCAATAGTCTCTTTGCAAGGTCAAAAACAATTCTGTCATACAGTACCCCGGAGTATAGAGGGAGTCAAAGCCACTTAGTCATTCCAACATTCAATACAAGTCGACTTTTAAAAATGTGATTCTTAATGTACATCATTATGCTGAGTGAACAGAACCTGTGTCGCATTAGGCATTGTTATAGGAGGACTTTTGTCCTCCATGCAAACATGCGCCATATCTTTTGTCTTGGGAGTCGTATTATATCATATAATTCAAACCCTTTCTTTCTGAAACATAAGACTCTTTAATGGCACAGTATGTACTTTTATGCTGATTATGATTAATAATAGCAGGGTGATTAAATGAAACAACAAAAAAATGGCTGAACCTCTCGGCTATTACATTGTGGTGTAGTTCACATGATAAGCAGGAAAAAAACATTGACACATGTAAACCAAACACTGGAAATAACACCAAAATGAAGAGCCAAAACTGGAAAACCCAGGAGAAAGATCTATTGGTGCTCAATTAACTCAACAACACAGCCTCAGGTTGTTTTGCTGTTGAAGGACCTCAAAGCAAATGTGCACATCAATGTTATATCTGGAGGTGGATGTCTCTTCTGATGATCACATGAATGACGGTTTACCATAATGATGATTTAAATGTGCTAAAACACAGCATATCACTTACCATTACAGTGACCTGTAAGCTGTTCTGTTTTGCCAGGCGTATCAGGTTAACGTCACAGTAAAGAAGGTTTTCCAGGCAGCCATGGAAGTTCCTGTTGGGCAGGATGGGTTTCTGCAGTCCGTGGCTCCGGGCAGCTGCGAGACTCAGCTGCATAACAAATTAACACATTTTTGATTAAAAGATGTTTGCATTTGTTCATTCATCTTTTTCATTTAGATTTGTTTATACTGCATTGTGTTAAATGTGGTTACGTTTTTTTTTCTCAGATTTATTTATTCTATTTCTTTGTTCAGTTTTCCCATATCTTTGTCATTTTAATAATTAGTTTTGTTTGTCTTGTTGAAGGTAATCTGAAATTAATTTATCTTCTCTTAAATTACATTTTTAATAGTAAGCTTTATTCAATGTTTTAAAGTGACTTGACTTCGATGTTTCCCTGTTTTTACTTGTTTTGTTTTAACAAACACCTTGTCACTTTGACTCTTTAAAGACTAGATAGAAATTAAGATTGATAGATTGTTTGATCCTGAATAAATCATAGAACTAACAAAGTATTAAGTGCCACTGTCAGTTGGGATTATGTCTTTCACAAAGCATGCAGTTGGTTACATAGATTTTTCTTTTATCGATTCAGGCAGCATGCTCTATTGTGGTCAAACTTTGCAAAAGCCCAAAAATTTACAAATCTGGGTGTGTACATAACCTTTCAAAATATGGTGCGTGGCAGTCAAAATGGTCTCCATGCTTTTTATGATATTATTATTATTATTATTTGACTATTTATGAAAAAGCAGATTGGCTGTTGTGTGTCATTGGCCTATAAAGTAAACTGTACCTGTGTAATACTATTGTGTAAGGAGTAAAACTATCTGAAACACTCTGTGATGTTTGGTGCATAAAAGCGTTTTTCTTCTCACCACATGAATATGCCAGCGGCTGAGCTCAGGTGGTGTGTGAACCTGCTGTGTGTTTTTGTCTACGGTGAGGTTAAGGTGAGTGCTGAGTTTCTCCAGCTTTATGTGGTGCCAGTGCTGGTCGTCGAGCAGACTACCCAGAGAAACAAGAAGCTTTCCACCAGAGGACGAACTCACACCTGCAACACGAAGAGAAAGAAGAAGATTGTTGGCGTGAAGGTGCATTAGCGAAAACAGCAATGTCTCCATCTAATGCATATATCCTTTCATGTGCGGTCCTATTTGAAGATCTGACTATTACCTCAAAAACTCTCCAAGGTCAACATCCCATGTGTCCTCCTCCAAAACACAATTTTAACAAGAACAAACTTACTTGAAGGATTCCAGGATAAAGCTGTCTGTTTCAATAGCAGGAAAATCTAAAGGAGGATTTTTCAAAACAGACGAGTCACAAAAACTTTGCAGGTTCTGTGAAATATACTTTCATCTTTGTTTCAACCATGAGAAGGTCACCGAGGTCACCTTCCCTCATGTCCCTTCGTGCACGTCTCCATATGCTGAAAGGGAAGAGTGCCGGGCGTGATAAATGATGATGCTACAAAGTGGTAGCAGGACATAATTGATGACAGAATCAACCCTGGTGGATCTAACTGTGTATCGCAGGACATTCTGGGAGGGAAAAAGGTGTTCTGCCGATCAAACGATGCCCAGAAGAAGGGAAAAGATGGCATTAATTATGAAGAGAACTTTCTTTCTGACAGAACAATGAGGGGCCTCATGTATGAAGGTTGCTTATGCACAAAACGTGTCCTGAAGGAACCATACCCGACTTCTCATACAAACTTTGTGATCTAAAAAACAGAACATATGTGTGCGTGTGTGTGTGTGTGGGGGGGGGGGCTAGATTTATTTCATACATTTTATGTTTTAATGTCATCACATATCAGACTCATGGATCCACGTAATCATAAACAGCCAAGCCTGCAGTGATATCGATGTGTTCCTTTATTGAACCATTACTACTGAATTACAAGGATGCAGGATTCTTTCTGCTTCCTTGTGCAGGATTCTCTGGCCAGCCTGACTCAGCTGCTGCTGGACGCCTGCCACAGTCTGCTGACATGTTGTCAGGAACTGGTCTGGGGGAATAACCTTATCACACATCCCCTACCAGCCAAAGAGTCCTGTGTCCGGGGTCGACTTGGAAAGCAACTTCAGCCTGAGAACACCAAAAGTCTCAGAAACACAATCATGTTACACCACAGTAACTGCTTAATTTATCCAGACTGGATGGACTAATATTTAATCTTCTTGTGTGAAGCTCAAGGGTTTGCACTCGACATCAGTTTCCCATTTTTTTGGAGGAGTCTGTTGTTTCAGACAGTTCCTTGAGGCAATATTCATCTCAACACATTCTGTGTGCTTATCCATCACAGCTCCTCACTCAGAGCCTTATGCCTCACAGAACATAAGGCTTGGATAGCTGGTTCACATATACCAGCATCAACAATGCAGAAGGCTTGCTTATTGTAGAAAGTCAATGTAAAATCAACTTCTGTATAGATCATTCAACTTTATGGTAAAACTGTTCAGGTGTTCCAGTGAGCCGGCTGCAGTTCAGAGCCTTCCAATCCCTGAAAATAGTTTGTGAAGCAAATTAATTCCAAGGTAGACCCTGAGCTTTAAGGGAGGTAAAATCATACATCAAGCAATGATAAAAAAATAAAATCTCACTTTCAAGGCTTTATGAGTTGATACCCTCAGCCCTCTCAGTTCTCAAATTCTAACTGGGTGTTGTCACACACAAAAAAGTGATCCTCCACGTTGGTGAATATGACACCGCCTCAGCTTTTGTGGAAAGGGATCAAGTATACAATGAAAACAGCAAATTGCATACAGCTTTCTGGATGTATGTCATTTTCTGAGCAGCTTCGAACAGCAGAAAGCACATGATTGTCCTAAAGTCACACGCACACATGCACACACTGTCTATCTTTGCTTTTTCAGGCTCCTCTAAAGCTCTTATGAGTGTGTTTAGGACAGAAACTCCTGGATACTCAACACACATCGCCGTAGACAAAGTGAAAGTCTGTGCAAATGTAACAGTGATCACCACAGTTTTACATTTTCTCTGCAAACTGGCACAGTTTGTCCTGAGAGATTCATTTCAACAGCACTGCTCAAATGCCTGGGGATCATATCCTTGCAGCTTCTGTCACTGTGTGCAAAGACCACAAACATGATTGTGTTGACGTTTTTTGATTGTAACATGGTTAATGCTTTGTACAACCTGTCGAAAAATGTTGGGATGATATATTAACATGTCACCTACAAATTTTATGCACAACAAAATACAGACTTCAAATTATGAGTCTTTTTTTGTGTGTTTTTTCTTTCATAAGATTCTTTTTGCAGAATGGTTCAGCTTCATGTCTGATACGTGCTGCTCTGGTTGCTTTTTTACATACTGGTGTTGTGTTACTGACTCTGTGAAGACCGAATTGCCAAGTACTTTAAAGGAGATTTAATTGATTTTTCTAATCCAATTACCAGTGGTTGAATTTCCATGTTGCTCTGACAAGTGTTCTTTAGCAAGACACTGAACCCTAGTTTGCTCCCAACGGTGGGCAAACACTTTGTAGGGCAGCTGTCACCACTGTGATGTGAGTGTGTGCTCCAGTTGGTGAATGTGACTAATGGTGGAAAGTGTGATGAGACTGCAGAAGCAGAAAATGTGTTACCTGAGTAATTCATTTTTTCAAGGAAATTGTAAAACTTTAAGCATCTGTGATTTCCAGATCAGTGCATCCCGTTTTTTTCATTCAGATTACATATCACATATGCAACATATTCTTTTTTTTAACTTTAGGATTGACACACAAAACCAGAAAACAACAGTGCCAGCATGGGTTGAATAATGCAAGCATAGAGAAAAAAAGAAGGTCCTCCACTTAACATGCAGCTTGCCAGGCATGCCTCTCTGATGCCATCCTAATTTATTCAGCAATACTTAACACCATCCGTCCAGAGCTCAGCGGAGCAGGACACAGTGGCCCTCAGTGTATTTGCTGTTGCGTATTACAGTGTCCTGGTGATGCTTCAGAACTGAACAGAATTATGAAGCAGCGGGGTACATTACAGCACACTGACATTTTGATAAATGTAAAGCATAGAGGAAATGGGATGCTTTTGGATAGCAGACATAAATCTTAATGAGCCGGTCAGTTTATTCCAACTGCTTGGACAGCCACAGGCAGACAGAGTGGGTCTAATATCTCACTGTATTTATTTGTTTGCCTGTCTTATCTGCTCTTGTTGGCCTGTCGGCAGTGTTGTTGCCATTCAGCCGGTTAATAATTCTAATAAGAAAGCCATTGGTTCCGGTTGAGCTTCATGTTTGCATGTTTACAAGCAATATGTAAAAACCAATGCTCAGTGTTGATGAGCACAATCCATGTTTAGCTCTTCTCTCTGCTGTTGTTTTGTCATGATGTGACAGGATCAGGTTGTCAAATGGGGGAAAGATAAGTAAGAGAGTGTTGTTCACTGTCCTATGAAAATAATGTGCAACCTTTCAGGTATTATGTTTGGTTTGAGATTGTCTTGCCTTGCCTTGCCTTGTCTTCTCTTCTTCCCTGACAGTGGAAGGAGCATACTGTGGCACAGGGTGAATGCTCTAAATTACTCTTTCTGCAGGCTGCAAACTCTTGGGAGACTAAGAGGAGGGAAGGAAGGGAGACTTGGTGAGGGAGAGGGGGATAAAGGAAGAAAAGCATGCACCTAAAAAAGCTACTGAAAAAAAAAACCGTTGTCGTAGACAACATATAAGAAAATCTATGATATAGCACAATGTAGAAACAGAAAAGATCAGATAAAGAAAGGGTGAGGGGCAAAAACAGAAACAAAGTTGTCATGAGGGAAGAAAAACTCACAGTATCAACACTGAGGCAGAACATTGTCTTCCGATGACAGTCACTTTCCCAAATCACCACAGTTCAAACTAATCTCTGCACTGTTACAACAGCCTGTGTATATTTACAATTCTCAGCCTCACAGAGTTTCGTTTGCACTTTGTTGAATATCAACTGCAGTCGAGCAGTGAAATGTGACAGGCGTCACTCAGGGAGCTGGTGTCAGACTGATGGCTTTTGCAGATGACACCTCTCTGCAGTTGACATACCCCAGACAATACCACCAGGGAAATAATAGTCTTTCACCCCTTCCCAACAAGGGGGGATTGAACAGTCTTCTGCTTTTATTATGGGGATGTAGAAATGAAGTGTCAGAAGGAGGACAGGGTGAGAGTGTGGGATGGATAGAATCAGAGAGAGAAATACACCAGCTGAAAACAAACAAATTCAGACTTATTTTCGGGGGAAATATAAAGGGTGCGGATCAGGGATTTCTGTGCGTGTGCATGCTTGTGAAGTAAGATACTGAAAGAAATGTTTGTACTAAATGAGAGAGACGTTTTCCCGAGATCAATATGACAATATAATGCAGCTCTGTTTGCTAAACATTTGGCCCTGAAATACTAACAATTATGCTCATAAACAGATCAAGACAAACAGCAAACTGATTACAAAAGAATAATACAATAGGGTATGTTTAGAAGTTACACAAAAGAGAGCAGAAATTATGTCTGTTTAAAGAGATGTGGGTTAGATTAATATGAAGTACTGATCTGAAGACATTCAGGCTGTTTGCAGGTTGTTGCAGGTTGCCATTTTTATCTGCAGATCATCAAGATATATTTATATATTGTATATTATACAGCCTTAGACCTGCCTATATGTCTTGAGTAAGGACAAATTTAGTTTAAAATGTTATTTTTTAATATTATTTATTAACTAAGATTGAGAATGTAACAGCAGGCCAACTCTCTCACCGAGCTCAGATCATCTGAAACTGCTATTTTGAGCATTAAAATGAGTTCACTGAACTCTGATATCCTTCACAGGTACCAGATGTGAATCCAACAGTGTACCTTAGGGATATGGAGGGACGACATTTTTACTCCATGAACGTGGAAACAGAAGTAAGTAAGTAAGTAACAAAGTAACATTTATCTATATAGCACTTTTCACGATCAAAAAGCCACAACGTGCTTCACAACACAGTTAAAAACAAATATGCAAGCAGCGGTTTTAGACCAAAATCTTGCCAATGTTTCCAGCACCCTTTTCAACCTCTGCCACCGCGGCAGTGTTATAGTGTATAGACGGTGTTAAAAAACAAAATAAAACTACAAATCACTGAAACACTGAAACGTTCTTTGCAGCAACATTTAAGTCAGATCAACAGTAATGTCGTTGCAAAGAGCAGATACTCAGAAGCCTGGCTCTCTATAGGCAACTCCACATGAACTCTTGAATCTTATGCTCACACGTTTTGCATGTAGTTCTCCTAACACCCCAAACATCTTGACTTATTATGTTAAAAATATTCAGATAACATATGATTAAAAACAACAGAATGCAGTTGGTGGTAAATGTCAGAATCAGCTTTATGTCACTGTTTTCACTGTGTCTTGTTAACAACCCAGTATTTAGGCTCTGTGTTGCCAGTGAAATAGTGCTCCCCAGATCATCTTGTTACTTGTACCCTGTTCATGCCTGGAATCCCTCTCGCCTGTTTTTAAACATTGTTTTTGCTTCATTTTGATATGATCTCTCGCTCTTGTGATCCTACTTCAAGCTGACTGTCTTTTGAATAAACACTGTCCGAGAACTGTGTCCCCAATTCTGAGTTCACATGCCAACATTTTCAATGAGTGAAAATACAACATTGTTTTTCAGTTCCCATCGATTATCTCACCCTAGAACAAAACACAGCTTTATTATCAGAGAAAGCTTCGTATTTCAAAACATATTTTAAGTCGAACCTTTTTTTTTTATTATTCCTGGTAGAAAAGTGCAATCCTAGTTATAAAGTGAAGAGAAAAACCTTCAGTCTTTGCAAAAGTAGAACAAATGGCGAGCTGAGAGATACTCCAGCTCTCGCTGCTGGAGTATCTGGCATGGCGTGGGTCATAAGAGGTTTGCCATATGGTAATAATATGATGACCTGGCAGCCCAACAACACCTCAGGTTTAACCTCATTTACACACACACACACACACACACACACACACACACACACACACACACACACACACACACACACACACACACACACACACACACACACACACACACACACCCTATGCCCCCATGATGCTTGAGTCGGTGCAAGCACAGACCACCGTGTTATGTGGTGCCAGCCCACTGTGCTCCACACAGTTCATCCCTTACAAATGTTGCCTGTATCCATCCCAGATTAAAAGAGAGAGAATCATAGAGAGGACGTCAAGCTGAGTGAGAACCAGCTTGAAATACAGAGACTGGCTAAAACTCGGGGAGTGTCTGGGAAAACAAAAACAAGTCAGTAATAAAACTCGTAAAATGTGTTTTTTTTCTCTCCTCGTGCAGCCAGTCGACAACACCACTGTACTTGCTTCTTCATGCCTGAACCGATGAAATGTCACAATTATAACTTGTACTTCGTTCGGTTAGTTTTGCCAGCAGAACTGGTGGAAACATGAATAAACCAACACACTTTGCAGCGAGCTAGCAGGCATACGCAGAAAGAAGAATTCTTCCCCTGACTTTCCTTAATTTTAATCAGCAGTCTGACAAAATCACATCTAACAAACACGCAAGTGAATCAGCAGATGGATGTAGACCAACTAGAAGCTCACACCGTTTCATTATGGGGACAAAATGCTCTACATATTGAATTCCATATATAGAGATGCGATGCTAGGAACTATGAAGCCTGAGTGGGAGCATAATTATAGTGTACGAATCAAGCATTAAAATGACATTTTTCAAAGCGGTAAACACGAAGGAATGGAAAGACAGAGCTGCAAAGTTTATTGGCAAGACGCCCAAATGAACTTGAAAAATACTCATTTAAATTCAAATATTGAAAGTTTCTGCCTCCCGACAGCACAGAGCCTCAATGTCTGTCCGAGACACTGCAGCAATCCCCAAAACCTAACTGCTGTCTGTTACTATAAAAAAAAAAAAAAATGTTATCACAGTGATGGGAGGTGTGTAATTGGATCAAATATGAGGCTTTAAGGGGAAAAAGCAGAGAGTTATCATATACGGGAAATTGTTTTGACAAAACAAAAAGTCATCACAGCACAGAGTACCTTTCAGAAGACAAAAGAAAGATTTTGTATTTTGAAAAACCAAACTAGTTTATGAGACATAAAATGCAGAAAATTACAATCCATCTCTCTTTAAATACCTCAACGTAATTAAAATGTCTATCCTGTCATGTTTAGTTTATCTGGGATAAGAGCATTTGGTGAGATATTGACTAGAGAAATAAAGCTTGACATATCTTACAAAATGTGGAGACAGAGGAAAAATCTCCACAACCTGTTGCATAAAAGTAAGATTTTGGAGAGTGAAAAAAGCTTCAAGCCTTGAACTGCATTTAGTATTGCATGGTGACAATTTCTTAGAAAACTTTGAAAATTGAAGAACTTTATCTGCATGGTACATTACACTCTGGAAAGTCATAGGTTAGAATGACTGAAATCTTCTCAGGTACTGGGTACGGTTGCATTGTAGGTGCAAATTAAAGCAAAAGAACATTGTGAACTAAAAGGGACATTCAGTGTTCCAATAAAATATAACTGCAACTTGTGGTCTCTTTGAAGAACATGTTGGACCATTTTGATGATGATTAACACAGAGCGATCTATTCCTGGGAGATACATAAAAATAAAATCACTGTTTCTTTCATAATACTTATATTTTCACCATTAAATTTATGAGGCAGACCAAATATGATGGATTTATCGAAATGGTGCACATGAGAAAAATAACAGAATCTTATACAACAAACATTCTGTCCATCCTTTGGTCTTTGATCCCACCTTTTTCAGTTCCTGGTCATGAGCCACTGGAGCTGATCCCAGCTAAGGTACATTCAGTTTATATCAATTCAACATAGTGGAAACATACCAAAACAATCACATGTACAGCCAAATTTATGTCATGAATTAACCTAATATAAATGTTTACTATTGCAAGAAAGCTCATGACAGTTCCAGAGAAAACCCATAAGTAAACATGCAAACAACAAGCAGATTTGAACCCTTTGATGTGAGAGCGTCAATCACTATGCCAGCCTCTAAATTATTATGTCAAGTACCTCTCCAAGAGGACATACTGGACATTTCCGTGTCATGTTTCTTAACTGACAACTTGGATAAGCTCCAGCGCCCATAACCTTAGTCTGGATAAAGCAAGTGTAGGAGCCACTTTTGTGTTTTATTTGTTTTGTTGTTTATTTATTCATGATTCTGTGTTCGCCTGTAACCTCGATTTATGAGTAGGTTTTATGTTCACCCACTAGGTGGCGCTGGGGCAAGGTTATAAAGCCTTCAGGTAATTGACGCCAGGCGTGCAGGAGGTGGAGAGCAAACAGTTTCTGGAACGAGTCAGGGAGGCAGGTCAGGGTGAGCGGCGAAGTCCGAGGAAAAGTTTATTTGGTTTTATATGGAATTCAATATTGTGCTGAATAGGCGATGATGGGTATCGACTGCTGTAATCTGATGACAAATAAATTGGTCATATCCAAAGACAAATCACACTTTGGACCTTGGATCATTGTTTCCCCAGTAAACGCGTCAAAACCAGTAACCCGTCCTCATCAGGGCGGACTTTCAGTTGGTTAAGGTGCCGCGACATTTATGTTCAAAAACCCTGCTCAGTGAACTGGACAGACTCGCTAGAAACTCAGGCTGAGTAGAGTAGAGATAACAGGCATCAATT
The DNA here is from genome assembly GCF_963422515.1 of Blennius ocellaris. Lineage (NCBI taxonomy): Eukaryota > Metazoa > Chordata > Actinopteri > Blenniiformes > Blenniidae > Blennius > Blennius ocellaris. Next base: position 9,122,097 of record NC_137661.1, on the reverse strand, counting down.
TGTTCGACTTGTGGAAAAAAACATTAATGGATTGATATATGCAGACGCCTCACACCTCGGACACAAACTCTTCAAACTCCTCCCCTCCGGCAGTCGGTACAGATCACTGTTCGCCAAAACAACCCGCCACAAGAAGTTTCTTCCCCCAGGCTGTCACTCTGATGAACACTACTTATAGTCACAGATTGTCAGACCTGCTGCTGCGAAATAACCTTGAACTAACCGTCACTGTGGCTGGGCCTATCATATATTATTTATTTTTAAGGACCATCTACGCCACTCTATTTTGTAAATACTTATTACCTTATGTTACTCATCATTAGTTGCACTACTCACCACTGCACTGTTGTACATTATCTTATTTAGCCCTGGGCATATTAGTCTAATTACTTGTTTATATTTTTGCTTACTGTTATTATTAATGTTTACACTTGTACAGTTTGCACAGTTTGTTCATACTGAAGCCAAATTCCTTGTATGTAAAACATTATTGGCCAATAAAGCTGATTCTGATTTTGATTCTGATTCTGATATCCAAGGACAAGCTGCGCATTGGACATTGATCATTGTTGTTCTTTACACACTTTTGAAACCAAGCTACCCGTTCTCACCAGAGCGGACTTCAAATTAGTTCAAGTGCCACGACAGCAAGTGTCTAAAATGGATTGAATTCATTATATATTTATTTTTGTTTTTCCCCCCAAAAAAATAGGTTTCCAATGATACGACGGCTCACAGTGTGACAGGAGGACAAACAGACAGAGATGTGAGTCGTTTCACACACTCAGTACAGCAGGACGAAGAAACTGCTGCTGAGCTTTGAACTTGCCTCCCAAAAGAGGCTCATTAGTGAGCTTGGCTGCTAATGCTAGCTCTAGCAGTTTGGCATCCTGTGTCCTCGGTGGAACGTCAACGTCACTGTTTCAAGTGATGAACAAAGACTGTTCCCTGGCCGTGTCAGCACAGGTCCACAAGTGTTGGGGGGATCTCCCATGACAACGGTTTCCTCACCTTGTGCTGACGACCTGATTCTCCCCACAGTTTTCATTTTTAACTTTTGAGAATGTTTGTTCCTTGCTATGGTCCCAAATGTGTCAGCAGTGCTATCCTGTTGCTGCAGCCTATTAGAATTATTTTCTCAAAGCTTTTCAGAGAGGACACAACATTAAAAGCCTTTATTGAGCTGATCGAGTTAATGAGATATTGTATTTCACATTCATTGATTAAACCTGAGAATTATTTTATCTGACTGCGTTTCGGTTTTGACCATTTTTGGGGGGGTGACATTTAAAGCCTTTGAGCAGGTCGTTAACAACACCAGCACCTGTAGCTGGCTTGTCATTCCCTCGGTATCATCACAGTCAATGTTTCTTGCAAAACTTGAATCACATCCAACAGGCTACTGTTTCTGAGTCCGCCATGCTGTCATTCGACAAAACACTGGGATTTCAAAATAATGCTATCTTTAAACTGACATGCAACTCGGTCATTGGTTGAAGGGACGTGTCATCAAGTTACTTTGACTGTGACTTGGTGAAGCAGCGTATCTCTTGTAATTTTAACCCGGGTCGGTCGTCAGTGTGGAACGATCAAAATGACAATGCATTACAGACCCAGGACCACTTTTCAGGAGAAAAACCCGTCTTAAGCTCAAACCAATATGACATTATGTTTCACATTCTGGACTTTGAGATAACATGGCACGCTCGAAACAAACTACATAAAACAAAACCTTGGCAGTGGCAAGTTGCAAATAACTTTCGGTGAATCATGCAAATAACTAACAATGGAAACTAAATATAATTTTCATTACAATTGGTAAAGTGAAATTATCTTTTTTACCTAGCCTCAGTGCACACTGAAAATATTCAATAAGGCATCAATTTCAGACTTAGGAGTTCAGTGGCCTACCTTGTTGGTGGTAAAGCAACAGCTTTCCTTTCTCCAGCACCAGACTGAGGCTGTGATCTCTTTGTCCTTCCGCATGAAACAGGGTCCCAGAGTTTCTCAAGGTTTTAAACTTCAGAGAAATTGTCTCCATCGCAGTCCAACTCGGCCTGCCGTTCACTCTGTAGACGAGGCTGCTTCTGCCGTGAAAGCTTGCGACATCTGACGCTTCAAAGTACACATAGAAGCAGAAGACCATTTACTTAAATGTCATATAATGTGCTAAAGTATTCTAAAATATTGAATTATGTATGAATTGCCTGTTCAAACCATCCACAGAATAATAATTGTAAGGGTTTCATGCAACCACTGAAGCACGGTCCAAAGTATCAAACACCACTCAAGTTTCTAAATATAGATTTCCTGCTCTTTACTAATGACTAATGACACAATGGTACAATCATTGCCAATAGCTGTTCAGTAAGTAGATTTAGTTTCATAATATTCACTACCCTCTTGACCTGAATTGTACTTCTTCCCTGGCTCATGGTTTTCTTTGAAGTCTCATCAAAGCAACACCAGACATGTGTATCAAACGAAATAAACAATAGAAACATACAACAAAAATGTCCTAAACTAAATACTGATGTTTAGTTCAGGACATTTATGAAGAGTAAGGTTGTTGGTATTACTTTAGAAGTGAAGTGCTTGCATTTTATTATTATATACGCTAGGCTAAGCTACATTTTGTTTTGCTTCCATTTCTTGTTGCATTCTGTACAAATAAAGTGTGGATATTGTACTTTCCACAAATCAAAAAAAACAAAAGCAAACAGATTCATGTGTGTGATATTATTGTTACAGTTTCAACAGCAACAATGTGCTTTGCTTGTTTCTCATTATGTAATTATTTTGAGGAAGCTGCAAAACCTAAGTCTCTTCAACTATTTACATTACAGCGTTGTCATCAAGGTTGGTTTCTCGTCACATTTATTCAAATACAGTCAGTAAACCCAAAATTCTGTGTTTTTCTTGAAATGCTTGAACTCGCTTTGGCGTGTAAACCAGAAGTGTGAGAACGCCAGTGATTTGTTTTAATATTACATTTAGTATAAATCATCTCTTTCAAAAACCAAACAAAGAAGTTCTAGTCCTTAAAACTAACCGCTCGTATTATAATGTATCCTATGAGGACATGTGTCTGATGTGTTCTCCTGAGTGAACCACAATTCATAGAATGGCCACAATATAACAAAGTGACTGAAAATATCAGTATCAGTCATGTGGAAAAAATAGAAAACAGTGGTTCAAGCTATTTGTGTTATAACTGCGGGACAGAAATGCTTTGTTCATGTTTCAGTGGGGAACAACAAATTTCAATATAATTTCATGCAGCTTTGATATGTGATCAAAGTCACAGTGCCGCTGTTACGCAGTGAATGATTATAGTAACAATGTATGCTATGGAAAAAACTAAAATATTACTGAAACTCCAGACGCATTCTCAACAAATTTACGATGTCATATTGACTTTTTGGAGCAGAAGTTGCAGCCTGAGAGCAGACTTACTGTATCGACATCCGTATATTTCTAGTCTGAGTCCAATCCTCCCAGTGGGGTTCCAGTCAAGTGGGATCAAACGAAGATAGCGAGCAATTACAGGCTGCTGCAGCTTGTACTGGACCACAGTGTCGGCGTTGCTGTTGCCTGGAAATGCCTGCACAAGCAAAATTACAAGTTAGTTGGCTTCTTCTTGTACATCCAGCTGTTCTTTTGCCGCTTGTTGCAGAGAGTGGTTCTCCTTGTTAGAGGAGTGCAGATGATCAAAATCTCTTTGTAGTACACAAGCCTGGGGTTCCTCAGACTGGACCATTAGGTATTAAATATGTAGGTTGAGGGTTATAATCAAGATGTCTACAAAGTCAATTTATTCCTTTTCAAAAGTCCTCTCATATTCTTTGGACCAATCTTTGAAATCCATGACAAAATGTAGTTTAAGCTGATGGGAGCACATTTTCACTGAAAGGGTTAAAACATGTACCATTAGTACTTAGAGAAATGTATAGCTAGTGTGGAAAAAAAAAAGTCTATCTAACCTTCTTGATCCTGGACACTCTTTCTGCATTTTGAAACTTCAAGCTCACCGAGGCCATCGATCCTGACTGCTGATAAAGTCGCTCCCTCTCCCCAAACTCTGACCAGTGATCAATAACTCTGGGACTCTTCGGCCTCCATTCCAATCCTCCCTAAAAGACTAATGGCTTCTTCTATTTTATCCCCAATCAGCTACCTGTGGGAATCATGCACTTGTTCCTGTTGTTGACAGGCTCCCACATGTAAAGAAAATACAAGATGCATTTGGGGTGAGTTGTGTTTAAGTGTGGGCCTTTGCTTGTGTCTGTCCTCCTTACTCAAAAGCGTGTGTGTGTGTGTGTGTGTGTGTGTGTGTGTGAGAGAGAGAGAGAGAGAGAGAGAGAGTATGCTGAGTGTATACTGATGTGGCTACAGGAGTGAAATTGGCTTCCCTGGCACTGCATAATTGTGATCTCAGTGCCGTCTTCAGCACTTTGAAGGGCTGAGCCGGCTGGCCAGCGGAGCGTTAAGCTCAACAAATGGCTCTGTTTCCTGCTGAGGAGGCCGGGGAGAGCAGCATCTCATTTACTTGCCTGAGCATCTTTGAAATATGTGTAGCCTCTGACAAGTCTTCAGTCAATGGAATGGAGGTGGGCTGAGAATGAGACGAAGATGAGGAGGGAGGGGTGATAAAATGAGAAAGAATCCGTAACAGTGGCTGAATAACTTAGTCGGTACCCCCCAAAAAAAACCCAGATGATGATAATACAGTTTAAGCTTGTGCTTTTATTTTTCTTTGGTAAATATGCCACAAAAATGCAAATCACCTCCAAAAAAGGTCCTTAGTGACAGGAAGGTCTGAGTAATTAGTGAAGTTTATTTTGTTATCGAATCTTTTATCATTACCAACAACTGAATTTTGTCATTCAACATAATTTGATCAGCTTTTGCACCTTCAGCATCTGTGACAAGTTACTGTCAAACAAAATTGTATTTCTTTTGATGAAGTGAATGACCCGTACATCATCTGGGACAGTCATTTAGACGTGAGAACTCAACACTGGGTTTCCCTGCTACACTTTCCCTCTCACTGTTTCATTATTATATCACCTTGTCATTGCAGAGGCTACAGGTATCGAGCCAGTTTAGTTGAATTCAGAAGGTAGTTTAATCATATTTTATCATATTTAATTAGGTGCTTTCATCACTTGGAAAAAAAAAACCATGTCTCAGTATTTGTTACAAAAACAAGCTTTTTCAAATGAATCATAACTCCATAAACAGACTTTCACATGTTTACACAACAAAATCATGTTGGGGGTTTTACATGTCTGAATATAACAGAAGGATTGTTTCTATAACTTATTGTTGGTCTCAGAGCCTGTGTTCTGGCTACATGTGCAGCCATGAGGTTATATAAACACTTCAATGTTTTGGTGATACATAAATTTGTTGTTGCACATTTTGCACACAGCCATGCTCTTCTCTATGCTTTCATTCAACAGTTTTAATACCAAATACTTCCACTGACCGAGCCTCATGGCAGCAAACTACTCTCATTTGTTTCACCTAACATCTTGTCAAATTCAGTCACTCTCCACACAGTGATTTGTTGTCTGATGCTTCTCATGCATCAGTATCATTGCCTGCTAGGACCTGCCAGAAAAAAGGATGAGGAATTGGCTTGCAAACTAGCAATTCATTGAAGTAAACAAATAGTTACTGTCAGCTGGAACAAAGCCAGAACAAATCAACAACCCTGCTTTCTGCCACCTCCCCGGATGACCGCCACCGACCAAATCCCTGACCTGGGCCAGCACAGCTGACAACCTTCAACTTTTCACTTCATTTCCATTGAGAACAAGATATAACACTGAACACATTGAACATAATAGTGTCACAAGAGTATGATCCGTATGGTGGAAACTGATTATTCAGGTGCACTGGAAAATGTTCCATGTTGGCGCGTATAACTGATTACGGTAGATCCATATATTTTTTTATGTTTTCTGTCATTAAGTGATAGAAATAAAACAGGTTACATTATCAGCCATAGTTCAAATGTGAATCCGTTTAAATCATGTCTTATACAGTTGAATGCAGCTTAGGGGTGATCATGTGTGATTGTGTGAGGGCAGTCTATTTCATTTCTTAGCTGTCGCACTAATTTGTCTGTCTGTCTGTCTGTCTGTCTGTCTGTCTGTCTGTCTGTCTTGCTCTGCCTGACTCTTGGTCTCTCTTCAACATATTTTTTGTGCAGTTTTACCTCTTCAGACCAGATTTTGGGAGAGGTTTCACATCTCAATCTCATTATTTGTTTATACGTATACATATGCATGTATTGTATGTATATGCATATTTTCTTGTGACTGAATTCCAAAATTATACTAAAATTGACTAAATGACACTGGCGCAGGGACCATGACAGTGACTACACATCTTCAAAAAGATGAGCTATTATTTTTTCCCACTTTTCATCCAAACAAAGCAGTGAAATATGTTTCAAATGTAGTATAAAGTTTGCAATGCGCAGTATATGCCGGTACAGTACACATTTTCATGTGTGTCCACTGACAAAAGTTGTCGATAGTACTGAAAGTACCATACCCACCCCTAGCAGGAGCTACAATGACGAGTGTCACTCTCGACAAACTCCTTATATTTTAACTAGTTCATTGGCCGTATAAACTCAAATGTTGTTGTTCGCCGCATTCCATCAATCTTCTGAACAATGAAAAACATACAACTCTAAAAGTGTATAACTGAATTGATTTGATGAAACAGACACCTTGAAACTGCAAAACATTGTACTAAATTGTTTAACGTTTCAAAAAATGAGAAGAGAGGGGAGTGCATGATACATCAGGGACTGATGTTAGAGAGAAGATGATACTACTTTTTGCTGTTTGTAGAGTAAATTGCTTCCCGATAGAGAATCCAAGCTGCTTTGGTAACATGTGAAGCTGTGTAACACTCCAGTGTTATATCCAGATGATCTGGATCTACACATTTCAGGCTGAGTGTCAAATTCACAAGTTCTTAAGCTGCGAAAAGTCACACTCACTCTTTTTATCAATAATCCAAAAGGCTTTGGAGAGCTTGTATCCCGCTCAAAGGAATAATCATAAAACGAGTTGTATTGCAATGAAAAGTTGTTCTTTAGGCTGTAATGAGAAGGCAGCACCTTCCTCTACAAAGCAGGCAAGAGATGCTTGAATGCTGCTGAACTATCTAATGTTGATTAGTAAGTGAGCGGTTTCCTGTCATTTCAACAAAAGCAGTTGGCCTGGTGCTGATAAGTCATTTTGTTGACCAGTTTTTGTTTTTTTTAAGAAAAGATCCTGAAACATGCAAAGCAACGACAATTCAAAGGTACTCAAGTCCTCCTGCCATGTGCCCTGCTGACCCCCCCCCTTATTTGAATGGCTCACAGGTCAGTGATCATTCTGCAGTTTTGCAAGCCAGTGATGGACATTTTTGCTGCTGCAGGAATTAAAGCTGTGACTTTTTCTACTGTACCAAGTCTTTTGAACAACAGCACTACGCCAGCCTCCTGTCATTGGAGGTTAAACTCTTTGACAGTAGCTCCATACCCCTAGACAGAAAACTGCCCCGATTCTTTTCATTGTTCCATCTATTATTAATACAGGGTGAAAGACTCCTTGTGAGTCAACTTGCTGCTGCAGGCAGTACCAATCCCCACTGATAATGTAAAATATGTCCATGACAGTGAGGCCACATGTATTTTAGTTCAAGTTGATTTAACCTCTCCAGCAAACCTCAATTGTCTGTTTCTGACACAATGATACAGTTGATATAAAATTGATATAAGCATGCCATTTCTCGTCCATGAACACCAAACTGTGAGCACTTTGTGTGTTTCAAAGGTAAGTCTTTGCTTTCACTTTGCAAAGGAAATTATTCTGCAAAAAAAATTTATATTGTATTCCTTTGCTAATAATAACACAGTTTACGATTGTCTGGCAGCTGACAATGCCATTAAACACAAAAAACAACAAAACAAAATCCTATAGAAGAAACAACATCAAATAAAATAAATAAAGGTTCTGCATTAACGTGAAAATTAGAAACCTGTCTCCACATTTAAAAACATATTGTATGTGCTTTGATCACAGGACTCTTTTAAAAGCTGTCTATGTGGAAGAGCAGAATAATAATCTTTCAACTGGAAGCACCTCGAGGTCAAAAATGATATCAGCATGGCAGATTACCATGAATTCAACACAGTTGGCCACAACCCCCGGACCAGTTCTAAGTATATAATTAAAATGATAAACCTACCCCTAAGCTGTCTTCCTGCCGATGTTGCCTCCAGTTGTGTCCCGTATCACTGAACATCAACAGGTAGGCGGTCAGCCAGTCTGAGCTGCCATAGCGACCCTGCGTGGCCACAGCAGTGATTTGGGTTCGCCTGCCCAGGTCCACCTGCAACCACTGGTATCTGTCTGAGACGAGGGGGGACCAGCCTCCAGCTCCTACACGGGGGTACAGTGATGAAAACAACGAGTTAACGAAAAGACGTGCCAATGTTTGTATAACTGATGTAATATGATGATCGTTCATGTTGTTAAGATATACAGTCACATTGTGAGGATGTAATAGTCACATAATTGGTTTTCAAAACAATTCATTCAAAACAGCCGCAGACCAAAAGACAAACTGCACCAAATGAAATGTAACTGATCACATTTAAATCTGTTTGAAGCCTAAACTTCACACTTCTAAATACACAGTTTGGAACTGATATTTGTTGAGACCTGAATTTTAAGTGAGCCAGTCATAGTCTTATGTATTCATCCAATTGGCTTCTTGTAATGTCCACAGAAAAATGGCGAGGGACTCCCAGACATATGGATGGTCCCCAATTCATCTTCCACAGAGAAACGTTCCAAATCATAGAATGAACGTAAGTCCTATTACTATTGAGTTTTCATGAGGACACTTACCATACAAAACTCACACCAGCCAGGCGCCATCAAATCAGAAAAAAGCTGTTACTTTCATATTAACACGGCTGATCATTTCACTGTCCGAGTGCTGCTTCATCTTGAAATCACAGTGAAGCGAGCTTACAGCTCCCCTCCTTTGAAACCTGGACCATTTTCTTACACAAGCTGCTACAGCTGTAACCTAGGTAACCTTGTACTGTCTTGTGCAAGTAAGGATTCACCTTTAGTAACAGATGCTTTACTGTCAATGCATCTCTAAATTCAGATTTGTTGTTAATGTGAACAAAGCTGTACTCCTGTTGAGATGTGCATTCGCTGAGCTTCCAGTGCCGTGGGGATGAACTTTAGGGCTGATTCACTCATTAAGTTCCTCTGAAGATACATCGGTTAGTTTGATGAAGATGGCTTGTGCACACACATTATTTTGATCAGTTTGAAGGTACTTTGGTCCCTGGTCCCATTACCCTGCATTACTGTTAATTTGCTGTTTGCTGTCCTTTGTTTTGTTCTTTGTGCGGCAGACAGCCTTTACCTATAAGTCTGGTCCTGCAGCCAGGTTTTGCTTTCTGCTATTAAGGAGTTTTCTGCCCATTCTCTCCACTGTTATAAGAACTTATTGTTGGTTTATTTCTCAAAATGTAATCACCATCTCATGTGTGAGGAGATGACACTGTTGTGACTGGGGTTGTTTAAATCAAGTTGAATTTAACTGAGATGAATACAGTATTTCCTCAATGACATAAAATTAGGCAATAAGCTAAAAATTTGTCCTGGGTTCATTGTAGTAAAATAAATATATCCTGACAGTGGAAGACAAAACTCGCATGCAATTGCTTCACAAATACAAAAATGCATTAGACACTGGGGCACTACAGTCTTCTTGAAGTCTTCACAACTGAGTATCAGATTCTGGACGGTTAATACATGTGTTCTTGATTTTATTGGACCACCAAGTTTGATAAAATACGACAGAATGCGGTGGAGTTCTGTACAACATCGTAAAACATTTAACAATCCAATCTTTCATGAATGCGTGCTCATGCAAAAAATAAAAATCACTAAGCTGCTGCTGCATTGGTGTTTTCTACGGCAATATGAGGTGTATGATCATGTGTTCAGGGGGAGCTTGCTCCATTTTTGTCCTGACAACAGCTGTTGCAACAGCTGGAGCAGACGTCCAGGGATGTATGAAATTAACTCTCGCTGTCTTCATATTGCAGCTAAACAAAAGTTGGTCCCATCAGCACTGTTGGATGTCAAACCAAAACTTTTTTTTTTATTTCTTTCTAAATGGTAAAGTAGCTGAATAGAATTGTTAATGACGTTGTAGAAAGTAATCTAAACTAAATAAAACAATCATACAGAAAAACTTTGACATATCTAACGCATGTTCTAAAAGTCTCAAGTAATCTTCCAGATTTGCACATCTGTACACTTTTTTCCTCTTTTTCAGTTTTTCTTTCTTTCTGACAAGCAGTAATAACTTCTTGTACGCCAAAGAATCAACTCATGTTAAATAATAAACAATGTTTCAAACACAGTTAGTGTTTTATCAAAGGAAAATTAAGACTGAAATCAAAATTGAAGTTGATGAAATGTTTTTTTGTTTATGTATAATATACATATACACACACACACACACACACACACACACACACACACACACACACACACACACACACACACACACACACACACACATATACAGACACACATACACATACACATACATGTAGGGTGGATAGGACAAATTAAGGGAAATTGAAAATAAAATATAAATAAAGTGAGAACAGAACAAGCTAACTTTAAACAGATCGGGAGATACATAGTTTGTTGTTTCGTTGGCTTTGGGGTTTCATTTCAAATTGACAGTGAGGTTATACTATTTCGACAAAGTCACTCCTTCAATTTTACTCATTCAAACTGGTTATTAGTGAATTTATCCTTTTGGAGATAAAGTGTCTAAGTTATCCTTTCCATCTGTACATGTCATTGACAATGTCCATCCATTCGTGTATGGTGAGGGGCTCATGTACAGTTAATCATCACAGTAAAAGTACATGACAAATTCGGACTATTTTCTTTAGTTAAAACCTAAATTACTTACAAAACAGACAAGCGCTAGATACTGGTAAAAGTAACTGAAAAGATACTTACAAAAGTTAGCCACAATCCATATAAATACAAGAAGTAAAATGTTATGCATGTCACACAATATTTGTGTACAAGTGTAACGTTTAAAGAGAAAGAAGGCAGCACTTGTGGTATGAAAAACAAATCAGCAATCCTGATGCTTCTGCCTCTGTCTATGCCCTGCTCTCAAGAGTCTAATCTAATCTTTTGGCACCAGCATTCCTTTAAATAGCTTGAATACGTGTGCTTTAATATAGGTATTATGTCTTTAAATATAGGTATTAAAACTGATAGCACAGCCATGTGAAAAACAAAATAGCTCGATCCGTCCCTATTTTTTTTCACTTCTGTAAGTTCAAAATCGAGAACAAGTGAGGAATACAACCTTCAGGATTTACACAATCTGAACTTCGTGTCATGTCATTTCACACAATGGATTTTCTTCACGAGAGGCTTTATTTGGGAAAATTGAACCGATTGCAGACGTGCGAGTTGTAGGAGAGTGAGTAGGGCCAGAAGGTAAGTCAAAGGAAGGGACGGAGAAACACAAAAGAAATTCTTCTGTAATACAGTTGCTAACCTTTACTGATACTGCCGAAACTGACCCAGCTGCAATTTCATTTCTATTTTTGATGGCATCCCTGTGTGTGTGTGTGTGTGTGTGTGTGTGTGTGTGTGTGTGTGTGTGTGTGTGTGTGTGTGTGTGTGTGTGTGTGTGCGCGCAGGTGTTTAATCTGATTGCGAGTTATAAAGATAAAACTGAATAGGCGGAGCTTTGGCCGAACGTGATTATAAAGAAACACTGGAGGTGATGGAAATAAAAAAAGAGAGTGCTTCTTGCTTTAATAGATAATGACACTGAATACTGAAAAGGGTGCATGCTTGCGTGCGTGCTACAAAATGCTGAGTCAGAGCAAAGCAAATCCATGGTGCCTGAACAGCAGATGGAGGGATTTCACCCCCACAGAGCAGAGCTACACACATCACATACATAAGAACACACGATAAAGCAGAAAGCCTGAAAAGCACTTTAAATTGTATTACAAAGGTGATTTCATGCTGACTTAAGCACAATACTAATCAATACTACAGACACCTCAGACATACAAGTAGGATGTCTACATACTTTCTTCTCAACATACTTCCTATACAGACCTCTATCCAATTACTGCAGTAACACAGCTCATCATGAGCTCCAATTAAGATTTGAGACAATAATGCCACTGGGCTACTGATAGCAATGTCAATGGCCGTGAACTAGAATGAAACATTTCAGTGAATATGATGTTTTTTATCACTTGTATAACAAGCATAACTTGTAGTTGGGAAAACACAAAAGCAGCATAATCTAATATCTTAAATTACACTTTAAGAAAAATATGTCTTGGGACTATGAACACAAAGATCAACAACACCAGAATTAGATATGAAACTTCAGTAAAGCACAACTGAATAACAGTGTCAAGTCTCAGTAAAAGCTTGACCCAAGAAACACATTCACTTTGTGTAAAACATAATAACGACACACAATCTGCTTTTTAGTCCAAAACAACATGATTGTGTTCCACTGGGTAGTTCCTTTTGAGGGATCATTACTAAAAGGTCACAACTTGCCAGAGAGCAGAATTATTTTACATTGCAGGGGATGGTAAACACCATCAATCTCTTATAATGGTAAGAACCATTTTACCAGCAGATTAAATAGAACACGTGTTTCAAACTTCAGGTAAAGCAGCGCTGGCCACATTCACAATTCACAACTGGAACTCGCACTGTTAACGCTAAAAATCACATGTGTTGCATCTCATCTCACATTAGTACGCTTTAATTAATGTCAGACTCACGGCGGAATTTCGCAGTTCAAGATTGTGTTAAATGAAAAAAATGTAATTAAAATTAAATCAGGGAGGCCTTCATAATAATACTTGCAGTTACAGTTTTTCATTGGAGTTTATTTGTTTTTAATTTGTCTTCACATTTATATTACATTACATTCTGAAGATAGGAGTTTTGATATAATACATGGATGGATGGATGGATGATTATAATCTTTTTTAACTGAGACATAGTAGGAAGAAAACATTTATGGAGATCCGTTTGTTGCCATGGCTACAAGAGACAAAGGTGGCTTCTTTAGGGGTGAATTATCTGTGTCTGATGTCAACCTCTTGCGTCTCGCTGTGCGTCTCGCTCATTAGGGCAGCTGCAAAAAGGCCAGGGCCTTTAAGTACCTCTGTAACAGACATGACTCTGACAGCACTACAGGGGAGAGCAGACTCACTGACCTTTACTCACTACAAGTGAATTAGAAATGCAAGAACCAACATGCATGGACAAAGGAAAAAAGGGGGAAAGGCTGCAGTTAAATGGAGCCAAACTGATAAACAACCGTAGAGCAGGAATTCGGAAGAGAAGGCAAGAAATTGATTGAGGCTGATAACGCTGCTTATCCAGCAAGAATATTAAGTCTATGAAAGTCTCAAGACAAAACAATTCACTAATTCCACTGAATTATTTTAGCCACAAGGGTTTCTGAGTCATGATCATTGAAATCTACCTATTTTCTTTCTCGATATGTATAGTGACACATAAGCCTTTCTCAAACCCTGTAAAGTAATTGAGGTCAAACACAGATCAGGAGTATTACATCATACCTCTGCCGGACATCCATGTCAACCCAACCCAGAATAAATCAACCATTTAGGGGGGAATGACCTCTAAGAGAGCAAATGAAAAAAAAACACTTGCATGGGCGGCCAAAAAATGAAAAAGTGGGTTAGAAGGTCATCAATCCAGAGGGACAGTGTATGAACAGCATTCTTTCCCATATTTAATAGAAACCATTAGTGTGTCCTTGACCATGACACTAGCCACCAGGTACATGCCACAGAAATATTACCACAGTGTGTATAACAATGTGACTGAGCAATAGGAAGTGTTGTGTGTATATAGTATTTGTATTAAACAAAAATCGTATTTGTTTAATACACAATACAAATTGCTTTTCTGTTCATTTTGACCCAAATATATTGGTTTGGGGATGTAATTATCTCCAACCCTAACCCTTCACAAAAAGCGTGTCTGCTCTTGTATCTCATGTAACAAAGTTTTCAGCAATATTACATTTCCAAAGGTATTTGTGCTTCATTACAGTACAGAGTAGAATTCATGTATGGACCCTTCACTTGTTTTAAAGTCAAAGTGAATGATTCAGAGTTACAGCTGGCAGTGTACTCAGGCTGCAGACGAAAAAGCGACATCAATAATTGCTCATTTGTACAATGTACAGTTTCCTTTTTAAAAGATAAAGATGATTTCAATATAGAGGTCTAATCATCAAGCTGGTGCATACACACTGATGTATGCAATCATACAATAACAACAGTTTTAATATTGGTAAGTACACGTACATGTTTGTGCATACCTCTTTAGTGCATTGTTGCTGCTAAACAAGTCCTACCTCTGAATCAGACCGAGGCCATAATATGGCATCATGAGGCCCTTTAACTTTCCCTGAATTTCAATGGGAGGTCAAAGAGTAAAAATGAATCAAATACAAATATGTAGACATGACACATGTCATACAGAGTAGTTGAGCACCTTGGCTAGCAGCAGCACTAACAACAGCCACCCTGTACAAAAAGAGACTGATGCACAATGTAGTTTTTAATGAGGCATGGACGATCTAAAAAAAAAGTGTATTCAGCTTGTGGAGAATAGATTGGCATTTCAAGGATTAAAATTTGAATAACCATTACCAGATGAAACACAGTGGAAAAAGTGAACAGTGATGCAGAGCGGGGACAGGAAATCATCAATAGCATGAAACAAACTGCTTTCTATTAAGCGGTATAATCATACTGAGCAAAACTGGGCTGTTCCAGCTTTCCCTTGGAGTAAATTAATTGCATAACGCAGAGCCTTGGCAGAGGAATGAGAAAACGCTGGTCACAATCAGTACTCCGTGCCACGAGGAAGCATTTACAGAAAACAAAGAAGACTAATGTCAAATGACAAATGTCTCGTCACGCAAAAATGTCCCAAAAGTATAACAATTGAATGAAAGAAAACGTACGTGATTGATCCCCTTGTGGATGTTACTCCTAACTGCACATACTGGGAGCAATGGGTCACCCTGGTGCCTTGGGTCAGAGAGCCACAGTGTTAACTCGAACATGTGAACCTCAAGTCCATTTCTCTTGAATCCCACTGTGCTAACCTGCTTCATAAATTCTTGATTACATAATAATTACAGCAGAAAGTGTACGAGTCAGCTGGAATGAGAACGTTGTCCAGCCTTGATGGATGACTTTGATTAGCACGTAAGTGGCTGAGCAAAAACTGATTTTATTGCAATTTGCAAGAAAACATTCAACAGTTTAATAACAAACCACATGTAATACGACATAAGAAAGCAGTTGTCAATCGAAAGGTCAGCCTTGTCCTAATCCTTCCATAGTACAAACATTCGCTCAACTTCACCAGCAAGTCTCAGACAGATGAGTGAATTCCTCCAAATAAGTAAATGTGCGTCACTACTGCTAATCATACAAGGATGTATTTGGGATAGAGTGAAAGCATCAAAGGGAATGTTATTTTGGATGCTTCCTCCTGGCTCAGTGCTAGGATTCAGGCCAAGGACATGTGGTGTCAGCAATGGATTATGACTTTTTTATGGCAGGAGGGCTGGGAGATGGAGCAGAAGCTCAGAGATGTCAAGTTCACTTCCCACAGCAGCAGGTTGGATCCCAGTGAAACTGCTTGTGTTTCACAAGTGTCCTTGAGTTTCCCCTAATAACAACTCAATCCTGGTGCCCAACAGAGTTTAAATAAGAACCTGCTTCAGTTAAACCAGCTGGGAATCCCGAAAATTCCCCTGAGATCTGCTGAAATGTGGAACAGATTTTTCACCTGGATTAAGCCTTGATGCAGAAGATTATTGAACACAAGGTCTTCTGATCGACCGTGTTCACAACTAATTAGTATCAAGTACCTCATAGCAGGAAGGTTTCATATTCTCTATGACAATATGACAGGAATATCCTCAATATCAGATTTGTTTTTATGCACCTCAATATTTTGCATGCCAAGGAACTAAGCAGTTACATGGATGGATGGATGGATGGATGGATGGATGGATGGATAAAATGCAAGCCAGGTACCTCACCTCAATTTCAATCTTAGTACCTGAAACAAATTTCCCTTTTGTTCATAAGTTTTATCTATCTCTGCCATCTCAGAGCCACACAAGCCCACGATAAAATATCCGTCTTTTAAATATCTGATGCGTGATTCTTTGTAAAACGCTGATTTTTGAAATATGAACTAAGAAATTGCACAGGCCTCAAAGCTGAAATGAGGTTGTAATCCCAGTTACCATCATTTATTGTGTAAACAACGGTTTGTGGACCCCAGAGACACATTTCAAAAAAATCAGATGAGTTTTTTAACGCCACACAATAGACCATTCCCTTCTGGTGTTAGAAGCATCTCCACAAGGAGAATTAATGTCAGCTTTTGTCTCTGCTAATAAGCGAATAAAGAAACAACATCCTGCACAGGTTTCTATCCTGTGCCGTCTAATTGCAATCTCCTTTACTGTCAACTGGGAAATCAGGGGTGACACGCGACTTGCCGGGACAATGGCTTCAATGGTCGGAGCAGATGTGTGCTGCGGATAAATGTAAGGTTTGTTTAGCATTGGTGTATTCTTGTTCCACACACTGCAAGTGAATTAAAGGTAAAAACAGGAAAAGAGACAGGAAGACGATAAAAACAGGATCAATACCGGGAGAAAGATAAAGGCTATTATGAGAAAGGAAAAGCCACCAAGAGTCTAGATTTGTCATCTGTGTAGGCTTTGGGTCGTTTTAAAGATTTCAAAGGTGATTTATGAGTAAGACATATTGTCTGAAAGACTTTCAAATTGAGTTTGAATACAATCTGTGTGTGTTGGTGTGCACACACATTTAATAATTTTAATAATGTGATTAATTTACGTATCCGTCTTTGAGTATTTGGCATAAGCATTTAGTCTTCTAAAAAACACAATGTTTCTTAAAAGTCTCCATTTGTGAATATGCAAAGTTTTTAATCAGTGCCACTGAACACAGTTAAAGTAGAACTATGCACCGCCGATATTTTAGCAACAGCTGTAAATTGAGGGTATAGTCACAGCATAAAAATTTGATTTTTAATGAGCTGTCATGGATTAGCAGGTCTGGCTATTTTCAGTAGAATTGAGTGAGCGCTGTAGAAGCCATGTAGAAAGAAAGATTAGATGACAGGCTTTTAGCACATTTTTTTCAAGGAATCAAGCAATATTTACCCTTATAATTAGATTTATGGAGAGAGTGTGACTACCTCAGATTAAGGGGATTTGAGTGAAGAAGCTGAGGAATTTAATGAGATAAGGTGTTTAAGAGCAGCATTAAAGGGGCATCTTGGGAGGCAGAGAGTACATAAACATCACACACAAAGTAAAGCCACTACTATGTTTCTCTACATGCAATTAAATTGGATGTACAGCCCTCTATCAATGTGAGATCCCTGTTTCGTATCTAAACTTAAAAGGATTATTACCAAGGATTGATGGAGTTTGCATCAGCCTAATTACAGTCTCTCTAATGTGCAATTATCAGTATGGTCCACTGAAAAACAGAAACCGCTTAGATGTTAAATGCTGTCATTAACATTTGACTTTAAATGTTAAATACTGCCATTAACATTTGGCTATAAGATGGAATGAAGTTATCTTAATGTTTTCAGGGCATCCAAATGGGGCTGAATTAAAATTGAAACGCTAAACTCCAACAGACATGCAACAAGACAGAGGCAGACTTAAAATACAGGGAGAGTGGGGGGAAAAAAGTAGTAAAAAAGTGTGAAGTTATTCAAATATTGATACACATTAATATAAAATGTGGACATTAATACTCTATGAAGTAAAAATGTGATACATCTTGTCGAGGTATTATGACCCATTATTTCATAAAATAAAAATAACTGGGAACTGTTTTGAAATTGAAATTGTGTTTATTTTTTGTCAGCAGGTGAAAATAGTTTTCAAGGCCATGGGGTTTGCAGCTCACTGCAGTTTTCCCTCTCTGTAGTATAATATACTGTCATTCTCTGCTTCAATAGGCACCTGATACACGCACATGCACACCTACGCGCACAAAACTCTATGCATGTGTGAGAGTATGAGCTTATATTCATGTTTTATAGTTATCTTTTAGTTTTAAATATGATTTCCAGGTTCGAAGAAATGTGGAATATTGCCACAATTTTGTTTCCTTTTTTTAAATTAGAGATCTTACCCATTCATTTAACTATCTGCACATTGTGGGGATTTCTTCATTGACACTTTATGTGAGCAACAATAGGTCTGTTGTGTTATCCCACTGGTTTTTTTATTTTTATTTTAAAAACTGGTGCTTTAATTTCTTTGAAATGAAAATGTTTCAATTTTATTTTTAAGTTGTACCGTAAATTCCGGACTACAGAGCGCACCTGATTAAAAGCCGCATTCTCTAATTTTAGAAAGAAAATACATTTTATTCTTGTACAAGCCGCACCGGATTTTAAGCCGCATGTGTCCCACGTTGTAATATGAGATATTAGCTCAAAAACGTTCATCATGTCTTCTTACTGTTGTAAACGTGTTTTTGTTCTCTCTATTAAGACATAAAAGTGAAAAGAGTAGAGTGGGTGACGTGACAGCCGGCACCTGCGACACGTCCAGGTGCCGGCTGTCACGTCACCCGTCAAACAGAAAGCTAAAGCGCAACATCTATTCTGTTCACTTTTATGTCTCAACAGAGAACCAAAAACACGTTTATAATATGAGATATTTACACAGAAAGATATTACACCCGAGGATTTTTTAACTTTTACTTTAATCAGCATGGTAACATAAACAAATACCGTACATATTGCAGATTTTGTCGAACAGTGCCTGTAACACGGCTCCTTTAAATATACGTGGGTGTCGGTAACACACAAATTACGTTGCTTATGCCTTTTTACTTAACAGTGCATGAACAACATTCTACACGGCCTATCTCCATAACGACTGGTAAAAATATAGACCGTATACTGCAGCCTACCAGGAAAAGTCAATGATGGTCTTCATCTTCCTCCTGCGCACTGAAACCATCAAAGTCCTCTAATTCAGTGTCCGAATTAAACAGCCTCAGGATCTCGTCGCTCACTTCTGCCTCTTCGTTGTCGTTGTCACTTGAACGCACGCCGTGCTCTTCATCACGCAGCAGTCCAGCCTTACCTCTGAAAGCTTTTGTTGTTTTTTTACATTGACTGAGTTCTTCGCTGGCGTCTCCACCTTCTCACCATCGATTCATTTACGCCAAGATTACGTGCTGCAGCTCTATTTCCTTCTTCAACCGCCAGATTGATCGCCTTTAACTTAAAAGCCGCATCATATGCTTTTCTTCCATTATTTTCCATGTTGATGAGGGTGAGGACAAATGACTGATTTGCAATAATAAAGTGCGCTTGATTGATCAAACAATTTCATTGGACCTCTGTGAACTACTCATTCATTTGATTGACTGTTACTAGCCAAAATGTTTTTCGCGCCACGAAAAAAAATAAACATGTATTAGCGCACTGTAGTAAAAGCCGCAGTGTTCAAAGTGTGGGAAAAAAGTAGCGGCTTATAGTCCGGAATATACGGTACATGTTTTTAAACATTCTATTTCATAATAATATTCTCCCTTGGTATCATTTCTATTTCTGTGATATACCATATAACATTTATTTCTTGCAATTTCTTGAATAAAGCAAATATTGACTTTGATCATGACAGATACCAGCAAACTGTTTTTTTTTTTTTTTTTTAATGTAATGGATTTTTCGCACCTCATGCCATTTATTTTCAGCTTCATAAAATCCAGGTTGTGCCTTTCTTGGTAATGCAGGTTGCGTACTTAATTGGTCACATGCCAGCATGCAAAAGTCAATGTAGTTCTAATGAACTATTTTGAGGACAGTGGGGATAAAATCAATCACCGCAGTGATTCCAGTGGTGAAAGCTACTTCAATGGTGCACTGGAGAAAACACAAGTAAATCAGATTTGTTACATACAGTGAGGCACAACACTTGGGACACGACTGCGGTGCTTGAGATTAAGGGTGCGTTCACGTTTCCCTCTTTGACCCTGACCAGACACTTCAGGGGCTTTTCTGGGAGAATTCGCTTCTTTTGACGATCCTGTTGAAAATGTCAGTTTCGGTTCTGATGCGAGCAGACTTTCCAGCAGGTGGGGTGAGACGCTGTGACGTAGTGAGCAATGCATTTGGGTAATAAACAAACAAAGGTAACGGCGGGAATCAGAAGAAGCAGACGCAAAAAGAAAATGTCAGAAAATATCTAGTGAGAAAGTAGTGAGAAAGGCGCTCATTGATATTTGATCTCAAGACTGTATATTGCGATTGTTTGCAACGACCAATTAGTCACGAGCTCATTAGCCTAGCCACCACAAGCTATCGTGGAGGGACTTCCACTTTCGGTCCGGACCAGTCAATGAGTTTTGTTTCCTTTTTACTTATCCAAAATGAAACACGAACACAGCATGAACGCGAACCGGGTTTACAAATTTAAAAAGTGTACAATCTTCACAACCGAGCTTACATGGAAGACAATAATGTGCTGGCTCATCGTCCAACAGTTGTCTGAGACGGTCAAATTATCTTACATAAAAAAGGAAGAAATTCCAGACTCCCTGATCACACTGAGCTCTGCAAATGGGAAAATCTGCACGCCTCAAAAACAATCCTTGATATCCCTCAAGAGTTCCCTCTTGAATTTTACTTGAGCCGGTGGCTCACAACTCAGTTTTATGCCTCTATTGAGAGGAGGTGGCCCTGTAGATAAAGTTTAATGTACTAACCTCAGATAATTCTATTTCACTTCTGAATGCTACATAGTAATGAGTCTGTCTATCTAGCTATCTACCGATAGATAGATAGATAGATAGATAGATAGATAGATAGATAGATAGATAGATAGATAGATAGATAGATAGATAGATAGATAGATAGATAGATCATCTATTCATCCATCCATCCTCTGCTCACACTTTTTGACTGCCAATCTCTTCTTATCTTTTTTATATAAAAGTTGTTGTTATTTTTTAAATCCAGTGGCCATTAATCATGTACAATGATGAATGATTATCTTTGTCTGGCTCCCTCCCTGTAGCACCACAGTCATCACAGAGGCATTTTTCAAACAGTGTGGATCCTGCACAGTTTTGCCTTTGATGCTTTGTGCTCAGTATTGAGAGACTCCCTCCTGCACTGAGGGGAGAAAAAAAATGCACCATTGCTGCCAACCGAACGGAACATCTCAGTAAAGAAAAAAAAAAGAAAAAATTAAACATAAGATCCAAGCCAGGGACATCGCTTTTTCTCAGGTGGCTCCTACCATTTCACTGGCCTCAAGGTGCTTTTGACAGTGGATGTCAACAACTGACCAAGTGCATGAAGTTCAAAGCAACCAAAACCTTAACTTTTTATGGATAAGCTGCACAACAAACCCGACACACTTCATGCCTTCAAACATCTGTGAAAAATGGAAAAGGTCATTGCTGTAAGAGAAAAAGGGTAGAGAAGTGTGACGCCTATGCAGCTGGAGCGAACAGGAACCGCTTATATTTGAGCTACTTTATGGCCTCCTGATATATGGGACCATCATTGCATTGTCAAAATAAAGGAACTTTGACGATTAGTCAAATTAGAGCAGTGATTAGTTAAAAAGCACAACAATGGAAACGACAATGCTGCCACACTGATGTTCTGTTACTGTTCACCACTGTATGTTTCAGACCTTTATCTTGGATTGAATGACAAGCAGACACGTGGACAGGGAATCTTTTTGTTTTTAAACGATAAACTATCTATTCTTTCATTTTTTTACAATGTCCATTTATCTTTCAATTATTCATACACTGTTTCATATCATGTTTTGCTGTTTGTTAAAGCAGCTATAGCAGCTTTGTTATTTGTATATCTAACAGAAACGAAACTTCCCACTCTGGTAATCTACTAAAGTCTGAAGATGAGACTCTTGTATCTCGGCTTCATCACAGGAACCATGTCTCCTTTACTTCTTTAGAATCTAATCATTGTTCCCAAAAGTACTAGACCGTGCAAAACATTTACTTAAATAACAATATGGTAAAGGTTGTAGTTCCAGAAAATACAACAAACGTGTATTGCAAAAAATCTTTAGGTGTAATTGTTCAAACTCTACAACAAGATGGCAACAACAAGACTAACTCTTTAATAAACACACACGTAGTGGACTTGCATGTGTCTTGATACGCGGCACATGAATGGCAGAATACAAACATACATAGAGAAAAGTGAACAGGATTGACCTCTCTTCAATTTGATTATAGTGTTTTTGCAGAACCACATTAAAAAGTAAAAAGATACAAAATGCAAATTTTAGATGCAAAACATGAAAACAATAATAGCTTTAGTAACATCATAAAATAAATGTAAATAACAAAGCATGTATCAGTTGTACATTGTAGGTGCATTTGTCTGATCTGTAGACGTCCAGTAAAAAATTAACAACTTTGCAAGAAAGAAAGAAAGAAAGAAAGAAAGATGTCTTTTAAACTAAACTGGCTTTAACCTCAATGAGTCCAGCTTGATATCATATGATATATTTGTAGGTCAGATGAAGTCTGAATGATTTATCGCTTTTAAAATGTACCTTCTTAGTTTTGTCAAGTCGTTTCTCAACCTGAATCAGCTCAATCATCCTTTATGACTGATGCGTTGGATTGATCTGCATGTTTCTGTCAGTGCGAGTACTACAAATTGTCGACTCAATAAAAGCTATGAGTGCATGATTCCTTACCTTCTCTCCTGTTGACCTTTGCAAAGACTGGCCCATGACTGCTGGACAGCAGAGAGGAGCTCCTGAAGGATGATGACGGCAGACTGGAGACCAGTGGGCTGTCACATACCTCTGTTAACCAAAAACACGGCAGAGGAGACACAGAATAATGATTAGAAACCTTTAAATTATTTGAATCAATATTTCACAATGATGCGTCATTATCATTCAGTGATTATGTTGTTGGAAAGCTTCGGGTGAAGTACGTCAAATCTGAATTGAAAGTTTAAATATGAAGATGTGAGTGTCGGGCTGAGGGCGATAATGTAATCAAAACCTCTGTGGATGTCAAGGACATGGAATGGAGATGAATGGAAACGTTACCTGAATTTGTGATTGATGAAGACAAACTATCAGTAAATGACTCTGTGCTGTGATGTATAAAATACCACCATACTTATTGGAAGTAATGGGTAACTATGCTGTACACAAACATTACTTCGGTGTGTAACAGTAACACAAGTAGCACTTTATTCAAACTGTAAATAATTATTGTGATGATGATGATGATGATGATGATGATGATGATGATGATGATGATGATGATGATGATGATGATGATGATGAATATCACGTGCCTGTGAACATAAATTCTGCGTCTGTTATTCCCCTGCTCAACGTGACATTTATACACCTGAGCTACTTCAATGTAAGACAATTATGAATGAAGTTTACGGCGTGTTTAAGTTTACACTGGACAAAAACACACACTTAAAAGGGTAAAAAGGAAAGTGGAGTGTCCCAGAAATACTTGTGAAATCAATGAGCTCATTAACATTCAATAGAAACACTCACTCTCCAGTGGCTGCGCAGTATTGCGTATCAGGAAGTACATGATTCATGATTTAAGTTCCCTATTTGAAGTGACACTTCAATTTACAAAATAATATCAATGTGTACCTACAAAGACCATTTGGCAAATAGTTGATTGACTTTACTTGACGGAACAGACTTCAGTGCAGTCACTTACCATCATCATCATCATCATCATCATCATAATAACATCACCCTCACGCCAATTGACAATATCACCACTTAAATCGCTTCACCTGTAACTTTATCCCGCACAGTTCATATGCTGGTTGTAATTTGAAGTTTCATAACAGCATAAATTAATGATAAAATAAATGTTGGAAAACAAATTGCTGCTCTGTGTTTTATGCCTTCCAGCTCATGTGGTTGTTAACATTATGTTTAGGACTTGATACATTTCATGTTTCATGTTGTGACTGTATATTAGTTCATGCTGGGTTTCATGTTCGTACTGTATTCACGTGTATCTTCTCTCTCTTCATTTCAATTGTCTTTCTTGTTCCTCGTCTGTATTAAATTTGATTGTTTCCACCTGCATCTAACCGAGCTTTACCTCCTGATGTGTGAACAAACATCTACTTCTGTGAATGTGAAATCTGAAAAAAGTAATTAATTTGTACACAGCTTAAAAATGATTGAACTTACTTCGTGAACATGCCGAATATCATACTGACTTGCTTGTTGTTATCTTTTCTGTCCACACTGGTTATTTTTACCACGTAATGTATTTGATACTAATGGTGGACGCGGACGCAGCTGTCAACAATTCCTGTGATTGGTGGAGCTCTTATAAAAAGAGATTTGATTTGACGGAATGATGAAAACAACAAATAGAATTTATACCAAAAAAAGAACTCTAAAGCTCTTCTGTCCAGTTGCTTTCTCTTTGCCTTTCCACCATCTTGTCTAAGAAACTCTTAAAAGTTTCTTAAAAGTCCTGGTTTTCCACCTTTGGGCTTAAGGTGCTTTGCGAATTACTTTTATCTTAGTAAGGTAAAATTCTAGGAAAAATCTTAAAATTCAACAAATTCTAAGATCTTTTTTAGGATTGGCATCACTAAGACCTACTTTTGGCCTTAAGGATGCTTTGTGAACACAGGCACTGGTTTCTCGTCTTATTACGTATTCAATCCACTATTCCCACTACTTTTTCTGGTATGTGGTTTTTATAGATTTCAGTAAAAAAATGGTTGTCCTCAGTTCGAACCTGATCTGTGTTTGGGTCTTAAATCCACATTCTTCGACAATACCGACCAACTGCAATACAGATTCACCAGAGAAGGTTGGATTATTGAGCCCTCTCACCTCCGGGATGCTCCCAGCATCCACTCCTCTGCTCCAGTGGTAGAGCAACGGGCAATGAAAAGGTCGCATAGAGCAGGCAGTGCAAATAAATAAATAGATAAATAGTGCAACAACAGACGGCAACTACATCTCCAGGTAAATAAATACCAGTAATAGTAAAAATCTGATAATAAAAACCTCAACATCGGCTTTGTAAAATCAAACTGGACCCACTGTGTGAGGAATGTGGTTACAATCCACCTCTTCAGACACTACATAAAAAAAAAAATGTGGGCTTAAAAATTGGGGCTTTAACGTTTCAGGTTTTTAATTAAGTTTACTGTAGCAAACACACGGGTCATCAGCGGCGCCAACCCATGCGATAACTCCGTTCTCGCCAAGGTGGCTCACCCTCCACTTTGGGAACCACAGGCCTTTGGCTTGGTCCCCTCGTGCTCTGTTCAATATGTCAGAATCCTGCGGAGGACTTTTCCCTCCCCGCTATCAGCCAACTCATCAACCTGTTCCCAGTCCACACACCCCAGGAGCTGTAAACGTTACTACATTTCAGACTCTGAAGATCATTTCATGCATACTTTTTTCAGATCATGTCACTTTGTTTTTTAGTTATGTTTGGAGTCTTAATTTACCATTTAATTTCATGGTCAACGCTCTAATCTCACTGTTCTCAGTTTTCCCTGCACTTCCTTTTGGTGCTCCACCCACACTCCGATACAAAGTGATTCACGATAGTGACATATTAGGATTTCAGGATTTCAAAGTAAGGAAACAATATTATATTAAACTACAAAGATATTAAAAGTCCCTCATTACTGGTCTCTTGTTGGCAGCAGCATCATAATCCTTATCATTCCTGTCTCCAATAATGTCATCAAGTTGTAAATGTAACAATGAGAGCTGCTTAAACATTTTTAAGATGATTTTTCTGAAACTTAAATCAGATTTATATAAATCAAATTTGACCGTTATCGTTCAGTAACCGTGTTACAGCACTTTGTCCATGTAAGTGCCAAATGAACACCATACAAATGCCAAATAAACAAAAAGAACTGCAGTGAAAATGTCTGCTTTTCTTTAGGCAGTCAATGCATAAAAAAGGTCCCTCAGCAAAGAATTGAGCTGAGTGTGGTTATTTGTCCTCTGATTAAAGCAATTAAAGCTCTTGTGTTTTCTCCACGGGGAAACTATTTCCTAAAACATCCAGCTATCAGGTAGATAAAAAGATGTGTGTGCGTGCGTGCGTGGCTGTCCCTGTGTTAAAACAGTCAGTGAGAGACGATTTTAGAGGCGATTGTGGACCTTAACAGCAACTGACCTGTCAGTAGGTCAATGTGACTGAGTATATAAAATGCTTTGAGACTGCTGAAACTGTAACAAACACACACGCGCACACACACACACACACACACACACACACACACACACACACACACACACACACACACACACACACACATGCACAGAGCACAGGTGAAGTGCATATACAGTTATTTTGGCTGTATAAATAAATACTCAGTCGGTGTAATCTAAACACTTTCATTTGAAAAGGTTTTTGACTCCACGAAAAGAGCAAGTGGACGGTCCCATCTCTCTACTTTGTCAACAACACTCCATCACATTTCAAGCACAGAGCGATTTTCATTATCTGAGGCCATAAACCACGAGCTGCTGGCAGTTTTGAATAGCTTCTCATATCCGTCTAAGTCTACTCAGTTCAACTCCACTCTTATTTCCCAGCACTTCAGTTTGCCGATGCCTCTCTACCGAGTCTCAGGTCATACACTGTATATTCAGACGGATAAATCTACAAGGAACTCTTTGGTGTTCATCATAGCATACACTACAGTATCTTGCATGCAGGAACATTTGAACTGTCATCTGTCTCTGAGGCTCAACCTAAACTAAAACTTTCCCACTAATGTACACTGTCTCCCGTGTTGATAATGCCAATTAAAACACAGAGAAATTAATGGCGTTGGTATATGGAAACAAAATCTATTAAAAGCCAGTTATATTCAAAACTATAAAATATTAACTTCCCCACTCAAGAAAATACTTTGTTTAGAGGATTAATTCATTGAACTTGCTGCACAGCCAGGCTGCACTACACCGAGGATGTAGGAATCGATGCATCATCTCCTCTGCTGAATTAATGTTATTGCGGAAAGAGTAAAATATATCGTTCCATTATTAAGGCTACCTCACAAACAAACAGAACAAATTCAAGTGAAACTGTTAAGTCATGAATCACATGGAAATCTGCAATCACAATAGATGTGTTACATTTAGAGTTCATTATAAGTTATTTTTAAAATTATAATTTATCTGCATTGCATTTACAATATATTCATTCACTGCTTCGTAACGAATACATATTTATGTAATTAGGATTCTGAGGAGAAAATATTACAGAAAATAAAGCAAAAAAGAACAGGAGAATAGAAGTACTTACTCCTTTAGTTTCACCTCTCATCTTAAACACGTTTGAGCGAGGCAGTGTGGAAACACATGAAATTCCTACAGTTTCTTTTACAGTTTCCTGGGAAACTATTTTACCAGGAGTGCTCATTGAGCTTAAAATCTGAAGGGAGACTTGGATAAAGGTAGCAGCCACTAAAAAAATCACAAGATGTTTTTATAGAAAAACCACATATTTCCTTCAGCACATTCACCCTCGTATATTTGCATATATACTCGTATATTCATTTAAAACGGATGTTTCTTTCTTGAGATTCTTTGCAACTAATCCACAACCCAGGTTAATAGTATATAATAATAGTTAATAGTGTAAAAAAAGCAGTCTTCTCATCTTTAGGTACATTGAAACCTGACAAGAGTTTGAAGAAAAAAGGCGTCAAAGGTCATTTGGAAGTTTACCTTGATGAAATGTACCAACAACAGCTATTTGTGTGAACAACAGCAACATAGGATCTATGTAAATTAAAACTGACACAAAGACCTTGTAGGCACATTATGTAATATTTGAAGTTAATTAATGTTAGAGCCAGCAGCTATTGCAGGGAGAGCTGTCAACAATTATTATTGCTCTTGTACTTTAACGTTAAAGGCGAAGAGACAACAAGAGACAAATTGAAAACTGTAGGTGGTCTAAGGAGAGCCGCACCCCCACGTCCCCACCTCCAACATCTCAAAAGTCAACTTGAGATGTCAGGTAATTGTCGGGCAGTTGCAAGGGTATAGAACGGGTCACCACAGCTTTATGCTTGTTTTGAGGGCATTTTGCATGCAGAGGGGACATCTTCCTTTGCAACGATTGTTTACTGTTTGCACAGTTGATTTTCTTGCATACACCCATATTACCTGATATGATAACATGACTCCAGTATATGAGGAAAAAGTGGCCTGGTTCCAGCCTGATCCCACATCTCAAAAGCAATACCGAGTTTAATGGTGACTCTTATTTGCCCATAGTTTCAATTGGTTTCATGGTTTATGGTGAATTCATAACAATTGCTATGGACAGTACTGTCTTTCACACGGCAGCACACTACATATTCAGTGTGTGCTGCTGGTCTCAGTCTCATGATAACACTCATGATGCTGCTCGTGTGCTGTGCAAATCAATTAAAGGAATGACAAAATAACAAAGATAGAAAGTCCATCCACTGTGATTTTTTGGAGGGCATTTTCTCTTCTCTTGTATTGCTTGTTTATTGTTGTTGTTTGATGGCTGTTTGGTTGACTGCTGACTGTGCAACAAATTGCCCCTCTGAGATTAAAATAAAAAAAGATTGCCTCTTCAATCCATCTGCAGCACATATGCCACTTGACCATTTTAGTGACATAGTGTTCTCCCCAGAAACATGAGAGGAAAGCCAAATATGCTGAATACCAATAAGCATCCTTTATATCAACAAAATCAAGTAAAAAAAAAAAAATGCACTATTTCAGTGTCAAGTTGTTAAACTCCGCCAGCCTTATTCTATCTCAGTTTGTCAGTTAGCAGGATAATGAGCCCCTGTGCTACTTGTTTGTGCAGAAAACAGCTGCTCATGTTTTTGGTCTGTTTGTTAATGTCTTGTACCCACCTCTCACCCTTTACCAACATAGTGTAGCCAAATAGGCTTCATCACAATCAATATGTGGGACTGAAACTAAGAGGGTTTATCTCCACCTACCAGTGATAAACTCTCAAAACCCAAATAGTGATATCTAAATAAACTATAAAGAACACATTTTCACCCCACAAAAAAAAAAGAAATTCTATAACATTTGAATGAAAATGTCTTCTTGTTTTATCATTGTGAATAACAAAGAAAAGGAGTTTGTTTTTAGACCCTTAATATTTGCCCCTTGTTCTTGGAAATCTAAAGTATCAGAATCATCTTCAGTCTCTGAATGTGTTGCTGTTGAGGTTTTTGAGACGGCGGTACTCTTAAACTTGAAAGGTCAGAAGAAAACAAAAGCAGAGACGCTGTCTGATCACACACATCCCAGAGAACAGACTGGATGACGAGAAGAAAAGTGTTTGGCAGACACTTCAGGCTGAGGTTGGAATGAGAACAAGTCAAGCGTAGTTCTTACAGTGACTCTCTTGGCCTCCAATGTTCAGGTGCTGAGCAGTGAAAGTCTCAGCATGACTGAATGCCTTTAAATCTTCCTCTTGTAGAGAACTGTGTCGGCACAAATGGAGACATCTGACTGACAAGCCCCCACTGTCTGTGACGTCTCATCATATCATTGTCAGTGTCTCACTAACATGTCACTGACAGTGTGGTCAGGAGTTTTTAATGTTGATTCAAAAGAAGCAATGGGAATTAAAAAATAAAATGATGGGTCCGCCCTTAAGCTTACATAATGATATGTCAATATATATTAGTTGTGTTTGTGTATTGTTCCCCCAGACAATTGTGTTCCTCGTGGACACAGGACAGTCGGACCAAGCTGGAGTCTGAAACAGCTTGTTACTGCCGTCAGCCACTGGATTTCAATAAAAGCAGGAAGGACTCAGGATCTATATCTGCTTATTCCAAGCTACAGTCACAGGAATCCAACTCCAATCCTGGTTCAAACTGAGCAAATGTCAGCAGACTGGCTGGGTCATCGGTGTGTTACAGGGCCAGAACAGACAAATACACAGTATCTCACACAACTTTGGGTCATTTGGAATCACCAATTTGTCAAACAATCATATGTTTGCATGGTGGGAAGAAGACAGAGTAGGTGGAGAAAACATAACCACACTCAGGAGCGACATCCAAACAAGGGAAAAAAAGTAAGAGTCATCCAAGGAAACACTTCAATGTGACAACCGTGACAGAAATTGTCTTTACAGTCAAAAGTATAATAACGAATTGATAACAAATAATTTTGTTGCATTGCATTGAGTATAACAGTTATTGTGTCAAGTCAATATTTTTTACAATTACATTCCCCCAACATCTAATGTTTGTAGTCTCAGGATCATTATTCTGATAAATATCTACTGAATTGTCTTGAAAAGGTAGAGGAGCCCCATATTAACCAACCTTTATGAAACTTAGGCCGCGAGCCCCACCGCAAAATATGAGGCGGGACTGGACAGAGACGGTTTTTGTGCATCTCCACTGACAAAAGCTGTGGATGGTACCAAAAGAACCGTGACCAATGGTTACAGTTTTTTTCGGAAGCCCTCCGTTGGGTCACGTCGCACAACAGAATGTGTCCCATAAGGAGGAGCAACATTCCAGCCGTCTGCCGATCAGTATTGATCGTCTGTGGTACAGTTGCTGAAGACAGCAGACATGCTGCGAAGATGACAGATATCTCTGGATAAAGGAGCAATTGAGCTCATGCCTGTGATCAAGAACAATTATGAGGATCTGGTGATATATACATTGTTGTGGCTTTTACTGCTGGCAAAGGAGTCGAAGGCAGTTCTTGTGAGATGGTATTTATACCCACATGCATGGCAGCTCGTACCACAGGGGTATCCCACAGTGTGCCAAATGTTTTACCTGATTACTGTTGCTAATGACATTACATACCTGAGCTGCCTATCACAACCTCACCTACATTTTAACTGTGTTCTCTGTGGTATGACCACGCAACAGAGTTGGATCTGGGTGCGCTTTGCCTTACTGTCCCGTTCCTGCACGTATTGTGTGGTCGAACTGCAGATTAATGAAAACAATTGCCCGTCCAATCAACCGATAGCACTCCAGCCAGGTGATCCTACTGACACCGTGCTTTGTTTTGCAATATTTGCCATGTGCAGTACATCATCTCCACAGGTGTTGGACAAATCAATGCTTCAAGCATTGGTAACAGACTTTTAGAGTCCCTGAGAGTCAAACAATTCAAAATCTAAAGGTGAAAGAAACCAACCACCTTTCATCTTGAGTGGCACTCTGTTTGGTTGTATTGCAAAGTAAATTATAATAACTTCCAAATAGCACTTGCCAAACTGTATTGACAAAATGTTGGACTTAAAACATTTAAACATTTCAATCAGCTTTTTCTTTTGCGCACACATATGCGTACAGTGTTGCTTTGTAAACTTGGTGACACGGAGCAGCTCGCAGCTGAGTGTGTTGCACTTAAGGACCTTCAGTCATCAGGATGACAGAAATCTCCAATACAATGATCAAAAGACGAGTTTACTCTGCCGCCTGGTCCATAGCTACAAAACACCCTCGATCAGCATGCTGGAGACAATAGCTTTATATTGTTTCTTTTGGAGGCAAATCTTCTGATGAGTAAAATAAATGCCCAACATTAAAAGCTTCAGCTGGTTCCAGGTGTCACCAAAGTGAAAATTTGATGTCCTGTACTGTGCTGACCTAAATCAAAGGATTGCGATACGTAGCTTGAGGCTAACCAACAGTTTTGTAACTTGGCATGTTTTCCTTCAGCCAGTAATATCTATTGAGAAAGTGGATTTTTATTTGATAAAAGGCAATTTCTATATGTCAGTGAAATATGGCCTCTTCTAATTCTGTGTCTGGGTTTTACTCGAGGTCAAGGTTGTCAAGCTGCGCTGTTGTTTGCAGCCTTATTCTGATTTCCTTGAATTGGTATTCCCACCGAAGAAGGACGGTGTAGCAAGTACTTGCCAATTTCCATTCAAGGTGACGTGCAGTCAAGCGAGTTAACCTGAAGCAGGGCAGGTTTTGTCATTGTGAAAAAGATGCTGTTCATATTTATCATCTGGTATTTTGGCTCAAAGCAGTTTACTAAAATTCCATAAAGCCACACAAGACTGGTAACTTTAAGGGACTACAGCTGTGTTCATAATAAATTAGATTTACCAGACTTGGATGACTGACAATCTTTGCAGGCATAGTAAAGTATCTTCAACATGAATTTAACACTCTTATAATGCAACTGATCACATTGTAATCTGATAACACTGACTATATTAATACAAGGCTTGTCATCTTTATTGGTCAGTTACATCTGCCAACTCATTTTTGTGAGGATATTTGAGACTCGTAAGACTGCCAGATTTTGTTTCGGTTCTTGTTCCTAAATCATATTATTAGTATAATAATGTAAAGGCTGAATGCAGGTGATCTTGAGTCACCTATATAAACACTGGGAGCCGAAGACGCGCTAAAAATTCACCTTTGTTTTACATGGAATTGTAGAAGTATTGCTTCTAAGTCACTTCTTCTTAAAAATCAATTACTTCCTCAGCGAGTCATGTTCAGGTTAATCACCTTCCGAGCTCTGACTGTAGTAGATTTTTCATTTGTTTTGGGAGTTTTTTTTTCCGAAACCTTAATCCTGAAACATAAGTCTCAATTTCTCACTCTCCACACGCTTTCTAAGTTGTGAATGAAGTCATTCTGTTGTGTCATTATAATTATCACTATATTAAGGCTTTGTAAGCCAGCTAATAGTTGGCCTGATAGTGCAGTTTGGCAGAGACTGCAGTAAATGCTGTGCCAGCTTTGGCTGCAGACCGGAGCCCAACAGTCTGACAGCTCAGCTGAACATCTCTGCCATCTGACTGCTCACACTCAGAGAAATGTCTGTTCCTCCTGCAGGTCCTTGTGAGTCAATTAACAGCACACCAGGTAATTCTACTGACTGTCAACAACAAGACCTCTTGAGTTATGACATTTTATTATGTCCATAATGTTGTTGAGGATAAACTCTTATATAATTAACGCTGAAAGAGAAAGAAAACAAACGGTGCCATTTATTCCATGATAACTGCATTGACGCAGTGCTTCATGGGAGACAGAGCTAATCAGTAAATTAAATGATGATTAATAGCAGCCTGTGCTGCAACAAAGCAGCAATTAACACATTTATCTGAGGTTTAACACTCGTCACATGAGAGCACATGCTGAGAGCAGAAACCATGAAATACATTTGAAACAAAAAGACCCACAGAGAGAATTGCTGCAGGTTACATCACTTATTAATGGACAAGGAAAGAAGCGTGGGATAAGTGATGGGCATAGTATTATTAATATAGAGATGAATATGTTTTTTATGTTTTTCCAATGAAGAAAAAGGCACTTAATCACAAAGATCTGCATACTCACTATGGAGTCTCTTTGAAAGGACAGGATGTCAACTTCTTAAAAAATTGTCACTCAAACTTTGGTAATCGTGATACTTTTCTACTTACTTTCTCTTTGCCACAAGCAGTTAGATTTGGCTCACTCTGCAGAAAGAAAACTTTCAGTGATTTTTTTATTTTAAGTAATCGAGTGAATTGTTGACTATTCGCTTGAAGGCATGAACGGCAATGAAACTTTATTTTCTCTAAGCTTTTTTCCTGGTAGTTGATATTTTCTTTGTATTCACTGCAAAGGATTTACAATGAATTAATAAATAAATGAATAACATTTACATTGATGTAATTATTAAAAGTAATGAAACGTGACTGGTAATTGGGGAAGTATTTTACTATATGACATCCTGACTGTAATTTTCAACGTGCCTTTAAAGTTTTACATTAAAATCTAGCATCTAACTCTTTCTGGATCACATTTAGTTGTGTTTGTGTGTTGGACCGGGTTTCTGTGGGTGTCACTGCAGAACGAAACCCAAATCATTGCCTGTGCTGAGGACTGCTGAGTATCAAAGAAAATGTTGAGGAATTGTATTTTTTCCTTTACAACTTGTTCATGTTTAAAAAAAAATAATTCACCCAAACTAAGCTTATTTTTTGTTTTTTAACTAATGTTTTGCATGGGTGAAGCCATTTGGATTGAGCTCTGCTCATTTCAAGCAGGAATTTGCATACCCTTCTCCTCCAGCTAGAAATGTAGCAACTGTAATACAACAGCAGCCAGGAAGGGTCAAAAACGATCATTAGTATGTGATGTTGATTTTGTCTGACCGATTAAAAAAATGGGGCTGAAAGGAAAAGGCCCTTTAAGGTCACCAATTGAACTAACATTGTTCCCACAACAGGTCCTCCACAAGAGTTCTTTTAATGATCAACCCCAAATAAGGTTACTATTTTACTCATTTTATACACTTCATATTCTTTTCAGTGCTTTTGCCTGCCAGTACAATATCTACAATTTGTACATCCAAGGTTTTCACTGGAATCTGTCCATCCCTCTAACTGATCATTGCAACGTTTCTTATAGCACAAACATCAAAGCAGCATATCTGAAACCCCAAAGAGATCAATTTGAACGTCATCTGTTCCCAGAACTTGTTTCCAAAACCACTGTAGTTGATCCAGATGTTGTTTTGCATTTATCAAGTGTGATGAGAGCACAAATCAGGTTTTATTTTAGATTCTGTTTACGAACTAACATTTCTCATTTCCCCGTGTCTCTCTGTCAGATTATACTATACAGGGCATCTCATGGTTTCTCTTACTCTTGCAGTTGTGGTCATCAAATTTATATTTGACTTTAACATCTTAATCCTACTTGTGAGATTTGTAAAATGAGACTTTGAGCACTTTTTTTTATAGCTTCCTTCTGCTTTGTGAGCATATTTCCACTTCATTTGCAGATCCACAGCCAGTGGCTATTCAGAGCACATTGATGTCGAGCAGTGCGGGCAAGTTTTAAGTGTAATAGAATTTAGTTGCTCCTGCACTAAAAAAGGTTGACATATGCTGTTGACTGTTGTCTCGAATCACATTTCCTTGTGAGTTAACTAAGGTCAACCAAATTAATGATGCCCTGAAGTTGTACCACAGAACAGAAAACCCAAACCACAATAACAAATGATCAAAAATCTTATTTTATAATTTATACTGAAGATACGTTTTCATCATGGATAACTGTCTTTAGTCTATTGGGTCTGTCTGTCTGTCTGTACAAATAAAGCAGATACATTTCTGTTAGGTAAATTTGTACTTTATGTTTATTATTAGTACTTGATATAATGGGAATTAACATTTTGTAAGTTATCGTTGTTTCATGCATGTCTATTATAACCACTGTTCACTGGTTCACACCTGCAAGGGCACGAGTCTTTGTATTATTGAAACTGTACCACTCTGAGACTCTTCAAGGTCTCTGGCCTCTGGGCCGGGGGACATCTTATCTGAGACTCCTGCTTCAACTGTGTGAACCATATAGAAGTGTAACCACACACACACACACACACACACACACACACACACACACACACACACACACACACACACACACACACACACACACACACACACACACACACACACACACACAGGCCTGGAAACCAGTGTTAACCTGCTTTGTCTGTGTATGAAAATGTAACCGCCTACTCTAACTTTGAATAAAACTGGGCAGAGAAATGAAGATCGTGGCAGATCGGTGAACTTCAGCTCCTGAGGTGAATTCATTTCTCTGTCCTTGTACAAGCTGACTTATTGTTTTGACTCTTTATTGCTCTCGATACTGGGGTTGTCTCTCTTTTCATTCTTACAGGTTTTGAACCTAACAATTTCCATTTATACATAAAGCTGGCCAACATCTGTGATCTTGTAACACTTAAGGAGTTAAGGAAGTTAAAATTCTTGTGGAAAACAAAGTGCACTGCTTTACTCATTTTGAAAGTTTAGATAGCATATGAATTTATCTACAAATCTCAGTGAAGATTTTCAGTCATTTTATATATATATAATTCAATGTAGTTCAAAAGTTTATTTTTCTTTTCCACATTTTTGATTATAATTCTTTAATTTGTGTTCTCTTTCTGTTGGTAGAGTGGGTCTTCTGCCAACAGAATAGATTTTGAAAATGTATTTTAAGTCTCCTTGTGCAAACTATTGAACCCAAAGTTCCTCCCTACATTGTGCCCACTCTTTTAATGCACGCTGTTTCTATTGCAGTAAAGTGTAGATGGGTTTAATGTGACAGACTGCTGATGCTGCAAGCCAGTGCATGAAAAAAAAAGCAACTTACATTGTTTCAGCCTGCTAATAAACAAAAACTAAAACTATAAAAACGTCTCCAAAACCATTTACTCCGATTTGTTATTGCAAAACTATTGAAGTTATAATTTTAACTGACAACATCACAAATGGATGTCAAATGTGTAATTGGTTGAGTTTGAAGGTAAAGTTCACAAGGGAAATTGAGGTAAATCTAACAATTAATGCTACGACATGGTGCACATCTCTCATTGTCCCAATATAAACCTATACACTAAATAAATTATAACAAATACAGAATTAGATTTCTCCATGTTGGAGTCAGCTCAGGGAAAGTGAAATTACTTTGGATTCACACCTAAAAAAAAAAATCTTAAAAATATGCATGTTTAAACTCAGTCAGTCAGAAAGTCTTTTCCTATCAGCAATAATCACAGCGATTTTATTCCCACTCTAAATCATCCAGTTTAAGTTTTCAGTCATCATAGGGAACAAGACAATGCTTACCTCAAAAGTGAGTAATTAAGAAGATTCACGAGAAACAATCTCAGTAGCACGTCACAGTCATACAGGCCCACAGGTGGCAATATAGGAACGGGATGCAGTTATGCTGTGCATTATTGGCGAAACCTGCGTTGCTGTGGAGCTCAGAGCTGCAGCCGAGTGAAGCTGCAACGAGCGGAGTCAGCCCAATGGATCTGACAACACGCACATGCACTCACAAAGAAAAGTCAGTGATGGGTGAAATGAGAGAAGGAGCCGGGAGTGTCACTGCATGGCTAAAAGACGGAGGGCACAGGCAATGAATGTCCACACAGGGCACTGAACCAAACTCCTGCACTTTTTTACCACATTACTCACTCCCTCTGCTTTCTTACTCTACAGCACTTTAGGAAATCCTTCAAATTCTCTCTGCTATTTTCTTGAGAACATTTGTCTTGGGGTGAACTTTAACCAAGCACCTTTTTACTAATAAATGTCACTTTTTGCCTTCCTGTGTATCTAATGAGATTCGTGTCACTTTTGGTAGAAGAGACTCCTGGCGAGAAACGTGCAATCGCGTAAACTTGAAACTAGCTGGAACGGTTTTAAATCCACAATCAAGAGGTGTCATGAGTAATCTTATTTGCATTTATGAAACATTTTAAATGACTTCACTGATGAAGCACGCAATATCGCTAATGCAGCCTCAGTCACACACTCATACTCAAAAGGCAAGGCAGATGATATTCATTGGATACTGTGATTATATGAACAGAACAAGATATAAGATCAAACTGTTGATCTTTGGACAGGAAGACAGTCCGCTTAACCAAGTGAGACAAATCATAATCAGTTGGTTGTTGACATTACAGCTTATTTTATTAATAAATAACTGTAAAATGTAAGCTAAATGCACTTGAAGTTACTGTACAAGAAAAAAAAAAATCTCAAAAAGAAATATACTTCCCATAAAAGGTACAGCTTCTGCACAAGAGAATAAACCAATACACCAAAACAAGACCTTTACACTCATTTCCACAAATGTCCAACCTGCAGGTGCCTAAATCAATCACACCAAAGTTAATATGTTTACAAACAAACCAGAATTTGTCACCATCCAACTGTTTTTGTTTCCCAAACTGACGTCATATTGCAGCAAAAGCAAAAATAAACATTTGTCCGATTCAGTCTGAAAAAAACTAAACAAATCCAGACTTTCTCAAAGAAAGAGTATTGAAGCCACGAGGATAGTTGTGAAACTTTTCATTGATCGTTTTTTCCAGTTCGAGATTGAAATTCGGTGTACAAACGGGATCTTGTTCACACACTGCCTCGGGAATCTTCAGGCGTTTCCATGTTTGTATGATTGTGATAACGAATTTCCTTCAGAAGGGTATCGACACATTAGAAATGTACATCATCAACTAAAACTGGGTCGTACATTTTTCATTTCATTTCTCCCGTGTGGATTCTGGTGGAGGAACTTCAGTCTATTTAGCCTGCATTCAACACTCCTGCCGTGTCAAAGCCGTTTGCACTGTTAGTCACATTCAACTGATTCACACAGACACTCGTGCACCGGTGACAGCTGCCATGCAATGTGCTCAGTCTCCTGTGGGAGCAATTTGGGGTTCAGTGTCTTGAACAAGGACACTTTCACATATGGACGAGGCAAGATTGAGGCTCAAACCTCCAACATCGGGATCAAACGACGACATGCTCGACCAACTGAGCCACAGCCGCCATTAGCAGCATGTTGTGGTTCTTAGTGGACTATTTAGCTGTTTTGCTCTTCAAAAGCTGGATAGTCATCTCAAAAAGGGCAAAAACTATATATATATCTTTGGAAGTGTGAATTTTAGATGCACTAAAATATGACCCCGACTTGTCACCATCTAATTTAGTCTCAATCCAATAATTGGAATTCTCTGACTCATCCTGATGTGTTCAAATGCTGAAGCAGAGAGTCGGGGTTTCCTTTCCATGATGCTGAGGAATGATACAAGCAGAATCCTCACAGGTGGGACTATTTCTATGGACGTATGATCTCTCTAATTTTTCATTTCCAAAATGTTGACAGGTGCTTGGATAACTGTACCTCATTCACATTTTTCATTGAAGAATAAAATAGTATTTGCTGTCAAAACGTTGAGTTTGATTTAAGACATTCTAAAGTCTTGGGACCTCGCTATAGGTGGCATGCAGATAACAAATAAGCATCCATTATTCAAATTAAAAGCTAATGGGAGGATAATGGAAACTATTTCAGAGTTCAGAGTCTTCAGGTGCACAGTTTAGGGGTGCCGGTTTGTGGTCAGTGAGAGCCTACGTTGGAAGTACTGTGGACTACAGCACTTTGGGGTTTTTTCCAAGTTATGCAACAATAGTATGTGCGAGTACGATGCAACATCGACATGCAAGTTGCATCGGCTTTTTTTTTTTTTTCATTTGATCCATAAATAATACAATTCCCAGATTGTTGGGGTCAAATATAAGTAAGTGTAAATACATTTTTGAAATCTTTTGCAATCCAAGTTACTGAGCTGCCACTAGTCCGCTTCCACGTCACTCAGACGGTGTCTAACATACTGAAACATCTTTGGTTCCTAAAAGCTTCTGATTGAGGATTTTTTTTTTTTTAGGGTTCAAAGTCATTTTTTTTAACTTAGAGAAAGCAGCTGACAGAACAATCTTGCCACATGGTCCATAGCATTACTATTGAGAAACATTTTGATCACATCAGATCGTATCGACCAAGTGAATTTGTTATGGAACTGAGCCAAGACAGATGAAGGGTCCTTAAACTACTCAGAGGAAATGAACATCTACAACTTGGTGACAAGCAAGCAAACTCCATCTGTTAGCAACGATATGACTGAAAGCTGTAAATTCATAACAAAGTGTGGTTGGATTTATTCTGTTTATTTAATCGGGGTATACCACAAGCCATCTAGCGCCACAGTATTTCCGGTAAAAAACATGCATATTTCCTCATTAATGATTTTTCCTTTTTTAACAACCTTCTGAACTTTCCTCCAGCAACACAATTCCTCGTGAGGCTTCATTCTGATCAAAGAGATCCCTTGCAGTCTGAGAAAGAAAACTGGATAGTGAGTGAAATGCTTTGGCACCTACAGGCAGTCAGAAACGGGCGAATAATTTACAGTTGAATGTGTCACTCAGCGTTAGCACACGACGCATTCTGTCAATAGCTGATGCCTGTAGTTTCTATTTTCTTGCTGCTTCAGGGGGCGACAGTGAATAGTGACTTCAGCAGAATGTGGCTGATTCTTGGACCGATAACAAGTCATCTGATATAAATGACGGGGCCATTTGATGAATGAGTCTGTTTTTAGGAGGCAGACGTCCGCCAGGGAGCTGGCCTTGGGCAAACACAAAATCCCTCAGGTCACAAAGGCAGATGGATGGACTGCAGTTCTCTGTCACTTTTATCGCTTAACTACTCGTCCCTGGATTATTAAATCTAAATTCATGACTGGCAGCTCCAGGCTGCCACAACCACCTTTACGTGACCTTGACTTCATCACTGCGCTCCTGCTAAACACATGACACCAAAACTTGAGGGTCATTTATCGTCCACTGTTTTGCTCTATTGTCACACTGGTGACTGTCCGGTCACACCATCTCCTTAAGCATAGAAGACACTTAAAGCTTTTTTTCCTGAAAATGCCTCACACGTTCATCTCAAAGTGATTTCATTCAGAGGCTTATGTTGTCGCAGTGCAAATCACCAGCTCATTGAAAAGTAATGAATTGTGATGACAGAGAGAGAGGGGGGGGGGGGGGGGGGGGGGGGGGGCTGTATTCATAAGAAGCAGGAAGCTTGGCTCAAATTGAAATCACCTTCTCTTTCAGCACTTTCTTTTTGTCTTAGTCAACTGATTTCTCCGTCTGTCTGCAGACTGCATTTGATACGCTTCCTTCCCTTTGAACCCCCGCCGAGCCTTTAACCTCAGCTAGTTAAACACTCAAACAAGAGTAGAGGTGGAACCCACAGTGTTAGCCGCATGAGAAATGAAACACTCCCAAATGTACCCTGCCACTACTACCAGTGCAATAACCGCAATGAGGACAAAACTGCGCTTTCAAAGGTAACATGTTTGTGTGACACTGCTTGTTGTAAAGTGGTTCTCAATGGAAAAACAGATTAGGAGAATGTATGTAGAAGAGCAGAAGAGTCATGATTCTATCCATCTTGGATTCAGTTCAACCTTTTTTTTTTCTTTTAGGTAAAAAAGTTCATGTGCTTAATTCAAGCTACCATAATAGAGGTTCAGTGCAATCGTTGCCACTGTTTTCCAACAATCAGTTCAACAAATAATTAACTCTCCGTTAGTAAGTGGAAATTTAGCTGCTTTGTGAGGTATGGCAATGGGTTCTTCTCTACAAATACTATGGAAATACATTACAGTGAATACAAAAAAAAGCACTGCACTTAAATCACTGCAGTGGATTTTGGGGTGAGCTACCTGACCACGTTTAAAACAGCAATGCATTTACAGTTGTCTTGAAAGGTTACATAAATAGATGCATAAACAAAGCCGATAGGTGCATGAACCGGAGCACTCTCTGTATTAACAACATATGAATTGTGTTTCAGAAAGTACGTTTCTTAAAAAACTGTTGGCAGGCGTACATAAAGCTGTTTAACCACCTGGAGGCACTTCTGATGTAACAGCTTCAGCAAAAAAAACAAACATGTGGGAGAGCAAGCAAGAAAAAGAGTGAACAGCTATGTATATTAGTTGACAAAGACAGAGAAGAGGATTACAAAAGATGATGAATGTGACAATGAGGGGAAACTTCTCATTTTCCTTGTACAAAGTGTGAATAATATGGCAGTTCTTCACTGAGCCATGCCAGTTTTATATTGCTGAGGAAGCACAATCTGGCCAGAGGACAGGTTGTTATGTGGATGATAAAGACTCAAACTCATTATAACGCAGGAAAAACCCACAATGTGTTTGTCACAGAAAAGATGCCTGATTTCTGTTTGTCCCTTGGTGATTATGTACCAGATGATTGTTGTGTCTGAGGCAATCAATTTCATCTGACTTTGAGCCAATTTCAGTCAATAATGTAAACACAGATTTTGTAAAGCTGTTGTCTTTTTAAATCAATACAACCAAGAAAACACAGTGGCTATCGACACCCCTTTTTCCTAACCCCCCCCCCCCCCACACACACACACACACACACCCTAAAACCTGAAGATTTTCATGTATGGGAAAGCTTCTGATAGTTGTGGGTCATATTGTGTGAACAGGGATTGTCATTACTGAGACTATCTGTACATTAGTGATATGCATCTGCCTCATGAGGCTACAATGACTTGCACAGAGAATCTATAAATGTTTCCCAAGTATCTCAAAGCACTGGGTTCACAGTTCCACAACAGCCCACCTAGCAAAACTGCCATTTGAATTTTCAACCTACATTCGTACAACTTTTCTTTTCTGCTTTCAAATGGCAGATATTTGTTACAGATGTTTCAATCCCATCTTGAACCCTTCTTCGCTGAGTGTTTGCAAACAGCAATTTAAATAAAGGGAAAGGCGGCTTCAGCCTGTCAGTTTGGTATTCCTCCAAGCTGTTGGAATCCACATCCAGCAGCTTCTGCTCTTTTTCATGAGCGCCACTTTAATTCGGATGTATTTAAAAAAAATATTGTTTGACTGGAAAGAAAGTTGCTTTATGGTGGTTGCATGACGCATTCAAATCCCAGGTCATTTTTTAACCACATTTTACCAGTACTTTGTGTAACATTCTTGTAAAAAAACAACAAACAAAAACCTATTCCGTGTAATTTCAAGTGAAAATATTCACTGTTTGGTGTATTCTTTGCTATTTTTGTGCCTCCAGCTACTGAATAGTTGCAGCATATTAGGGTAATTACTTTATAGTTAAATGAACCATTTTGCTCTTTCAGATCTCGTGAGAAAACTAACTAATCTCACATACATACAGTAACTACAGAAATAGTTTTTTGTTTTTTTTCTTAAAACAATTTCTCTCAAATAACTGTGAAATAAGCAAAGTTTCCAGTGGTTTATCTTCTAGAGTCTAGACTATCCCTGTGCCAAAACCCACATTTCAGGATCTTTTCGAAGCATCAAATCACATTCAAAGCAGGAGCAGCAGCCGCAAGAGAAGCAGCAGCATCCTCCTGTGCGGATAGACCGTGGAGAGTCTCCTCTTCTCTCTATCGCTCTCTAGGAACGCCAAATGCTGGAAAAGCGCAAAACAAAACAAGATGCCTTGTGGGGTTCAGCATATTGTATAACTCGACAGCCATAAATCCCCAGAGGATGCGCACTCCCCCGTGGTGGTCGGATCAGACCCAGCCAACTGTTTCATTCACTGAATAAACCGCAGGAGATGGGGAAACTGGGGAAACTGGGGAAACTGGAGAAACTGGGGAAACTGGGGAAACTGGGGAAACTTGGTCGCAGCGTCGATCAGAATCCACTTGCTGCTGCAGCCTCAACTCCCTCCCTTCTTTGAAACTGTAGCTGAATCAATCAGTCATCAGTTTTGCTTCAAGTTAAAATTAAGATGCTTTTTGGAATTTCTCCAGTGTGGTGTTTTTACTGTTTAATGTCTTTGTGAAATCATGTGAATCTGGAAAATGTTATGTTATGACATTTAATTTGTTCTTCAAATACTTTGGGACTGAACTATAACTGATCGCTTTTAGATTTGGGATTTTACAATTTGTAGAAAAGAGAAGAACTTAAAGTTTCGTTGTTTTCCTTTTGTTTTTGTTTTTTATTGCGCTCTTCCAATCCAACTTAGTTGCTGACAAGTCGGAATGCAGTGTGTCAGCGGCGAAACGGTGTGCCTCCAGATTTTGGTAAATGTCCTTACAGCTCAGTGAGGTTTCGGTGTAATAATTGACTATAAGGGGGGTCCCTTTCAAACCAAAACAAGCCTCTGAGTGTTCCAGGCTGGCGGCGCCTGGAGCGCACAGAGCCGCTCACCTTCTCCACCTGTCCCACAGGAATCCAGCAGCAACCAGGCGATCAGCGCAGTAATTCCAGAGAGTCCTTTAGTCCCCACGGGCATGTTGAAGACTGATGCTGAGTATAATCCCGCCAGAGAGGAGGAGGGGGGGGGGGGGGGACAGTCCGTCCTTTCTCCTCTCCTCTCCTGTGCGCTTCTCCGCTCCGCTCCGGTGCGCCGCGCCGCGCAGCGCCGCGCCGCGCTGCAGTAGCCCTGCCGCCACAGTGCGTGCAGATCCTGGGCAGGGATCCGGCGGGGGGAGAGGAGACGATCTCACGCCGCCTTGTCTCCGTTAAGTGGTGGAGGAAAAAGTGTGAATCGAGAAAAAGAAAAAAAAAAAAAAAGAGGAAGGAGGAATTTTATGACTGTCGCAGGTCCGAGTTCTCTCTCTCTCTGTCTCTCTCTCTCTGTCTCTGTCTCTCTGAGACGAAAAGAGCTCAGGGAGCTCCGGAAGTTTGGTTTCACCACAGCGCAGGTGGCTTTTTATTTTTTTATTTAAGTTAAAGATAAAGTATGATAAAGGTCATGATGAGCTGAGATCAATAGAACTTTGCCTATTTCTTTGAATGCATCCAAATGGACAATACAAACGTATAGGGTTTTATAAATGGCATGACAAAATACAACC
Organism: Blennius ocellaris; assembly: GCF_963422515.1. Taxonomy (NCBI): domain Eukaryota; kingdom Metazoa; phylum Chordata; class Actinopteri; order Blenniiformes; family Blenniidae; genus Blennius; species Blennius ocellaris. The sequence continues at coordinate 9,077,566 of NC_137661.1, read as the reverse complement.
ACATCAAGCTTCAACTGCAACTTGAAATAATGACTGGCATCTGTCGTTTATATTGCTAAACTCATATAACTCCATTTTTTGTACTCACCCATCGGTTCAGTGATTTCAATTTGCCTCGTGTCTCATCATCTTAACTCACCTCGGTTGAGCCTGTGTGTCTGTGGCAGCTCACCTCTGAAATGTATGTTTGTTTTTAACTCCACATTCTGTGCATGTCACTACCTCGGTTCAGAATAGTAATATCAGTGGACACAGCTATTGCTATTTTTTTACATTTGGACACTTATTTAAACAGTGCAAAATGTAACTAGAATGCAATAACTGTGGGCACAATAAACCATGGAGAAGAAAAAAATTGAATAAAATGTCCCTTCTAAGACGTTCTGAAATTGTCTGTTGTGGATCCAATGGAACTGCAAGTCAATAGGTCAAGGGTCGTAGCCAAGAGCAAGGAAAATATTCTAGTATAGGCTCTCATCAGTGTTGGTCAGTGGGACTGACAGAATCCTACCACAGAATATTGAATGGTGTAGTGGAGGCTCGAAGGTCGACTGAGACTCGCCATTAAGTGAATCCCCAGTTAATTACAATGAATTGTTATTATATGACCACATTTTACAAATATGTTCACTTGTTCATAATTTGTACTATTCTATTTTTATGACTTTCTAATCCTTCTTAACGTATGATTTTAGATTTTAAATAAAATAAATGAAATGTATTGTTTTTGATTAACAACATTTACATAAATTACAGGTTTGCTGCTTTTACTCATCTTAAATAACTTGAAATTATATTCTACCTTCCAATTGACTATGGCTTTAACCTTCAATCAGAGAAAGGGAAGGATCAGGCATCAAGCAGGGTACAAATCTCACAATGTGCTTATTTTACGATGTCAATGTTCCATCAAATAAATGCTTTTTCATTCTTCATAAACAAACATAAAAGTACAATACGTCCTTGATAGCATGGGCCAGCATCGGCACCATTCCACACACACACCGTTAGGAACATGAGAACTGGCTAACCAAGAAGGTGGTTTTCAACAGGAGAAGCTCGGACAAATAAAAGTGCTTTTTGGACATCTCCAACCTCTAAAACACAATACTGAATCATTTTATCGTTGATTAAATAATTTCTTGCTCTCTGTGCAAAACAAGCAAGTCTTTATACCTTTTTCACAAGTTTTCAACTCACATGGGAGAAATAAAACCAGTGCTTAGTCCAAAAAAATTGACAGAATTCAATTTCACGTCAAATAAAGTCCCGCTTTTTCAAAGTAAAACCCACATCACTGCATCACTGAAAACCAGTGAAGACACGATGTGTTAATCCCATAAAATCTAATTATTTATTGCATTCACTACAAAGATTTGGAGGAATTGGGGGTATTTGTTCTGTACGCACATACACACACACACACACACACACACACACACACACACACACACACACACACACACACACACACACATATATATATATATTAGTCAAAACCTGGTTCCTATAGCACAAAAACCCAAACTTTTGTGTCATTGCCAAAAGCACACACACATTTCCCTAAACCAAAAAACACAATTCACCTGTTTCCACATGTTTCTAAATATTCAAAACTCTTTCTGCAAAACCTCACACAAAAGTGGCCAAGTAAATCATTAATTGCACTGTGTTCATTCAGCAAACACGTGCTGTCAATATAATAAACTCAAGTCATCATAACCTAAACTCAGAGACCAGACCCTCCTCCAGGTGAAAACACAGCCGAAACATTGTTAACGCACCAATCAGAATTGGGGGTCAATAAACAGAGCCAAGAGGAATGTTCCTTTGGAACATTGGATTCCAGCCACGCAGAGGTTGAGAGACAACAGAGAGGAAGAGGACAAAGATGGGGAAGAGGAAGAGGATGAGACAGCAATTGGACAGCGTGCAATCCCACATGTTCCGGGCCAGAAGGGAGGAAACATCAGCATGTGTGCAGCCACTAGCAATGGCAGCACCACCACCACCACCACCACCACCACCCGACAATACTCCTTCAGTACACAGCAACATTCTCCAACAGGAAGGGGAGGAAGAGCAACCCTTCTTTTTTTGAATCCAAGAGAGGAATGGTTCTCAGCATGGCAGTGGAGAGTTCATGACTACAAGCCATACACACAGCACAATCTCCTGGAGGCAACGGTGAATGCCTGCAAGGATATTTCTCTGGATCAGGGTTGGATCCGACACACAAGGATACGTTTCCCATGCTAACCTGGCGAGAGAAGACATAATGTATGAAGTTAATGAAATATCTAAGATCATGCTGATGTTGATGCTGATGTTGATGCTGATGAACCTGTATATGTGCTCACTATGGAAATACTGTGAATGAACTGTATTCTTCACATTTTAGTGGCAGTGTGTTGAATTATTTCCTCCTGTGTGTAATAAACACTCATACAGTCTGTGTTTTGACAGCTTGTGTGTTTTGTCTGAGCGTAAAAAGTGATCGAGATCCAGAAGTTAGATCTTGTACTTTTGTGTTTTTAAGAGTTTGTACTGTTGGGTGTGAGATTTGAGAAAATGGTGAGTTGTTCCAGGAATTGTGTCTAAGCAATTGAGAAAAACTGTAAACAGCAATAGCTCTAATGAAATTAACATGAGCAGATCTTTGCTAAACATAAATGCAGAACAAACAGAAAAATAACAACCACAAAAGGATTAATAACTAGAAGTTTGTTTCAAAAAGATCTAACTAGTATTAAAAAAATTGGACAATGCTGTTGAGTGTGTTCATGTATTTGGCAGAATATTCAGCAGTGCTCGTGTCATGGTTGAGCCACACTGTCGCACAGCGATCCTGGGAAACGGAACATGCGCGTTGTTTCTCACCTCCATGTCACAGTCTGCACTGCTGCTCTCCTGCTGCTGTGGAGAACCTCCATCACCCTCTCAGGCCTCCTCCCTCACCACCTCATGAAGCCATTTCCTTTCTCCCTGTTGCTGCCTGCTGGGGCTCATCACCACGCCAGTCCATTCACATTGTTCTTTTCGGTTCAGTTTGCCTGTTCTCACTGGATTTTCTCTCTTAACTCTCAGAGCATCAAACAGACAGCCGCTGTGAGGAATCCCCGTTTTCCTTTTCACAGAACATCACTCGAATGGAGTCGTCATTCTGACCAGGAACCTTTCGCCTGGCAGAAGTCGTCTCTTCCCCGGCCTTCAAACTGAAGGTACTTGCTTCACCACCTTTCCAGAATAGACTGTCAATCCACCTGATTGCCATGACGATTAAGGTTATTACTGTGACAACCACATTTGGATAACAGGATTATGTTGTCTTACTCAATAATGTCACTCTGGGGATTTCACCCAGAGAAATTGTGTTTCTTTTTAAATGATTACATGTCTAAGTACAAGGGTTCCTTCTACAAAAAATATAGGCCAGACTTGAGGCTCCAAGTTAAAAATAAATTATAAAAGAAACCTTTATCAACAGTACTAATAATATAGCATACAACACCTTCCATACAAATAGGGGAAGGGAAATTTCAGCATGAGAGATTCATATCGGACAGCGAACAACAGATGAGGGGAGGAGTCTTCCCCAAAACCAGTAGAGGAGGGAATACAGCATACAAACCAGGCAGATGCATGACAGAGACACCGAGGGTTGAAGGAAATCTGTGCGCAGCACACTGGACGACGACGCCGAGGACGAGGGACTCCACCAACCACATCACCGGCACCACGAACCTCCAGCAACTGAGAAGAGAATCAAACAATTAGTACGGACTACATGATGAAGAAATGACAAGTTATTAATGAAATGGAAACCAAAAGAATAGACAAATCACTGGAACTAAATAAGATCCACATGGAAACCAGAGAAACCCTTTTACTGTACACAAGGATGTAAAAAAACACACAAAAAACAGAACTACTAATTAGCATGATCAAAATGAGTGTTTGGCTGCACTTTAATAATTAAAAAGTTTTAAAGTCACAGCAATTAAAAGAGCTTAACAAGCTGCGCTAAACCTGGACAGGCAGCAACGCACAATCCAAAGCAATCGGGTTGTTTGGTGCGCACAATGCAGGTCACGTGACTGAATGTGAAACACTCTCATTAGCAGAATTTGGATCATTTCACTCATCCAGTCCCACTATCTCACCGCAGTAACGACCAAACCGACAATCCAGAAAAATGGCAGTGTTATGAATGCACTAACTATTTAAACGACTTGCGTTAAAGTCATTTGAAGTATCTCCCACTGTGCAGCATCACAGAATCCGTCACTCCCAACTCATTTAGAAATAAGCGCAATGTGCAAAACATAAGGAGATTTACATGTGATTTGCATACATATCATATCATATCAATACAGGTGCCGAGAGGTGTATTTTGGCTTCTATCCACTATGCGTGGCTTCATTTTCCCACTTCACTGTATTCCTCAAATGAACACTAACAAGACCTTGATGGTGAGCCAGAATGAGCTGCACAGCGCCCGGTTCATTTCCTCACTGATACAGTGCACCGCCGGCACTGATGAAGCTGCAGCATGATCATATTCAACAAACCACGCCGAGTTAGGAGTGATTGCTTGTAGCACAAATGAGAGACGGCACCTGTTTGTGGACGCTGCATGGAATAACGCTGCTTCTCTTCAAGACCTGTTGATGAGCAGGCTTGGGGAGTAATGGATTACATGTAATGGCGTTACTTAATTGGGTTACGAAAAAGTAATTGCAATCCACCACAGTAGAGGAGAAAAGTGTGTGTGTGTGTATATATACACACACACACAACTAAATATTTCATAATTAATGAGGTCATTAGTTAATTTCAGAGTTAATTTTGCACTGTGTATTTTCTGGAGGAAACAAAGTTTCCTGACTGATGAAAGCAGTGAACATGTACCAGGCCCAGAGGTCCTGAGTCGCTCCATCAAACAGACAAAACCTGCCCGTCCCAAAGTGCTGTCAACTGACTGACATTTGAATTTGTCATTGATGGTGTTCAGTCCTTCTCCTTGGTTGAGCACTTCCATTCAAAAACCTCATTTAGAAAGTCATGGTTCTATTTTTTTTTTTGTTTTTTTTTGGTGTCCTTTTTTAAATTCAATATAGCGACACCTGATTGAAGAACACTGTGGGTTTTCAGTGTTTCTGTTCAAGTTGAATGTTTCTCCAAAGAAATAGACTGAGCAAGTGACCAATCTCCTTTACTCTCTTATCTTTATATTTGGCATTGAAGTAATCCAAAAGTAACTAAAAGTAACCCAGCACATTACTTTTACGGCAATTAGAGCAAGTTACTTATTACATCTTTCATCAGGTAACTGGTAATGGTAACATTACATTTCCAACATAACCCCCCCCCCCCACCCTGCTGTTAAGTCTGCTATAACCTTTATTACCTAACTGTAAGCAAAACTAAAACTCTGTCTTCAGATCATTTATTTATTTAAGACGAGGGGACGCCATGGATTTCTGTACCTCTTGTATTGTATTAGTATTAGTAAACACAAAAACCAAACAAGTGATTTAAAGGAGAGTCTTGCAAAAGGCAGGACGAAGAAGAAAAAAAAGGTACACACTTATCAACAAGCAAACAAATGGAAAGGAGGGAGAGAGGGACAGACACGCCCAGCTCCCATACATACAGTACGTACTGGCATTCCATTCCATGTATATGCTGCACAAGTATTAACAGCTTCGGCCACAGACCCTCTGCTCTCCTCCCTCTGATGCTGAGTGGCTGTCACCTAGGTCCATGGCTGCACCAGCCGCTGTCCAGTAAGGCTTCTTCTGCAGCCAATGACGTTGTGGTACACCCACACAACCTGTCAGATCTTTCACACAGCTGACAACAGCTACGCCCAAGATGAGGGGAGCCTGCTGTGGGCAGCGCCAGTAACACAGCGTCAACAAACTCAGCAGTGATCACTACATAAGACCACAAAAGGACCTGGTGGGTAAACATGAGAGAGTCGTTTACTCCTCACTTTAGTATTTTATTGTTTCAATTAAAACTACGGACGGAACGTTACTTGGTTTCATTCTACAATGCACATTAATCTGTATTTACATCCATCAATGCATGCGTGTTTGCAACTATTCCGAAAAAATGACCTTTCCTTCTCTTCCTTTATCAGCTTTAGTCCATACAACACTTTATCTTGTCTCTGTGAGAAACACCTAAAAACACTTCTGGAGCTTGAAAAAAACGACAGGCAGGACATTATGCCATCGGGGGAAACAATACGCTGTCACCACGCTCTCTTCATTAACCCTTCTCCCCATGCAAAATGAAAATTGGATTGATGCTGTTTGTTCTTTTGATTATTTGTTGCCAGTCCAAGAGATCTGATGAAATTGCTTCACAATCACACAGTACATAAACCCCTTCTACACTGGAGGTGCAAGAGAAGTAATCCAAGCCATAATGTAAAAATGTGTCATGTTATTTCATCCTGCTCCAACGGATGTGTTTTGATTATCACTATGGAAATAACTATTCCTTTGCTGTTAAAAAAAAAAGTGTTGTTGTTGAATGCACCTATTGCTTCTTTCATCGTAATGAATATGTTTGTGAATATATTTATTTCCTATATATGTTTTATTAAAATGGTAAGTAGACGGGCGTGACAGAGAGGTACTATCACTGATTACTTGGGGGGGGGGGGTTACCAATTGAGACCTACACTGTTTTTTTTGCCGACGAGTTAAAGAGCCTGTGTGTAACTTGTCTTGGAGGCAACAATTGAGAGATGTCTGTGCTGTCCATGTGATATATGTAAAATCTCTGTTCATATTTGTTTCGAAGTAGTTTCCAGTCATTTTAAGAAATTTTGACACAGACTTTTTGGGAGGTGAACACAAATTATGTTCACCTTCACTCTTTATCTGTGTTTTTTTTTTAAGGGCCAAAGCAAAAACACTGTCCTCACAGGAAATTGTGTAAAAGGCCAGTGCCGAGGGAAATACACTCCAGAACTGCAGTGATTTGGGAACATTTTTGTACCACTGTGTTTTTGGCAGAGTGAAAGCAGAACTCAGTCCTGGTGACAGAAAAGGCTGCAGCCAGAGTACAATGCTGGGTATATCAAAACTGTAGGAATGAACCCATTTGTATAGGTACGTGTACTGCAGACCGGGATTTTATAAGATACGAGATGCCTAAATTTCCCGTGGGATCAATGAGGTGTCTATCTGTTGAGGTGTGCGAACACTCGGAGGCAGAACTGCTCTGGAGGGACAGTCAAACATCAATGAGCAGCAGCAAAAAAGACAAAGCTTCCCATATTAGTAATAAACTCCAGTGAAAAATGCTAAAGTAGAAATGTTGCAGTTGCTATAACACCTGGTACAATTTATGACTGAAAGAAGCTGGTATGACCTGCTACCACCCCCCACCCCAAAAAAAGTATGTATAAGCCAGTGTAGATACATACACGCTAGTCCATTCAGAATGTTGTGTAATCTCCATTTTCCCTTTTCACAGAACATTGCTGAAATGGATTCATCACTGACCACGTCTCTTCCCCAACCTTCAGCAATATTCTTGCCCCCTAGGAATTGCAAACTGAAGGTACTTCCTTCCCCAACTTTCCAGAATAAACTGTCTATCCACCTGCTTGCAATGGCGATTAAGGTTATTACTGTGAAAACCACAGTTAGATAACAGAATTATGTCGTCTTACTCAATAATGCCACTCTGGAAAATTCACCCAGAGAAATTGTTTTCTAAAAAGATTATACTTCTAAGGACACAGATTCGTTCTCCACAACATTTCTCCGGATAGGGTTCTTCCAGAAAACATTTTGTGTACGGTACTTTGGTGACGGTGGCCGTGTTGGAATCTTGGCCGCCATATTAAATTTTAGGGAAAATTCAAGATGGCCCCAGAGCTTATTTTAAAGAGTATGTCGTGCCAACCAAAATGACACTATAATAAAATAATATAAAAGCTGCCCTGAGGAGGCGGGGCTTAGTAGAGCTCTCACCAATTACTGATTTACACCAGAGTGACTGACATGAAATGAAACTAATCAGCGTCATTTCATGTCTGAGACTTGGAGCCCCTGGTTCAGTCATTGGCTTCAAGTCAGTTCTGGTTTGTTCTTGCGTGTTTCGATGAGATGTTGAGATGAAGACAACAAGTCTCCGATTATTAACTAATTAGTTAGTCACATCTCTTCTAATCTGCCGGTTTCAAAGAAGAAATTTGGCTGAAACGCTGCGGGTCAGGTTCAACTTTTTGAGGTTTCAAAGTCCACAACGCTTTGAAAAATAAATTGATGTGTTGTTTGAAAATATACCTGACATACTTTTTGTTTTCCCTAAACTCAGACTGACTGTCAATTGAAGTAAAACAGCCCCAAAACACATTCATTTTCTAAAAGGGGCTTTATGAAGCATCAGTTTGCATTTGTTTACAAGTATGTTAATAGATGAGTCTTAATAAGTGTCTCTATTACTAGCTGTTTCAAACAACGATAATGTTTCATCATGCGGGTATTTGATAATGAAGAGCCCCACCTAAGAGATTTCTCACCAGCCGCCACTGCCTCTTTTAATGAACTGTGCCCATCAGACTGCAGCTGCATCAGCACACCGAGGCCGCGGTGGAAGTCTTGCTGTGATTTTTAAAAGTCATTTCTTCTGCCGGTCAGTCAGCACAGAGACACTTTCCTCCTTTGAACTCACTGTAACCAAAGTTGGCCGTGTTAATCCTTTTTACTGTATTTTAATCTACCGACCTCCTGGCCCTTCCCTGTCTTGATTTTAGTGAGATCTTATCTTCAGTCATAATGTTTGAAAAGGTTTTAATTATTGTGGATTTTAATTTTCACTTTGATGATGTTACTTCTAAGGTTGACGCTGCCTCTGTGGATATCACTGAGTCTTTTAAGTTTAAGCAACATGTTTCTGAGCCCACACACAAAGCTGGGAATACTTTGGACTTGGTTTTTACTTTTGGTTAACTATGGAAAACATTCGCCTCGAAGATTTACTGGTCACTGATCAAAAATGTGTCCTTTTTGACATATCCTTTATACTGGATATGCACCCACGTAAATCTATGTCTCAATCTCGGCACACCATAATGAACACACAGCTAAAAAAAAAATGCACTGCTTTATTTGATGAACATGGCCAGACTGTGATGACGTGCAAACTCTGGTGGAGCTTTTTCACAGCAGGTGCTCCTCTGTTCTAGATATGATTGCTCCCCTCAAACTTAAAAACGTTCCTCTGTAAAATCCTCACCTTGGATTAACGAGTCAATTTGCTGTCTCAGGCGTCAGTGTAAGAGGACAGAGCATTTATGGAAACCCACCGAACTGCAGGTCCACAGGCTGCTGCTTACAGAACGATTATTGGAACTCAATGAAGTTGAAAAAACAGCATATTTTGTCAATAGATTTAATTTATTGTAAGGACCAAATGGGGGTTGTTGTATGACCACTAGGTGACGCTTTGAGTTTATAAGGCAGATTTCTTGTGTTGGGCAGGTGAATGCATTTCAGGATGTATTTGCACTTTGAGCATGATAAAGGATCACTTGTGGCACATGGAAGAAGTATATGACTATTCCTGAACCTCACGCAGCAGTTGGAGTGATATGCAGAGGACCAAACAACATATCAGCCCCGCCAAATTGGGGTCAGTGTTCCCTCAGTTGTCTCTAGAATAATTGTTCTCAATCAATCAGAGTGTGAATCTCTCGCTAAGGCCCTCTTTACACAACAACTACGAGTGCATCTGTAAAAACTTTCTTCACTTTTGAGGGGGTCAGTTTACACGGCACCAGTGTGCGGGTGCATCGTATCCGCTAAGTTTTTATACCGGATCGCAAGGTAGAAAGATTCTTTCAGTCGCTATTCCATCCTGCAGAGATTGTTGGATGCTATTGAGCCTGTTACTGCGCATGCGCATCTCTCCCCCTCCCTCTGCTCGTCCACTTGTAAACAAACATGGCGGACTCGTAGCGTTATTACTTACGGTCTGTATACTAGTTTTATCATCCATATCAGTAGTTTTATAGTTGAGACTCACCTCTGATAGGAGCCGATGTGTCATCAGTCCATACGGATGTCGGGTGCTCTCCATTTTCTTCACGTTTATAGCGTATTGTTCTCTGCACACGTCTGTGTGGTTTCATTATAGAATCAAGCAACAGCGCCCTCCCATGGCCTGGCATACCTACTACATCGTTGTCCCTGTGCCCGCTGCTGCAGTGCAAATTTTGGTTATGTCTATACAATGACTCCACTCAGCCTCTCGTGCAAGAGCAGGAGCAGACAGCCAGGTAAGTTAGGTTTAAGGAGAAATTAATAAAATGCAATTGACACTAGTTTGACATATGCTTCTATTCTTCCCATCTCTCTGTACAAAACATGTTCAAACTGTCCAGAAGTGTTGCAGTCCTGGCCAAAGCGAAAGCTCTATTAGACTATAAATCACTTCACATTCTTTATAGTTCACTGGTGTTGCTTTACGAAACTTACTGTGTAGAGTTCTGGGGAAATACATATGAAAGTCCATTACAAAAAATATGTTTACTGCAGAAAATATCAATAAGAATTGTTCACAAGGTGGGTGTTTGATAGAACACTAATTCATTAATTTTACAAGTAAAAAAACTTAATTCACTGATCTGGTGGAGTTTAACACCATTCAAATAATGTACAAAGCAAAAGATACCTTACGAGTTACAATATCCAGAAAATGTTCTGTGAAACAGTGAGTAGTTATTATTTTAGAGAGACACTAAATTTCAAGATTTATAAAGTGCTACTCTAAAAGGTTTCTGTGTCACCATCTGTGGAGTATAGTTGTGGAATAAATTAGGAATGGAGATGAAACAAATATCAAATAGACTTCAGTTTAAAAAAAGATATAAACAACATATTCTTGATAGTTATAATAGTTCATCTTTGTGAAGTTTTCATTGTTAAATGCATAGTATTGCATCAAAATGTACCAGACTTTATTATAAACATCTGTGAAACCGTTGGTGTTCCATTAAATAGTAAGAAACCTTTGTCACTGAGTGGTTGACAGGAATATAAGAGCGTTTGAGGGAGTCAATAAGTGTTTACTTCCTCCTATTCCTTTTTGATCATACGAATGTAGATCAAGTGGATTGTGTTGTTTCTTTGTTTTTGTTTTATTCATTTAAATGCTTCTTTTTCTTTCTTTCTTTCTTTCTATTTGTATGTTCAAAATAAAGATTCATTCATACAATCCTCGTGGGGATTACAAGTCAAATGCCATTATAGGTAAAGGAACAGATCTCTATATTCCAGAGACTTCTGTGTACGTCCATTACAGATGGTCTGCTGCAGTTTGCTCAGAAGGGAGGAGGAGGTGAGTGGGGTCGCCATCAAGGTTTTCTTCCTGGTCTTTGACGACGACGGTGCCGACCGCTGATTGGTGAAGCGGATCGATCAAGCGCAAATAATGGACTGTGCCGAGGTGAAACAGAAGAATTCTCCTGTCGTCATAACCGTGTTCAATTAGGCCTCACGTGGTTCCCAACGGGCTCAGGAGCTGTGCTGTTCACGCCAAAGGAGCTCAAGCGTGACAGTTGTTTCTACACATAGAGGTGTTCTTCAGACAGGTGGCTCTTAGTGTAATCTCCGTCAGAGAGATGAAACCGCCGCAGAAAGTTTTAGCCTCAAGTTGGACTTCAAAACTGTCACTAGAAAGCTCGGAGTCGAAGCGACTGAAATTAGGGGCTTCAGAGGTTTGAGAGCGTTCACAGTTTGCTCGGGTAAGTGTCTCACTCAGCTGACATTGATCCTCAGTGACTGAGCAAGAGGAACACCTCTATCGCAGCGCCGTTTGAGTGCCAGGGTTGACGTGGAACTCTGTGGAAAGCTGCAGGGTGTTGAGGGGGGTGTTATGAAGCGTGATATTAAGGCCGGCTTTTCCCCACCCAGAGACCTCGGAGCCGGATCGACCTGCAAGCATGGTGAGTCCAGCAGATATGAGTGACAGGGTCTTTCTCCCAGCACAGGACACAGGAAAACACAGTGAACAGGTAGAGCTCCAGTCCAAATGACAAGCTTTTAAAAGAATTATGTTCCATTGAACTGATGCACACACGTGTTGATAGATAAATGGGAATAAATTGTATTCATGCTAATCTTCCTCATGCTGTCTGTCCACATTTTAGCCAACATCTTTTTTTACCGTGCTCCTATATCGGTTTGGACCAGTGCACGCAGCGCTGGAGAAAATCAATCCCGTCTTCATTTTTAATCCTCGATATGTTTTCAAAGCTCTTTATAAGTTCTCAGCTTGTAAATACACCACCACCTGCACAGAAATCCCACCGGCCCATTTAGCCCTGCGACACAGTGCTGTTGTGGAAGCTATGCAAATTCTGTTGCACAGTATCTGTCATTGAAAAAATAAAAAAAAGTTCAATATTATTTTTGCCAACAACTTTTGGTTCTCTGCTAAATTGCTGATGAAGGAAACAAAGCCAGAAATCACATTGTGTGTATTTTTCTTGACCTTGTCCAAAACGCAAAAGTTATTTTCACGAACTTGTGTATCTTTACGTGAATTACACGGCGAGGCAGATTTCAATGTGCAATGAAAATAAGAGAGCAGGAAATCTGTTTGTGTTTACTTTGTGCTGTCTAAAGATATTTACTGCAGATTCTGAATGATAAACTTGTCATTTTCATCACTGAGCTACATCTTAAAAATTGACATCTTGATGGGCACATCAATCTGTAATGCAGTCAGGGAGCTTTCAGTCAGTGCAGGAGGAAAGGCCAATCAGAAATGTATTTATTTTTGAAAACTGTCATTCCTCATTATGATATTTTTTTGAGCAATAATGTAACTATTGCTCATACTGCATTGTACACAGCCTGAGGCAACATTCCTATGTAATGACGCCGTCTCCTTCCTTTCTACTCTTATTTACAGCAGATAGACACATCTGGTTCTTCCCCTCACCTGTTGACAGGTGTCACACTGATGTGCCAGACGGAGTCAATAAATAGACCTGGAATGAAAGTGAAAGGGAAGGTGTGATCATACAGAGGTTGACTGTTTCAAAAATAATGTTTCCTCGTTCTTTCCTGCTGTGGATTTTCACGTATTGCCTTGAAGTCTCACTGTCATTTACATTTGTCATTGCCAATCATGTTTCCATGATGTCCTGAGCGTCAGCTCCTGATGACACAAAAGGGACAAAAGACCTTTTTTAGAATTTCACCCTGAGAAACAAACCTGCCGAGTCTCTTTCGGTGATTCCTCTTTAGCCTTATCAAACAACGCTACTCGGTCTGAATCAAGACCAACACTAATACTCACATTTAAGCTGAATGTAAATCACACCACTGCATTTCAAGCCCGTGAAATCTTTCCCCTAAGGCCACAAAATGTCAAGCAACCATGAGCTAATCCAGTGTCTCTATGTCACTTCAAGAGCTCTTCTTCGTAGATCTGTTTCTAATAGAGAATGAAATTACTGAGTCAAAACGAGATTCTTCTCAAAAACAGGAAATCTGCATGTTCAGTCAGTGAACCTTTGAACATGGTTATAGATACAATTCTTCTGGAGCATATAAACAACCTGGAGGACGTTAGTGCTTCTCCTTAAAATGCAAGAAGGTTATTTGTTCCTGTGCATTAGTCTATTATTGTTTAAAGTACATTGAATCTGTTGATTTTGATATTAGGAACATTGCAAGCTTTTGTTCTTTGTTTCACCAGCAGGATCAGTTTCTCAGAGTCTTTCTGGAATATGTTCATAGTTAATTGTAACATTGAAAATATTGAGATTCCATTTGATTTAGAAATCCTTCTTGATTTTTTTTCTTAAACATTTAAACATAGATTCCGCTTCAATTTCTAAATGTTTCTTTATTTTCAGTCACAACTGTGCTTCCAGTGACAGTTTGATTCTCTGTCACCCGCTTTGCTTCACGCACTCCAGCGAAAAGCTCACTTTAGCTCTTTTTTTATTCTAATTATAGTCCCCTAAAAGACTAATTATACTCTCTGAGAACTGTGAGATTTATTATTATTGAGAAAGCTTCAGACACAACAGTCATATCGTCTCGTCTTTTGGTGAAAACAACTGGAGATTGTTGGAAACACTAAATATCAAGAAAGACCAGTAAGCAAACTACTGAAGAGTCCCGACACAACTGATGTGACACACATGGTTGCTGCTAAAAGGTTCAAAGAAAAAGTTTTGACCAGGAGGACAAAAATCAGCGTTTGGCTCGTAGAACAAAGTTCAGACTGATTCCTGACTTGTTGTGAAGATTAAAATTAAAAAGCTGCTGCAGCTCTATAAAGAACACGGGTGAGTTGCAGAGAAGTTGGTCTATATTGTTCTCCTTATCAAGCTTCCCAATGAGAGACTGTCCTCACTTTCCTTTGTTGGGAAGTTGCAAACTATTTTGTTTCTTATTTCCAAACAGCCCTTTCATCGGCACGCCGTCTCATTAATTCTGTCTCTGACCCCGTTGCCGTCTAATTCTCATTCGACCCAGTTGGAACTTGACTTTTTGAACCAGACTGATAACGGGGTAATGTTGTAAATCTGCTGAGCGAAACTGAGTTTCGTCTCTTTTGCTGCACAAGAGTGAAAAGGGGAACTAATATTGAGGCTCTCACAGAACAGGAAATGCAGTTTATTAGTGGGTGGAGCTCTTATGGACCATCAGCTGTTGCTCTATTGAAGTGTGTAGAGAATCTTAATCCTTTAAGACAATAATTTCAGCAGTTGAGTGTGAAGGTCCACCTGCAGAGTAATAAAACTCCCCAAGAACAATGACGTGGCCCAGCGACAAATACAATATAATTTAACCAACTTTTACTTTTAAATCTCGACATCCTGCTTGTCCAAAAAACAAAACAAAACAAAAAACAGTGGCTCAATAAACAATTATGACATCCTGGCTGTTCTTGTAATTGTTTTGTTTTGAAATATGAAAAGAACAAACAGTTGAATGGACATTATTAAATATTCATTCATTTTTCTGTGTGTGGGTTTGTCCTGGGTAAGGTCGGGTGTGGGAGGACGTCCTGCGGTGGACCTTTCTGCTCCACCCCACTGGGCCTCTGATAGCAGGACGCCGGGCCAGCATGAGGCCACCGGCCGGCCCTTCAAATGGTCACCGTGACGCACACGACCCGCTCCGCCAGCATCTCCAGCCGTCGGCTTCTTTAAGATTCAGGATGTGGCTTCAGGACCGCGTGTGGCCACACGAGCAGACCTGCAGCTCGTGCATCAAGCACACGCTTTGGGTTTTTCATCCCTTTGCGAGTTATAAAACATGTAGATTATATTTTCAACTGTTTAACCATTGTATTAAAGTCAATATTGGAAGAATCGCTCAAACGGTTTATGAGTGATTTTTCTTTTTAATTCCCATATATATTCTGGTAATTCCTGTAAACATACTTGAAAGCGGAGCGAGAAAGGTCTTTACTGCACATTCACCTGACAACTTCACCAGCCAATCATCCTGAAGCTGATGTTGACTGTTACAATCCGACGAAAATTCGACATGGAAAATGTTCCAAGAATAAATAAATAATCCTGGAAACACATTAAAACCACTTTTACAAGCTCTTTGAACTGTTAAGGTCCATTTTTAGCTAATTTTGTAAATCACTCCACATTAACTTATTGTTAATTAATTGTTCAGCTTTTGGTCCAATATATTTTTTTTTTTTTGTGTGTGGCATTTATTGGGTGTCTTTGCAGTAATACTTTTATCAAAGTCATAACTATTTACAAAAACATATCAAATACATTAGTATCTTCTTTGGTGAACCAACAATTCCACCGGATCTTGGAAAATAACTATTAGTATGAACTATTAAGAAAATGGATGAACGACCAGTTTAAAGGCCTTGTTGATCTACAACTGTTATATTGTGTGCAAGTATGGCTTGAAATTCTAAACAGTCTAAAAATGGAAAAAGAGTTTTGCTATTTTTTTTTGTCAACATGCTGAGAACCTTGAACCAACATGGTCATCCTACAACTCGGTCTCTTTCAGGCGCCAATTATTTAAAATAACGTCCTCTTCTGCCACCTTGTGCTCATTTTTTAAAATAGTCAGAAATGGAGGTTTTCCTAAATGCACCCAAGTTTGTACAAACTCCAAATTGCAACGCCCCCCCCCCCATTTGAAGGCAGAATGAGGATTGTTTGACCAATCAGCAACACTCACAGCTCTTCACAGAGAAATCCCCCCTGAGAATCAAAACAATAACAGTCCGTGACCACAATGAGCTTTAACTATCAACGTTTCACAAATAAATCCAGTATGACAGTGCTGTAAAGAAAATACAAAGATAGTGAACACTAAGAGCTGCTATGTTGGAGACGCGTGATATTTTTCCAAGTTTTTATCCAAACCATTTGATCTTTAATCGTCACACTGAATGTTGTTCCTCCTTCCTTTGTGTGCAGTTTAGTGCTATAAACGCAATTCTGGGGCTCAGAAAAAATTCACTCACTAAAAAATTAATTGTTGCAAAAAAAAAAAAGAAATTAAGTAACTGAATGTGCAGCATGTGTTTACACTAAATAGATACCTTTCAAATGATATTTGAACAAAATTGTAAAGGACACAAAACATTTTATAGGACTAAAATAGATATATAAAATGTTAGTATTTCTCCTCAATAAAGCCTTAATTTGAAATTAAAATGGCCATAACCAAAATTAAACAAATCACATCACCACACAATAAAAAGTTGAAAATAACTTTTAATTAAAAAAAAACTCAACAAAAAAAAAAAAATGACATGACATTCAGGACAGTTTCATGGTGTACAGATTTCTCCCAATTGATTCAAAACGTTAATTTGTCACTTCCGAGTGACTTCCATTTTTCAAGCTTCCGAATCTGAGGACCAATTGAAAGCAAATTTATAAAAGTGTGGTAATAAAACGTCGTTCAAATAGATTTCTCAGTTTAACACTGTCCGCAGGTATGATTGACACAGGGACAATCGTTTGAAAAATAAAGCGAACAAAACAAGTCAACAGTGAATCATTTCTTGAGTTTAGTGGTCCAGATGGGCTCCAGGGCAGCAGTGAGACAAAACCAGAACTCTATGCACCTTGTTGTCCAGGCAGATGTGTGTGGGGGTGGGGTGGGGTGGGGGGGGGGCAAATACGCTCTTAAAACGTATTGCGCACCTCTGTGGTCCGGTGCTGTTGAGCCAGTTTGCCGTAGCCGCCTCTGGCCGGGTCGTAGTCTTGTCTGTACTCGTCTCTCACCTGCACAGCGACAAAGACCAATCAACAACCAACTTCTCACCGAAAAGACCACCTTGTTGTTTTCACTTAACTTTTAGGTTAAAATTCTCTCTTTTTTTAAATACATTATTCATATTTACTCCAAGTTTTGAGCAAATCAGGAGTCCCAGTTTTGTAAAATGTGTTTTTAAAACAGTGCTAATTAAATAAACCTTCATGTAAATATGCCTTTGTTGGCTTTTTTTAAGTAATCAGCCCCCTATAAAAAAAAATGTACAGCATTAATAAAGCTATCGAAGAAACTAACAGAATTCAATTTTCAAATTTACTTTGAAAACTACTGCAAAATGACCGTCTTCATTCAGTAAAGGGTTAAAAGCTCCCATCACACAAGCAAATATAGGAAAAACTATAAAGACGACAAGACATTTATGTGGACAACTTGGTTGCTTTTAAAGCTGTTTGACATCAACAGCCTTCATTTTTTTCTTGACGCAGTTGAAGAATATATTTAGTAAAAATGGATGAGTCGTTTTACAGTTTCACTCTGAAGTGAAGTCTTTTTTCTTTTTTCTTTTTTGAAGGAAAGATTTGGGAATGCTGAGACAAAGACGTGTGGGGTGTGTGTTATACGACGATGCAAAATCACTACAAATTAGCCTGGAGACATTTCACAAGCATACGTGCCCCGCGCAGACCCTTTTGTCCTGTAAGGTGAAGAGAGAAATGTGTATCTCTAATATTTATGTATTCATGTTTACTGGCCCAGAAAGCTTATTATCTACCACAAAAAAAAAAAACTCTATTATGCATTAGTGTTGCTCGACGCTGTGATTTACATTTTTTATTTTTCTACTGCATGAAGTGCAGTAAAATCATCTTTTCAAAGGCCACAGTTCATCATGTATAATTTATTTGTGAAAAGTTCTAAATACCAAACCGGCATCAGAAAATGGTGTGATATAGTCTATAGATTTCTTTGAATGCCATTTTTTTTTTTTTTTCAAATGTCACAGTGAGCCACTTTTTCTTTTCTTTTTTAATCCCGCAGAGAAAGAAATTCAAAACTTTTTTTCAAAGTGAAGGACAGAGAGGTCGAGGACACTGACCCGTGTGGCTGCCAGTCCAGCATGGACGGTTTTAAACTGTGACAGACATGCCTGAAACTGCACCTCGCTTTACTGCACATCTCATGAATCCCTGCTGGCGTTTCATTTACACTTATATATATATATATTTATACATACATGCATACATACAGTATTCATCAAAGAGAACCACAGCCCTCACCTGTCCCCCAGATTTGCCCCGCCCATACTGCCGGCCCTCCTTGAAGCCGGCGTCCCAGTCGGTCCTGATGATGCGGTCATCCAGCCGCGTGCCGTTGATGAAGCGCATCGCATGCTCCGCGTCTGTGCGTACGTGGTATCTGGCGCGCCAACGTTAAGGTGCATCGGGAAGTTGTGTGTTTATGGCGCCGCCGGGGCCAATGAGCAGTCTCCAACTTGTTTGAAAAGGATACTCTACGAAGCAGAACCCACAGGCAGTCTTCTTGACTTTATCCAGGCCGATGATGATGCGCTTCACGTCTCCACTTTTGGAAAACAGCTCATGAACCTGTTGAGTAACAACAAACACTGAAGCATGTCAGAAAAATGACAACGGCTGAGTAGTAAAATAGCCCATGCTAGGTGTACAAGCATATATATATATATATATATATATAGTGGAAAGCATTCAATATAGCAGTGCTTCAGTGAAACTTACCTGCTCCTCGGTGGTGTAGAACGAGAGGTTCCCTACATACAATGTGTTGCTTTGCTTCAGCAGTTTTTCCTGGTCATAGCGATTACCCTGAAAACACAAGGGACATGAATTTAATAAGCAAAAGCATTTTACAGCTCTGTGACATCAGCCATATTGTAACACCCAAAAGGCAATAAACCAGGCTTATTACCATCTGAAATCCAACTTTACATTTCCTCCTGACGAAGGCTGTGTTTATGGCAAAGTTTTTTTAATTGAGCTTATGCAATATTCTAATTTTCTGAGAGGGTGAATCTTTGGTTTTTCATTACTTGTGAGCCACAATCATCCACACGTCTAGAAATAAGGGTTTGAAATATTCATTCTGTGTAATGAGTCTGTATATTTGGGTTTCACGTTCTGAAATGAGGGAACATGAGGGAAATATTGAACTTTTTCAACAATACTCATAAAATGTATGAGATGCACCAATATACTTCTCCCTGCAAATAGAGCTTTTTTTTTGTTCATTTAATCCTTTCTGACCTCATATTAGTCCCCGTTAAGCTTCGTACATATTCATATTGAATATTATTAGATTTTCTGCCGTCTTGTTTTATATTTAACTTTCTTTTCTATGTATTCTGTGTGGCTCAATGTTTTAAAAGAATTTCTCTCTTGGATTATTAAAGTATTTCTATTCCCTCTGGCGCCCCCTGCCGGCGTCCTGGCCCGCGTGTTGACCATCACAGCTCCACAATGACTGAGACCTGGCGTCTATAACCTTTGAAACCATATTAATGCCACACATATCGGCCTGTGGCCACACGGGGAAAGTATTATTTTAACTGTGATGTTGAAATACATTCCTCAAACAAACCACACGCCACGGTGTAATAAATTAATCAATTGGTACATAAACGCTATGCGTGACTTTATTTGAACACACATCGGCTGTCGAAAACATTAATTGGCGGCTTCATCTCATAACACATAACATAACTCAAACAAATCACAGAAACAGTCAAAACCAGTCCCGACGTTTAAGATCCGAAGATAAATAAATCCACACACAAAACAAAACGCTGTTGTTTTCTGACGACGCTCGCTGACGTGACAAAGATCCACCGTTTCCTCCAAAATACCTCCAGTCGAGATTCATATGCCGACTTACCTTGAAGTGCTGGTCTCTATACTGACTGATGTCGATGTAAGAATCGCTATTCAAGGCGTTTAATTTAGCAGACATGGCGAGAAAGTAGCCGAAAGGAGCGAAGCCTCTGGCACTCCGTTAAGCATGCGCGGTCCGTCCTTGAAAGGAGTCCGGGTGGAACAACACACAACTTTAACATCCGCTTGCTCGCGCCGCCTGCTGGTGCCTCAATCTACTGCTGGTGCTCCATGGCCTAAATCAGTCTTAAGAGTATATGTGTCTAAATACACCACGTTTCCTTTTATAGGGCACACATGCATTGAAATCTTTAAAATGGAGGAATTTTATGTTTGGTTGTTGTCAAAGACTCAATTCTTTATTTATACTGACATCAGAAAATAAATACTAAAATTACGTGACATCTATATCATCACAAAACCTTATAGAAACTCACCAAGGTGAGCGAGTATTTCACAATTTATAATTACAAATAAAATCTCATTTGGGTACATTTCTTACTGTGAAGGGACTTAATGTTTAAAGCAGTTTAAACTCCTTTTTGCTTAAAAAATAAAAACAAAAAGCCAAAATTATATATTTTACCGTGACCATAAAAACATATCAGAATATGTTTCAAATAATGGAGGCAATGGTGACGCAACATATACAAACAACTGATAAAGATGGAGTAAAAAAATGAATACATACACTTTCAATTTATCATAATTCAAAAATTTATTGTAAACAAAATCACTTATCCCACCTTGTCCTCAGTTTGACTTGAACTAAATTCAAAACCTCAGATAATTTGTTAAAAAAAACAAAAAAATCACACAGATATACAGGAACCTGCTCAGAAATCAAGAGAAAATTTTAAACAAAAATGAGATAACGTGGCAGGACATGACTTATTTATCAGCCTCTGAGTGAATATTGGACTCACTACCCAACGCTCCTAATATCTAATTGAGGAACAGTCAGTTAGTGCTTGTATCTTCATATAATTACTTCAGTCCAATAAATCTCATCCTGAACCCAGATAATGGAGGACAGGGGTTCTGCCGGATGGTGCCAACCCTACTCTCAGATTTGCCTTGTAATCTTCATCAGACCATCTCCACTTCGTCCTGCAGCAGCTTGTGGAACCTGTGAAGAAAATGGACTCACATTGTAGGAGACAGCAGTGCATGTTCAATCCATAATGACAATTCAAACTCGGAGGTGAGGCGACCCACAGCAAATATAAAGAGTCCAATACAATTACACCAAACAGGGATAGTTCAAATTCAGACAGATTTAAGAGTTGGTCATGAGTCGAGCATGTTCAACGTAAATACATCTATAGTTTACGAATGTTAAGGTGATCCATGCTTCTGCAATATGAAGGAGTCGACAGTTGAAGACACTTTATCCATCATTAAAGGGATCCAGTCGTGGGTACAACTTCTTCTGGGGATTTGTAAGCAGATTCTGAGGAAGGGTGTATAATTGGCATGCTGACTGAAGGACTTACCGACAGCGAGAATGTCTTTTTTGTTTAACTTTATTCATCTTATCTTTTAATAAGAGAAAAACCCAATGAATCCTCTGATCTGTTTTGTACTGTGGGAATGATGCATTTCCGATTTTTGCACAAAAATAGATGGGTTATTTTGGAAAAAGAGAAGTGTTTACTAACAAACTTGGACAAAAAAAAGTTTTACGCTTACATTTTACTTCAGTGTACATATACAGTACAAAACAACACCTGGAAGTTCAATCCATTTATAAATAAAACAAAAGTTAACTGTTAGACCTATATAAAATATAAAATCCGTTACTTACAATTGTTATGCATCTTTAAAAGAAACAAAGTAAAGTACATGTCCTAAATTAGCAAATACCTTATACATATGGGCCTAAATTAGTCAGTGTATTCAAAGTTTACCTTAAAAATACACATTTCAAGTATGTTTTACTTTTTACCCACTTTTTACATTTTTTTTTCTTAAATTCATATTAGTGTTTGTTTGTTTTCTTTACTTTTTTGTATGTGTTTGTTTCATACCATGGCTGTGACATGGTTGTCCCAAATTATTAATAAATGAAGAAATACATCACATTTAGCAACTTTAAACACATTTTACGGTTTTGTAGTATTAGGTGTGTTTAGATACAGAATATATGAACAGTCCTTTTTAAAACTTATACATGAGTTTATATTTTAGAAACAAGTCAACGTGCACGTGCACTGCATCCAGAGGTCAGGTGACACGCGCGCGCGCACACACACACACCTGATTCTTGTATCTTTCGTTGCTCCTCGTCAGAGATCGGACCTCCTCTCGATGCTCAGCAGCTCCACCTCGAAGATGAGCGTGGCTCCTCCGGGGATCTTCGGCGGAGCCCCCCGGTCCCCGTAGCCAAGCTCGGCCGGGATGACCAGCTTCCTCTTCTCGCCCTCGCACATGCCCAGCAGGCCCTGGTCCCAGCCTTTGATCACCTGGCCGGTGCCCAGGGTGAAGGTGAAGGGCCTGTCGCGGGGGATGCTGCTGTCGAACTCGGTTCCGTCCTCCAGCTTGCCGGTGTAGTGCATGTTCAGCACGTCCCCCTTGCGGGACCTGATGGGGCAGTTGTCGACCCGCTTCTTGATGCCGATCTGCAGCTTCTTCTTCTCAGCTCCGCTCGCCGCCGCCGGGCTCAGCCACAGCGTGGCCACCAGCAGCAGCACAAAGGCTCGCATGGCCGCAGTTTTGCTCGGTTTGTAGGCGAAGACGAGCAGGAATAAGAGCCTCGGCAGCTCAATCTGTCTTGGTCCTGAACGGTGACTTGGTCCTGAAACCGGAAACACATCTGATAGGACCGCGTCACACCGGATGTGCGCTGTCGGCTGGTGTAACCCCGAAAGACGTCGGGAAAAAGACTGAGGTTGGTTTCAGATTATGGTCGTCGTGCCTTGAGCTGTGCAAGCCCAAAAGAGAAACAGTGATTTTGACACAAATTCAAGCTGCTTATTTGCATGTTTAGTTTCGTCAGAGAGCAACGAGTGCAGAGAAGACACGACTGTGACTCACCAGCAGCGCCACTGGTGAAACGCGGCATTTAACACAGACACTGTCCCTTTAAGAGCGCCCGGAACACAAGCGCGAAACTCACGTGTTACGTCACTGAGTGCCTCTCAGCGGTCAACTGCTTCTCCTCAGGTAAGATTACTTTTCAAGTAAACGTCGGTTATTGTACAGACAACGTGTCGGTCGTGTCTCCAGCCGACTGATCCACACGCCGGTGTGTCTTCTCCAGGGCGTGAACGACGCCAGAATCGGCCGGGGAAGCGAGCAGCCAGCCGGCACCGGGTCAGGATGTTGTCGCGCATGTTGCTGTCGCTCATCAACAACCTGCACCTCGTCGAGAAGTTGGCCGAGTCTCGCCCGATCCGCCGGGCGGCTCAGCTCACAGCCTACGCCATCACCAAGGCTCAGCTCGCCGGGCGGGACGCCTCGCAGCGGGTCCTGAGCTCCCAGACGCTGCGCGAGGCGCGGAAGGAGGCCGGCAGCGTCCCCGGGGACCTGGCGGACATCAACGCCAAGCTCCGGAGGGTCAAAGACACGTTCGTGAACGAGGTGAAGGAGGGATGGAAGGACGGCTCGAGGCAGATCAAGAAGTGAACAGACGGAACTGTACCGACACCGCGTGTGTTGCTGCTTCTGCCCGGTGGACCTGCAACCGTCTGGATGGCTGCGTGGGATTGTTGACATCGCGTGCAGCCACTTGCACTTATTCTCTGCAGCCACACAATTTTGTTTCTGTTTCCCAGGTCTGAGACCTCGTCAGTGTAATAAACTGTTCACAATGTGTCTGTGGAAGGATCCCTGGAAATTATTGTACTGGTCGATTTAGGGCCTCTGCCCAAGTGTTGATATGTGTTAATTTTAAATTAAACAAGCTCTATGAATAGCACATGTTTAATATAAGGGCCATCCATCTGTCGTCTACAGTGTTTGGTCCTGTGCAGGGCCACATCCCAGATAAGTATGAGCAAGGGCAGGATACAGCTTGGACAGGTGGCCCATCC
This sequence comes from Blennius ocellaris, assembly GCF_963422515.1. Classification (NCBI taxonomy): domain Eukaryota; kingdom Metazoa; phylum Chordata; class Actinopteri; order Blenniiformes; family Blenniidae; genus Blennius; species Blennius ocellaris. The sequence goes on along the minus strand of NC_137661.1, from coordinate 9,053,359 downwards.
ATCTCCAGGACAGACACTCACATTCACGCATCAGCGCATTTTAGGGTTAACGGTTAACATCTCATGCATTCCTTTAGGACCAGAAGGGTCTTAAACTCACAGATTTTAAGATTGGTCTTTTCCTGGAATGTGAAAACAGCTTCACTTTGGATTTCATGGCATTAATCTTTAACCTCAGGTTATTCAGGTTGAACTGAATAGCTGAAAAAGCTGCCTGCAGCTTAAAGGGGGCTTCTTTTAGTGACGGTGCAGAGCAATAAATGACTGCATCGTCTGCATAAAAATGACAGTTGTCATCCACTACATTCTGATTGAGGGTATTGATGTAAATTGTGAATAACGATAGACCAAGGACAGACCCCCCTATGGAACACCTTTGGACACAGGAAGTAACTTGGAGGTGCTGCCATCAACCTGTACACTCCAGAAAGAATCATTTTGGAACCATTGAACTGTTTGTTCCTCGAGAACAATGTCCAGGAGTCTCTGTAGCAGCAAGTCATGACCGACTGTGTCAAAAGCCTTAGAAAGGTCGATAAAAAGTGCTGCACATTTACTTTTTGAAAGAAGTACACCACAGCAATATGTCAAGAGTTGATGCAACAACTCAGTTTTAGATCAAAGTAAGTGAGTCTAATTTTACAATACCTACATAATTTCAGACCTTTATCATTAGTACAATTTCGACATTATTCCAGTTTTAATTCCCTGTGTGGAATGCAGGGAGATGTCTAAAACTGTAATCTCCATCAGACCATAACATAATTTGAAAGAATAAATTTGATGACTTTTTTGGGACTGGGGAAAAAAAAATGCAACTTTTTCTTTGAGGTTGTTGACAATAACGTGGAAAAGACAATTCAAGTGAAGCAAAATCGTATTCGAACTCTAACCAACATTTCAGTTGAACGAACTCAGAGGAAAGTGAGTAAAAAACCACAGACAAAATAACTGCAGTTTAAATCTTTATTTCATTTGAATAAGCACAGAAAACAGGTCAAATCGTCTGTTTTATGTAGCAATACTCGTGCAGACGCACTGGCCTGGCAACTAAATATTAGTTACATGTTATTTCATTTCGCACAGAAATAAATCTCTTATCGGAAGGGAAGAGAAAGCATCACGTTTCTGACAGCATGAGTCAGTACATATACACTGATATGGCATCTGAACTTCATATAAAAAAATAAATCTCTCGTCATAGGAAAACACACGTTCAATCAACATTTCACAACTGAAAACTGCATCAAGCAGCAGAGGGTGCGATGGACACGTTGACGACTGGTTCTTCTCAGTTACAGGGAGGCGATTCTGGTTGTTTGAGAACATGAGAACTGATCGCGTCGACTAAATGGTAGAATGAAGACACACACACACACACACATACTAAAAAAAAAAGGAGGCGAATCGCTTTCCAAACCAAACCGGGACTAATTTCCTTCATACAGGTCAAACAACATGCAAATGAAACAGTTGTGCTTTTCCAGGTCAAAAATAATACAAATCAAAGTTTGACTTTTTTTTTTTAATCCTCACACAAACAAACCCGTGAGGAGGAAACACTAGTGCATATTCACTGATATGGCATTAGCTTATCGTGGCAACACAGTCTGAAACAAGCCTGTGTTTGGTAGCAGTGTTCACACACAGCATGCGGCAGCAAAGTCGAGGTCCAGTCAGACTTTTCTTCACTTAAACCTCTCAAACGGACAAAAGCTCATTCTCTCACAACAGCAATCACAGGTTGTCGTCTTCACGTTCTCCCCAAATCTGACGGAAGCTGACCAGAGTGTCAGTCGTACTCCCTCCAATCACGTGTGTGAAACAGACATGAGTGAATTTCTCTGCTGGAAAAGCAGCTCCAACTGTGACGCATCCAATTAAGTAACAAGAAGAGAAGCTTCACAGAAAAAAGATTGTCATGCACTTCTGCAGACTTTATCATATTATCCAATTGATTTTGACATATTTGAGGAGAAAATATGAAGCAGACAGCCCATGGATAGACAATCACTCATCATCATCATCATCATCATCATCATCATCATCACACAATCCCCAACAGTGTGGAGGCAACACTAGTGCATATTCACTGATATGGCATTAGCTTATCGTGGCAACACAGCCTGAAACCAGACAGTGTTCGGTAGCAGTGTTCACACAAAGCAGAGGTCCACGCTGACTTCTACACTCACGTGACGCCTTGGAAAAGAAAAGAAACTACTGTTTTGAAGACGTGCTCAACCAGCACAATGAAATTTAAAGGTGTCGGGGAGGGAACTTTTCAACAGTGTTGTAGTCGGTACTTGCTTCTGGCATTTATTGAGTCTGAGGACGTATACGTGCTGTTGTTGAGATTTAATTTCTTGTGTTGCCAAAAACATTGGAGGGCTATATTCCATCTGTCAGTGCGTTCTCACGCTTGAACAGCACAAGTCTCTCTATGGCTTCATTTGTAAGTGTGTGGATTCAAGATGTTTTAGAACGTCTTCATTTTAAAGATTTGGAACATCTGAAATGATCATCATTGCAAAAAAACAATGTGATCGAGAAACTGTGTGCAGATTCACTATTTGCACACTCACACATAAAGGACTAAAAAGAAAATCTAAATATATATATCTATATCAGTGAGATGAACAATACATATCCAAAAATGGTTTTCATGAGATGAGGTGAGGACAAGATAGCTTTAAATGGTCGTGGATTACTTTCCCACTTATAAGTTCCAGAGTTTTGTATCTTTTCGTGGCTCATGTGAGGGTAGAAATCAGTTTGGTCTCTGTAAAACTGTAAAACTTGCTTCAGAGAAACCGGGAGGCCAAACCCACCATCGCAATGTAACAGGTGGCAGCATACGCACTGATATGGCAGCTCACCTTCAGTAAACACGGCGGCGGCGACCCTTCTCTTTGACTCACATCTCGGTCGTTTCCAGAGGCAAATCCGACGTTACATTTCAAGAGGGAAGTGATAGTATGAGGCAGAACGGAGCGGGTCGCCAGAACGGCAACAGATCAGGGTTTCCATTGGACGGCAGTCAAGAGGGTTAATTTCCAAACATTCATTTGTGAAAGGCGACGGAAAAAACGGAAACGTCAGTGGAGAGACAGCAGGGGGGTTAAAAAACAATCAAAGACAGTGTGTTGGAGGTTCAGAGTTGGACGGTGTGTTTACATCCAGACGTTGCGCAGGACGGTGCTGAACAGAGTCACCAGCAGCAGCAACATGGACGAAACCACCGGAACTGAAACATGAAGAAGGGGAAACTCTGAACACCCGAGCTGTCTTTAGCACAACTTAATTATTTAGTTGGTCATTATATTGACACACACAGTGTTGACAGATCAAGCAATGTTTCCACGGCAACACTAAATGCAAGCTATTTGGGCGTCATGAATACCTGTGAAAAGATCATCTCGGACTTCCAGGGTTGTGACATGCTCAGTTCTCTGTGAGCCTCTCTCACCACGTGACTTAAGACTACTGACTGTAATGTATTTCAAAGTTTGGTCATCTGGTATCTGACAACATGACTCTCTTTACCTGCACTCGATGAGCTGCAATGCATGTTATCCAAGGTGTCCATGTAGACCTGACCCAGCCATTCCTGGTAGGACTTTTTGTCCCCAATGCCCACAAGATGGACAGTGGAGTCTTTGAAGATGAGATCTGTGCCTTCATAGGCCTGCGAGTCGAACATCTTGAACCCAGGACTTGTATCACTGCCGAACATCGTCTGCAAACGGAGATAGAACGAATCAACATGTCCAACTGCAGAGATTTAAAGTGTGGAGAACCTCAAGACACGTTGTACTTTGTACGTCCGAATTACAAACATTACATAACTTCACACATTCTTGCAAAACTGTGAGTGTTTCGTTTTGCAAAACACACGAGAACACCTTTTTAATGTCGTTTTTACTCTATTCATGCATTCTGTTTTGTTTGTAATCTTTTTTTGTTTAATTTCTGACAACATACTGAGATGCTGTCTGGAAGCCAATATGAACTGTTTGATGTTGTTGCAGCCTTGAAAGATCCGCTCCGGATTTTAAAATCCCCGTTTCTGGACGTTTCCCATCAGCAAAGTCTCTTTCTTTTCGATCGAAGAGACTACATTTGGATAAACCCTCTTACCTGAGCCCGATCCAGAAGTCCATAAACGACGTGGATGTTGGTGTTTGGGCGCACCATCACAGCGTGGGAAGGTACTCTGGCCAGGTTACAGTCTTTGTATCTTCCAACGTCAATTTTAGTTCCCTGGCTACAGAGCAGCTGGAAGTCTTTAGACAGCAGACCCGTAGCCCACGAGTCAGAGCCCTGACCTGGATAAATGCAAACAGTCATTTCAGATACGTTTCAGTACTTGTAAAGGAGTAGTTTACTCCCTGGCCGTTACACAACTCACCATCAGTGTTTTGAATAACAGTGGTATGTTTGACGAAAGCCACTTCGCCATTGCCCTTTGCCAGGCATCTGAATTCATAATGAAAAACACATGCAAGTGTCATCTGGGGTCAAAGAAATGCATGAGGAAATATGTCCCAAAACTGCTTTTCAAATAATGAACAGCTACAACAGTGAATATAAATATCCAGCTATTTCATTAAAATGAAAAATTTCAGGTTGATCTTTTTTTTTTTTTTTTTTATAAACTTTGAATGTGCAGTACTAACAACAAGCAATCCATAATATTCATTTTTAATTAATTTCCATACCTATTGGAAATGTGCCTAAAACAGGTTGAAACTAAGAGAAAATGTCTCAGTTTAAAACTACAGTCAAACACGTCATCCTGGTAGAGCGCAGAGGTTCCGGGGTCATTTCATTACCTGAAGGCGCCGTCGTATCCGTCATACAGGTCTTTTCCTTTCTCACATTTGTTTGCTCCTGATTGGTCTCCCGCACACAGTTCACACAGGTTACTGGGGAATCCGGGCTGATTGGCACCTGGTACACAGCTCTGCTTGAAAAAGCCCCCCACCGCTAAGCATTGTGGGAAACAGAACATTCACACGTCAGTAGGCTTAACGCCATAGTCATTTCAGAATTGTCCTCTTAATAAAGGAGGATAACTTGTAGTTTTTTGTCTGAAAATACACCTTCGAGTTATCTTGTAAGGGGAAAATGTAGTTAAGTAGCATCATGGTGGAAACATAAATGAATTAGAGCGACTAACTCCATATGTCTCTTTCAGGTTCTTAAACTCGACATAAGTTTCAGTGTGTCTCACTGTAAAGCTTTTTAATCTCACCAAATTAAAGGGACTTATATGGATCTGACTCCCTTGACAAATTAGAGAGCATAAGTATATATGAAACTTGAAAAAAGAAAAACAATGAGATCATCATCAGTAGAATTTGTGTTTGTGCAATTTGTCTGACAAGGATGTATTCTACTACTCATGCTCAAAGAAATAAATATCGCACATGAAATAAAACGAGAATCACTGAGTGCTTTAGAATTAAACGAGATGAATTGCTGATCAGTGACTGGACAGATCCGTCCTTCTGACACACTAACACACTCGTGCTGACCTTGAGCGATCTGGCACTGCTCCGGTTTGATCAGGCCTTTTTCCATCAGAACCGCTGCAGGGATGTTCCAGCCGGCGGTGCGGCGGTACCCGGTGTGGCAGGAGCTGCGGCCCCGCAGGTCCTCAAAGTTACGGATGTCTGAGCTGCTCGTTTTGACCACCGCGACGCCGTAGTACATGGATCCATCACGGTCGTCTGGGGAAGGAAATAGACACGTCTTTAGTTCTATTTCATATCCGACCGTCCGTCCGGCCGTCCATCGTTTATTCATGTAACCTGTGTAGCTCTCGGCAGCAGCAGGAACCAGGCCGTAGTCTTTGCCTGCGATGTAGACGTCCCCTCCGTCCAGGGTGATGGCATCAGCCTCGTTGTTCTGGACAAACATGGAAGGTGAGAAATGTGGAGGGCGACGGGCACCGCGGCGGCGGTCACGGGCCGGCCTCACCTTGATTTTCTGCATGCAGTCTGTGATCGAGTCGCCTTTGACACAGTTGATTTTCGGAGTCAGGCCCTTGGAGTTGAAGGCAGTGATCATGTCCGCACACTTCTGCTGCTCGCCGCTGGACACCGAGCACCAACGCAGCTCACTTGGCACGTCTGTTTTGTTGACAGATGAGCGGGACGTCAAAATAAGAGCGAGAGTGAGATAAAATCCTGACAATTCATGGTGACGGAAAGCACAGTTTATTTTATTTTCTTTTATTCAAACTTGAAAAACATTGAAAAAAAATATACAATAATATCAAGCATTAAAGGTTAGGAAAAAAAACACTTCTTCTAAGGACAAAAACGACGGACATCAAACTTCAGCACTGGTCCTGGTGTAGAGCAGAGGACCAAACTATCAAAGAATTAATACTGGTGATTAAAAAATGTTGGAACAAGAATGGTTTTCTACAATGAAGTAGAAAGCAGGACTTAAGGATTTAAATCTATTGAAAAGCCAATTATTAACCTTAGTCTGCTCACACCAAACGAGCGGACATCTTTAAATGATCATTTCCTCAAATAAATCAGATGCCCATTACTTCAGAATAATTCCCGGGTGTTTTGTTTAGATGCAGTAACGGGTAAATATGTTACATGGCAGCTTTGCAGACGAGCTTTACCTTCAGTTTTGCAGTCCATGGCTGTCATAGCAGCATAATAGTGGTCGTTCATCCACTTCCTGGGATCGTCTGAGGCGACTTCTTCAAGCGTGGTGGTCCAGTTGGAGAACAGCACAGTTCCTCCTCCATAGTTGGTCGAAGAAAACATATTGAAGTGGGACTTTTGCTGCCAAAATAAAGTTCAAGGTAAAGATCACGCGTAGATGAAACACGTCTGTAAGGAGCCAGACGGTTCATTTGAATAACAAAACTACAAGTTTATTGATTGAAATATATTCTGTGGGTAAATCAATTGTGTTTTAATTCTGATGAGTGAATTGATGCTTCTAAAATCATGAAATTGTTTTACAGTTTGATGCTCAATTGTCAGGTCACAAAGCTCATTTTAATTAAATGATAAAGAAAAAGAAGAAAAACTCTCTGACGTCATTCGTCATCGCAGCAATTTCAGTGAAAATTAAGAAATATGTTTGGATCTGGTCCAGATAAGTTACGTCCATCCAAATTTTGATTATTCGCAGTGCAACCAAGTGGGTGTGTCTCTAAAGCTTGTTATAACAATTACTGCATACATGAATGGCAGCAATCTGAACGACGATGTGATGAAGAACCTGTCTTTCTCCTGACGGCAGAAATATTATGGCACTGCCGGATGCAGCCATGTTTGTTATTGTTGTGTAAATGTCATTGTGTTCCATTATTGCTGAGTCACAGTATTGAATTAATTCAGTAAAATAATTACCAGACTGACTCCTCATTCATATCCCCAAAATCAATCAATAGTCACGTAGTATGTTGCAGTGAATAGGAAACACTGGCTTCTATTAACCAGCATCTAATGTGTCACAACCTAATAAACCTGCTTAATAATTCCTGTGAAAATGTCAGCTGAAGCTAAAACTTCATTAATTCCATATTAGATAAATATTGTGTGAGATCATGCGCAAAAACCCCGACCCCTTTGTTGGATGATAGTTTTGAGAGGATGTACCTGACCCTCCTTCAACATATTATACACCACGGAGGGAGTGATGTCATTGTTCACCACGACGCCTCGAAACGGGATGCCGACCAGGTGGCACCTTTTCCAGTCAGACACGGAAGCCCTACTGCCGTCGCGGCACAGCAGCTCATAATCTGCTGACTGGAGTCCCTGAGCCCAGGCTGGGCCGCGACCTGGTAATAAAAATAAAAAAAACCCCATCTTTTTAGCTCAAGCAGAACAATGAATGGAAACACATTGCCATCGGGATTGTAACCACTAACCGTCGGTGTTTTCCTCAACGACTGTGTGTTTGATGAAGGCCACCTCTCCTGCGTTTTCAGCCAAACACCTTTGAACAACACAACAACAGGAGAAGCCGATGTTTGGAAATCTGTTCATTAAACCTGTTGCTCTTGTCTTTATTTCACCGAAATTCATGTGACGCTAGTTTTTGTCCAACCAGCCAGTAACACGCTTTATAATCCATTTCTTATCTAATTGGCAGGATGGAGCACTCGTCCCAGAACATGTGATTTGTACAGTGAACTGTGTTCACAGATAATGACATGTGGAAGCAGGGGCCTCCAGCGCAGTCATGTGACCTGCTGAGTTATTGCAAGCTGAGATCGACTGACTTTTTTTACGGAATTTGTCACACAAGTGTTTGCCAGTTTTTCATTGATTGATCCAACTTGACACATTTTCACTTCTAAACTGCTCTGCGTCCCGAAAAGCTCTGCATCGGAAGTCATGCGTCTTCTTCTGAATCAACCAAATGACCTGTTAAATGATCTGACAGCAGTTTTTTATTAGTGTCACATAATGTTTTACCCATCTATTTTAGGATCAGGTATTCATATTTGACACAGCATTTGGGCGTTAAATAATTCCCCATCAAATCTTGGGGCGGATGTGTGGATTTAAGACTGAATAAGCAAAATGATCTTTACCGAACAAAATTATTTTAGGCAGTTTTACCCTTTGGACTGAAATGAAAGCTTAAATTCACAGTTATACTCTTTATGCTTAATGAAAGAAACTAAATCCCAAGTATTAATTAGGGGTTTTTATCTTCCTTGTAGCCCTACGAATAATGTGAGCAGAGACGTCTGTCTTCCGTTTTGACTGGAGTCCCAGAAAGGATGACAGTTCACCTCCTGAGAGTCCTCTGGCTAGTTTATGCTAATGGTTAAGCTTCTTTAATTTCTTTAATTTCTTTGTAAAGCACTGTGAATGTGTTTGTATAGTGCTCTATAAATAAATCTGCCTTGCCTTGCCTTGACTTTATACACACGAAAACGTTAACTTCACATCATGTCTGCTATTGTTTCAACGCATCATTGAAAATGATCGCATCCTATTTTAGTTATATTTTACTCAACTTGCACCTATGAGGGAATGAAGTTGCAGAGAAAGATGTCAGGAGGGGAGAAAACATCCACAAAGAGAAGATACGTGAACTAAGTTAAGAATTGAGCAGCAGGGCAGGAATATAAAATGCTTGACGATGTGTTACCTGAAAGCTCCCTCGTAGCTGTAGTACCATTCATTGCTGCTCATCTCACATTTGTGCTGCCCGCTGGCGTCTCCATGGCAGAGAGCACACAGAGATTTGGGGTCACCAGGAGCCGTGGCTCCGGGAATGCAGCTCTCGCTGAAGAAATTTGCCACACCTGATCACACACACACACACACACACACACACACACACACACACACACACACACACACACACACACACACACACACACACACGTCATCATAATATATCCAGTGTGTATGTTAATGATGTGGACAATACGTCGCTACTGTATCCTGTGAATGAAAATCATACTGTTAATGACAAAAACTCTAATTGGTCACATTCTATTATTATTATTATTATTATTATATGTAGTAGTAGTAGTAGTAGTAGTAGTAGTAGTAGTAGTAGTAGTATGTTTATGTGTTCAGTGAATATTTAAATGATTTAATAATCACCACAATTTCAATGACTATGTCCTCTCTCGCTACATACCACACTCTAGTTATTCCATAATTATCTGTTAGGAAGGTACAACTCAGAAAAGGTTTATGACATGAGTAATAACTCTGTCATGTGTTTCAGTAATGAGAATCAACGAAACAATGTTAAGTGGTGCTTAACAGTAGTGTAGTTGTTAGTCCTCTTGTTTCATAGCAAGATATGCTTGTTTTATTACATCCACCAAGGACGTAATAAAATCATCTCCATATACTTGTTTGTTTGTCTGTTTGCAAGATTACGTCAAAAAACTACTGCACGGATTTGGTGGGAGTTTTCACCACAGGCCATGGAAGATTCCATTAAATTGTGGACGTGATCCAGAAACATTCATTTTCTTCCTTAGTTAAGGTCAAATTTTGGCGGAAAGAAATCTCTGATTGCTCTTATTTTTACTTTTTTGTTGTTGTTGTTGTTGTTCTGGATTAGTACCTCAATCTTGTTTAAAACTTTGTTTCAACATTTGGAAAAAAAAAATAAAAATTGAGGACCAACATAAATATAAACTGATTATTATGAAGACACTTCAGCTAAAAAAGCAGATTTTCCTCTTGTTGGGTTTGTCGCCCTTTCTAAGGTTTCTCCGTTACCCTGTGAGACGTCGCAGCCCATCACCGACATGAAGCCCTGGTCTATGAGGTACCCCAGAGGCATCTTCCAGCCCGCTGTCCGGCCCTTCCCAGTGTGGCAGCTCTTCCTTCCTGCCAGGTTGTTGATGTTGATGCCAGAGTTTGATTTCTTCGCCACAGCAACGGCATAGTAGGAGAAGGTATCTAGGGCAACAAGGAGGGCAGGCATTAAGGCACGTACCACATGACACTGAGACGCTGAGATCTGCCCAGGCCACGCACAGCAATCTCGTTTTATCAGAGATAATGTGGAACAAATGAAAGTACATCTTATCTCTGCAGGTTTAAAATGTCTAACGTGCAATAAATAGGGGTAATCAGCACAGCTGGTGTTGCAAGAGGTGACACCGGAGTTCATCGGTTTGCGATATTGGCACAAAGCACAAGAGTTAAAAAGTTCTTCTTCTCTGTCAATTTGCATGTTGTCCCTGCGCATCCGTCAGATTTCCTCTATCTTAAACAATCCAAAGACCACAGACCTCTGGCTCACCACAGATTGTGAATGTATTTGTGAATATATATCATAGAAGTGAGAGTTTGTGAAGGATTTCATTGTTCCAGACACTTTACATTTCAAACAGGAAAATCAAGTTGAATGCAGAGATTAAAAAAAAAAAAAAAGAGATCAGGAGTCAGATCATTTAAATGAGAAAAGAATAAATGTGTGACATATTACATTTGGTTTCAAACTAACTCAGACATATAGCAGCTCTCCAGAAGGGACATTTGTAATAATTGCTTGTAATTTTGCAATGAGTGTCTACAAGATATACACCCAAGCCATAACGATGGATCCTTTATATTCACCGTCGTGTCCGCAGCAGGATTGAGCGGCTCACGTATCTTCATTTCAAATATTGCTGAGCTTCTGGCATTGATGCTTATAATGTAATGGAAACGCTTTTTTTCATCTCCTGATGGCGCAGACTGCTTACCTCCATTCTTCGATTCACTCGCTGCCATTTTGAAGGAATTGGTCTTTCCCAGATTGTAGATTTCAGAGCCGAACATGGATAAAGCATCAACTTCTTTGTCCTGCAGAGACAAACAAAACAGTATTAATGAACATTGGATATGAGGAATAGCTGAGCTCAATGAACACATGGGTAATCAATGAATCGATTTAATTATTGAAGAAGAGCCTAAAGCCTTGACACCTTTTCAATGATTCACAGACAAATCTCTGGGGCTTAAAATGTCACTTCTCGACGTCACAATAACTGCCTGATAATATATGAAGTAAATGACGTAGACTTAGTTAGTAATGCCAATTGTGAGCTCTCAATTGTAATAGCCTGTGACTAATTGTGTGTGCGGTTTGGGATTCTTGATAACAGCTCAATATATCATGTCCAATTCAATTCAATTCAATTCAATTCAACTTTATTGATATAGCACCAAATACAACACAGTCATTCCTAGGTGCTTTTAACAATTGTGTGTCTTGCCATAGGAGCTTAGAATGATTATGTTTTTGTTGTCAATTATATGAATTCAAATATACTCATGGATATCCAAGTTTTTTTTATTATATATATATATATATATATATATATATATATATATATATATATATATATATACAAAAATGCTTTAAGGAGTTATTTTTGAACAACATATCCATGCCTAACCTTCAGTTTCTGAACGCAGGCATCAACTGTTGCCCCGTTGATACAGTTGAGGGTGGGCCGGATGGAGGCTTCAGAGAAAGCCTGTGACATGGCATTACATTTTGCCTGCTCATCCTTGGTGATGGTGCACCATCTGATGGTGCTCTGGCCAACAACTGGGGGAGAGAGAGAGAGAGAGAGAGAGAGAGAGAGAGGGAGGGAGAGAGGGAGAGAGAGAGAGAGAGGGAGGGAGAGAGAGAGACAGAGAGAGAGAGAGAGAGAGAGAGAGAGAGAGAGACGTATCAAACTGTTCCCACAATCAGACCACATGTTTACCTTTCTCACATTCCCCAACAATACATCCTGTAAACTTGACTGTATTCGGCTGGTTATAAATCAGCCAATTATTCATCACTGTCACCTGGGGGACTATTATGCAATTCAACAAATATCTTAAATGTTCCTGCTTATAGATATTTATTGACGATGCATGTGGGTCTAATAGATTCTTCTCAGTGAATGGATCACTTTGAATATAATCACTCCATCAATGAAACAATGGTTTGAAGGTTTGAAGAGTTAGAAATTGTCACTATTAAGTCATCAATCCAACATTTTTGGGGGTTTTTTTAGAAGATTTTTTTTTCTGATGCATAGATAAAGCAAATCATGTAATTTGGTAAAAACAAGAACTTACAAAATGCTGTGGCCAATTAGAAAGTCATGTAATATTATATGGAAATATGCTATATGTTGCCGATTTTGATATCAAACAACTGGAATATTGCTTTTTCACACATTGCGCTGCGTGGAGGTGTGAACTGATGACTGAGCAAACAATGCCAGATTTCTTGTGCATTAACAGAGTTGAGGTTTGGAATGTGTTTCCTACCCGTGTGCAGCAGTAGCAGCAGAGCTCCAGCAGTCGTCCACAGGGCCATGGTCTTGTTCTTGCGCTCTCTCAATGATAAAAAAATATCACCTTTTCTCCCTGCCTCCACTTTATATATTGACTCTGAGTTCAAAGTCCTTCTTCTATCACCACCACTTGGCTTAAAGTCCTCTCAGGATGCAGATGAGGCTGTAATTCAACTGATTTACCACCAAATGACTTTGAACACGTCCTTCTGAGACATGGCGGTACTTTCAGCCGGAGAGATTGAGACTCAGTAGCATTTGCTCAGCTTTACCTGCTCTGACACGTTCGACTGGCCGAGGGCCAAAGCCTGGACAGAGAGACCCTTTTCATCCCTGACCCCACCTCTTCTTCCCGCCTCAGTCCTCTTCCTGCAACTCGTGTGGTGGTTTTCCACTGATGGGCCAAAGGAAAGTAGGAATTCAGGCCGAAACTGTGACGCTGCTGGTAACTGACTCACTGCCCTGGCAAAACACACAACACAAGAAACAAGGAGTCTGTTTATCTGACTTCCCGCCTAAATACTTCACCTTCTCTGACTAAAAAGCCTGATAATTAAAGTTAGCAGTCACAAAAAAACGTGAGCCGTCATTCTGTTAGTAATCAAAAGTCATTTGTAAGGTTCTGGGGAATTAGAGGCAAGATGTATTCTACATAAAATAACCTAAAAACTTCAAGTAAATGTTTCCTTTCTACTTGCTTGATGTTCTGCTGCCAGTCCATGAGTTTACTTCCATTCCTATGCATCTATATTTGTGTTCATGTGCTGAAAACCAAATAAAAGTTGATCCAAGAAAATATCCCTGCAATATTATAAGAGCAGAACTGAAGCACAATGAGAACGTTTTTGCTGTGTCTTTGACAGGAAATCTGGACGATGTGTGAGTGGACAGACTCTTACTCTACATGGCTGACATGAAGTGGCGTCGTTCGTTCGCAGAAGTTCACTTTATCATGTCAATGTCTATTTAAACTGTAAATACCACGTTCAACATATTGGGATGCATCCAAACGTCACAGAATTCAGAGTATTTTGGGAAAATGTACGTCGTGCTCTCAAAGTACCAAACCAAAAAGAGAATGGGTTAGAAGACAGACAATAAATGTCTCTACCTTTACAACCATCCCTTTACTCCACATTATTTAAAGGACGTCCATGTCTACTTGAGGAATGTGACACTTCTCAATGTCAACAGCCTCCAAAGGGTTTTACCATTGTGGTGGTAAATGTTGCCTTTAATGAACAGTCCAATATCTTCTATATAATGGCAGACTCAAGACAACAGTTCATTAAAAGAAATTGCTTTCAGTACTTTTCAGTGACAAATCTTTGTGTGACTTGTCGGTTATGAGTCTGTGTGAACAAACCTTAGTCCCTCAAGGATCCATTCTTGATGTTTCTACAAATGTTATGTGTAATAAATAGAAAATGACCAACATCAATACTTGTGGAAGTCCTGCACAACACCAAGAAGCGCGGAGGTCGTTAATGCAGTGTTCAAGCCATTGGAAAAGGCGTTACGTGAGTCGAAGTAGATCCACTTGAAAACCCTGTTGCTTTTCTATGACGCTCTGCATCTGCAGACCTCTCCGATCTGATAAGTTGTTGTTTGGATTGTCTTCAGTTCTTATTAAATCCGCCAGCTATCGCTTTAGATTTACATTTGCTTTTGCAGAGAACAACCATTGATTATATAACAATTGTCTTGCTTCAACCCTTTGATTTTTAAATGATCACATATAAACACGCTTTTTGGTTTTTCACGTTTTTACGAGTTCTTGTTAGTTTATGTGAATCGCCTCGTGTCTGAATGGTTCTGCACGTACTTGCTTTGCATTGTTTTAGGTTTTACTCATGAAAACGTTCACAGATATCGACATTACGTAAGAAACATGACAATCAAGCCCATATTTTTATATGTGTTAGTATATTACACTGATAGTATTGCTGCGTCAATGTGGAAGTTAAAACACGGTTGTTGGAACTACTTAGTTACATTAATACACTGAAAAAATACAAAAATCAGTGATCTTCAAAACACTGACCTTACAGAATGATTGTTTTTTTTTCATTTGGGGAACTTCTGGTACCAATCTAATTGATATGATGACGTTACAACTGAAATAATAAAGCACGAGACAGTTAAGAACCGTTTGACGTGTCATTTTTCTGTGATTAACCTGAAAGAAAAGGCCAGATGCAGCTTCTGTGTGCTGCTGCCTATGAGGAGACAAGCCAGTAATTGTGGTTATAAAATATTCCTGCTGACTTTTGAGTGTGACACATGTCGTAAAGGGTTTTTGTACCATTCACCAGGTTCAGACTCGTGATCAGAATAATAAACCAGCTCCTAAAACAAGTGAAACCTTGCTAATTACCTGCAAAAGTCTCAGTCAGTGCCTGCACGTACACAAACACAACTGTGCACAATGATCATTTGGTATATAACACACTGGAGCCTTCTGGCCATTCAGCAAGTCTGACAAAAGCACCTGGCGCTGTATTTTGCAATCATTTATACTGACTTTAGGGGCCGTCCACACCAGGAAACCGGTTCACCTAAAGGTGATGTTTTTGGCCGATCAACCACATGAGGCGTGTTTTTGAAACATGAAAACTGTTTTTTGTTTTTTTGTTTTTTTTTAACACGGGTCCCAGAGTGGGGAAATTCTAAAACCCCGGCTCGTGCCGTCTAAGCCGTCGGGGAGTGGATGACAAGGACGGCAAAAACGATCATCTGTGGAAAAAAGATGAAGTAATTGTTTCATTACCTGAAGTTTATTGAAGGGGGAATGGACTATATAAAAAAAAAACACTGGTTGCAAACAGACTGACTGAATGATTTCATAATTGTATGCTTCCTCTTAATACTTTTTGAACATCTTAAGGTTTCATTGTGTTAATTTTTTTTTTTTTAATGACTGTACAACAGTATTTGTGGTGAACTGGCTGCCATGAAGTCTCCAGTCATTAACCTGAATCCATTTTCTAACCATTCACACGTAAAGCGTGGCAATGAAATACACCCTGAAGGAAAAAGTGACATGGCTCCCAGACATGTGTGTGCCGTGGTGTTTGTTTGGCTTTCAACTGTCACAGATCTGCAACATAAACCATCAAATATGGGACGACCGTGAGAAACTTTGAAACCAAGAAGAGCGGCTCTCACGCTAAAACAGCTCAGTCAATATTAGCCTCGATCGTCGGGGAGGTCGCAGTGTCACTTTTTAACAATGTCATGCAGCTTCATACCGTCATACCATTTTCCTCTGATGGAGAAGGACTGTTGAGGTTTCACACCTTCAGGACCTGTAATGGAGTGGTGATAGTGGCTGAACTGACACCGACAATGGGAACATTCAAGCTTCTGTTTGTCTACTTCATGCTGCGTCAAGGTAAGACACCAAGACGTGTGAGGATCCGTGAACTCGCCAGGCAGGAAGAGGAACAGTTGTACAGGTTTAAAGAGGAAGGTTATAAGTAACATGCAGGAGGAAAGCTTTCTCTTTCTTTTTCGCTCACGTGTCTCTTCCTGGAGTCATGCACTGTGTGTTAAATATCCCAATATACCACAGCTTATCTTTACAGTTCGTTTCAGCTGTTTCTGCATTATTGTGCCTATTTCGTTACATTTCACGAGCATTTTCGCACACATGCAAAGGGACTCAGAGATATATTTTGTCAAATCAACACAACTGTTAAAACTGGGCGGGCAGGGAGCAACGTCACTGTGTGAAACACTGATACACAGAGACAGATAAACCACTGCCTTAGTCGATGTGTTCACACTGGTGTTCCTGGATACTTGGCGAACCCAGATAGTAGCTGCGAGCTGGGAAACGTATCCATGGCAACAGATGCTGATCACCTCTGATCTCCCTCATGAGGTGCCTCTCCCATCCACTTTGTATGGGACATGTTCTCACAGGTTATTTTTGGGGCTATATTAATACAAAATTAGCCGTTAACGTCCCAAAATCTAGTTAACTGGTCCATGGACGATGACATAAACCAGTAAAATAAAATAGATAAATAAATAAATACACGTGGCCAAAAACATAACCTTCTCCACCCAACCTTTCATTGGTGAAGGTAATTAGAAGTCTCAGATTGCATCACTGTGTGTGAGACTTGTCCAGGGTATGTCCTGTGTTCAAGGCTTCAGCTCCAGCACACCACCACCCTGAGATTAAAAAAAAAAAATTTTTAATCTGGTATGGGAGAGGATTTGCAGTTAGTCTCTAATTTATTGCTTGAGTATCCATAAAAGAATGAATAACATGTTCCTCTGATATGTACCGTTGTGTGTTTCTCTTCTTGAACTCAGGTTTCGCCGCACATTTGAATTGCTCCAGTCCGACGGCCTCGGCTCTGTTTCAGGAACTGGAGAGAAATTTGTTCCCAGAAAATTTGATACGTCCAGTTGAAAACTATTCAACTCCCTTGGACGTCACTCTGAGGATCACCATTGTCGGAATTTTAAGATTGGTGAGCCAGCACATTTTATAAGAAACGTGCCGGAATATTTAAATACACCATTTTTGCTTTACGTCGCCTAAATAATTTGTTTTATCTGCAGGATGAAAAATCCCAAACCCTGAGCACAGTCTTATGGGAAATTCTGGTATGTTTGAATCGCGATATCATCATGACCTGATACATTTTATTGTCTCACTTGATTAGCTAAGTTTTTGTTTGTTGCACAACAGCCACTATCTCTTCATTGGCGTTGACTTGGTTACCGACTGCATGCAATTTTATCATCAACATGTTTATATATACACATTTGTACCTTTAATACACGACAGTTTTTTTTGTAATATAGCTTATTTATTGTTACAGTTGAGGTATTTTTACACTTTTGGGAGCTCTACATGACAGTAGTTTTGTTGTTTTGGGTGCAGGAGTGGGATATTCACGGTCTGAGCTGGGATGAGCAGCAATGTGGAACTGATCGAGTGTCTGTGCCTCGGGAAAAACTTTGGATCCCAGATATTCTTATTTCCGAGTTGTAAGTATAACACAGAGGGGAAAAGCTCCTTTTCTTCAGACTAATGAGGTTTAAAAGCCTGTTGCTTCTTCGGATACAATATTTCTGCAGCAGCCTCCTGCATGTTTATACCAACTCATCTGCCGGGCGGCTTCTTCGATGTTTCTAGTGATATTATGGAAGCCATCTTTTCAAAACTCCTTCACTGCTCCCACAGCTAAAGGCACTTCTGCCTTCTGCATTCAGTTCTGATATCAGTGCTATTTAAAATGTGTATGTGATCTCTGACCAGGCCCATCGGGCCTTTGTTTCCACTACAACTTCAATTTTCAACATCTGGCAGTTCTTCAGTAGTACTTTGTACTCTTGACAGTGCATGCCATAAATGTGTGAAACATCAGTTAATATTGTCTCTGACTGGAGTTCATACTTGAGATCTTGGCACTGATGTGTGAGCGTAAAGCTGTATTTCTCTGCTTTCTGCTCATTTATTTAAATAGTTATCACCAACAGCCTAAGTGCGATGTTTAGGAGAATATCTATACCAAATTCTGTCAGCTGTGTATGGCAAAATATGGGGTAATATTTTCATTGGTACTTTTCCATTTTGCAAAGTGGAAATGTGCATTGACCGCTTTGCAGTTTGAACAATATTTGTGCTAAATTAGAATTGTTCAATTACTTTCTATTCTTAAAAATGTCTTTAAACTTTATTGTGGCTTGTGATTATTTAGCAAAAACAGACTTGTGACCCAGAGAGAGAATAAACTGCTTCTCGGGATAATAGCAGTCACTTTCTAAAGGACACAACTTCTTATTTTTCTCTTGTGTCACTTCAATTTAATTCGGTCTATTTTTAATATTTAGACAAAGCATTTCAATTTTGTTGTTTTTGTACGAACAATGTTTTTTTTATCCTTTAAACTTCAATACATTTTCAACTTGAAATACTGGGCTGGTTGGTTAATTAAAAAAAAGAAATGTGATAAATGTCTGTTCTGTTCAATTTGTTTTCCAGCTTGGGTGACACCAACTCTCAAAAGACTCCCTATGTCTACATTCACAATACAGGTCATGTATATGATGATAAGCCTATCGGCATTCTCAGCTCCTGTCGGTTAAATATCTACACTTTCCCTTTCGACATCCAAAACTGCTCGCTGACCTTTGGCTCCTACCTGCACTTTGGTAAGTCTGCCGAAACATGACAAGAGGCATCTTAATTGCTTTGCAGACACGAGTGCACATTTCCATTGAAGGTCTTTCTTGGAAAAACGAACAGGGACTGTGCTTGTTTAATGTCTTTTTAGCTGAGGACATCAGGATGATTCACGGCAGCTCGTCTGGAGACGTCCTGCTGGAGTCCAGAAATGTGCTGGAGACCAACGGGGAGTGGGAGCTGGCAGACATCAAAGTAGCTCGGGTCACACTGTCATTAGAAGATGGAGAATACTCTGAGATCAAGTTCTTTGTGAGCACGTTTTTAATTCTTTGGGGGTTTTTTTTGGTTTTGATGACTTATTTTGCACATATAGACATTATCTCACCACCAGCAGGTTAAACTGTGTTAAAGTCCCCTGATCCTTGTGGTCGTTATTCTATGTTTTAAGATTATTTCAAATGATAAATGAATTAAAATTTAGTGCATGCAATGACAAGTGTGACATCATTTGACAGTGAGAGTTTTTCAAAGCATGTTATTGTGTGAGGTGTTATTGATGGCATCCATACCTTTTACAACTGTAGAACAACTTTCCTTTTAAGTTACGTTCATAATTAATGAACACAAATTATATAACACGTTACATAAAACACAGGTCAGCAGGGATTTTGATTTTAATTGCTCTACAGAATCACTATGAAGTTGTGTCAGGAGTGATTTTGCAGGAGATGAAGATTCTCGCATGGAAAGATGTTTTTATTTTTATTTTTTTTAATTCAGTTGATGAGATACTTCATTACTTTTCTTGGGTGAACATTGAGTATGTATAGATTTACTGCACACCTCATCACGTGATGATAGAAGACTATAATAGGCTGAGAAAAGAAGCCTACTTGTTTCCATTTTGGACTGTCAAGAAGGAGAAGACACATTTTTCATGGTTCATGTTTTTGCTCATCCAACGTGTGTTTTCTTCATGTTCTTTGCACCATCATCACAAATGGAGACATTTTGCTGGTATGCCTTTAACTTTTGGACTTAGAAGCACAAGGATAAGGATAAGGCTGTATGGCTGATGTCTAAAATCTCGAGAAATAAAATGTTGTTTGTGTCATTTGAAAGCTCGTTCTGAGGCGGAGGCCCATCCTGTATGTGGTGAACCTGCTGATCCCCAGCTGCTTCCTCGTCACGGTGGACCTCTTCAGCTTCCTGCTGCCTCCGCAGAGCGTCGACCGCTGCTCCTTCAAGATGACGCTCATCCTGGGCTACACCGTCTTCCTGCTCATTATGAACGACCTGCTGCCCGTTACCGGGGAAACCACACCCCTGATTAGTGAGTGTGACGCCTCACATCAATTCTCTACATTAACAACAACAACAAATCAACAAATAATATGAGATAATATCCAGATTTTTGTTGACGAGTCGCTATTGTCTGAGCTCCGCTGGGCCTTTTTTAATGAGTCCTATGGAAGGAGGTTTGACTGAGTCACGACAGCGAGCTCTTCTGACGGGATCTAGTTCAAGTACGTCGCCCTATAAAACCCGAGGCAATGAATAAACGCAGTGTTTGTTCTTTCTTTTGAGCTGAAAGCAAAGTGGCAACTTCCCACCCTTTCCAAAGACAAAACTGGAACGTGTGAAATGCAAATATAAAGAGGACACACTTGTTCATAAAACAGAGATAAGTAGAGCAAACATTTAAACATTTGTTGAAGTAAAAGTCATGTTACGTTATTATGAAGATGCTAAAGTTAATTTAAAAATAACCCGAGTCAGAACAATTAAAGCAGTTAGTTGGGTTAAAAACTATTCAAGTAACATCTTGAGGATCTGATTGTTGATATTGTTGAATTAGGATGTGCAACTTCAGACACAAATGAATAGAACTTATTGAAATCACAAATACATCCATTGTAACAAGAATTGTGCAATAAATTGATTTTATCCTCTTTTTTGCTAAATGTTTTTCTCCCTCAACAACGTTCATGTCAGCGGTTTTCACTTACCCTTTTGAAATGTTGTCAGCAGCACTGACTGCCAGACACGTGTGATCATAAACCATCAGCAGAGTTTCATGCCATGGACTTATGTCCAGCTTTAAAGTGCCGCAAACGAGATATAAACTGGATTTCCCGTCACACCTCGGGCTCGGGTCCTTGGGCTCCACTTACTGGAAAAAATCCGTTTTAAGTGTTTACTTTTAGTTATGGAATGTCTTTATTGTCATTGTAACAGGTACAGAGAAACTGTAAGGTGCAGTCCTAACTCACAAGAAGGTTACCGTGTAACAGAGTGTACTCAAAAAAAACACAAGTGCACAATATAAAGAAATAAAAAAATACATTGAAAAAACCGTGAATAAACCATCAACCAGTGTAAAAAAAAAAAAAAGAAAAAATGTTATGTTGTTATCAAAAAAAACTTCCAAGGTGTATTTACTGAATCACTTTTGTGAACTGGGCCTGTTTTGCAGATGTGTTCTTCTCCATCAGCCTGGCTCTGATGGTGGCCAGCTTGTTGGAGACCATTTTCATCACCAACATCCAGTTCACCTCCAGCCAGTACAGCGCGGCTCCCCGCTGGCTCAAGGTCCTCGTCCTTCGCTACCTCGCCATCGCGGTTTGTCTCCGGACAAAGGAAAAGAGCACCCGGCTCACCGTCCACATCGACCAGTCTCACACAGGTGTGTAACCACTGAGGGAGGCACCGAGTTTTACCACTGGCAGTATGAAGTCAATGTTGTGGATATTTTGAATATAGAATGTTGGATTATTTGTGTTTTCTCTCCACTGTGCAGAGAAAAGTGTCCGTGTATTTATTCTTCTTCTCCATTTTGAATTGGCAGCAATGAAGACCATCTCTACAATCAGCTCCGGGGTTCCGATCGCCTTTCGTAACACACTTCCAGACAAACTCGCCCCCACCCTGGTGTTTCCCTCTCCTCCTCCTCCTCCTCCTCCTCCCCCTGCTCCTCATCCATCCATAGATTTCTTGAAGAAGCTCAGTCGAGATCTCGCAGCCATCCGAATTCAAATGGAGAAACACCTCCAGGGGAGCAGCGCCTCAGAGGAATGGCAAATGATTGGGACTGTGATCGACCGCCTGCTGTTCATCTCCTACATCATCTTCATCCTGACGAGCTTCGTCGCCATCAGTGGGATCTGGATCTGGAGCAACTCATACTCAACATGACTGTTGTTGTAAAGAAACGACTGAGTTATATTGTCTTATCACACTCGGAGCAAAACACAAGGTGATATTGGCTGAACTGAAAGCACAATGACCTGGGCAGATCTTGGAACATACATAAATAACAGATCAGCTACTATTATGCTTTTCTAAAATAATAATAAAAAAACAACAACTTTCATTTTAATACAATCTGCAGCAGGTCATCTTCTTTGCTTGTTTTAAAACAAGCCCCAACACATTTGTTTGGTTTGGTGTAACTTTTCTATATGTGGCTATTTGAGGAATGTGCAGTGAGTGTTGACGTTTCAAACAGGTAAAGTGAATTAAATGTTATGGATCCAATTGAATGTGTTGAAATGTGACTTATACTTATACTTACTACTTTACACCTTTACTTGTCTACTTTAACAACACTAATAGCGATTCAGTACTATTTAAACAATATTTTGACCGTGCAATTTTGTTTACTTTTCTTTTTGGCTGTCCCTTCATTTTAACCCCTCGCACTTTCAGCTTTTGTCAAAAATGAAGCTGCACTTAGAGGTACTTGTACACTGTAAACTATTTTTCAGGACTGAGGCTATTAAACAAACGTGGTGAGGCAACATCTCCATCAGTGGTTTGTTGACTGGTGGGAATATTTAACAATGTCCTCATAGTCCTGGGAACAAATCTCTATTTTAAAGCATCGAGATCAAATAGACTCCAGAGGGTAGAAAGAAAGAAAAAAAAAAAAAAAAAGCTCTGGTGATTATCATGGACTCAATGTATGAATCCTGCTCACTCTTGTGACGCTGCAGATTAAGCTTCTGTTTTCATATTCCCATGAGTTCCCACAAGTTGTAATATGTGGTTGTACCAGCAGGTGGCGCTTCACACGTGTTTCAATAGTGACCAAGCAGACAATCAGTAACCAATTCCCTACAGACCAGGAACAAAAAATACTGTATACACATGATTACAATTATGATTTACTATATATTTATAGATACAACTATAAAAGACTGCAATCCTTTTGTAAAGAGGAGAAAAGGCGACGGTACAATATAAATAATAAACGTCCAGCCGGGACCTTGTGGTGGAGAGTGTTTGCAGTGAAGGGAAGGTTCAAACCTGTTATTATTTCTTTAAGCTCCTGTTTAGAGGCATCCTGTTAAGTTAAATGCTCGCGGACAAGGAGGTAATTGACGGGTGACTGTCAGAAACCATCAAATGAGACCAGCATATATTAGGAAAGGGAGGATCAAGGTTCCCACTCAGGGACTCATAGTGGTGCTTTGTCAGGCTCGAGACTCTAACCCACAAATCTCTGAGTAAACGCTCGCCTCTCCTCTCGGCTGCCACGTGACCATCAGACGGCTTCAACAAATGTTTACCTTTATAAAACCCTGCATGGTGCCGTCTGTCTGCACCACAGCAAGTTTTCATTCATTTGTCCATCATTTTTTTTTCTTTTTAATGAACCTTTAATCTCCATGGTGATCAAAGAGGTTAAGACATCACTTATGTTCAGATGGAAGTTAAACAGCAGAAGATGTGAACGTGTAGAAGCTGCGTTTCAATCATCAGTGACACGTGTGAACAGTCGAGTCAGTCATTTATTATGATCATCATAATCGCAGAGCAAAAGCAATTTTACATATTGTGAAATAATCTTAATTAACATTCATAACAGCAGACGCATAAATCTGTAGTGCACTTCAAACCTCTTCCCTCCATGTTAAAGGCAGTTTGAGACCAACAGCAAAGTCAAGGGGGTTTTTCAGTGTCGGCAGTCACTTCATTCACCAGCCGAAGAGTTCAGAGTTTCTTTTCAAAGCAGGAGGATCAGAACGAGACAGAAGGGCACGTTTTCTCTCGTTGGTGCCGACGCAAACACAAATGTCTCAATTATTGCTTTAGGTACTCTCTTATGAGAGGAAGAATGGGATAACAAAATAAAAATGTAAAAAAAAAAAAAAAAAAAGCAGTTTTTAATAATGGAAGTGTAAAAAAAAAAACTAAGACTGGAATTGATTCTGAAGAGTCTCTGTAAAATAGCTGGCATTTGTTTGGTAGTGAGTCCAGACGACAATATCCTCCATGTGAAGTTTTAAACTCAGCCACAATAATTTAAATCATTTAAACTGCAGGGGTCAAAGAAGTGCTGTAATAAGAGAAACGTGTCCAAATATCGTGTCGGCGCTTCACACTTTTTTTTTTTTTAAAGACGTGAAAGGCCTAAAAAGTTGGTGTTCAACACACCGAGTCAATGATGAAACTCTGAATGTTCTCGTGCTTCTTCCTAAAAAGCACTGCAATGGTACACTGTGATTTTGTTACTGAAAATACTATGAACCTGAAGGCATCAGGATGTTTCTTTTCCAACTTCATGTCGCCACATCTGCAAACTTCCAAACCCATTTCTTCAATTAAAAAAAAAAAAAGCAAAACACCGCATCAGTGCAATTCGCCAGACACTCCCCGTTACACACACACACACACACACACACACACACACACACACACACACACACACACACACACACACACACACACACACACACACACACACACACACACACACACACACACACACACACACACACACACACACCATTTGCAGTTTCAGATCATTTTTTTTGCAACAGTGACTCCGACACCCCGTTCCGTAGTACCTTCCTGCTCAAACTCGGCGCGACTCCATTGCAAAGTCACAGAAATGATGTTTCGCTCCATCAGTAGTTAAAAAAAAAAAAAACAAGCGTCCTGGACACGCTGACGGCCGGCGAGTTTGCAGGAATAGATCGTCGCAACACCGGAGCCGCAGGTCCTGACAATCTTTGGCCGTTATGAAGCCGCAACAGCGTCGAACGTCTATAAGGCAGCAGGATTCATTGTCCACAATCTCTCGTACAAAAGTAGCCGTTTTAGTGGAGGAATGATTCAGCACAGCTGAAGAATTAGGGAAAAAAAAAAACCTCAATAAAAACAAATGGGTGGAAATAATAACTTCTTTTTTTTTTTTTTATAAGCTTGTCATCTTCATTGTTTTTAGAAAATGCTTGGATGAACAAGAAGTACTGCGAGCAGTGATTTCTTCATTAAAGGGTGGCCATAAATACATTTTAGTCATAGATATTTATTTATATATATTAAACTAATCCATAAAAGGAACAAAGATGGGATAAAATTGTCAACAACAAAAAAAAACTAAAACAAAACATTAAAATTAGATGCCGATTACTTAGTTACTTGCTAGTTTTTCCAAGCACGATGCATCGATGGAGTAAAGTGCAAAAGAGAAATAAAAATATTATAGCCAGTGCCCGAGCGTAGTAAAAAAAAAAAAAAACAAACAAAAAAAAAAAGCCTGTACACCCGGCGGCCTGTGCCGACGCCCGAGACGGAGAGAGGGCTGGAACGGAAAGAGAGAAATGGTCGTAGACTACAATCATGGTCACGTTGTGCTTGTCCTCCGCCGTTGTGATACGTCACGTCCCGCCACCCTCGTCTTCTTGCTCCTCCATGTTTTTCCGCGCCAAGCTCTCCCGCCGCTCCGCCAGCCGTCGACAGCGAGGGCAGTCTTTACCTGTCCGGAAGCAAGTGCGGTGGTAGCAGGCGTGGCAGTCTGAAAAAAATTATCATATACAAAAAAAACATTAGTGGCGTCGCAGTACGTCCGCCGAGGAGAAGCAAAGCACAGGAGCTTGACGGGAACGCCAACCGGTCGGACTGGTTTGAGGATGGTGATATGAGGTAGAAAGTGAAGCACCAGTCACAGTGAGAGCGGGGGTGGGGGGGGGGGGGGGGGGGGGGGGGGGGGGGGGGGGGGCAGGAGGAGGGAGAAAGGAGCAGCAATGTGAGACGCCCTGCTCTAAGAAACCACCGCAACCTGCCGGGACACATCTCACGCCTCCAAACTGGGCCGCAGGCGACTTCCACAACCCTGCAATTATTTAATCATTAAAAATGTTCCTAAACACAGCAAATGGTATGATTTTAATATGAAACAATCAATGATGGATTCATGAAATGACACATGAATGAGTCAAAAGTAAAAAAAATAATAGAGAGTTTATTTCAAGTTCACATGACGATGGAGCTTAAATAACAACCGTCATATGTGGAAGCAACTAAAAAAAAAAAAAAAAAAAAGCATAAATTACACATCGAGTCACCTCACAACAGAATCTATGATCAAAAAATGAACAGGCGAGGCAGAATAAACACATTTCCTCTGAGCTGGACGGATGGCACTCTGACAGAGACCTGACATGTGAAAGTGACTTTACAAAACTGATGAACAGAAATTTACAACTAATAGTGAATAAATAAGCAACAACAACAACAACAACAAAACAAATCCCCACTCATCATCCCCTACGAAGATGAAGGTTTCTCAACTAATAACCTCTAAGATCAGCGAGTCTCAAACCTCAAGACCAAGCAGTGCAAAGCTCAAAGACAGAAGTGAAGCACCGACACCACGAACAAGATACATCCACCACCACCACCATCACCAGAGGGAAACATCCGCCCTGAACCGGCGGAGCAACTACAGAAACCGAGGCCACAAAGCACCACGCTGTGGTTCACAGAGCTCAGCAGACCAGAGCAGGAGGAGAAGGAGAAGAAGAAGAAGAAGAAGAGAGCTCAAACAAACGCAGGCTGGAAAGTGTGAGGCAGACGTAGCGAGCTCCGGCTGCACAACCTCAAGTCCAGACTGTTTAATAAACAGTTGAGAGATTCAAAATGCTGATTGACCTTTGGTTGATTTAGTGAATAAGGAAATTAAGTTGAGGAAACACTCTTCGTAATGTGTTTCTGTCAGACAAGAAATACGGAGATCTTAAAGAGTATTTCCCAAAATGTCCAGTCATTAGTATTTAGTTAAAGGGGGAATCACTGCCCCAACACTCCAAACTGTCCTTGTTGTCATTGTGCAGCCTTATTAGAATATGCATGTGAAACCTTCGGACATGAAACACTGTTGAAACACACAAGGCAAAAAAAAAAAAAACAACGCACTTTCAGAAAACGGCAACAAAATAAATTAAATTATAGAAAATACAGACTTTTGCTAGACACGGACAATAACAGCAAAATCGTCAAGTAATTAATAATCCATCACCATATCTAGTGTTGTGCGGCTGATTTACATTCCTACTTTGCTTCCAGTGTGAACCTGAACGTGAAGCTCTTATTGTGGCGGTGCTTCTACCTCCCCGCTGCACTCGTCAGTGTCCCCTTCCTCCCCTGCGGTCCTGGATTCTCTCCCTCGTGCTCCTCTCGTCTTAATGCCTCTGGTTACTCTCCGGGCTTTGCGAGTTTTGCGGCTCCTCCAGTTACACTGAGCTGGAACTGCTGCTTCTTTCTCCTCCTCCACATTGAATTCTGTCTTTCCACCACTCGCTGCACTTTCTCTCCCTGACTGTTGGGTTTCTTGTGCTCCGGCCTGAGCTGCCCCTCCCCGCAGCGATCTCTGGATGAACTCGTCATTCACGTCTTCCTCTTTCAGTTCCGCTTTCCCGTCGTCCTTTACCTCTATTTTCAGGAAACTCTGGACCCGACTTTCTAACCCCGACACCCTTTTCTCCTCCCGTCCTGCATCGTCCGGACTTTCGACGCTCCCGCGTATTTCTGTGTCACTCTCTCTTCGGTCTACTCTGAACAAGTTTCTCTGCAACTTGTCTATTTGGAAAACCTTCAGTAAGCTAACCTTCTCCTTCCTGGCATTCTCATTCCCCGCTTCCTTGCTGCCCTCTTCATCACACTGCTCCTCCTCCTCCTTATTCCTGGAAAAAGCTTTCACCAGTCTCCCAGCCCTAAAAGCTTGAAACATCCCCCCCTTCCCATCCTTCTCCTCCCCCTCGTCCTGCAGCTCAGCCCTCTGCTCCTCCTGGCCTGGGTGTCCCCCGCCCTCCCCGCCCTCCCCCTCCCTCCTGCCTTGGGAGATGACCTTCGCCAGCCTGCGGGGCTTCGAGATCTTCCAGTCTTTCCAGGTAAGAGCAATGGAGGGGAGGGGGAAGGGGGCTTTCGAACCGCCGGGGCCTGCTACCGGCAGAGGGGGCTCACCTTCGCACCGCTGGCACTTGCTCAGCTGGAAGGGGAAGATGATGTCTTTGTCGTTTCCACAAAATTCGCACACAAAGCCTTTTGCCTGGCAAAGCTGGAAGAAAGAAAAAGAAAAGAAAAGAGAATCGTCAACTTCATGTACAAAAATCACTGAAGAACGCAAAAGGCGGATGGTTGTCGTACCACACAGCCAGCGACATGGAGGGTGCCAAGCTTCAGCAGCTCTTTGAGGCGGGCGGCCAGGTCCCCGCTCCGCACAGCAGCCAGGTCGTTGAGGGAGAAGAGGTGAAGGTCCTCCGTCAGGTGACCGGGCACCTGGTCCAACTGCTCCAGAGCCCTGAGGTGACAAACGCAGAGACGAATGAGCGTCGGCGAGGTGTCGACCACAATGGAGCTGGAATCGGTTCGGGAGCAAAATAATTGTAAACTTAAAAAAAATTTAATAAATAACAACATGCAAACATCTTACGCTTTGGCAAAACGGCAGGTCTTGAAGAGATTCTTCATGTGAAATAGTTGCAACCTCAAATCCTAAAAAGACACAAAAAAAAACTATAATCAGTTCAACAAAATGTGATATACTGGAACAAAACACTGCAACTTCATTTCAGAGTAATTTTACTCTCATATGTGAAGTAGATGCTTTCTTTTACTGCATAAGACCTTAATGCACCAATAAGACAAGTTCCGAAGTCAAACAGTGAATTCGGTCCACAACAGGAATCCTAAATTAATTACTAAATATTTAGCAAGAGAAGACGACTGGTAGAAAATGTTGATCATACAGGGAACCTACACCTGCACACAAAGGAGGAGGGACTTCTGGTGGTGACTTTAATTGGCTTCATAATACCTCCAAGAATTGAAAGTAAACGTCTCGTCACACTCAAACATTGCTGACTAATATGTGGATTATTTGGAGATTCTTTAATATTAATGAGATGGCATGTAATAAGTACTCGTATCGGTACTCATCATCAGCAAGTTGCTGAAAAGCTTAGGCCTCATCCTTACTTGTGAAAGAAATCGTGTATTCGGAGACACTATTGTTTATCCTGTGATCAGTTTTAAATACACACTACCAATATACACGTGCAGAACGTTTGCCATGCTGAAATGCAGGTTGTGTCTTTTTTGAACACCACCTAGCCAAATGCCACAGATCCTAATTGAGTGGAGCTTCTGCACTCACCCTCACAGTCCCCAGTGCTTTAACCTTCTTGTACAGGCCACTGTTGATGTCGTTGGGGTTGAACAGCGGATCTCCGGCAATCTTGCTCAGCAGGTCTCGGGCAAAGTTGCTCACGTAGTACTTGCTGAAGTCCCACTTCCTCAGGACTCTGCCGGGAACCACCGCCTGGGCGTTTTCGTGGCAACACTGGCAGAAGTAGCGGCCGAGGTATTCGCAGTAACGCAGCCGCTTGATGTAATCTGAGGCGGGAGCGGTCAGCGGGAACACACAAAGCAAGATTCTGAACCACGGTATTCTCACGAGCCGTCGCCACACAGATTTAGAAGTTCACCAAATATAATGCCCCTTTGAAGGTGTGGGATTAATGTGAAGACAGTCCATCGCTTGTGATTTGAACCTGGGTCACCCATTAGTGTGGAAAATGCCCAATATCAATTTATCAAAGACTTTGACCCCATTTAAGTTCTGCTGAACCGGTCAGTTCCAGTGTGAAAATACTAACACATACAAAAACTGAATTTGTCGTGGAACTTTAATAGACAATATATAAAACCACTCGCTACTTGAACATTATATGGATTGCTGTACATGTATACATGCCTCCTTTCTTAAAAGAACAAATGTGTTCTGAAAAAAATATATACATTTGTTTTGAAACCTTTTTTTCCTGTTATGGACAAAGAAAAAGGCTTGTCTACTATTTCCAGATGTGCAGAAGTGTTTTGGTGATTGCGGATTGTACCTGGATCGATACGAGTGCCACAACCAGCACAGCGGTAGTTCTGCTTGGCAACAACTATCTTTCTCCTGGAAAGAACGAGACGGAATGTTTATAGCCACAAAAAAAAAGAACAGAAAAAAGCTGAACAGACACTTTGGAAGAGTTAGGGGTTTAGGCACACAGTTCTGTTAAAACATAAAATGCGTGTTGATTGATTTGCCAGCGTTCCTTAGTGGAAATGAGCAGTGGTGTTTTTTTGGTTTCTCACAACAGCCGAACAAATAAGGAACTAATGACTAAATGCAAAGCAGAAGAAGAAAGTGTGGCCTGGAAGAGCCCGACGTGAACTCACTTGGGGGCCGGATGGATGTTGAAGATGATCTGTGGCCGAGGAGGGGCCCACTCAAGGTTGCCCCGGACGCGGATCCTCAACTTGTAGATGTCTGCGTGCTCGCCGTCGTCGGGGGAGATCGGCAGGGAGTCCGGGATGGGCAGCAACTGAGGAACGGCCAGAGCAAAGTTCACCGTCGTTCAGGAAACTACAAAACGTTTTTTTGAAGGAATCGTTTCAGACCGTTTTGTACGGACAAGTGATATTTTGAGGCGTCACACTAAAGCTGCGGTACCTTCTGTGGAGCATCGTGCTCGGGCACCAGCCACTCCAGCTCAGACGCCGCAGGGAGCTGCATGCCCTCGAACTGCCTCAGTAAACCCATGGCGACCGACTCGGCAGAGTTGGACTGGAGGAAGGAGTGAGAGCTAAAATACACACGGGAAGAAAAAAAAAAGAGTTTTTAATTATAAAAAGGTCCAGAGGTTTCAGACTGTCAAGCTACAAAAATTCAGTTTGGTTGAAATTACCCAAATTGTCAAATTCATAATTATAAAAATTGAAGGCCCCTGAAAGGTTTTTTTTTTTTTTTATCTTCAGTGTGGTTGAAATTGAAATTTTTACTTACATGGACTCTGAGCTGAGAAAAGACCTGCCGCTGGAGCTTACACTGCGCTTTATGTCTGCATCTAGAAGGCACAACAATACAAGATTTGACTGAAAGGCACAGTGAGGGAACCCTCTTTAACTGAGGAGTCGTACTTCGTCTCATACGTAGGCTTTTCTATCAATAAATGTAAAACAACAAAACAAGCCTCTACAAAACTGTATAGACAGCTAATGGCATGATGTTTTCCACTACATGTCATTGTCTGCCACAGTAAAGAAGCACTACGCCGTTAGTGGAAATAATTTAAATGTTATGGGGAAAGAAAAAAAAAAATGAAAGCAAGACAAATCTTCAAACGTGCAAAAAAAACTATATTTTGTTCCATACAAGCTTATTCTCAAATCTTTCCAGCACACGGCATGCAATGGAAGCCAGGAAGAGACTTTCCTTCTATATTTCATTCTAAAGCTGCAGAAGCAACACCGACACACAGACACGAGCAGCTCAAGGTTTGGCAGAGCAGGAGGCTGCCAGCACTTTGGTTTTGTTAACATCAAGTGCTGGTTTTTTTTTTATCCAAAGCTTTAGGGGCATGAGAAATGCGTTATTGCAAAGTAACCTGAGCGAAGAAGCTGCATAAATCAGGTGGGTTTATTCTGGCCATTCCAGCAGATTGTTTGACACAAGATTAGAATCAATAGCAAAGAAAACAAATAAAAAAATAAATAAAAATCAGTAAATTGGCTGATTTAAGTCGTTCAGTGTCCCAAAGAGTGAGGTGTGACTGTGGAACAGTTAGAAGGTCTGTGGGAACTTTGGGCAGCAAAGAAGAGAAGTACCGGTGGGCAGAAGACAATAGAATTTCTCGGTTGTTTACTTTCTCCAGTTTATTCCTCTGCTTATGAAGCACTTTTTAACAGAAAAAGGCAAAAATTAAAATGATCTTGAAAGCAACAATGTGACAGCGGTGCTTCACAAGGTGAAGGTTCCACCCGATCGCATTGACTTGTACAAGTTTAAGGAACAAAGAGGGAGAAAATGCACATGTGACAACAATCACACCTCCTCAGTGTTACGCGACAAATAATAATGACGAATGGATGAACTGATGGGTGAAGAAGTGATTGTCCAAGACGTTTGGGAAGAGACAGGATGCCACTTGTTATTAATCGTCTTCTCTCTTTGAGGCTCGATAAACCCTAACAAGTGAGAGCACATTTGTCCTCCTGCGCCACCAAAACCCCAGAGCACCGAGCAACACAGCAACACAGCAACGCAGCAACGCAGCAACGCAGACAGACAAGAGTGCAGTTCAGGTGAGGCGCGGTAGCCGCTGGCTCATCTCCAAACTGAAAGGGCGTCATGAGGTTATTGAAAGAACTCAAAACACTTTGTGAGCGCTTTAACACAACAGCCGCATTAAAAGGTTTCAACAATTAAATAGAATACTTTCTTTTGAAGAGCCAGCAGTTTTGTTTTTTTGTAATAAATCGAGTAATTGATCATTGATTAAAGTTGTTTCAATTTCCAATCAATGAAAATGTTTCATTTCATTTTTAAATGCACACGTCTAATACTTATGATAACCCAGTGAAGTTATCTTAGTAAAAAAAAAACTATTACCCTGTTGAAGTAATAGATTTATTTCCTCCTTATACATTTGATCAATTTCATTGAGAGTCAGAATCATGTTGTCCCAACCTAAAAAAAACAAATGTTTACAATTTGCAAAAAGTCTGTGAGGCAACAGAAGGTAAACAAAATCAACCCAAACTATGCACAGTTCAGGTTCTTATATTTTGTAGTTGTTGAAGGTTTCGCCAACAGGAAAAGAGTTAGAAAACAAAAATCTTTGACGTCAACCGAACAGTAAATTAAAAAATTGCTAAGAAAATGAGAGCTTAAGTGACAAGAAATATGATTTAGGGACTTGATTTTTAAAAAAAGGTAGGGCTTTCAGTTTAGAGGAGCAGCATCTTCACTACAGCACGGCCACAGTGGCGTGTCTAATGGGGGGGGGTTGTCTGGCACACCAGTCCGGCCTGCAGATACCTGAGAAGAGGGAGGCGAGTGACAAGGAAAGGCCGTTCTGAGACACCGCCAGTAGGGACTGACCCTCACAGCCATCTGAGAGACAGAAACTAGGACTCAACACTGCCGTCACCACAAGCACAAACATTTTAACACTCCGCTGAGGAGTGGGCCGCCTCACCAAGGAACACCATGCTGCACTGCTATGGAGATGAATGCTTGTGTGTGTGTGTGCATATAATGTATACACTTATGCAGTCCCAGATGTAGACAGAACACATGGAAAAACCCTTAAACAAAGTACATGGCTACCAAAAATCATGTTAAGCTTCACACAGACATGCAGGAGCGATGTAGAAAGGAGCCTCTCGACCAGAAGGACACTTTTAAAATGAGTAAACCCATACAAATGCGCCGTGTGCTGAATCACATGACTTAAACTGTACGAGTTTGAACACTAAAGCCTCGTGTAGTTGCACCCTGTGACCACTGGACTCTGATCTTTATGGTTATGAGCCATGCTAAAATGTGACACGATGAGCAGTCAGTGTGGCAATGAGGATATGAGAGTGCTTATGACTGGAACTGAAATGCAACTCAAAATAAATCTGCACAAACTTCAACTGGACACCTTGGATTTACAACGCCCTGCAAAAGATCGGACGACATAAGCTACTTTATTTTAACTCCTACAAAACTCCTACAAAACTCCTACAAAACTCTGCCGCACGAGTGCTGACGAGGACCAGAGGGCGGGCCCACATCACGCCTATTTTAAAATTGCTGCATTGGCTCCCCGTTCGCTTCAGGATCGATTTTAAGGTTCTTTTACTAGTTTTTAAGTGTCTTAATGGTTTTGCACCCTCTTATTTATCCGAACTACTTTTATCATATCAACCCTCGCGGGCCCTGAGGTCCTCCGGCACCGGCCTTTTAATTGTCCCTCAAACGAGGACCAAGACTCACGGGGAGGCTGCGTTCAGCTCCTATGGCCCCCGTTTGTGGAACAGCCTGCCGGGGAACCTCAGGGCTGCAGAGTCCATTGAGGTTTTTAAAAAAGGGTTAAAAACTCACCTTTTTAATCAGGCTTTTAACTGATTTTATACATGTATGTGTGTATATAGTTATGTATTTGATCAATGTATTTATCTACTTCTATTTATTTATTTCAGATAATTATCTAATTTTCTTTTTTATCTCCAGTGGTTCCTCTAGGGGGCGCTACACTGGTGGTGGCCGGTTTTTGCCGCTGGTGGAGCCGTCCCATGGGTTTCCCTGCCCGGGCACCTGGCAGGTCCCCCGCGTATGCGGTGGGATTGGCTTGTCTGCCCGGTTGGGGGGGGATCTGTGGGGCGGCGCCCCCTGTGGTCGGAAGTTGTGCCACCCCCAGTGTGGACGGCCCAAATATGTCCCTTTCCTCACCTTAGTCCTCAGTGTCCTGCCATGTCTCCATATCACTCGGCATGTCTTCACCTATGATGTGTGTCTGCATGTGTGCGTGTGTGTGTTCACCTGCTTTTTATTCATCTATTTTATCTTTGCACTGTTTTTAATTTTTGTGGAAGCACTTTGTGTTGCTTAATGTATAAAAAGTGCTATAGAAATAAAGATTATTATTATTATTATTATTATTATTATTAGATCACACGTCTAAACATTAGCAAGAGGAATGTAAAACCGTCATGTGAGTCAAGCTGTAGCTTTCTCATTATAAAACAAAAAGTGACATCCGTGCACCAATGTTCTTAAAATCTCCTCCGGGTTATTTCATTTATTTAAAGAGCAATAGCTCCGCCCACCACCCACATGTTGCCCCCCCCCCCCCTTCCCTCTCTCTACCTCGTAGTTCACACTCCTCCACCTCCTCGGCGGAGCCGGAGTCCGACAGGCCCTGGTATGAGTCCTGGGAGCTCCTCCTGGAGCCGCTG
This sequence comes from Blennius ocellaris, assembly GCF_963422515.1. Taxonomy (NCBI): domain Eukaryota; kingdom Metazoa; phylum Chordata; class Actinopteri; order Blenniiformes; family Blenniidae; genus Blennius; species Blennius ocellaris. The sequence goes on along the minus strand of NC_137661.1, from coordinate 9,018,329 downwards.
CTGTCAGTGGAGTGGAAAACTGGGAACAAAACACAGCAGAGAAATCAACAGCGAGTAATACAAAAAAAAAAATTATAATCGTGTGAGGAAGAGTGGCATCATGTCACCCTGAGCTCCACAGAGAGGAACAGAAACACTGCAGGCGCTCAACGGAATAAATGCAAATGTCTCATGAGGGATTACTCGTCTCAAATTTTAACGGCGTCTTTTGGAAGACAAATGTTTTCACATGCCAGAAATCAGTGGGGACGGCGGCACGTTTTGAATCGAACGGAGCCATACGGCGATCGCCTTACTGTGGTGGGAGGAGGAGCACGGCGGCAGACGGCTGCGTCGGATCTGCTGCCTCCGCAACCGGATTTTCTGCTTGAGTTGCTGAATCTCACTATCGCTGTCTCCGTCCTCCTCGCCCTCCTCCTCCTGACGCCGCAGGTTGTACTTCATCAGCTCAATGGCGGCGATGAGGGACTCCGAAATGCTGAAATGAGCGTTCTCCTACAGAAAGCCCGGGAAATTGAAAGCCAGGCAAGAAATAGAAAAGAAAATAACATACAAATATAACATAAACATCAAATCCCGACCTTCTCCAGATCAGCGCAGCTGCCGAAGTCCTGCTCTGACAGGTAGCTGATGAGGCTCTGTCCCTCCGAGGGCTTCCTGAACATCCCATCTGGAACACTGCTGTACTGGGACCCGTCTGAAACCGGCGGGGGAAAAAAAATCCACAAACACACATCAAAAGTGACAAACAGATCACTTTGGGGAGTAAATGTTCATCTACAGCAGGGGTGTCCAACTCATTTCAGTTGAGGGGCCACATCAACCTAATCTGACCTCTGGAGGGCCGAACGAGTCAAACATAACATGTTAAACTGCAGATACGGACAAATGCAAAGTCTGTCCTTCTTTTGATCCTTTTGTAACTGCAAGAATTTGTCAGTCTATTCTGAAATATACATATTAAAGTTAATCGGATACTATTATATTTGCAAAAAAAAATACAAAATACAAAAAAAAACCCTCAGTCACCTGTATCTGGAGATCATATTTTAATCAGGATTAAAACAATTTGTCATCATCTGGAAATTTTTTTGAGTTTACGTGTCTAAAGTATCAACTCACATAAATTGGACTCATTGTTTTATTGTGAAAGGTGTTGCGTTATGTGACCTCCACAGATGCATTAATGTCGGGGGTCAAATTCTGACCAAGGGCGGTTTTGAATGTCATTTTTGCCAATCTAGAGTTTTTAGATCAGCCTCTGTCAGTTTTCATATATATACTTAAAAAAAAAGAAAAGAAAAAAAAAGAATCACATGGCGGGCCGGATTAGATCCTCTGGCGGGCCGCTTCTGGCCCCCGGGCCGCATGTTTGACACCCCTGATCTACAGCATCTCTGTTAACTTTAATATTAAATGTTTTTTTAGGACAGAGGTGGAAAATGTGAAGGAAGAACAATAGTACCCAGAAATTTACTGGTAATAAAATGAGAAAATTGCATTGAAGACCTACATGCGGTTTTATGACTACTGACTAACATGAGGGAAGAATTGTACAGTGGCAGTAAAAGTGACTGTAAATATGATTGGGGAAGAAAAAAACAAACAAACAAAACCAATTGCATAAAAACAAAAACCTTATTGTAAGTCCAGAGTGTCCCCTTTATGGGGCAGCACTGAACACATTTCTCATGATTTTGTTCATACATCAGAGCATTGTGGACTTAGCTCTGGGCCACATTGTAATTTACAATCTTACTATAATAATATGAAGTACTACTCTACAAAATACAACATTTTTATATTTCCCTCCATTAACGTCAATCCTTCAGAGATCAATACATAGAAGGGAACTTACGAGACTCCATGTAAAAGGAGCCGCTTGTGCTGGAATCACCGTACTGAGACGAGAGAGGGCCATAGTCGTTCCTGCAGCAGCCGTCATCTGCCGATTCTGAAACAAGACGGAGCGGATCAATATTTCACATCATCAAAATGAGAGGGACACTAAAGTGGACACCGAATATTCTCTGAATGACTCATGGGATCATGCATCAAGAGACAGACGACTGCACATCAAACACTTAGATTTGAATTGCTTTTCTAACGACCAAATAATACAGGTAATAGAAATCAATCACTTTGTCTCATACAGGAACAAAACTGAGGTTGATGATAGTGCAAGGTGAGCGTTTCCTTAAAAGAAAAACGGAAAACAAAACACTGGTTTAAACAGAACGGACACATAATATCAGGCAAGTGATCATATTTGGTAACTTGATGTTTTTCTCTTAACAATGGAAAGTTAAGGGCAAAACGAGAATATCTGTCAAAATAAATGAGAGCCATTAACGCTCTCATTAATGAAGATACAATGTTTGAGGGAGATTAAAGCCAATTTATTCAACACATATGGTAAAATATGTTAATTGAACCACTTTGCAAGAGATTTAATTAAATCACGGGCATGTATAACCATCTTGAAGTATAGAAATATAATTCAATGAAACATTACTGTAAAAAGCTTACGTTCACACATACTTAATGTCCTAAAAGTATTTAACAATAAAAGCTCATTGCACTGCGGTGCACAACAAAAAAGGGACAGCTGCTTTGTTTGCATAGTAACAATATGCAACTTTATGCTAAATTCTGACAATAATATCATTAACAAAATATACATTTGAGCAGATTTCTTTGCATACGTTTAAATAAGGGAATATAAAAAGTAGATGCATGAGCAAAACAAAACATCCAATCATGGGTGCATAACACTGGAATGACCTCAAAAAAAACAAAGAAACGCACAGATGATAAACTGGAGACGACTGGAAATGAGAGGAATGAAGAGCAAACATGGTCATGCGGTGTGATAAAAACAGAGGAGGTGGGATGGAGGGGTCAAGTGATGGAGTACAGTGAAACTGTACTGCCAACCTGCTACCGGATCCTCTATTATTATGGTGATTTTTCTGCGGCCATCTCCTTTGCATAATCAGTAAAGGAAAGAGAGGAGAGAGAAGACAGCAGAGAGACAGGAGGTTAAGTCAAATCCAGGAGGAGAACCATCAAAACGAGGTCGGAGGGAAGGTGAAGCCTCTGAAGAGAGAATCCAACTTCAGCATATTGGAGAGCAAGAAAAAGTCTCACAGAGATGTCACTGAATTTCAGGACAACTTAAGTTCCTTATAAACAAAACTGATCACATTAGTCCTGAAATTGACCCAGTTTTTTTTTTTTTTAAAGGGCTGATTTCAGCTGGATCACAACTATTAATAACTATATTAATACGATTAGCAAAATAAGGTTGAGACCATAATTTCTTCTTCCAAGTTAAAATATAGCTTTATTGTGTGTAAAATGTTAAAGTTTCCAGTTCCAATGGGAGATTTTATTAGCTCGGATTAGCTTTTATTTACTCGGGAAACTAAATTGATGGCCTTCAGCTGATGGTGGATGTTACTTTAATTTCACAGACATCATCATCTCAGCATTACTTTTTTCAATTAAGTCGTACAGTGTGAAAATGTACTTTAAATATTTCAAGTAATTCTATCCTATACGCCTGACCATTTTTTCTACGCACTGAACTTTAAGATGATCTTTACAAATTCACTTTGTTCCTAAAGACTAGTTTAATTCAGCTTAATTAGAATTTCAGAGTTACTCATCGGATAGCAAAAATCTCATTACTGCCCTCACCATTCCTGAGTTTCTGATTGAGGCCCGTGTCCGAAAACGAGCGCGTGTGACCCTTTGACCCCCGGCCCGACCCCCTCTGGCCCTCGGAAAAAGACGAGCGCCTGGTCGGGGCCGGCCCGGCCGTCAGGGAGCTCCGTGGCGCCGGCGGCTCCTTGACTTCGTCCCGCTCGCTGCTGTGGCTGGAGCTCCTCGACTCGGGCCGACTGCGCTGGCCCAGGTTGCCGATGGCCAAGTACTCCGGCCCGTCGTCGGAGTCCCCGTCGGCCGAGTCCCCGGGATCGGGCTGCGAGAGAGAGGGCGAGGGGGCTTCCGTCAGGGAGATGCTCGGGATGGATACGGGTGCGGGAGGGGGCGTCACGCCTCGCTCGCCCTCGCCCTCGCCCGGCCTGGCAACGCACACCCAGGGAGCCCCGAGGCTGCTGGACGGAGAGGTAGTGCCTGACACAACAACATGGGAGAAGATGGGTGGGGTGGTTAACATTTTTTAAAAGTACAAATCATGCAGCCACAGAGGTGCAGACTGAATCCACTACACATGTTTTAGTGGACTCAGTAAAATAATAACTTTACATTTCATCTTGTGAATAAAGCAACTCGTTAATCATTCTCTCCAGTGAGCAGAATCCGTTCGGGGCCTTCAGAAGTGTCCGTTGCACCGACACATTCTTTAAACAACTGACCTTGTACAGCAACAATCACACCCTTGTACCGTTAAAGTCAGACATAGAAACTGGAGAGCATTCATAGGACTTAACCCTAAACCCACCCGTCCCCAGTGTCTTTCCATGTAGCGATTACAAAACAGTCACCAGATTCTCCAGTCCTTGCGCTAACTTGTCCGACTTCTGCTTTTTCCTTTATTTATTTATTTTTTTAAATGTGACTGTACAATTTTATTCAGCTACACAAAGCAAACCTCACACAGCATGAAGTTCAATCAAAAGGGGAAAAACCCCAGGAGATTGAAACTTAAAAGTCAGTGCTTCCTCACTTGTAGTGCTGCTTTTTTGGGACGCGGGTCCCGTCGAGCTGGCGGACTTGTGGCTGCTTTCAACGGCTTCACGCAGGGAGCAGTTGGAGGTGGTGAGTCTGCGGTTCAGAGACTCTCGTCTGGGAGCCGCGTCGGCGCTCCTCCAGGCCCCGCCGGCCCCTGGCAGGACACACAGGCTCTGGCTCTTCAGCAGGCCCAGACATAGAGGGCCCTTCAGAGGGGACAGCTGCAGGGTGAAGACCACGGGAATATTTCAAAGCCGGGGGGGGGGTGGGGGGGGGGGAGAAATGAAAAAATAAAAAAATCCCATCAATTCAAAAAGTAGCTACCAAAATAAAACTGGACTAACAATAAAGCTGACAAACCCCTGAAATTACAGGAGTAAAGATTATTAAAGCATGCGTGGAGATTGTACGTTCAAACCCACCCCAACAGTGTCAACCAGGGCCAGCAGTTTGGGATTATTCTGCTCCACAGCCTCCAGACACTGAAACATGGCGGTCACATGAGGCTCGCTCAGCAGGAAGGCGTCATCTAAAAAAAAAAGAAGAAAAAAAAAGGGCAGCGACAGCAGATAAGTAAAAACAGAGTCAGGACATTGAGGAAAAAGTGAAAGAATACAGTGAAGCCAGACAGGAAAACAGTACGGGAAGAGGAAGAGACTAGAAACTCATTACACCACAATCCAGTTCATCTTATTGTCATTTCATCGGTATTAAGTGTACAAATATTTTTGGAAAACTACCCAAAGAAAACATGGACACTAATGACACTGACCATTGTAATACTTGCGCGTGTGTCCCAGGTGTCCTAGCAGAGGGCGGAGTTGAGCGGACAGCATGTGCACCTGTAAGCTGTGAAGCAGCCAGCGCTCCGCCTTGTAGCTTTCACCTGCACTCTGCATGCCGCTGCTCAGCACCGGCTCCAGGTGGCTGAACTGAGGAACGAAATCACACAGAGAGAAACAATGTATATATTATATACAGCTCTTTCTATATTGATGAAGAGCAACACACTTATAGTTTTAAAAGTGGAAACCTCTTTCGTGACAGGGAAGAGTCCGATCCACTGGACCAATGGCGCTCTAGATAAACACCGACTCTTATAGTACTTTAGTAAGTATGTCACTTTCATATGACAAGCTTAATAAAGTATTATGAACCGATGTTACCTAGGCAACCGTTCGTTTAGTCATAGGCTAGTGAGTATGATTCTGACCCGTCATGAAAGAGGTTTGGGTTCGATTCCAGGTGTGCGTGTTGAGTCACGTCATCCAGAGGTCCTGTCTCGACGTTCATATGACATCCAGACAAGACCTCCATGCAAATGTCCAGGAAAGACGTACCAAAAAGAAAAAAGAAAAAAAAAAAAACTTCCCTCCTGTCTTCCCTGAAGACGTCTTTTGGAGGTATGGAAAGGACGTTTTAAAGACATTTGGACCACTCTTGGCTCAGTGGGATCTGATTTAATAGCAGTTCGGAAAAAAAACTGGGTCTCAAAAACTCTCAATGTACCTGCCAGTTCCTGAAGAATAACAGGATCATAATTACAGTATGTATCACAAGACCCTGACTTCAGCTCTTCAAGTAACTATAGACTGTGTCTTGTGAAGCATCCATTGTTTATAGATCAGGAAAAACAAGATTCTCTTTACTCACTGAACAGTCAAATGTGTTCATTGATACAGTAGATATAAAGCATTCACAATTCAAATGTAGTCCTCATGTGGTTAAAATGTCCCACTGTCACCTGGTAAATTAAGACATTAAAGAACTTCAGACCACCTCTACTACCCTCATGACATTAACTTATCATTTCTTTATTCTTTTGTTCCCATAAAGTGTTTTTTTTTCTTCCTTGTATATCTTGTTTCTCCCCCTGAACATCTTCCCGTACCATTTCGTTTATTCATGTAAACAAAGAGAAAGGTGGAGAGACGGTCCGAACACTGTGATGTAGACAACAGGCTCAACAGTTCACATGGGAAAAAAACAAAACAATAAGTGGAACGAAAAGGAAAAACAAAAACAAAAGGGAACTGCAGAACTGCTGGCAACTACAATCCATCACATGACGATTACGTCGTGGCTGAGTGAGCGCTAAGCTCTTCTAGTCTGTAGCAGAAAGTATTATCGGGATAATTAGATTCCGGTTTATGTCCGTTCCTGTTGCGTAATCTTGTTAACGCTCGGCCCGAGGGGGCCTGCGGTTGAAGGGTGACCGTTTTTCATGACGCGTGATGAAAAGCACGTTCAGCAATCAAGGAAGCACAAAACGCTCCGGGGTATGAAGCAATGTGTCAGCATGCGTACAGGAGCCACACTGCAAAACAAAGGTTTGTTTGGCAGAAACTCTAATAGAATTGCGACTGTTGGAGGCAACATTGGAAAAATATGCATGACCATCACAAACTTCATCTGCAAATTGAGACTGAGAGCGTTTGTTTCTTTTCACTTTTAAGATTAGATCTTTAGATTTACCCTGGCCTCAGAGCAAGTGTTTACTGGTTCAAATCCCGGTATTTTTATAGGGAGTTTGCATATTTTTCACAGAGCGTGCGATCCTGAGTTATCCCTTCACTGGTGATGCGTTCAGGGACTGGCTACTGTCGTTGACACTCATATCATACTCATATATGGAGACTGATATGAAACACTTGATATGAAACACTCATCTCCACTTGATGTAACAAAACACAAGAAGGGGAATCAAGTCTTGCAAGCATCGCTATCATCTGAGAGAATAAACAGGAAATCAATCATATCAAAAGTGAAATATTAGTCTGGAACCCTCCACACACACACACAGCTTTTTAAATTCACCGGCCACGTCTCTTTAAACACTGTTTTTTTTGTAGCTGCTGCATTTGTAACACACAAATACTGTTTTCTCTGCAGCTGTGGTATTTAGCCAGACTCAAGAAAATGCTGACATCTCAAACACAAAACCACAACCAGAGATTACAGTAATAAAACTGAGTGTAAAACTACTGTGAATTAAAGGAATGAAGCATGCCAGTTTCCACATTTTACCATTCAATTCAAAGAAAGCGTTAAGCTTCGACACCAAACGGAGCAACAACACACATTTTAACCCAGAGACAAATAAATCTGAAATGACTGGATCTGAAAAAGAAAGCCGATGTCATGATAGGATCTAAAGACGAGGAACTAAAGGAAATTGGGAGTAAAATGATAAACTCTTTGGAACTATGATTTTTTTTTAATCTCAATTCTCAATGACTAAAAAGCCAAAATAAAAAAAACAAACAAAAAACATTGCTTGGGAAGATTTTCACATTACACAGTGAACAAATGTAGGTATAATCAAATAATTTCTATAAAGCTTATATCGGGCAGCTCTGTGAAGCGGGCTGGGAGTGGCAGTACCTGTTCGACGTGCGAGGCGAGGTGGGGGCTGATGTATCGGACACACCAGACAAAGGGCCAGTAGTCTCTCTGCTTGTAGTAAACCTGGAACACAAAACCAGCTGTTTATGTGACCCATTTACAATCTAAGACAAACTTCAATGAACACAATGAGCCTTTATGCAGGTGTCCTTTCCCCATATGCTCCACTTGTAATTTATATAAGCATCTGATTATTAAAAAAAGAAAAAACTATCCTGCATGCATTCATGCCAGCTGGTGAATAAGTGGACTTTGTAGGGCTGTTCGATTAATCTAATTTTAATCATGATTATGATTTTGGCTCCAGACAATCTCAAATTTCATATAATGGAGGAAAAAGGATGATGTTGTAGAGCCGATGAACGGGAGTCGGAGTTGGAGGCGGCGTGTTCAGCAAGGAACTCCAAACTTTATTCTCCATTAATCCACACTTCTCAGTAACTCTTCTTTTCTCTCTCTACAACATGAGAGCGCCACACGCTGTTACACCAAAACACTAGCGATCCCCCACTATGGTGGTCAGTTAACGTCATAATTCGCCCAGTTACTGTGGGGTGGTGGGGAACTTTATTTTGTAGAAAGGCAGGGTTTCCGAGCAGAAGTAGTTTTGTTGTTACACTGTGTGTGTCGCTCCCTTGGAGAGATGAGAGAAAAGAAAGGCGTTTCTGAGAAGTGTGTTCGAATGGAGAATAAAGTTTGGAGTTCCTTGCTGAACACTCCGCCTCCAACTCCAGTTTACTGGCTCTACAACACCACTATTTTATTTTGGACCAATTTATCAAAGTATTTACGTTGGACTTATTTATTGAAGTATATCTACTTCCTGTGTTATTTTATTCATTTCTTGTTTTCAAAAAATTGAGTGCTGTTTAACAGTTTATTTTTTACTACTACATCACGAGATATTTTTTATATATTTAACAGAAGTCTTTTTTAAACACGTTCAATAAATGCTGTTCCAAATTCAAAGTTATAATCATAGTATCTAATCACGTCAATGCAAAGCAATTCAGTTTAGACATTTGATTGACTTCAGACTGCACCAAATGCATTAAAAAAAAGCTTGTCACATGAACAATGTCAGTTTCAAGCTCTGGCATTCTTTGAAAAACAACTAATTTGTCATCAATCGCCGAGTGGCTGAAGAGCGTCTTCAGCTAAATCAGATTCGGGCATCAGTGTGATCTTTCGAACTAATGCAAAAAACTGTCATTTTTTTTAGTTTCGGCACACCGCTCCACATAAATGTATGGGAAATGTAGGAAAATGTATTCAATTTGAGGTGACTGGACGGCCTTCCCGACCTGCTCGTTCTTCAGCCTGTGGCTCAGAAGGTTGTTCATGTCCTTGTGTAGCCTCTCCAGGCCGCCGTACCGCGACCACACGTTGGGGTTGTTGGTGGAGACGAGGCCCTCGACTGTGGTCTTCAGGCTGGACAGCAGCTTCCACTGTTCCCTCCTGCAGGATGGGGGAAGTTGAACAATGAGGAAGAAGGGTCAAGAAGTGCTGGTGTGAGCAGCACTGTTGCTGAAACTGTTGCTCATGTGAGTCAAAACACTTTTTCCAAGAATTAAAACAATGTACACGTCAGCTGTTCAATAACAGTAACCTCAGTGAGTCCGTGGGAAAGGAATGAGAGTGTTTGCAGTATCGCTACATCCCAAGATAAATACTCAACACTATGAAAAATATATATTTTACTAGAGTCAGTGTCATAAGCTCTTTTCTGCAATGCAAACTATTTATGACCACAATAGGGAGCCGCGATAGGTATTTTATGGTTTACGCATACAATTGAACTATAACAAAACCTGAACTTAATGGTTAATTTAAAACTTTTTAAAGACCTGAGTAGTAATTATTAACCCGTTTGCTATGAATTCCCGTAACAACTACAGACAGCACTCAGTCTTGCAAGGCTTATCTTCAGGATACAGCGATAGGAAGTATCTGTCCTTTTATTTAACTGAGAGACACAAGCAGTCACATAGAGACGATGATGGGATGGAAAAAAATATCTACTGTGAACATTTGGGCATGGTTACTTGAAATACTTGATTATTTCTCTTGTTATGTGCTTTCTATAATTAACATTTTATATGTACACATCAAACATATGAAGCACAAATGACATATGGTCTATTCAGCTTCACACCCAGAGAAAATCTGTTTCGTGAAATGGTTCTTAATCATAATTGAATACTGCTACATAGCTGGAGTAACTAATACTCAAAATAATGACATACTCTTTTCCTAGAAAACATTAGAAACTTCAAACTGTGGATGCGCTGAGCTGCTGACTCAGACATGACTCGACCTGGAGACGGCACATTTGTAAACACAAGCCCTTTTCTGCAAGAAGCAGCAGGGCTGAGTAGCAGCATCATGAGGCGAGTCAATTAATCAAACTAGAAATTGAGGCTGAACGCCGGGGAACATTCTCCACATACAGCAGAGCATGATGCATTTACTTCACCACGGCAGTGTGCAACAAGCGTGAAATCTGTGCCTGCGTGTGTCTCTCTTCGTGTAAAATTGCTCAAGAGTGTGAAAGCCTGAGAAAGTTAAAGATTTACTTCGCTAGTTAAGTTTCTCTTGGCAACATTGGACATATGGATGTCAAAGGAAGGCACTATCAGAAGAGAGAGTAGACACGAAACTTTCTGTTTGCAGCCCCTTTTTTACACAAATATCATTGACAGTGGGTGTGTCTCACAATGCTTGACTCATGGAAACAGTTCTGGGGGCTTTTAGAAAAGTGTAAGTTTGTTAACCATGTTTCGAAAGCAGTGTTCCACAGCCCTGATGCTAAAGTCTGGCTATGTAAAATACAAACACACTGAAATTCCCAGTGTTTAAAAAAAAAACAACAAAAAAAAAAAACCCACTCTTTTTGCCATGTAAGGCAAGTGATCTCAATTTATAGTGCGAAAAAAACACAAAGCCTCAATCAGATTAAACACTAAAAGAGAACGATGGAATGAAAGACTGGGAGGAAATGAAAACATTACAGGCCAGAGTAAACCTGGACACGGTTGTAGAGGATGGTACTTCTGATGCATCTCAGGAAACAATGGAGTTGCAGGAGGTTCCTGCCGCATACAACCAACCACACAACCTCAGTCACACCAAGGAGCAATCCAGGGTCACCAATGTACGAGTTTGACTTAATTCTCATTGTTGGATCAGCAAACGATGAGTTGACCAGGTTGGCTGGTTTGTTTGAAGCTCACTGGCAACAGATTGTCACTGTGGGTGTCTGACCCAGACCCCTGACCCCCCCCCCCTAAAGTCACCCTGCAGCCCACTGGACGTCCTCCTGGTATGAGTAGTGAAAGCTCACCATGCAGGAATGGGTTCAGGGGAGTTTGATCATTGTAGTGGGGGGTCTGTAATTCACTTCACACCCTCAGACACTTGGGGACGGACGGTAGGAGGGTGTCCCTGTGCTGCCTGCACTGATCAATCCAGAACATCCAGTATTTAGCTGGGACTCAAATGAAACCTTTCCCGCGATGCATTGTCAGAGTCATGCAGCATTGCTGCACATCATCGCGATTTAAGTGACATTTCATCGACCGGACGTTCACTACGAGGGACTTCAGGAGAGTCCCGTGTTAGCGACAGCTAGCGATTAGCCTTTAGCTCAACTGACAGTTAGCACCAAGTGTTGACAAGCCGTCTGATAATAAAAATAATATTTAAAAAAAAAACAACGGTTCCTCGCGGCGTCTCGGTGTCGTTAGACCGCAAACTATCGAGTGTCGAGTGTGTGTTATGAGAGGAAGTTTCCACACGGAGACGTTAAGCTGTCAATCCCCGGTAAAGCGCGTTAGCCTGGCCGCGCAGTCCACCGGCGTGCAATGCTAGTTGTTGTTGGGAGTCCCGAAGCCTCCTCACGAGGTTTCGGCTTCACTTCTTATAATTAGCGGGGCTCGTTACGGGGTTTTTTTGTTGTTGTTTTTTTTACCCGTGACGGAAGCTTCTGGTTGCATCGACACTGGTACTTTCCAACCCCCCACCTCCCCCTTGAGCAGTGTCCGTGCGGTGCTTTACCTGCGCTCCTCCGCTTCTCCCTCCGCCGTCATGTCCATGTCCTCCGGGCGGAACCGAGTCGCCAGCTTTGCCCCCCACCCCACCCTGCTTGCCCCTGATTTATCGAGGCAGACCGGGGTGGAAAAGTAGCGGCTACTCCGGAGAATCACCCGGACTTGGAGTCTTCCGCCATCTCCGCCCTGCCCGAGAGAGCCGTGAATGAAAACAGAGGAGGCCGCCTGCTGTCAGCGGCGGAGGTGTGTGCCGCTCCGCTCTGCCCCCTTTTTAACCTCATCGCTGCCGCCCGAAAGCCTCGAACCGCCGAGCGGCTCACTTTTTATCCTCCGTTCTGGGTGGACATCGGCAGATCAACCGTGCTTTGGTGCGCAGAATAACTGAACAACTGAACTTATCTGGTTTCGGACGATTTCAGAAAAATAAGGTTACCAAACCCGTGTATCACAGGAACCTCGGTCAAATGGTGCCACCTGCTGTTATAATACAGTACTGCACCCATGATTGCTGCCCGGTGGAATAGAATAGAATAGAATAGAATAGAATAGAATAGAATAGAATAGAATAGGGGCCTCCTAACTGTGGGTTTGGAGCCACACGTGGCTCTCCAGCCCATCTCTCGTGGCTCCCTTGAAACTTCCGGTAAATTACATGTAAATAAACATTTTGCATGGAATCGGTGTTCAGCCGTGACATGGAAATCAAACCTGTGGTATGGTTATGGTTCACTGATATTGACTTATTTGAGTTATTGTGCAAGAAGTGTGGGGTAACGCATATAAGAGCAATATAGTTCCTTTGTTGCTACTGCACAAAAGAGCCATTCAAATCACCCATAGTCAAATTCAGAGAACAAACCGTTTATTTGTTGAATCGGGGTTAATAAAACGTATAGTTAAAAAAAAAATAGAATTACATACACTGCTAATCATGCCCAAGGCAGAAAAAATGGAATTTTACCAGCAAACCTTCAAAAGACATGTGTCATCTGTCACCACCGGAGAAAAATAAAGCAATACCTTTGAATGGGCTGGATTGGGAGACAATTGTTGAAAACAATTTTGTTCGTTTGGGGGGAAAAAATGGATAAACCCTACCCGTTTTCATCTCTGGTAAATTATAATATTCTAACTCTATTGCATTCCACCCTACTTTAATATCATGACCACACGATGGCGCCATAACCATTGTGGCCTGTGTGTCTCTACTTGTTGGGCTGTGGAGTTGCACTGCATGGCAGCAGTGAGTCAGTGGACTCCACAGTGTTGCTCCGTGCACTGGATGGATGCTGTCTTTTTTTTAAGGTGTGGCAGAAGACGTTCATGACTGCAAGCTGTTGAGTCATGTTCCTTAAAAAGCAAAGGCTGCGGCACACACGCACAGTATGTGAGGCTTTATGCAAATCAGGACTCTCTATCCCCAGGCTGTGTCATATATGAATTCTGAACTCGCTTCATTATGTTTGTGCAAGAATATAACATTCCAGTTGCTTCTTCGTTGTCTGGAAGTGCTGCTTTTGTAGCAAGCGGAACTATTGCATTTTCAATTCTGTAAAATAATCAGAACAAACTCATTGGCAATGAATACAAGTCTTTCTTTTTTGTGACCCAAACTTTTGACTCCATTGAGATTTTAAATGCATGAATATTCTGACAGCCATCTTTTATTGGCCCTTCATCCACTCCGGTGGCCACGAGGTGCTGGGCCAGGGTTCCTGGACGTGATTCAGGAGGTCCGTGGCCGACGAGAAGAAGCTGTTTTCCTGTGGCGTGAGCTTCTGGTCCTGATGAAGCGAAGCCTCCTGCCACCCACATGGAAAGAACCTATATAAACATATATGTTTTAATATAGGTTTTGATATAGGTTTTGAATATATGTGACATATATAAAATTGGCCGTGTTCCTATATTTTATGTACATATGTACATATATGTACATACGCGCACATATATGTTCATACATGTGCATATATGTACACATGTGCACATATATGTACATACATGTGCATATATGTACACGTGCGCACATATATGTACAAACATGTGCATATATGTACATATGTACATATATGTACATAAAATATGTACATAAAATATAGGAAAACCCAGCCATGCAGCCATATATGCCATATATGCAGCATATATGTGCATATAGGTTTCATATATGTGCATATATCCTCATATAGGTTCTTTCCATGTGGGCAGAGGGGAGGGGTTGAAAGAGTCCATGTCCAGGGTGGTGGGGGAGGTCGGCCACTATCTCGCGCAGTGTGTATTGCACGTGGCAAACTATAACATAACGGCGTACGCTCGGGCTGTGGCTACATCCATTCAGATTTATTATTCCTGGAGAGTGAAGCCCCACTACAGCGTCATTTGGAAGCTCGGAGCTGATTGGCTGGCGGAGTGAGTCTTGAAGAATGCCAGCTCCTGCGCCGCCGGAGCCGACGGCTCAGAGTCCAAATGAACGAGGTCGATTATTTACTCGAGTACGAGTTTGAAGCTCTTAGTTTAGAGGAGAAACTGGGGGTCAAGTGAGAAACGTAGTCACAAAAGCCTTATGAGAATCCTTCTTGTACGTTTGCAAGGGTCTAAAATTACCCTGTGTGAGTCACCGGGCAACATGTAAGCATGTCGCTTGATTTCCATCCACCCAGGAGGACAGGGTTCACCCTGGACTGACCACCAGTCCATCGCAGTGCACACACACACACACACACACAGGGACGGACAAACACACACTCATTCAGGGGCAGTTTTGGGTCACCAAGTAACCTCGTATGCAGGATTTTGTGAGCAAACTGGAAGAGCTGGGTTTTTTTTAAATTTAAATCACATAACATTATTTCAAATTAAATGAATTCAACATATAAACACATTTATTTCACATCTGAGACAAAAGAGAGATCTTGAGGCGTTAGCTCCGATTTTTAAGTTAACTTTTAGTGAATCTATAATTTGAATCTTTTATTGGTTGCTGACATGATCTGGTGAGGATTTTTTTTTTGACGCGGAAAAAAAAAAATTCAGCAGAAAAGTCATGATAAAATTAAGTAGCCGCCTCCTATAGCAATCTTAGCACCTTGCCACTAAGGCAAGACATTTGCGTGTAAAGGTTATAAACCTCTGGTCTAACAACTAAACCACCATGAAGTATGATCACAAGTGTACAAATTAGAATATCTAGTATATTTCTTTGAATGTCATTTCATCAATCACAGTCCAACACCGTCTAACAGAAGTCATCAATGTGGATGAACATGTTTATTCTTTATCCTGACTGTTGACCCAATTAGAAATGTGTGTCGGAGGTTGGACATGTCAGAACACGTTGACAGTCAAACAGAAGGGAGAGGAAATATTCATTCAAACTTTCTCCCTTCTCTCACAGTGCTGCTGTGTTCACCAGATCGTAATCGGCCAAAGTAACTATTTAAACACTCCCCGTTATTACCACAGCTCAGTATGTGCAACGGTGAGTCACTGTAACTTGCCACTGCAAGAACACGCACACACACGCACACACACACACACACTCACACACACACACACACACACACACACACACACACACACGTGGCACAGACATGCAAATACAGAAATCTGTCATGGTGACACAAGCCTTGGTTTATCCAGTTCTGCTTGGAACTTTGTAGTTGGGGCTTTAATGTCATGCCTTCTGTAAAAAAAAAAAGAACAACAAAAATCAATCATGTTTAGCGTCAATGAAGCGGGAAAGTCAAAACCTTGGCAATACAGGGCAAAAAGCATGGCAATGTGACAAGACAAAAACCAAAAACACACAGAGGAAAAAAAAGTCTTTGCAATTACAAAGTGATCCATTTGGCCTTGGTGGCGAATTTAAATCACAATTCTCAAACAATATTTGAGTGGTTTCTTCTTTTTCTTCTGCTTGCCATGCAAGGCTCAGTTTTAACCCCGGAATGTGATTTTCACCTGAAGGAAAAGCTTTTTGAGAAGATGTACGACATGAAGATGAATGCAATTTAGTAAACTGGGCTAACTATTAGCCAGAGGGGTGATTCCATGACAGCTGATCAGATATGACAACTCAGTTAAAAGTCTTACATGATGGCAACTGTAAAAATAGAAGCCGTCTTTCTGAGAAAACATTCTTTTTTTTTTTTTTTAACGGTTCCACCCTTTGCAACTTGCTCACGACATTTCAGCTACAAGTTTCCAAAGCTGTCATTAAAAAAAAAAAAAGGAATTGAGCCGGGGAGTTCAGTTCAAACTACGACATGCTGCATCCAGCCGGCGGCCCGCGGCACATTTTGTATTGCTGCTTCACTAAAGTCTTTCAACAGATCACCTCTTTCAAGGGTCTGTGTTCTTTAAAGAGTCTGGATGCAGTTGAGTGAACTCTGTTGAAAATAATCTAGTCAGGTCCATTTAAAATTCTCTCTGATTATTATTATTATTATTCGGATTTATTTCTGTTCTGAAGCTGATAGCCGTATGCTAAATCCGCTCCCCACTCACCTTTTCTGCTTTTTATTTGTAGTGATGTTTGAAGTAGTTTGATGGTGTTAATAATGTATTGTAGGGAGAGAGAAGAAAAAAAAAGAACACTATTTTTGGAATCAAGAAACTCTTTTCACTCACGTGAAAATCTGGTGCTTATCTAAAAGGTCATGATGGGAAATGAATCTATTGTGCCTATTTATTCACCGAAATAAAACAGTATGATATGACTTCTAATATAAAGGACGTGTGATCACGCCTTTTGTTTCTCCAATGAGGAAATCATCCTTCACGGTCTGGTATTTGGACATGTTGGTGTCACTGCCCGTCACTTCCCAGAGAGAAACTGAAGGAAACATGTTACATATAGGACAAACTCAAATATCTGCAGCAGTAGGAGAGACTCGGAAAACCAGGATTTATCACAAATAAGAAGATGATCATAAAGCTGCTTGGAATTTTGGGCCTCCTCTGCCCAATGGATGTGGTTTTTGTGGATAAAAAGGTGGGACAGAAAATAAACCATTAAAATAAAAGCGGTGAAATATAAATGAAGAGCGAAAGGAAAGCACATGTGATGAGTATGATGATAGTAGTTGCAGTAAAGGTGGATTAGTACTAATTAGGAAGTGTTTTATGTGTGATAATTAGTGTTTGAGTGCTGCTATTGGAACATAAGGAAGAAAGTTGTTTGTTTTTTTTGGGATGCATATGAGGAGCACAGTGCATCACTCCCAATCTGTGTTTTCAAATAAATCTTTGCCATACTTGTCAGAGGAACACACTTCAAACACTCAATGCTCTCATCGCTGTATTGTATTTGATTGAGTTTTGTTACGCCTTGATGTTGTTTTATTTTTCGTGTTGTTGCCTCTTGGCTGAACTGATCTGCCAAAAGTTGGTCTGCCTTGCTTCAGCTTCGAGTAGCTGCATTACCAAAAACTGTCAGATGAAATCAAACACCAGCACCGCTTTGAATATGAGCGTTAGCGTGTTTATATGTCACATGACAACCGCACAAGGAGCAGGTTAGTATGTGTGAGCTTGTCTTTTGAGAAAAAACAAAAGGGCGACCAGCCCTGAGAAAAAAAACAAACAAACCAAAAAAAACCCAACACATTCCTCTTGGTGAACATTTGACTCATGCTAAATGCTAAATGAGTGTCCGCAGAGGTATTTGCGAGGGGAGGATGTGACGTTCGCTCTGCAACTGATTGTGCAACTGAGACAATGGGGGAGTCGGACTCAGCTGGCCAGGACAGGAAGGAGGTCAAATGTGCCACGAAATTGAGGATAAACTATATACTGTTAAAATATTCAAATGCCTTCCAGTCTTGGCAAAATGTCTGACAAGCTTCAGCTCGTCTCTTCAAACATCTTTTGCAAATCTCGTGTGAACACTTTTTTTTTTTTAACCTTTATTTAAATGAGGTTATCAGAGCCGGAGGCTTCCTCGAGTTACGTCGGGCAAAGGGTAGGGCAGAATTGGATTTTCGTGTCATTTGAGGGCTGAAATAGAGACAATCAGCCACATTCACACCGGCAAAGAGTTTACAAGGCATCGATTAACCGAACAAGCTTGTGTTGGGATTGTGGGAGGAAGTCAGTGATGCACAGGGGGGGAAAAAGTTGCAAACCTAAAACAGAGAGGACTTCTATATTGAACCATGTTTGCATATTAGTAGATTCTGAGAGTTATTGAGAAAGGGCACAGGCCACACAGTCCCACAGCGTGATGGCACCTCCACCAAACTTTACCGTGTTTTTTTTTTGCCGCCGCCGCCGCCGCCCATAATGCCGCTTGTTACGCCTCAGAAATTCAATCTTTGTGGTTGAAACAGTTAAAATGTCAAAATAGTCTTTAAAAAAGTGTTGAAAAACAAAGTTTGAATCCTCTAAAATCAGGTACAACAAACAGCTGAAAATGTACTGCAATATGTTTTTATTGGAATTGAAACTTCACACAACATAAGACACAGTTTCGCTCATATATCAATAAGCTACTACATGAAATGTTTTAAGCCGCGTCGGCCTCATTTTATTTTGAAGACGAGACGTGTTTCGTGGCTCCAGGAGCCAGTACATTTGTGCATGCGCACTGCAAAACACTCAATCTTTTTTTGCTTTCAGGTGATTGGAGTTATTTTGAGGCCTCATGTCAGCACTCTTCATCGAGAGCACGACACAAAGGCGAGACATTTTTTTGCACAACTTATTTAAGATCGGATTTTATTTCATACAGTACAAGTTAATATTGCTACAATTAAAGTCTGTCTGGAAAACATCCCCAGTACTCGGCTTTTAGTCGAAAATGAATTCTGCTGTAATCACTTTGTGTGAAGATAGTAAATGATCAGGCTGTTACAGCCACTTGATTGAGGTGATTCGTGTTAAAATTAAGTCTATGAAGGTAATCCAGTGAACAAAATCATCAGCACTATTAATTACTGAAGTGTGATGGAACTACTGGGAAGAAGTAATATCAAAACACAATGGAAGGATACAATTATTTTAATGTAAAATGTATTAAATTCATGGATGTTAATGACAAAGGCGTTTAGGGACATTGAAACTCCTTTATATAAAAAGTCATAATTCTTGAGTACGTTTACCAACGACAGCGTCACAGGATTCGCAAGATTGATGTGATTAAAAACACAGGACATTACCTTTATGAAATTGCAACTTTATTTTGAAAACTAAAATTGAACAGCACATAAGGGCTTTGATATTTTCCTCCAAGGCTCAGTGATCACTTTCACACGGTACATTTGGCATGTACATGGCATCTCCTTCAAACGGTAAAACAAAACAAAACAAAATGAAAAAAAAAAATGAAAAAAAAGGAGCCATTTTTTTTTTTAAAGACAAATAAAAACAGGATATCAAAGTGTAGCAAAGATGATTGATTGTAGTTATCAAGTAATTTGGTTGTAAGCCGTAACCACGTTGCAGCCAACGGCACTGGAGGCACAAAGATGTTACAAACAGGACGTCCAATAATACGACAATCGACTGGATTCCAGTGTTAAAAGTGTGAAATGTTTTAACAGCTTGTGTTGTTCAATTGCAGATCCTGCTCTCGGGTTACATTTTATATGCGACGACTGCTCAGATCCTCAAGCAAACGGAGCATTCAAACGCAAAATCTGCAATGAAACAACCCATCTCTGCATCAGATTGTTAAATACATGAAAATAAGACCAAATGCTGCTTTTGACTGGTTTTCTTTTTCTTTCTTTCTTTTTTGCACGAGGCCCTTCCCTCCATCCCGACACAAACACCTTTCTATTCATGTTTGAAAGCACACCAATTTCTCCGCCCTCAGACAGAAACACAAGAGTGCTTGACAAAAAAAGGCAAGAAAGTGGTTTGACTATAGGTCATGGAAAACAGCAATGACAAAATAAAAGGAAAGGGGGATTACCAAAAAAAAAAAGAGAAATCATTCCAAATGGGGAAAGAAAGAAAAAAAAATAGAGGACCTACACGGTTTTGTGTCTTTGGTTATAAAAATAGGTCGAACAACTTTCACAGCTTCTTATGATCCCCAACCCTCAACCCCAATTGCAATTGTAGTTTCAACAAAGTATATTAATAGTTTTCTTTATTCGCAAAATCCATCACATAAAACAGGCGTTATTCTGAACATTCTCTTAATACTTCAAAAGACAAGAATGCGTCCATCAATTAATTTATTGCCTACTTGTGGAGATCTAATTGCTGCGGGGAAACTACCAAATATGTCTTTTTTAAGAAGCATCTCCGTTACATTGTTCATTTACATTATAACAATAGCAGCCCTGAAATAAATAAATGCAAATTCTAAACCCGAAACTAACATTTAAAACAATTTATGTCAAACAAGGTGGCTCTAGGGAACAGCACAAGCTTTTGATGCAGCATAGGAAAAAAAAGCGGAGGCTCTTGACCCTCGCCACGGAGCGGCGGCGCCCCGGCACGGGGGGGGAGGGGCAAGCCCTTAACCACACTGCTGCCCGTCCTGTAGCCTTGGAGGTACGGACGTCGGATGGACAGTCGCTGCCTCTGCAAAACACCAACTCTCTGTGCCCTCTGACCACCCCCCCCCCCCTCCCCCACCCCCATCGACTTTTTGGTGTGAACTGGCGCTCATGCTGCTCCGCCTCTTTTTCCCCTCGGCCCGTCTTGGACCTCGGGCGGAGCGTCGAGAAGAGTCTGTCCTGTCACGGTGGGGGGGGGGGGGGGGAATCGAGGGGACTGTTGGCCTGCGCAGATCAAGAGACAAGTGGGAATCACGCTGATGTGATGTTGTGCTGGTGGGGAATGCTCTGACCGCCGCCCTGATGAGCGAGCAGGGCGCTGGCGTTTGTGACGTGCTGGAGGTGCGGCGGCGACGTGCTGCCGGGTCTCGGCTGGCCGGGCAACTGGTTGAGCTGCTCAGAGTTGGCCAGGGACTTCAGCACGGCGTTCTCGCGCTCCAGCAGCGAGTTCCTTTCGTACAGCTCCTTGATCTGCTCCTTCAGCACCTCCACCTCCTCGCGGACGGCGTACATCAGGTGGCTCTTCACCAGGTCCTGGAGGACAGACGAGGAGGGGGGGGCTCAGAATCGGCACACGAATTATACAGTTTCCTCTCGGGGACGAGGACTTTTGTGAACTTGCTTTTATAACGGATCGTCTGAGGTTCATGTGGAGTCGGCAGTGTGAAATACCGTGTTTCGCCCGATATCCAAGTGTGTGGAAAACTCACCATTGCCTGCTCAATCTTGTTGTCGATGGCGACGACGCCAGCAGAAGATGTGCTGTGGGGAGAGGAGAGCGAGGGTGACCACCACATGACAACCTGACACCATCGATTGCACAATGACAAACCAATCCTCTCTACTAAGTACTACTACTTCAGTTTAAGAACAAACTGCCATAAAACAAAACAACAGAAATGTGTATTTTACTTTGTGGTGAATCAAATTCCGAAGAGATTTAAAAAGATTTTTTTTAAGAATTTCCCAAGAGGGAAACATTTGATATTGAAACTGATGTGAGGACGGCTTTATTTGTCTTTAACTGTTAGATTACTAAAAGGAGTGTGAGCTCCACAATGACAGCCTGGAGGTGAATATGCCAAGAAAATGACACACGGTAATAAAACCCCAAGGCTGAAAACTAAAGCAGGTGTGAATCTACGTGCATCCAATGAGCATTTAACAAAACCAGCTGATAAAGTGTGTCATGGCTGAATAAGAGTGACGGCATACATTAGCCTTGAAATGATTCCTCTGTACAAACCAACAGTGATTCCAAACCGTTACGTCAAGACACATTAACCAAGGATTTAGATGTGAAGTAGGATTTCATCTATGCATCACTGCAATAATAATTCTCTTACGGAGTCCCAGAAGCACAGACACTGTGCTTGTTACATTATTTTCCCTCTTGCGCAATCACAGCAGCTCAGATGGGGATGAAAAACAGGAGGGACACAGGTAGTCGTTTTTGAGCCCACTAGACGGCGCTGTGCCATGAAACCCCAGTTTAGAGAACACAAGAATCAAACCAAATTAAATATCAAACTTTAAGCTGCATTTCATTGTACTAAAAGTGCTATAAAAAAATAAATAGCTTTACAGGGTGAAAACCCAATTAAAAACAAAATGATACTCCCCCACCATATGCCATTGTATATGCATAAATAGAAGAATGAATAAATAAAAGAATAAATAATTATCCTGAAATCTTACAAGAGGTAAAGAGGACATTAGCCTTATTAAAAAGAAAGGTCTTGAGTCTCTGAAAACAAGAAATCTTAAAAAGTGCCAAACCTGATGGAAGACACAAATAGTCTACTGAACGACTTATTAAGTATACATAATGTCGGTTTGCTGCAGGAATGGGGGGGGGGAAACCCATTAAAATATAGTTTGACAGTTACTTGCGTTTACAAAGCAAGTTAATTTAAACGCACACGGGCGCCACATCTTTTTGGGGGCAAAATTGGTGGAATAAGAACATCAGAACAGCGAAGACCAACTACAAACGTACAATCTAAACAGTAATAACCCGAGCCAAACGGTGCTGTTCCTAGTCATAATACGTAAACATCTCGTGGACGTTTACGTCGCGCGTGCTGGAGCGCACGTACTGAGCGCGGAGCTCGCGGGGCACGTACTGCACACAGAGCACGCGACCAGCTCATCAACCTCAGCTGCGTCCGAGCAGGAAAACAGTTGGACAGAAAGGGAAAAGCCCGCAGACTGTTCCTCCCGGCCCGCGCCCTCACGCGCGACTCAAGTTAAAGAAACGAGTGAAGAGTGGCGGGGTGAAAAGCAGACGTTTACCTCACACATCTGGCCCTGTAGGGCAGCAGGGGTCCGCAGGCCGTAGGGGAGGTCCCCGGGGAGCAGGGCAGACTGTAGCTCACCTTGCCACGCATGTTTCCGACTCCCACCAAATCGCGTCGCGCGCTTCTCACGCCGGGCGAGTGTGACGGAGCGCGCGCGTGTGTGTGTGTCTCTCTCTCGTTGGACCGGGTGAACACTTTATGTTTTTGTGAGCTCCACTGTCAATCACATGGCGACCACATACGGAGGCGGGTCCCTAACCCCCCCCCTCTCTCCGCCCCCCTCACGCGCTCCTCCCGGGACGCCCCTCTTGCGCAATTTACACGATTCCAATCCCAGCGTCCACTACAAATTACACTAAATGACTCCCGAGGCACGGGGACACTTGTCCAACGTTAAACCCGGTTCATGCTTCTCACGGAGGAGAGACACGTTGAGCAAAAATACAAACACAATGACAAAAATACTCGTGGCTTCGGAAGAGCAAACATTTTCTGCGGTTTTCTGAGAAGTGATTTTGCGGGTGATCTGGGGAAAGCGTTTAACTTTATTCTTCTTGGCTCCCACTAATAAATAAATCACTTTGCATTCATGTATGTCTTAATGCCCTTCGAATTATCTGGCATGTGAATAATGCTATAGGAATACATTTTTTAACAAGATTTTAACAAAAACTACCTGACAGATTTTTGAATTTCAATAAATCAACCACAATGCTGTGATTTATAGCAGTGCTTCTCAAATGGTGGGGCGCACCCCCCTGGGGGGGCGTGGTGGGGTGTCAGGGGGGGCGTGAGGCGGGGGCGACTTTCAGTATTAGTGTCTATTCATGCTTGAAGGATTAAAAAAAGGGCCTCCAACCACTAGGTGGCAGCAGTGATCAAACTAATCAACAGGCTGCCTGTTCAACCAGTAGAGTAGAAGAAGTACTACACATGAACACCGGTGTACAGAGCTGGCGGAGGAGGAGGAGAGGTGGAGAAGTTTCTGACAGGAGTGAAAAGAAAAAAGGATGAGGCGTCAGAGGAAAAGAAAACAGGTGAGAGTAAACATACACCTAGTAAGAGCAGGAGATATGACGATGCCTACATAGCTCTTGGGTTTACCGTGAACACCCGTTTGTGTTTTATGCCTAAAAACTCTGGCAGCGGACAGCATGAAACCGAATAAATGAAGACGGCACCTGGAGACCATACACCCCAGTTATGACAGTAAGGCACTGGAGTTTTTTCATCGTAAACTCCATGAGTATCGCCAACAAGCCGGTCATTTTGTCAGCGCGGCATCAGTAAACAAAAAAGCACTGTTAGCCTCTTACAAAGTTGCCCACCACATCGCAAGGTGCACAAAACCTCACACCATAGCAGATTTGTTTTGATAATCAGGCGATTGTATGCAGAATGCTGGTGCCAGCAACTCATACAGTGGTTTATACAGATAAATAAATAAATATTATCAAGTTCTCAATGGTAGTACAATTCGGGGGGGGGGGGGGGGCGCTGAAAAAAATTCTGTCCTCTAGGGGGGGCATGACAGAAAATAATTGAGAACCACTGATTTATAGACACTGCGCTATATCTGCTGGCTAAACACATTTTGAAACAAAGACTTGATGTCAGGATGTTACATGTGCGCATCAGACATAAATAGATTTTATTCCATAATTTAATCATGTCCACCTATCTTCTATGTGTCTGCTGTTATTAGTCGTGGTGACATTAAGATTAAGTTTGGATAAACAAAGTGGGTCACGGTGTGATCAGCAGGAGTGTGTTGTGTTGTGGCCAGAGCAAAGCGGTGAGGGAACAGGAGAGGTCAAGTCACACTTATGTGAAATGTTGCTGGATTTAGTTTAGACATGATGTACGAGATGACGGATCCCCACGCCGGTGATCACGGCTCAAAAGTGATGCCCTGCAACAACAAAAATGGCGCTCGCATGCGGTCAAGGTGTTAGCAATCACCAGCATCTGCCGAGGGCATCGCCGTCTTTGAACAGCTCCTTTACACATCCGGGACTGGGAAGGACAAGGATGTGCACAAGGTTTTGGCCAGAATGTGTTTTTGATAAAGAACAAAACAAACAAAAAAACCAAGGAACTGGCAGGTTGAGTTGAATAAGCCAGACTGTCCAGAGTTACTGCCACTCGGCGTCCAAAGAAAACACGGCAAACTGTACATTTTATTCAAGTAGGACATGTGGAGGTTTATATAAGGCCCGCCCGCTGTGCTGTCCTCAACATGGGGCTTCCCTGCAGACTGCAGCGGTGTGCAGATGCACTCGCCCCCCCCAACAAAGCGCATTCCAGCCCCGGTCACCTCCGGCCCCGAGGCCAGGGCACACAAACTCACATCTGTGTCGGAGTCACAGTCGTGCTGGGACAGCGCACAGCTCCTCGCCCAGGGTCCGGCTTAGAAGCCCCCCCCTCCCCCCATAGCAGCAATGTGTTTGGAGTTGACGGCAGCTCCAAGAGACGTTTCCCTTCATCGGCAGGCCTCCTGTTTGACACCGGGCTGAAAACGTTTCTGCAGGTCGACTCCCCTTCCTCTGCTCCACGTGCTGCAGCAACGCACCGCCCCCCCCCCCCCCCCCCCCCCATACGCTCTCATGCAGTTTGTCACATGATGATTTATACTGCCACAAATCCAATGTGTCCTCCATTAGGACACAGATGTAGCGGCACACGTCTTCGTCTCAAAGCATACAAACACTCACCGTGGGGGGACACAGCTGAATAAATTAGATCTCCCCCCCCCCCCCCCCCCCCACCCCCACACCCCTTCCAGATTAATGAGCGCAGCTCCAAACAATGGTTGTAAGGTGGGGGCTGTAACAACAGAGGATTGCGCTCGCCATTCTCTTTTGGATCCAAGCATGAGATTTGGTCTGGCTCAACAAGTTCGCTTTAGAAGATGCAGTTCAGCTGCTGCACCACATGAGGTCAGCAGACGTAACGACACCAGGCCGAACAGAAAGACCGTTTCAAGTCAACACTTCAGAACATGATCTGGAATGAGTTCAGTGTTGGTTTACATCAAGCAGAGGCCTCCAGTTGAATTCAGACTTTTTTTTTTTTTCCCTGAGCAGCTGTTTTGAAAGAACAATTTTTTTCTTCTCTTTCTGCAAATGAAATGTCATTTTAAATGCCGCTTGGCTTAACTCTTTGTTTTTAGCTGTTGAGCTACAAAACAAGTCACATTCACACAGAGAACGAGGCAAAAGTGCCTGCGCCCACGCCGTCCTTTTGTTTGGCCAACGGTGACAAAACCAAAAACACATTCAAGGCAGAAATATAGAAATGCATCAAAACTCTGTTAAGAAGTCAGGTGCAAATGTTTCATGCTAATAAAGCAATAACCGCAGTATCTGCATCGACTGTGCAGGACAATTTAGGAATGTTTCAGTTCAGACAAGGAGCATTTTCAATTTAAGTCACTAGATTTAAGGCAACATCTGCATGACCCGGCAAGCAGCCCAGTCAGCCTCTCAGCGCTCTGTTCCAATGACGATCAGCCACTATAGAAACAAAGAAACCAGTATTGTGGCGAGAGGACTGGTTTTCCTAGAAACCTGCGAGTCCCTCAAGTTTACCCCTCAACTTCAATCAATCAGGTCACATACCAGCTCTCCAAAGGAATTTCCACTAAAAGAAATACACTTCCAATTAGCTTCTGGGTTGCCTGGAGATAAACATTTTTTTTTTTTTTAATGGCAATCAGTCTGAGCAGTGTTGCTGCTTGTTCAATTCAATTTCTTTACAGGAATGCAACCAGGCAAAAATGCATCTTTTTCTACGAAAGCATCCTGTTTAAATATCAAGGGATGCTCTATTATTAAAAAGACACAGAGACATAACACCGGATCAGAAAATATTATTCTGTCATCAAATGATTAACCCTTTCAAGAAGAAAAGGGGTTTTTTTTTTTCCTGGAGGGGGAATTCAGGCATCACAGCTGCTCCACGATGCACGAGGGGGGAAAAAACTCCCGGGAAATCAAATAACTTTAGACATGAATTTCAAATGAAAATAAATCAGATTAAAAAAAAAAAAAAAGTAAACACTGCACTTGCTCATGTTCACGGTTTTCGGTCCCAAAGTCTGCCATTCCATTTGCACGCAACAAAACCCCACGCCACCGAGAGACCGCGTCCGTCTTCTTCCGCTTCGCAGGGGAGCTTGTTATGCAAGCACGTTGTGTCGCACACGCACACGCACACGCACACACACACACACACACACACACACACACACACACACACACACACACACACACACACACACACACACACACACACACACAAAAGTGTCCATGTGAAACGTGAGCTTTAAAACGATTTAAATGAGGCTTCAAGGCAGAGAACATGATTTGATCGTTTGTTGTGATCGCTGCAGCCCGAGTGGAAATCTATCAAAGTCGCAAAAACAGTCCAGCGGCCATTTGGCTCATTCCGACCAAATTTAAATAGCGCGTCAAGAGGTAAACACGCGGGACCCAACGAGGCACCGGCTCACTTTTCATGAGCCAAACAAACAACCTACATGCAATGCACTGGACAAACAAGTGTGACAACTGTGTCTTCCTCAATGAAGCCGGCCAGGAACTCCCCACTTGTACTTGAACTCGCATCACGAAGGGAATTTACTGTATTGTAAACCTTCAACAGCTGTGACAATCACAGGATGCTGGGAGTATGTTAATATGTCTGTCTGCACTTGGTCCATTTTTTTTTTTTTGAAGACTGTATTTACAGAGTGTTGAGGGGCCTGTACTGACACAATGGGAGACAAAAAAAAAAAAAAAAAAAGATAGAGGGTTTTTATTTTTCCAGCCCTAAATCAAAGTCAGGAGGAGGCGTGTCCACTGCCACCAAACTTCCTCGTAAACACACCAGAGGAATTGTCCCACTCACACCCTGGTCTGTTGCATAATCAAAGCAGACTGGTGCATAAACAACTCCCCCGTCCAGCCGCTGTCCCCTGCGTGACGTCCCCGAAGACACGGGCGGCTGAAGCAGACATCTTGGGTGAAGTAACCGGATGACATGGAGCATGAGAAGCAGTTAAAATCTCTCAGGGTCTTAAAACGAGCAAGGATAAGATCTCGATTCCTGAGACAGTGACTGAACTTTGCCCATCACTGGTCATTTAAGTGGTTTATGGAAGGTTTCGCTGGTCTCGGGACTAAAATAACCCGTCAGTGGGGATGTTGACACTTCTGCAGCTCGCGAAGAAATGACAGAGTCGCAACGTAGACGTCAATCTACGCAGCCAAGCGCAGTGGGGGAGCTCGGGCAGGGGTTACACCACCGACCAACTCCAGCCAGGTCCTCGGTGTGCACCGAGAGCGTCAATATCAGATTTCTCCAGCTCTGCCGCAGTCATTTGGACGACTTGTTTGACCAACTCTGGTGGGGTCTTAATCCACACTGAGCCAGAGGTATTACCGTACTCTTAGCACTGACACTTTAATGTGAAAATCCCTGCACGTCCACATTAACAAGCCTCTGTATTCAAGCAAAGTATTTACCAAAGGATAAAGGACTTCTCCTTACTGGCGCAACCTCTGGAACCTGGAGCGATGGCAGGAAACACATTTTCACCTAATAAATGTCTCCGCTGGAGTCGGTTACCGAGGCTTATTGCTGACTTCAGGGCTGCGACGTTTACTCAATTGAGATATTAGTTAACCAACAACATTTTCATTTGATTAGCGACAGCATGGTTGTAATTACCTTTTAAAGATAAATGCCAAGAAATCAATTGAATTAGGGCTGAAACGATTCCTCCAGTTATTCGATTACTAAAATTCCTCGTGGCAACAACGAATCGATTAAATGCGACTATTAAAAGTGTTGGCGACGAATTTAATTATCGATTGGTTGTGTCACGCGACTTGTGCATCGATTATTAAAATAAGCATTAGTTGCAGCCCTAAATTGAATCCAGATTCCAAAAAACCAAGAAGCTTCTCTGACTTTCAAATCTCAATTGATCAGGGGATTCGGCCTATACGTCAAACAACACATTCATATTCATGGAAGGAAGTCTCAGTGATCCATAATAAGCATTTCTATCCTTTTCTTTCATTTCATGAACTGATTAATCGGGAGTTTTCAGAGGACCAAATGAATGTTTATTAGGGCAGCTACAACTAAATGCTATTTTATGTCCAACAATAGATAATCACATGAATGCACAGGAAGTCTTCCTCCATACTTGCTGTTCATTTCATAAAAATGTCTGTCGATCATCCACATGGTGCAGCGTTTGAGGAGCCAGAAAAGAGGCTAGTTTTTGAAAATAGATTATTTGTGGTTGGTATGAACAGGGCCAAAGACACACGGAGGAAAAAACCCAGTCAAAAATGTGCCCATCCAACTCCCTCTACCTCCATTTGTTGAAGCACTGTGTTGCGTTCTGCATTGACTTGTGCTTTACCACCGTTTCCTCAAAATGCAGTGGTTAAAGTGTCACCAGGGGACAGTACGTAATAAACAATAGTGGGAAGAAACCCAGCACGCCATTTCCATGGATTCACACTTTGAGCGTGAGCCTTTGTTGGTCAATGAAAATGTTGGGACACCAGTGGTCATACCGGGTGTGTCTCGGGGGTGAACGTCTTCAACCGTCTGAGTTGCAAGCGATAAGACTTTGGAAGAGTTCATGTGTGCCGAGCAAATTTCCCCTGAAGGAAAACACAGCCGGCACAGTTTCCAAAACCCTGACGTTGACGAGAAGTGGAAATGTTGACGCTGTACAGTACGGCCATTGAGAAACGAGGCCTGTTATGCAACAGGTGAATGTCTTTTGATGGTTCCAATCACCATCCGTCAGCAACAACAACCTCCCTGTGATTAAGAAGTCTGCTTTGGTTGGAGATGACAGCACATCCTCGAGTTCTGTCACGACCATCAGGCCTCTGTCATTTGTGACTTTTCAGCAAAGGATAAAAAATGTGTAATTCCCAGAAAGGCCCCAGGTCATCTGAGGACATTTCCCAGACCCCGGTTAGCACCTACCATGAATTTGTTCACGGGTACATTACTCACTTCATTGTAATTTAAGGATCCAAAACATAAATGAAGAAATAAAAGAAAATGAAGTGTAACCGAGTGGATAGAAGCAGCCAATTTTGGGCAGAGATTTGGCTTCAAGCTCCTCCCGTTTCTCACCCCAATAATGGGTGTTTGTTTCTGAGCCATAAACCGTGGGCACATACCTGGTCTGGAACAAATGACCCTCTGTGGCAGAGCTGGGGAGCCATGGTCAGGTGCACTCAGACCTACTATAAATCTGTCTTTTCTTTATTGTGCATAATCATAAAGTTGATCATTGTGGAAGAAAAAGGCAGTAAACGAGCTGCTGCTGCTTTCGGACCATAAGCACAAGCCTTACAATTAATCCCTTCAGCAGATCAACAGATTGCTTTCCCGGAATGTTTACAAATGCTGAGTGGAACTTGTAATCCAGTTAGACAAAAATTAATTTGTGCATTGAAACAATATGAACAGTGGTCAGCTGACTGGATGAAACGAGGGTCAACTGTGAATTTGTGAAATTATATTTAGAAATGTCTGCACAGGTGTCAGGTTTAAGGTGAAAAGCTTAAAGCTCCCAGTCTGAAATGACTGATTAATAAATGTTTTTGTGCGTCACATAGAGACTCTACGTTGAACCATCACCAATGACGCAACTAGCAGCCAATGGGGGGTCTTGTGGATCTTTCTGATGTGATCTTTGGGTGGCTTTCACTTTCTCCACCTATTCTAGGACTGGGCAAGAAAAAAAAAAAAAAAAGGATTTAATTCATTAATCATTCGTGTGAAAAAAGATTTTTATTTTCCAAATTTGCGTTTTTTTTTTTTCCTCCCCACAGTTTTTCTACAGTTGCTGTTGCACTTTCACTTAAACCTGGTTAAAGCTTGGTTTTCTTGAATGACAAAGCCTCATTCACTTTTTATTTTGGGATTCTTTTTTTTTTATATCCATTTTAACTCGGAGGACAATCACAGCAATAAAGCTGCCCTTTTTTTTTTTTAGCCTGTGCCTGCCAGTAGACGCGGTGTTGTAACGATAAACCGCCAAGCATGTCTTGATGCCCACTCTGTCGCGGAAACTTGCGCAAAAAAAAATACCACAAGTTACAAGGCACACTGTTTCAAAGTGAGGTTTTTACAGTTTACATAAGGCAATCATTTCCAGGAATGCTCCTTTGTGCCCTCAAGTTTGCCCACAACACCTCACCCCCCACTTTCACTACCAACAAGTCCAGCCTTGTAATAGAGACAAAAGCGTGGAGACAAAAAGTTGTCCAGGTTTACCTGTGGTCGGCAGAAAAGGCTTGAATACCGTTCCACTCCTGCTCGGAGGAACGGGGCTGGATGAGGAACAAACAAGAGCCTTTCACCAGCTGCGACCACACTCGGCCAACTGCTACTATTGCACTCTGTAAACACACATTCCACATTTGGAAGTCGAACTGGTACTCACTGCAGTGCATTATGCACAAGCGAGGGATTAATAAACACTGTGGGTTTAAAAAAAAAAAAATTTCTAATAGATTTTACTTGACAACTGTCCAGATGTGCAGAGGGCAGTCAAGCCACGACAAAGAGAAAGTGGTCTAAACGACGTCAATGAAAAAAAACGCACTGGTGAGAAAGGAATGTTTTGAAATAAGCCACAGTAAGAATAGTTTACATGTAACCTAAAGTGGGCTCAAGTCCCTCAGAGTAGTGTTTTACAAAAGAAGGATATTGCATCAGCCACTTTGTATCCGATTACAGGAGGCCCTTGGATCAGAGGAGTGGGGAGAGTATGGAAAACCATCGTGGCCGATAAAGAATATCACAATTTAAATTGCACTAGTTTTCTTGCTGCCAAGTCAAACGTGTTGACCACTTCAGAATGTGTTGGCCAGTGTCAGCTGGCGGTCTCCTTATGCTCGCCACACTGTGTGGCATGACTTTAAGAAACTTTGGGGACGACAGGAAGTTTTGGCTGTGTGTTGATTGCACCATGAAAGCAGGCCACGTCGTAGCGGTACGACGTACACCGACGCCGTCGGAATCTTATTGCAGGTCGTCTTTGGTCGCAAATCCTTGAACCAAAGACATCACCGCAACTCTGTCGTGATGGTCATCTTTCGTTCGGGAAATACCAAAAATCCAATCCCTGAATTAGGATATCTGCCGATACCGATATTATTCTGATACCAGAGGTGTTTGAGAAGGTATGGATGTGGAGAACGGAGATAAAGATGTTAAAATGAAAATAAGAAGGGCGCGCAACATTTTGAGCTGCTCAATGTCGACATTACATAACAAACAAGTTTACAAACAAACGGCTGTCCCCCACTGGGGGCTTCGCAGTAAAATATTCTCATAACCGTTTTGTTTATCTACAGATTAAGGAATTATTTCCATCGTGTACTGTCCCGTATATTAAAGTAAATATGAATCGAGACAGAAAACTAATACGGGACGATGTTGTCTTTGGATTCGTTTTAAGAGAAGAAGAAAAAAATCGGCGAGCTTGCAAACTTCAGGAAATTGACATTTAATTGTTAGATGTCTTGACTTGTTTGTCCATCTAAAAACTCAAAATAGGACTAAATCAAACAGAAGAACTGTAAGGTGGCAGCAGGCCAATAGTCAGTTTGCCGTCTTCACCTGCTTCTATGCAGAAATGACCTCAAGTTGCTCCCAGTGGAAGTTCAAGCCTTAAACGGCCGTTCTGTCACAACTGGTGTGTACATGAGTATGTGTGTGTCAAGATGGGTGAATATAGCCGTATGTATCTAAATATGCGAATTTCCATTGGTTTGTAATTCTAAAACTTATTTGGCCTTTTCAAAAATTGGCATAGCTTAAAAATAACATGCATTGTTTTTAGTTTCTTTGCATTTAATTACTCCTACACTGTTCAGATACAATGACATATTGAAAGAAACATTCAATCACTCTACAAATTAAACATGAACACAAAATGTAAACCAAAAAAAAACCTAACCACTGCAAAGTTTATCGGTGGAAAGGAAGAACT
Organism: Blennius ocellaris; assembly: GCF_963422515.1. Classification (NCBI taxonomy): domain Eukaryota; kingdom Metazoa; phylum Chordata; class Actinopteri; order Blenniiformes; family Blenniidae; genus Blennius; species Blennius ocellaris. Next base: position 8,985,325 of record NC_137661.1, on the reverse strand, counting down.
GTGATTCGCTAAAGCTAGAACACCATGTCTTACCTTGGGTGGGGGGGGGACACACACAACTAATGAGCCAAAAGTTCATGCTCACATCACCAGGCTGCCCTTTCTAAGGACTCGTGCACAAAATTTAAAGCAAAGGTGATAAATGATCACCCTGACAGTTTTACACGACAGAGGATCAACAAAGATCGAGGAACAAAAGCAGGCGAGCGAAAGGAATCCACTTTCACAACTAGAAAAGTCAGATAAAGCGTCAATTACTGTACTAGTGATTGTGGACTCTTGATTTATCTGTGCCACGCCCCACCAACAGCAGCAGCTTCGGGCTTTCAGGTTTCCTAAAGGTCTGACAAGGTATTCAGACACTGCCAGTTTAAAGAGCTCACAAACTTGAAGAGTGCAGCTGTGACTTTGTTTCTCCACGTTTAGTCAAAATACCTCGTTTTATTGGGACGACAAGAACGTTTCGACGCAGAGAGAGTCATGACGGAAACCAATAATTGGGACATGTGACGAGAAGTTCAGGAGCAATTCTGATTTTTAGAAATGTTAATATAAGGAGAGCTGACGGCGGAGGCGGGAGACGTCAGCTTTCAGTCCGCCGCCCTCATCAAGGCCCCCTGAAGACCCAACATTTGGGTTTGTTTGGTCTTTGACAATATACCCGCCTGTGCAGTTTAGCGGAGAGCAGAAAACACGCCAGGCGTTTCATGGCCAGGTTTGAACAAGAGCTGGGAATTAAGAGAGACGTGGAGAGCGATTGACAAAAGAAACGTAAAAAAAAAAAGCTAAACTAACCGATGGGAGCTCTCGTGTACACTTCAGGCAGCAATTATCTCCCGATGTATGCATCTGCACATGACTGCACTTGATCACAAAGCCAGTTTCTGTCAGTCAGATTTACAGTTCACCAGAGCCTCTCGGCATTCGCTGATGATATAAGCTTCAGTGTGAAACACCGTGTCCTGGAAGAGCATTGAAATCCACAATACAGCATTTTGTCATTCATCAAATGGGAATTTTCATACACATAGATATGGATTGTTGTGGTGCATTCAGGATTAGTTTATTTGCATTTTTTTCTATTCTGTAATGCCATACAAGTAGCAGCCACCCTCAACAATGTACTAATGTATCTTTAAATAGTAACCTTTCAGCAGAAATAAGTAAAAAAAAACTGGGATTCATACTGTTTGAAGCATGATTGTGCCTGTCGGACGTGAGAAATGGACGAATGTTTATAAAGGAATTTGCCAGGCAAAGATTATACCAATACAGGGTTTTTTTTTTCTAACTATGCAACTGTCACAACATGCGATTGCTCATTTTTGAAGAAAAAAAAACCCCCCACCAACATTGAAACACAAATTTGCATTAGCTCCCTGCAGCTGAGACTAAGACCTAACACTTTTAACACTTGGTCAATATAATACATGTAGCATTACTATAATTACATAACCATGATAGTTTCATAAGGTTAAAGAAAATGCACATTGAACCTATAAAAACAAAGAATGACTATAAAACTGCCAACGTTCTGGCAAATTAACAATATTAAACTGACCAAGATGGGATGAAACAGTCTCAGGAGGGATTTTGTCTGGACGCCTCATGCCATCTAGAAACTGCCAATAGAAATTATTGCTTTATTAACCGATGGGCTTGAATTTCAAGGGTCATTTAAGGCCTTATTCTAAAAAAAAATAATTACATAAAAACAAAGGGGGCAGTGCTGTACAAGAATTTAATCAGCAAGGCACAAAAGACCAAACTCAGAGCAAACAGCAGGTTTTCAACGGCTGGTTTTCCTGGATCTGCTTTTCCTAGAAGCGGCTCTTTGATGACGATCCCTAAACATGCGACTGTACATGTTTGCCTACATGACACCGCACACACACACACACAACTCTCCATTCACATCACTGACGCCACAAGTGGAAGCATGTTGAATCAGAAGGCAGTGAGTGACGGCGGCGAGGGCTGAGAAAAAAAAAATTAAAAAAAAGTGGATGGTGGGATAAGAACTTGACCAAGACCTTGGAAATCTTTTCATAATGCTGTAATCAAGAGACGCTGAGGAAGAGAGAGAGGAAAAGGCACAGTGGCAAAACAAGGACGTGACCCTCTGCATGGGATCAAGCCTACAGCCATGCTCATCTCAGGAGAAGTCTCAGCTGTGCGGCCAAACATTGCTGACCACACCTCCCCGCCCACTCCCCCTTTGGGACGCTGCAGTACGCGACAAATCAAAGAGGGATTTGTTGTGGCTCAGCTTATAAAACCTGCGTAAAAGGAGAGCAACTCGGAGCAAAGTTCAGGTCTGGCGGCGGTCGCCTCAGCGCCGATGGGCAATCGAGTAAAGTCGGTGAAAGACGAGTGAAGATATGTCACACCGATATGAGCATTCTCGGAGCACAAGGTGTTAATTTCTGTTCCACTTGCACATATTTGTCAGCTGAACGGCAACTGATGGCATCGGCCCGAAGCTCCGAACGCCAAGCGATCTGCCGGGGCTCAGCAGCTCGACGGCGGTTTAAATAAAGCTCCAGAACTGGCTCCTGAAGACGACGGCTCTCCTGCTGAACTCTGCCACACTTTGCCTCAAGTCTGCTTCTGCCTCAGCCGGTCAGCTGCTCTGACCACTAACCTGCCACTCAGTCACTTCAGCGAAATGACTTGTGTGTGTCACTACTAACCTTTTTTTTTTTTTTTTTTTTAAGTTTATTATTTCAAACATACACACTGTTAGAAGGCTATTGGCTTTGGCGACAGGGAATGTTAGGCTCCTTTTAAAATTGTATGCATTTTATAAGTAATAAACTTCACCATGCACTTCCAAAGTATGTTGTGTGTGATCACCAGCCCCCTTTACACGGTTCCTGCTCCAATCGATGCATTTGACCCCAGGTCTTCGCTGCTTTTATACTCCACTGTATATTCATATTTGCACATCACTAGCCTGAGGTGAACTTTTTATTAGAGCATGGATTTCATCTGACACGGCTGATTGAACAAGATTTCTTTGTGGTTTTTGTTTGGAGAGAAGTTGTACCTAATGTTGTAATAATTTACCATATTTATAATGTAATAGTACGTGGACTTTCTTTCCCATCTCAAGCTTTAATAAGCTCAGAATCTACCGCTGAACTCACTTTAATGTGCACAGTTCAAGAATAGCTAACCTCCCCCACCAGAAAATCAGTGATTTGACAGTGTTTGTTGACGTCACAGACACGGAACAAACATTTCAGTGATAAAATGCCAATACGCTGCGCTTCCTGGCCTGGGCTTCCGCCGGCCTCCCAGCTGAGGTCCTCTCACTGATGGCACAGGAAGTGGTCAATGAGTAATTTCCATTGTTTGGCATGGAGGTTTTGGACTGACCTCTTCCTGAACCAGAGTTTGAGGTGGCACATTGACAGAGGGGTGAACAGCAGCAGCAGAATGAAAGAAAAATCAGTGCTTCAATTCAAATAACAAAAATAGCTCGATTACCTTTTGCTTCTTAAAGATGGCCAGTGGGTGCAAAAACCCACAAACATGAATTAAAAGTTTGCTTTGGACCACTTGGGTGACCTTCCAAGTACTTCAGTCCACATGTGCTTTTCAGCCGCGTTCCATGTTTTGCAGCTCGATCGTGAATAAGAATGTGGGTGAAATATTTGAACATGTTAAATATAGAGGCGGACTCCGATGAGAGCAGAGGCACGATGGTGTGAAAGTTCATAAGGGAGCAGTCATCCCTCCACACCACGGTGCTGACCATGAGGTCAACCTGTCTGAAATGCTACACGACTTGAAAATAAAAAAAAGACTTATCAACCATCAAACCGCTAAGAAGTGGATTGGCTGCGGTTATTACAGGATGTTTTTTTTGTTTTTTTTCTTTCCTCAATGGTATCAGTTATTCCAACACTGTCGAATGACTAAAGTCTGACTCACAACATTGTGACACTCAGTGAAGAGTTGTGAAAATAACTTGCATTTCATAAGCGGACACACCTGTATGATGCAAAAAAGCAATGACACAGACATGACCCAGAATGGTGTCGCTGAGTTAATAAAGTTTTTACACAGTTAAAATGAGCTGAGCCTCCATCTGGCTTGTCAAACTGAAGCTCCTCTGTCTACCCTGTCATGTTGAGTCACGTCTGTTTCCTTGTAGAGGCCTGTGTGGCAAAAGACACCGGAGGAGGTGGCGAGCAGAAAAAGGTTCAGTGTGAAAGTACGGGAGGGACTTCAGATGAACTCGAGATGAAAGAGGAAGAGAACGACGGAGGAAGCGTTGCAATAAGTGAGAGCAGACTTCTAAGCAAAGAAGGAAACCGACGTTGTGAAATCCCCCTACTTTTCAGACGAACACAAAGAAGGAAACTAATTGCCTTTGCCTGAATGTTAAGTTAATTTCAGTGAAGAGATGTGACCCTTCATGGTGCTTTTCTGCAGGTTCTCAGCATGTCACCCTGAGTAATGGCAGAGCCACTGCTGTGACCAAACAACCTCAAAATGTCACATCACTTTCACTAAAAGATCATTTATTTCGGTGAAGAATAAATACCTTTGTTTATCAGGCAGACAGACAACCAGAGAGCGTCAGAGACGCTGATTCTCTGAAGAGGCATCAGAAATGCAAAGTGCAATTACAGAAAGCGCACTGAGAATCTCTTCCACAGGGTCACCTCCAACAGAACGTGGAACGTCGTCATGTCACTGCAACCCTCCTCATACACAGTCCAAAACACCTCCTAAAACCAAGACCAAAATAAATAAATAAATCACAGCCCACACACACACACACTGCATAGTCATAGGGAGGTGGTGGAGCAGATGAAGCTCCTGGGTGTCTCACATGACAACTCAACACAACTTAGATTTTTTCTTTCTGCAGGATACTGAAGCGGCTAACAAATACTTGTTCAAAAGCACTTCAAGTCCCCATCCGGGCCGGCAGCACTGTCTGGTGTGTCGGCTGCAAACACACAGGATGCCACAGCCGCACTGGCGTCGTCAGAGAGGCAGAGTGCATCATCAGGTCAGAGCTGCCTGGAGTCCACACTTCACACGGTGCTAAACTCCAAAAGGAAGCTCACAGTATACACGACGAGGACACCTCATGTTCGGACCTCTGGAATGAGGGTAGCGACAATAAATCCAAAAAGATGAACAACTTTTATCCAAGAACTGTGGCCTCCACGGCCACAATAAATGTAATTACTGATGCAGCAGGGATTAGTGTTTAGACAACTATCCTGGATAATAGTTGTCATTTTTAATTACACCGACACTTTGAACTAGACAGTTTCTCCTGGGTTCTATAACTTCCAATGAAGTCATTCATGTGTAATTTACATTTATGTATAATGGCAATCGATTCAATCCTTTTAAATCATAGACCTGCCTCCGAAAATGAACTGAGAACTAAGTGTTATTAACAGTTGTGGTATTTACAAGAACATCCTAAACACTGGTACATCTTACTGTGGTTCAAGCGACAGGTTTATACTTCAGCCTCAGACTAATTTGTCTCAAGCAAAACTTGCACATCAGACACTCAATTCACACCCCATGATAGGAAGAGAGAATTGGAATAAAGTATCTTTAAGTGACTGAAAGGCATGAGAACCACAAAGCTCTCTCACAGTGAAGACATGGACGAGGAACACTGAGTGCCACTCTCAATTCTCAGAGAGGGAGAGGGAGAGAGAGCGAGAGAGAGAGGGAGAGAGAGAGCGAGAGAGCGAGAGAGCGAATAGGTGAGTCACAGGCACCGGTGAGACAAATCAGTCGACGAAGGCCATTGAAATGGGAGAGCACACAGAGAGGATGATGACTCAAATGCAGCTGCCTGCCATACTTTCTACACATCCTCATTACTCACTACGCAGACATCTTGGGCTCTAGGGGGGAGGGCCTGAAAGCACTGAAACCTCCTTGTTCAACATTCGCTTCTCACTCTGGGAGCCCGAAAGGCTCGACACACAGCTCCCTATTTTCCACAGCAACTCGTTTGCTTGTTTAGAGCCGAAGACATTTATATCCCGCAGACTTCCAGCCGACTCGCCTCCGTTTCTAAAGCCAGAGCTCTGATCTGTGGTAAGCCTTGAAAGCCGCTCTACAAAAAGGCATTGTGCTGGAACTGCTGAATCACCTCACCAGTGCATTAAGCCCAAAAGATTTGAATTTTCTCCCCCCCCCCCCGTCTTCATTGCCTGCGCAGATCTTTTATTCATTAGCATGTTTCAGTACAACAACTCAAGAGGAAAGCAACGCGGAGTCGGCTCTGTAGCCACTTCTCCCCACGGCTGCTCAGTTATCCACACTGTTGACACTTCCAAATAGTCTATTAATAGGCTTCTTTTTCACTTCCTAAATGTTGTATCAGAATGTCAAAGTTTCCAGTAACCTTACAGCCAGAAAACAACAAACTGAGGAATGTGATAACAGAAAGACCTACAGTACCTTCTGCTAAATACTTATTTAAGCACGTTTCTTTTCTATTCCAAATGTAATTTTTCCTCCCATAAAAGATCCGGGTTGAATTTCGTGTTGTAATAATTTTCAACATATATGTTCACTGTATTTATATAGTTGATAATACCGTTATTGTGTACAACGAAAACCATCTTTAGATGTTTACATTCATTCAGCGATCACAGGTTTATAGTGCGACCATGCTAACCTTTTTGAGCTTAAAAGTGCTCATGTAATACTGGGGGGGGTCAGTGTGTTGCCCGAGGACACTTCAACACATGATGGGCAGAGTGAGAACATAACCCTGCCTTTCAAACACAGGAAGTACCTAAAAACTCCTCATAGAGGCTCCCACCCCCCCGCAGACATCGGTAGTGATAAACACGACACAACCGTTAGACCCTACCGCAACACATGTATTTTCTAGTTATGTCTCCAATATCAAAAACGATTCGCGAGAAATTCTTTCAGCTGTGACGCACCTAAGGGAACGTCACACTGCTCAGCTCCTCCTCCACATGGAGCAAGTACATACTGTTAACACGGATCTGTCAACAGACTGTCCCTTTACTTGGAGAACTTCCTTTGAAATGAGCCGGAGCGTACATACTTAACATACTGTAACCACTCGAAGGGGGGGGGGGTCTAACCTGTTTTCTACCGGGGACTTTTTTCTTTTTTTTGGGGGGCGAACACAACACACACACCACTTCACACACTGTCCTCATTCCTGGAACGGCCAAACAACACGCTCCGCGGGTGATTCAACTGCCCTCCTCCCAGCACAAAGCGGGTGAGCTCCGGTGGGCCGGCAGGAGTGTGGCTGTTTACTTGCTTTGGCAGGTCCACTCTAATTGAAAGTGATCCCCAGACCACATCTCGCTGAGATAACAGGGTGGGTCCTGCTATGCTAACTTTTCAACCACTTTGCCTCGCACCACCGGCCTCCTTAGATCTTTATTTTTTTTTTGCAAAAAAGAAAAAAAAGTATAACAAGTCACACCGGGACAAAAAAGGGGAGCCCGTTTCTGCCAGTAGGAAGTACTGGTTTGAAAGAAGGAAACAAAACCTGCTGAATACTGGTAAATCACACCATGAGGGGACGTTATCAAAAGTCAAACCTGGTTGGTTTTATACGCCTGTAAAAATGATGGCGGCTGCACAACACAGCACTCCTCTGTAAGCTTAAAAAGAAACAAGGCTATAATTAAAAAAAAGCAGCTTCCTTAATTAACCTCAGAAAGCTGATGTGATGTGAAGGCATCAGCAGTCCCAGTGTGGAGAGGAACGTTGTGTTAACTGCTCACATATTCCAAGTGGACCCGTCACATTTGAAGAAGACAAAACGGGCGTCCCACAATCACAGCCACTCACAGCTCCTGGAATACGCCCCCCCCCCTTGGAAGTTCAGGCGGGTCAGCTATCTGTGGAAAATAGCTGTCGTTTTGTTTCCTAGTGCTGCAGCAACAAAACTACAACCAGCCAACAGACACACATGGAGCCGATCCAAAAGCTCATTCTTCATCCGTCCTCATCTTCACTCCCTCCCCTTTGTGGTCGAACAGTCAAAATAAAACTGGGCGACAATCACCGGTCTGCAATGCAAATAAAATAACCAAATAATCCTTTTGTCAACAGTCTTTACTTGATCCCATTCCACCGTGCAGTATTTCTTACCAATACGAGGTCACAGTTTATAGCTGAACAAACCATTTAACATGAAACGTTCTTTGGCAGATTGCCTTTCATCACCAATGTGAAAATTGAAAACTTCAAAAAGTAAATGAATTTGTGTTTGGCGGAAATAATTCGATATCGCCAACAATGCTTTTGGGGCTGAAATTGGGACATTATCAGAGAAGATTTTTTGAAAAATGTTCATAAGCACAACCCAGATATTAAACTCTGCTACTCACCCGACACAGCATCTTTAATATGTTAGAAAGAGGCTTTTTCAAGAGAACATTTGCTTGTAGCCAAGAAGCATAGTTAAAAATAAGGCTCATATTTTTCTGTGTCTTGCGTTTGACAACACTGAAGCAGAGCCTATATACTCCGTTACATGTGACACGTCTGAAAAGATAAAGATACATTAACAAGACGGAAGTACAACAGTCTGAGAAGTGAAGCAGCCAGACAACACTCTGCATCTTAAATCTTCCCACATTTAACTGCCGAATAATGAGTCTGAAAACACATGAAGGCCCAATGACACAGAGTCATCGTTATATGATCGCATGTGTCAACAACTATACTCAACAAAGCACAAAGAAACTGTGAAAATTGGTTGCCTGGGGGTGAAATAACACAGGAAATATTCCGCATTCGACCTTTGAGCCATTCGCAACAGCTTGGCTGACAAGCTGAATTATTCTTCTGTGACACAACACAAGTCAGCTGATAACCATTAAGGGCTAACCACCAAGATACCTGCTAAGCTCCTTCTAAAGCTGCAAGTCAATGTAGTGCTAAGTCATATTCACTGGCGCTCGCTTTAAGGAGATGCCATGAGCAGTAAAGACCAAGTGCAGGACGACAAGATCAAATGCGTTTTCTTGCAATGAAGGTGTTAAATCAACATTTTGAGTGTTGGAGAAAAAGTTGTTTAAAAACCCAACTATGTCTGCCTGAAAATCCAAACAAATATACGATACATCGCACGTCACAAAGACTGAAACTGTTTCTATGCGTTCATGCTCAGCAAATCCAAAATGACAGGTTTAGAAATGTGAACCAAAAGTGTCATCAATCAACACGTGACCTGACAAAACTGTGTTGATTAATAAATTGTAAAAAAAAAAAAAAAAAAAATTGCATCATCAAAGGTAATCGTTTCATATCTCTTGTTAAAATGACCTCAAACAAAGTCAGCAAGCGACCGTGCTTCTGCAACACTGCTGGCGCAAACTGCATCATTATTTCACGTTTGTTGTAGTCCCCTTCTAATAAATCAAACAAATATCTTGCTTTAAGAAAATCAGCTGCAGATTCATGTGTGTCCTTCTAAATATTTTTGACATCACTGTCGACAACATGTAATCAATTGTAATAACTGACATTTCAAAATAAAACTGTAGAGGGTTGTCTCGTCTACAGTGGAATAAATTAAAAGCGCCCCCCCCCACCCTGAAGGAGACCAATTTGTCCCAGGGGCAGTTTCATCACTTTATTTGGCGAATGTGCTCGGAGCAGACGCAAACCATTCAATGTTGAGGGAAAATCACCGTCATCTCACGGCTCCACTCCCACCAAGCTTTGTTCAACTTTAGTGATGCACTAATAATTCAAAACAGAACAATGAGACTTGGACCAGTTTCCTCAAGAATGACTGAGCTCGTACACAAAACCGCACCGTGCTGCCAAAAGGTGAAAGTCTGAAAATCCTTGTCCCAGTGCACAGGGGTGTGTTTCTAACAAAATCCTGCTCCTATCCGTCTATACTGAGATTCGTTAACAAGGCATTTCACTAATAGCTTATAATAGTTAAAGGGGGTCATATTATCCAGCTTTCCAACACTGAGTCTCGTTGGTCCAAAAACATTGTATTCAACTTTTATTGCCACAAATCCAACCTCTTTGATTTTCCTCCATTAGAATATTGGATCATAGCAGCTGCATTCAGAATCTGCTGCGTCTGTGTGAGCTGGACCGTCTCCGCCCACACATGGCCGTCTTGGGAAGAGGAGGAAGTACTTCCTCTCGTGGTGCCATGTGCCAGAGCAGAGCTGACTAACTGGGGGAGGAGTCAAACTTTCTTCACTGCTGGGGCGTCATTCCAGGTATCAACTATTGTTTACAATTTAATTTCCCCTCTGTTGACGTCTGACACTGAACATCTATGAATCAAATCTGGTGTTGTCAATGTGGATGTGCAGATTTATGCTTTTCGTGTCTTTAAAACCAAGCCTCTTCTTCAAGCTCTGCCTTTTTTTCATGCACATCTCATGCAGTGAAGTCAGAAAAACTTGGAAGCACGTTCATGTTTCTCTCAAATGAATTGGTGTGGATTTACTGGAGCAAAGTGGCTCATAGCTTTTCATGATTTAAGTCATTTTAGACTGGTCTTATTTAAAATTAGGGGTGGGCCCGGAGAACAAAAATATCAATGCCATGATTAAGTTTTTTTTTTTATTATTATTTTATTGTGAAAAGCCCCGACGAGACCCTAGAGCCAGTCGTCATGTCATCACTGCAACACACTGAGTGCCAACATGCCTCCTGCTATTGCCAGAGGTGGAGGTGTGTGTGCTCTCCACCTCCGACATGTCCTGTCCTGCTGCCACCGTCGCCATAGTGACAGACGGCCACGGATGTCACCCCTCTCTTCACCCAGAGGGACGAGGGCAGACGGTAGCTGTTCCTCTCATTAAACCAGTGACAGCACGACGCTCGCTTCCGTCTTCCACACACCCCCGACCCGGGTTTGACGTCGCTATAAAGTTTCCCAGTATGCAATCATTTGCTTCGAGATTTCCAAGATTTCAATTAAGACAATAGAGCAAAAAACAGGGGTGTAGCAACAAAACACACAGGTGACATTCTTGAAGTGTCGTATTGATGGGGAGCACAAAACCACTGGGACAGGGGTTACTGATAAACACCAAGACGTACGCAAATGCAGGACACGGAGTACGTGTGTACACCAGTTCTCTTCTATCCTTGGCTCAAACATCACTTCTAAAGCAGCGGTCCACTGTTCACACTTAAATCTCAGGTATCAATAAGCATCTATTGCATGTGTTGTAACTTAAGCTATAGATGGTAAACCCTCTATGGAGATTCGAACAAGCGAGGGAAAGAATGTGTCTGAAGAATGATGTCGCCACCCAGTATTAAGTTTGTACATAAAGAATTAATTTTGTCCTTTTTCTATTGGCCATGCCCCCTCGTACTCCACTTAAATCACTTTCCTAAACTTTACACTTACACTACTACTAAAAATGGCACTATGGTAAACTGATATTTTAACGATGGTACTGCATTGCTGAACAAAACAATGTCAAGATTTTTAAAAAAAATCAAACTCTCAGGTGCTTGTTTGACATTAAATCTTACCTGTCCTCATCAGCATTCATGGCAATATGAATGCCAACCAGGCTGTTGGCAGCAGGAGTGGACAGGCCGAGGTCATTGCTGAGGAAAAGTCTCACGTCATCTTTCACCGCCATCACATCAGCACAGTTCTGGGGTAGAGCCTCCATCTTCTTCCAGCCATCCATCTGTTTACTGAAGCAAGCTGCAACTCCCCCAAGAGCCCCCTGGGCCTGGACAAGTCCTCCGATAGCAAATATCTGATTTGGCACGCTGGGAGGGCTGCCGGTTGCGTTGGGCACTGTGGCAGGCACATTCTGGCCACTGGCGTGGGGCGTAGTGGTGCTAGAAGAAACGCTTAACCCTCCTGAAGGCCGAGTCTGGCTGACGAATTGAAGGACTTGCTGCTGTATGCTTCGTGGAACAATGGGGCCCACGGCTGGTGCAGTGCCCACCTGGGGTAGGAGGGCCTGGGCTTCATCTTCTTCTCCACATGGCCCTTGCTCCCAGGGAGCAGCAGAAGAAGTGATTACAGATAAAGAGGGGTGAACTTGTGAGCCAAGGTGGTGCTGAGGATAATGTGCGTGGCTGTGAGAAAGTCCTTCGGGAGGAGTAGAGTGACCCAACCGGTGTTGCATGGCACCTTGGTGCACGCCATTGAGGCCGTCTGAGGAAAAGGTTTGTGGTGCAACAGGCTGCGGTTTGTGTGACACAGACATTATATATCCGGGGGGCTGGAAGGCACTTACTCTGCTCCCAATCTGAGGATGCAAGCTGTAGCCTTTGTGCGGAGATTCTGATGGGTGCTCAACCGAGGCCGAGTGACCACCGTCCGAGGGGTTGTCCACAACTTGCACAGGAGAAGCACTGCTGGTAATGACATAGAAACTGGTGGACCCCAATCCACTGTCCCTCTCCACGGTGTGACTATGGGTTACTGTTGGCTTTAAGCGGTCCACAGTTCGATTTGAATCAGAATCTCTTTCATAGAAATCAGTGCAAGTCCACCTACCACGTCTGAAGGGCTCTCCAGTACCATGGTCCAGTTTAATGACCCTAAACCTGGACGTACAGCTGGAGCTCGAGGGAGGTGTGTGGACCGTGGAGGCAGCAGGTCCCGTGGAGCTCGGCGTGGAGGGTCTCGACACAGCTGACACCGGGGCGTAGTGTGGCGTGACCCGGCCAGGACTTTTACTGCTGGGGAGCCCCCCGTTGACTGGATGCGTGTGGGGCAGCTGGCCATCCGGCGCGTCCCCTGCGTCGTTGTGGGTTTCCGCACAGAGTTTGGTCCGAGGCTCGTCCGGATGGTCTCCGCTGTCGGTGTGGTCCGTGATCCCGCCGGCGGCTGCCTGAGCCTGCGTGACGCTCGTGATCTGGAAGCAACTTTTCTTCTTCACCGGCATTTTGGACATGTTAGCGATCTGCGCCGAGCCTCATGAAGCAACGTGCTGCGCCGACGACTCCAAGCAGGTCTCCGAATCACAGCTTATGGACACGACGGAGGCACGTCCCGGACATTTCCACACTCTTCTGGTCCCCCCCTGTGAAGTGGAACAACCGGGGCGTCCCCCGCCGACAACCACACGGGGCAGGAACTGCGTCCTCCCCCGGCCTTTCTCCGTCGCACCGTCTCGGTAGCAAGAGTTGGAAAGACTCCTTTTTTTTTTTTTTTTTTTTTTTAAGTTGGTGTGTCGCTGCTCTCCAGCGGTACTCGAGTGTGAAAAGGGCCCGGTCTCACCCGTCAGTCCAGTCCACTCCTCTCTCTCTCTCTCTCTCTTTCTCCGTTTAGCCAAGTTAGCTGACGTTAGCTCGTTTTTCCACTCCTCGGTTCCAGCACGTGCGACATCGTGATGTAAACAACGTCACCGGTTTCCCAGAAACACCCCATAATCCAGCAGTGAACACATACACGCACACACACACAAACACACACCGAAAAAAAAAAAAAAAAAACCTCGTCGGAGTGTAGAAAGTGTCTCAGACGCCGTTTGGGCAAAGTCACTTCTCGCAGCTCGCTGACAGAGAAGCAGCTCCACACAGCAGCTCGAGCTAACAGGCTGACTGGCAGCTAACCACCACCGCCGCCGCTTATCAAGATGGCAAGGGACTGATGCATTATGGGTAATGTAGTCCAGATAGAGAGAGGGCGGGACAGTTGGCCAATAAGTAATGATTAGGGTTAGGGTCAGTCTGGTAGAGATAAATGTAAGTCAATGCGTGTGTGTGTGTGTGTGCGTGTGTGTGCGTGTGTGTGTGTGTGTGTGTGTGTGTGTGTGTGTGTGGTCTTTGGTCATTTTTGTGATGTTTTGTATCACTTTGTGATATTTTCTTTCTCCACATTTTCAGTTTTTTGTTGTCTTTTGGTTATTATCTGGCCAGTTAGTGTCTTTTTGTGTCGTTTATTATGATTTATTCTTTATGTAATTTTGATTCACTTTACAGTATATGACGGAATACTACACAGAGTCTGTGTTACAATGGAAATTGTATCATCATGAGTTTTGTATTGTGTTTTGGAATCTAATGCATCATTAAATGCGTGTGTTGGTATAGAAAAACATAGCCTACAACATTTTTTCTTTCTGAAAACGTCCAATTCAAAGCAACCACTGAATCCGAACAGCTGAGTCACAACTGTTGTTATTGTGTGAATCACTTAATGCTGGGAAGACTTGGCATCATGCTACGAATGACATGTTACTGCTGAACAAAAATGTATGAGCATAAAGAGATGGATATGGTACGGCACAGTTGTGTGATCTACTGAATATAGTGATTAATAATAATAATTAATAATATACACAAAAGATATTAGAACAATATAGTTGTATAATTGGCTGCTGGCTCTTGGTTGTATCCAGTCACATCCAGAAATGAGGACGTGATTGGCTATCATGACCCAATGAGGGTAAGTCAATGAACAAACAAAAAAACAATCGATTGCACTTATCTGCTCATATCTTTACATTGACTCACTCCTGGGTTGTCATGAGAAGGAATCATAAGTGACACATTTCTTGAGAAAAACCACTGCATGGATCATGTGACCTGCCTCTAAAATGAGGTCACAAGTCACATCTTAAAATGTGTACAATATATATATATTTGGACCTTGTTTTGCCCTCCTGGCCCACGGTACATACCTACTGCCCATGTGATTTCACACCTTTTGTAGTTTGACCACAGTAACTGCAAACATCAGCAGGTCTCATTTAACTTTATGGTATCAAAGATACACAGAGTTCACCATCTCCAACACCACTGTCTTTTATTTCATCTGTTTACAACACGGACATGAATGTAACATCAAGCCGATGTTGTTTTATCTTATCTGTATCAATGTCATTTTCTTCCCCGTCTCTGATTCATTCACAGAGCGCTAATGCAAAGAGGTTATTGTGCCAATAAATGCAACCAAGGCCTTGTGCTCAGCTGTTTGGCAGTTTGTCACAAGACAAACACATGATTTAAAAATTAATTCAAGGAAGTTGGGGAGAAAGAAATCGTGGCGTTGGTGGGGGTGGGGGGGTGTTTCCTGAGCTTTAAGCAACTTTAGCTGTGATATCTTGTAAAGTGTCCTCACATGTTTACACCAGAACCAGACCTGTGAGCTTCTTAATCATCAGTGTGCGTCATTAGTCTCTGGGCCTTATCTGTCTGAAGATTTCAAAGTTGAAATGTCGTGTTGACTTGCAGAACTCGGGAGAGACGATTGAATGTGTTTTCTTGAAGAAGAGCATACAATTCCCACACAAAATCCTATTCAACCAAGGGCCTCAGTCACTGCCTCTCAGCTCACGTATACGTTTAATCACAGTTTATTGCTTTTGTTGTTGAATCTGTAAAATTCTGGGCATTCATACAGATCCACCGTCAGATGTGCATCAGGACTTTTATAGTTGAGCCATTAAAAGATCGCTATTTTTAAGAACTACACACATTTGGAAGAGCCCTAACTTAACCACTGTCGTGAGGAAGATTCAACTGATGGTGGCACAATGATTTCACAGAAATAAACATAATTAGGAAAAGAATATGAATGAAAATGTTCAAAGAAAAAGAAACAACTTGACAAATTCCCGCATGAGTAAGCATAAGAAGGACAGAAAAAAAAAAAAACATGCATTGAGGTAGTGCTTATCAGCCGTTATTGATTGGGGTTAAGGTATCGTCAAGTGATCAAGCACAGGCTGCTGGGGTCAGAGTTATTTTTAAAAAAACAACAACAACATTTTTATTTAGAGTTTTGTAGAACACAATACTGTGGAACAACTTAGCATTTATATGAGTGTAAGTCAAAACAAGCAGACGCGTGTACATCCCTTCTGTCTTTTATCTAATTCTCCTTTGAACTATATGGAAAAGTGAGTGAAAGCAGTTGAACTAAAATAGCATTCACCACAAAGATGAGCACAGCAGTGCAAACTTGAAAATAGCTCCAATTTTGCCACGGCCCTGACTGAACAAAAATTGAATTAGAGTTACATAATATGCGGGTGCAAACTCACAAGATTCGTCCTGACAAAAACAATTTTGTAGAGTCTTCAAGTGGGACAGAGGGGATGGAAAACAGCTCCAAACACGCAGGTCAGGAATTGTGCTGTTTTAACAGCTATGTAGAAATAGTGATAAAATGTCAAAAGATTAAGGTGCAGTTTATGTAAACATGACATGAGTTTAAGAGGGATTAGATGTGTTGAAAGCTCGTCAAAATAATTTTTTCGGAAGCGTTTGTCAGTGCGAAGATTTGCATGAAAGCTTCTCTCACAGTACGGTGACACAGCAATAGCCTTCAGATTGTTTCAGGATTAAAAAAGTTGTTGTTGTTTTTATGAAGCCAAAACTTTTGTTGATCAACCTCTAAAGACCTGAAAACTGTTTAAAAAAAAAAAATAAAAAAACAGTGTTGCGACATCAAGCTCCAGCAAGCCCGCTATACTTAGGCTCCCTCCTTTATTAGCAGGCCGTGCGTGGGCTTTCCCAGCGACAGCTCGAGTGTTTGTGTAGCTGGTCGTGTTTATTTACTCTGGTCTGAGGGCGAAGACTACCTGGCTGTGCCGCGGCGCGTGGCCGTCTGACATGCTGGGTCCACTTTCAGCGCGCCGCCGCAGCAACAAGACAGGCGTTTGTGCCGCCCGTATTTTCGGGGCCTGGGGACCTGGCCAGCGGTCACTTTCAGCAGCTCAACCTGGGGGACCTCTGGCCTTGAGCAAAGCATTGTGGGGTGTGAGAGCGCACAACCAGCAAATAGACTGACCAACCATCACTCAGCACTTACTAAAAAAAAAAAGACATCCAGAGAGGAAGGGGTCAAAGGGGTTGATTCAGGGCAACTTGACCATCCTCAAAGTGACATGATTAAGTGTGCATGTGAAACACAGTTTCAAGTTTATTCTGCTTAATTTCCACAGAAACACCCGTTGGCTTGTTCGTCTCAACATTTATTCAACTGTGTCCAGCTGCTAATAAAAATAACCATAAAAAGTCAAAAGCCCACCTCAAAGTGCAGCTCTGTACCGTTTAGTCCATGTAAACCACTTGACTCTTCCAAGTAGACGGAATTCACAGAACAAGCTTCGGATTTGAGCGTGGTGTATTTTCGGAGCTCTTCTGTGGTACTTCTCTGTTGTGTTGGGGAGTACGCGGATATCATTTTTCACTACCTCATGAGTTTCTTCACACAGCAGCCCATTGGGGAACTCATTATTGCGCAACAATGTTATATAATGCTGGACTGGAGTTGGTCTTAGAAAATGTCAACAGCGTCAGACTGTATATATGGACGTGCTATTCAAAAGACAAGAATGCGTTTTCGACTGTGGAGCAACCGAGGGATAGACGCAGACATTTTTTTTTTGACATTCAGTGAATTCTGTCTCTTTTATATCACGGCTGAATAAAATGTTTGTTATCGTACAGGTTGCCAGAATGTTCACCCTTACATCCCTGTCAGTCTTTTGGCTCGTCTGTTCGGACTGCCTTTGTGCGTTTTGACTCATACGAGTAAGCCAATGTGCTTGTGTGACACAAATTCCCACTAATGTTGTTTGTTTAAACAAGCGGAGCTTCAGTGCACTATTCCAATATACTGTCAACATCACCAGGGAAGACAAAGATTTACCTTCTCAGGCTTTGAACTGGAGCTGATGAGTCATTAAGCTGCTACATTCATAAGCTTTAAGTTGACACAAATGCAAAAGAAGGTTTGTTTAATGGATTAGAACGAGCCCGTGAGGACATTCACATCAGAGGAGGCCATTCTGGGCGAGCTTGAAACGCACCTTTCAAGCTTGAAGCTTGACAATCTTCCTCGGGGGGGGGGGGGACCACGTTGACTTGAGATAGAGCAATGCTTGTTTGTCAGCTAATTAGACATGGTCACGTCGCCCATGCTGCAATGACGTCACATAATGAAAGTCACTGTGATCAAATCAAAAGTAGCAGAAAGACTTGGACGGATTTGTTGTCCTCACTGTCAGCAGGAAGAAAACCATAAGATGTGTCGAGTCAGTTTAAGAGGAGAAACAGCGCTCCATTATCTTATTTTATTATTGGACTACCAGAAAAAGAAAAGGGGGGAAAAAAAGGACTACACCCCATACTGTGTATTAGTGATGTGCCATAGAATTAATCTCATTTGTAATTTGATGCCAAGTTAAAACAGCAGATATCGCCTACAATGACACTAAATACAGAGGGACAGGGTAAATTTCATCTTATCTGGTCAGAGAAAGGAGTTAAAGTTATTTCTATTAGAGATATTAAGAGGTCACACAAGAAAACAGTACCCTTTATTTAATTACAGACTGTACTGTATTCATAAAGACCTTAAAGACTAAGTACTGCGTAAGATAAAGTGTAGGAACAGACAAACAGCTCACACAGGTACACACTAGTATATAAAAAACAAAAAAAAACAAACAGGTGGTAAAATTTAAATGTTAGAAAAAGTATTGACAACGCAAGACTTTTATAAGTATTATGCAAATGAAAAAGTGTGAAAGGTTGGGGCAATTTGTAACAGAGTTTTTGTATCTACATAGAAAGTAACACCCGGGCCAAAGGAATCAATCTTGTGATTTGTTAGTGACATTTCTGGAATTGTCCTGACTTTGTTGGGGGTAAAACTGAAATTCATTGCATATGAGATCCAGTGTTGTCAATAAAAATGTTCTAAAGCAGCAACTTCTAGTAACGCTGCTTCATTTGGTCATAGCGACTACTGTCCCTCTCCATCCTGCTCAATAACTTGGCTGCTCGATTTAGCATCATGTGAGTTTACAAAAATAGTTGGCTTTCTGGCACCACTCTGTTACTATTGTATGAAACTCCTGTTCGCCAAATGGATTAAGTGTCTCAGTATTCTTTTTACAAACTCAGTTCTGACAGCAATGTGAAACATGTCCACCTACAAGTAACCCTGATACTCGCCAGTATCCACACTGCCTGTGAGGCACTAGTAACCTTACATAGTGTGACCGAAAGTCCCTTTTATCTACTTTGGTCTATACCTGGATTGTCTATCTGGATAGGAATACTGTACATTGACAATGTAAATATTTCTAAGGTAGCTTTGAGTGAATTTCAACTCGTGCCTTGTCTCGTAGGGTGACTTGGTGCCTTCCCTAATGTGTTTCCTTACTGTGTTTTCTATCGATGTGTTCAGAAATATGCTTCTTTCGAGACATAACACACGCACACATCATGGTGACAGGGCAACGTGCCAAAAACAATCACGCAATAGTTACTTTTCCACGCAACTGTTGCTCATTATGCAGGAAGTGTGGGGTGGAGTCCTTTTCTTTGGTTAGGAAGAAATGGTGAAAATAGGAGAAATGCACCGGTATAACTGGTTTGTGGCGGCCAAGCGTTCATAGCGACGTCGCTTTTTGATCCTTCGATGTCGGCTCTTCCTATCATTGTGAAGCAGAATTCACCAAGCGTTGGATTGCTCACCCACTAATAGGGAACGTGAGCTGGTTTAGACCGTCGTGAGACAGGTTAGTTTCACCCGACTGATGATGTGTTGTTGCAATAGTAATCACCTGCAGTTCCCCAGTTGTTGCAATAGTAATCACCTGCAGTTCCCCAGTTGTTGCAACTGAGCCGGTCATCTAACAATCATCTGGTTGCAGGTTCAATTCCTATCTCTGCCTGCCTACATGCCAAAGTGTCCTTGCCCAAGACACCATATATATAAAACTAATGCTTCATAATTATGTTTAGGTAAATGACAAAATGTGGCATGATGGGCCTTTTTAGTTCAATGTACATATTCTAGTGTAAGAGGAAGCTTTGGTACTGGGAAAAAAAACTGCTAGTGGGAAATACTATAATATACATATCTATTTCTTTAATCTGGTGCTGGGTTTTTTAATTTTTTTGGCTTTTGTTTGAGGGTTTAGGATTTTGTAACCAGCGGCTCTCGAGCGCCATCTGTGTCCCACTGCCTTCATGACCCACTCAGAGCCTCAGCAGACATCTAGAGGCTGTGACGAGCAGCTGCAGCCACCAGGTGTCCTCACTGAGCAGAGAATAAACACCCCAAGTGTCAGACCTGCTTGTTGATTCAGGTCTTGATTCCCTATCTAAAGTACAACATGAATATTGAATATTTGTGGAAAATCTACTGTAAAAAAAAAAAAAAAAAGTTCACAAATCATTTCTTTTTAAGTATCAAAGAGTCCATAGCTGCACAGTTCTGTGAATAGTGGTGACTGTGGCACTTTCCAAGATAAACACACTTCATACACCCACTAGAGCCAGTAACGTTTTGGAACAGGTGCACGCAAACACCAGAGATGTATTGGGATTTCCCCAGACTGTGGAGAAACCAACACCTCACCCTCCAACAGCTGGACTGCCTACTGAGGACGTGCACTAAACCAGCTGGCTGAAGTGTTCACTAATATTCTCAACCTCTACAACCCCCATAAACAAGCGCCCAGGCGATCATAAAGTAGGAGGCGTTGTTTGCGCACACGGAGAACAGCACCGCTACACATCCAGGCGGCCACCAGTCTGGGGAACCACGCGACACAGATCGACAGACCATGCTTTCTCCATCCCTTCATAAACTGGTGTATAAAGTCACCACTCTGCTCCTGGAACTTCCTGGCCAACATAATGTCAGGATGTCAGGATGCGGAGCCTCACTTCTGACACCATAATCACGAACACAGGAACATCGCAGGGCTGTGAATTCAATCCGTTCCTAATCACCTCCATCATCCAGGACTGTGTCCTCATCCACTCCTCCGCCATAATGATAAGGTTTGCAGAAGACAGCGGTGGGCCTCATTATTGACCGGCGTGAGAACTGTTCCAGAGAGGAGGTCCAACATCTCGCAGGGTAGCGTGCGGACAATGCCTTGCCTGTCAAGGCCTAAACAGGATTCTGCATCAACAATGAGGAGCTGGAGAGGGTGGACAGTGGACACAGTCAGCTTTCCTTGCACGTTTGTGTCGTAGGATCTGACATAGACATTTTAACACGTCCAACTTTGTTAAAAGAAAAAAAAAAAAAAAAAAAAAGGCCCAACGGAGGATATTCTTCCTGAAAGCTTGAGTGCCACAGCTGCATCCTCTGCCAAAGCTGCTTTGTGTGATACGGCAGCTGCAAAGCAGAACGACGGTGAACATTGCAAAGGGAGCCAAGACACTGGACTTGGACTTTGTGTATACCGAGTGGATGCAGAGGCCTGCACAGTCTGTCTGCGTGGACAACAGTTCTTCAGGAAGAGATACTGCACCATAAGGACGTGGACTGATAGTCTGAGGAATTGCATTTTCGAAAAAAACCCACAAAAAACAGTTGTCTCTATCATTTAACCATCATTGTGTCTATCATCACCTCATCATTACTGGAACTTTTTACCTACTGAGTACAATATGTGTCTCTTTCCACGTGTCAGCCTGTGCTGCTGCTCATTCTCTTTATGCTAACACATTGACAATCATCTGTCAGTCCTGTATAATAGGAAACCACAATAAAGAACCATATCAGCTCAGATAAGCATTATGTAATATGACTGGTTTACATCTTGAGAGAAGAGAGCTGAAACAATGAAGGGGAACAAAGTCAAACCTTCCTTTGAACAAATACAACCGACACAAGCACACAAAGTACTACTACTGTATAATGTACTACCTATTTTACAATCTTTTGACTTGCAAATGACAGGAACTCTGCAGAAGATTGTTGTGGCTCTCTCTCTCTCTCTCTCTCTCTCGCTCTCTCTCTCTCTGCATGTGTGCATACATGCATGATATCTGTACTCATGTAGATGTGCGTTGTGGTCAGCGACAAACCAGGTGTTGAAATGTCGACTCCATCTTTCTTAGGAGATTTTATCTGTGAAGCTGCAGATAGAAAAATGTTGACAGGTTTGGTTCACACAGATACACACACACACATGCTCCCAACTGAAGACATATATATGCATATATTTATGACTGTGGTAACCAGACAAACTTTAAAATAAGCAAAACAAACATGCCACAATGTTACCTCGGTTGTGGTTTTTCACGTGTCTGCCTCCATAATTGACACGCTCTCGTTTCCCCATCTCACTTTAAGCGGGTGCTCTGAAAGTGAACTGATGGGAATCAAAAGGTCACGTTTCTCACCGCACTGGGAAGTGAGAGCTGATTCATCACAGCAGGCGGGGTGCTTCTCTTTCCCAACCACGGCGCTGTGGCAGTGACATCAATTGTGTGAAAAGACTTCAAAAGTTGGAAGAATGAAAAGTGTGATCAGCAACTTCAGTACATTCAGGACACCGAGTTGAGCCCAGAGATAAAGTGTTGATGTTTTGATGCCAGAAACCTGAAAATGTACGTATAACTGTAACACCTCCTAAGATGGATGGATGGATGGATGGATGGATGGATGGATGGATGAATAGAATACAAGTAGACATCAACAAAGCTGATGAAAAAACACAACAGATAAACATGATAAGATTTAACATAGAAAGTAAACTGGGATTTGGTTTAAAAATCAGCTTTGAATAAAGGTTTGGAGGACAGAAGCAATTAACGTGAAAGAAAAAGATTAATCTGAGGAAAAATGGTGCACTTTTCATTTTTCCATTTTTTTAAAAATTAGGTTGGACTTGTCTTCGTTGTTACTTTAACCTCCCGGGTACGTCTCCTTAAATTAACTGAATAGGTTACCGTAACAATAATAATGAGGAAAAAGATGCAACATCATGATGGAAGACTGTGACTGTGGAGGAAGTTCAACAGGTTTAATGAGATGAGACCGGAAAGGAGATAATAGTCGGTAAGAAATATTGAATTCCTCCATTTGAATGAAGCACTAAGGCAATAAATTAAAAAAAAAAAAGAAAAACTGCAGGCACACAGTTGAGGTTTTTTATTTTTTTTCAATATGGCAGGAGAAATACATTCCAGTACAAAGATGTTCATTACAGACCAAAGCTTCTAAAGTTTTTCAAAGTACTAACCCTCCACAAAGAGACGTTTTAGATGAGAAATAAGAATCGTCTCGATTCTAGACGATGGTTCCTGCAATTGAAACACACAAAGATCCTCTGATCATTCCTTCGTACTTGGGGGAAGTTCATGTGCAGCCGATGTTCTCTTTACTGTCACATCAGCTTCTTCAGGGCATTTGGGAAGCTACTTATCACATTACAAAGCAACTTTAATGGTGCAAAACGACACTATTTCAATAATGCCAGTCATCGCATAGTGTAGCATTTACATCACTGAAAACCACAAAGTGAATTGACATTGCACTTGTGAATCAAACAAACTACTGTACTGGCAACAGTTATGCGCTACGTGCGCAGTGGAGGTTGTCCGTGATGAATTTGGGAATTCAACACATTCGATCATAATGACAAGGATTTTTCGTCCAGCCATCGTTACTGTGGGCCACTCCATCCTTCTACATCCTTTATCAGTTTTAAATATTCAATGCATTTCTTTGCTCTGAAATTTCTCAGTGTCAGAAATGCTGTGGTCATGTTTCGTCATAATTCTGACATTATTAAAAATAAGCTTGATACGAAGCCATAATTATGAGTTCAAAAAGACTCTTAAAAAAAAATAAAAAAACAGGAAAGTGATCAGAGCACAAGAATATCAATCCAGAACCAGATTCACTTCATCCTTCAGTATGAATCATATTCATTCATGTGGAACAGAGGTTCTTTATAACCAGTGACAAACCAGACATGTAAAGTAACTTACACTGCAGAGCAACTGCTGGATAACACTGTTGTTGTTATTTTTGCGTTTTTCATTTTGCATAGACTTTCTTTTAAAACCTTCAATACAGATATTCTGATAAAATGTTTAATCTAGTGTAATTAGAGAGAAAAAAAAAAAAGAAAAACTGGGATGGACTGGATTTACATTCCACAAGCATTTTAAAGGGAAAAGCTTGAGGTCGACAAACCGAAGGAGGAGCAGGAAATAACAACTTCAAACCAGCTGTGACTCATCTTTGGCCACAAATGTAGGATCAGCATTTTTGATATTTCATATAAATATGTTAAATTCTACAGTCGTCGGACACATACTTTGTGGCCCATCTGAACCATCTTGGTCACAACCTTTGTTCATCAAAAGAAAAAGAGTCGCCTTATTTTCCTAAATGTTGCTTGTTTGTGTGTCACGTCTCACTTTCCCCATTCAGACAGCATGTGAGTCACTCATGTCAGAAAGAAATGAATGTGTTTAACGATATCTGGACTTGTGGAAAATATAGGGTCAAAAATCAACTTGGCTCACGAGAAGGAAAATTCAACCCTAAGAACCTGTCTTTTTTAAATGTCAGGATTAAGATTAGTCTTACAGTACGGTCCATGGTCCATGAGGATGTGTGTGCATGCTTTACCCCAGCCCTGGCTACTATTGATTTCCTTTGTCTGTGACAGCACAGGGCCTGGTGTGCAAGGGGACCAGACCTTTTTCCAACATGCGCGCGTCATCTTTGCTACCTGCTGCTGCTCAATATTTAATGCACCGCAGTGATGCAGCTCCTGTGGTGCATGACGATAGAAAACTCCTTTTTTATTTTAAATGATCACAATGTTTGTAATGTAAAACTATCACTAACATTGGGCTGTGGCAACTTTTGCATTCTACTGTGGGGGGGAAAAAAACAAAACGAAACAAAAAACCAGTCTTTAATAAAAATGAGTTTTACACATGTTGAGAATCATCCTCATGACAAAAAGAGTGAGCTTCAATTGTGAGATTTTGGGAGAGAAAAAAGTCCCAAGGAGTATTTTATTCAGTAACGCATGTAAATCACACCAAAATATTCATACAAGCGAGTTAAAAATAGGCAAAAAATGATCTCAGGTCATAAATGATTTATATAATTTTACCCTGGTTTTTTCCTTTTCTTTTCTGGCTCAACAAAGACAAAAAGCACACAACCGACAGTGTCACAGATGACAAAAATGGGAAATATCATCAAACCCTGTGTGAGTAATATTGATTAGACTCTAAGACATTGTGGTTTACGGTGAAAACACATTGTTCTCACTTGAGCAACGTGTAGTAAATGTTTTGTTTCCATCAGATTAAGATTGAAATGTGGAAGACTGATTTGTTGCTAAATACGCCAAACTCAAAATATTACTAAAATATAGAACTCATAACATAATGGCCACATGGCTGATATGAAATCCCTTTTTTTCCAGGATTTTGTAAATAAAGGGGAAGTTGGATTTTGGCCTGTCGCTTTTTAGGGCTTTTGAAGAACAAGTTTAATAACAGCAACCTTAAAGACCTGGTACTTCAACCTGTTGCTGAGGATACTGAAGCTCATCTGATCTAGTATTGATGTATGAACTGGGAGGAAAAGGTCTTTATACAGTTGAAATGGGATTAGATCTAAAAGATGTAGTTGGTTAAGATCAGAGGTTTGCAACCTTCATGACCAAAAGAGCCGTTTGTGTCTCTTTCCACCAAATCAAATTTAACTGAAGCCGCATGTCGAACATTTAAAAAGTAGGGCAATGCACCTTATAACGTCGTGCCAAAAGACAATTGTGTCAAGTATTGAATATAATGTAATATTGAAGCTATGATTGTCCCTCTATAAAGATTTTATCTAAGCTCAGTACAACAATGGAGAGAAAGTTTGAGAATTCAGATAAAAATTCGGCGTATCAACCTGCGGGACGATGCTCTACGACAAACACAACTGGCTTCTGTATTTTCCAGCCAGAATGCATGAGGTTCAGAGGATTTCCGCTTAATTTTAGATCTGGATCTGATAGTAAGATAGTCGTTTTAGATGGATGCCACTCATTCTCAACCAGTTTCTCAAGGTATATGGTAATTAATATGAGTAATGAGGGTCACTTCTTTCGGTTTCAATGAGTCAAAATGCTGATTTTTCAAATTGTTCATTGTTCATCATTGAAAAAATAAATGATATTTAATTGGATAGGTTTGCAGAATCAGTGGACCATCTTCTTACTGTTAAAGTCCTGTTTTGAAGGAGAAGCTCATGGTTTATAAAACCACAGTTCACCCTTGCAAGAGTATCTGTATGCACAAGTAGAGCGTCTGACTGCACTTGTAGGACTTTGTACTGACACTCATCATGCTACAAAGACCAAAGTCATTTCAGTTACGGAGGAAGAGGGGGGGGGGGGCTCTGTGCATTCTTCATGGAGAATATCTGGTGGTGGCAGGGGGTTGCTCTTTTACGCTTTGGTGGGCTAAAAACAAAATGATGTCAGAGCAGGGAGGGGGTGTTCGGGGACTTTTAAAGGAGGTGAACCTTCGAAGATTATTTGATATGGGTGTACGTTGGAGAGGGATGACGACCCTGTCTTGTGTCTGCAGCAGTCCATTATCAGAGTGCAGCGTAGGATGGATATCCTTGAAGTTTGTACCACATCCTGTTTTATTGTTCTCCGCTGCTGATGACTCTTGTCTCCTATCCTTGGGAACAGGAACCACATGAGTGACAAAAGTGGTAAGGCAGATTTAAATTCAAACCGTTTTACTCCTGACTGTGGGCCCAGAAACAGTTTAAATTAAATATATTGAAATAGGTTTGTTTGGGGTTTTTTTTTTTCACAGTGGGAAGTCCCAACAACCTGTAAAATCCCTAAACTCTGCTCCTGACAGGCAGAGGACAAACTCCTGAACCTTCATGAAGCTAATGACGTTTAACTGACCTGTCAAGTCTTTTGTTTGGGCCACTTCTTGTTCGTTTGGACGATTTGACCAATTGTACAGTAACAACACATCCTTCACAGTGGGCATGTTGCAAGTGTAGTGTACTGAAATTGAAACCTGTAACCGCTGCATCATCAATAACATTATGGTTCCCAGGAGGGATCTTTTTTTTTGGTAACTTTTGGAGTTTTGGGTACCTATGGGTACCTATGCCATTGTTTAAGACTTGACATACTTCTCGGCCCATTGAGAGCCAGTGTCCTGCAACAGCGGAGCCACTGACTCCCCACTGACTCACTGACAGGGAAACGCTTAACAATTGGTTTTTTTTGTGTGGTGATTCCAGTCTGCATATCACTGAATATTTAAAAGTCTCATTAAACTATGCTGATCACTCCGTATTCTCATGTGAAATGTAAAGATGGCATGTGTCTGCTCTGCAAAACAAAAAAATTTGAAACAAATAAGCGATTGAATTCGTCTGGGTTATCCAGCTGCCCCGGTGACAGTACACAATGGTAACAGCCTTATCCGCAAACCTAAGCTTTTCTAAAGCAAACACATGTTAACTTTTTTTTTTCAGGGTCTCTGTGACTCATGTGCAGGCTCAGGGGTGTGGCTATGAGGGCTACTATTTTGACCAGGCACAAGTACAAAACAGAGGTGGCCATGGAGACTGTGGACATCCAGTGGGAAAGCAGCATGTGGGTGTGGCGAACTGATAGACGTAGGTTCATGGCCTGCTCCCTTCTGTCTGGCTTGTCAATGAATAACTCTGTTCACTCGTCTCTCTCTCGCAGGGTGACAGAGAACTTTGTGGACGAGGGTAAAATGTCACCTTTGTTTCATGCAGCAGGGCCCCGCAATGATTGCCGTAAAGGAATCGTCACGCAGGACAACGTCGTGACGTCCAGCAAGCTGTTCATAGTGACAGTGAAGTTTCACGTTTCACTGTCATGTGAAGGATTTATTGTATATTAGTCCAGGTGTGTATGACTCTCCCCTCATCTGCAGATTAGTTGTGTAATTGATTCATTGATTGATTCAAATTCAGTGAAGTAAATGAATATTTTACACGTCTACAAGTTGTGGAAAAATACATTCTGGAAAGCATCTAAGACATGATGTATACAGTATTGCAAGAAAATGTAGCTGTGAAACTTTTCATATATACGGTGTGTCAAATTATTCTTCTCAGCCCAGAAATACTGTCATTCCCAATATGTTTTCGTGTGTTTTTCTGGTTTTCTCTTAAGGTTAGGGGACCTTTTAAAGAACACAAAAAATGAAATAAATTACACCAAGATGAGGAGCTTCATGTGGTGAGCAGCTCATTAGAGGTTTCCATGACAGCAAACACCAATACAGATACACCCCGGCCTGATGATGTCATACTGTCACATACACATTTCAAGTAGGGCCAAGCGTAAATTGTTGCGGAGCAGGAATTTCTGGGGGCTTCTGTGGCCATTCCAGCTTGGTGCTACCGCAAAGGCAGGAGAGACTTTAACAGACTTCTTCAACCCCACCAAAGCATTTTATCCCCACATTTTTATTAAGTTAGTTGTACAGACAAATCTCATACATAGAAATGCAAATTATGACGGTCCATTTGATATTACATGAATTTTGATTTTGGTTGTAACTCGTGGAGCTGGGAAGACTTCTGCCTCTGCAACTGCTGAGGCAGGAGAATTGTTTATATAGATATCTCTCATATAATGTATCATGTAAAAAAACCAACAACAATATAATTTGTAACACGGTGTCAACATGTTCTATTTGAATTAAATACTTTCCTATGTTAAAATATTAAGATAAATAATCCCCAAGTAGAAGTGCTTCATGTAGAGAGTCATTGTTGATTGATTTCATCATTGCAGCTGTGCATCAAGGTAAGCAATTTATTTGAGCTTCAATAACTATACAAAAGACACGTGTGTTTTTAAAATGTGTACATGTTAATTGAGAGAGCAGCCCCTACTATAAGGCTCCCTAACTCCACCTTTCTCCTCCAACATCACTAAAGGTGCCATTCATTTCTATTCAATTGCATTTCTAATTATTAGGAGAATAAAATATTTGCTCCAACAGACATTCGAGATTACATTGATTCCAAAAATGGTGGTGAACAAAGGTCATGAATTTGAAAGCGTTTTACCTGGCAAACGATGGTCCCAAGCCCTACTGAGTATGAGTCAATAGATGTTGGTGGCACTGAGTAAGGTCTCCCCAGTGGAGCCAGATATTGTCTCGGAGCTGGCAACATGCAACATGCTCACGCCAGATGACCGGCTGCGCTTCACAGAGGAGATCACACACACACACACACACACACAGAGATCAGAGATCGACAGTAATAAAAACCCACGCAGGCCTCGTCTCCTGTCACAAAGCATTTGAAGATATCCCAGGTCACTTCAGGTGAAGTCATGCAGCCAGGTGAAGAGCTCAACAGATCAGACCCATGGGGGGGGGGGGGGGGGGGGGGGGGGGGTACAGGACTGAGCCAGTTCCTGTGGGGTCACTGAAAGACTAGACATGAGCTTTGTCTCTCTTGATCTTCGTGATCAACACTGCTATGCTGTACGGTTATGCCGTTAGTGGAATATAGTTTGCCTCTCAGCAACTATATTCCTGGCTTGAGTCTGGGCTTGGCGGTGTTTCTTTGTGGCATTTGCATGTTCACTATTGCACATTTACATTTTTCCAAAAAATTGTTTCTGAGTTAAGTGTATTTCAGTAAGGTTAACCAACTCCATTCAAATACAACTCTACAAATTTCATATTGGGGGTGGTTGGGGGGGTCTTTTTAATGTTTTTAATAGATTATTGAACCAGTTCACATGTTCACATGACAGAAATCCAGGACATGCGCTTTATTGAAATATAAAATATAATATAAATACTCCGAGTAGTGACTTGAGAATTATCTAATCAAGCTAAAATACACACACACAAAAAATGTCAACGGTCTAATATTTAACGCGCTTTAAAAAGTAGTCCCCCTTCTCATCGCGGTCATGAGCGACCAGGATATTCATCCGCCAGATAGCGTTGCTCTCAAAGAGGCGGCGGGGCGAACGACGACCGGCGCGGAGTGATCTGGTGAGGACTACACCCAAGCGCCTGTCCAATTGCAGCAGCGCCTCTCAGTTACTTAGGCAGAAGAAAGCCGGGACGCCGGAGTCTGTTCGTCTGCTGGAGAACCGTAACACTGCACGGCAGCCTCAGCTTCCCCGTCGTTTGAGAGACGATCGTAACCCCACCTGAGCCGACGTCTTCTTTCCGTCTTAGAACTTGATTTCGGAATCATGTCCTGGCAAAGCTACGTGGACAACCTGATGGTCGATGGCTCCTGCCAGGACACGGCCATTGTTGGCTACACGGACGCCAAATACGTCTGGGCATCGTTCAACGGCGGTACCTTCGCCACCATTACAGTCAGTACGCTTCTTGTCTCGATATATAAAGCCGTGTTGGGTCGCTCACTTCGTAACTCCGGTGCCATGCGCCCTGCCCTGGCCGCTGGGCCTTGTTGAATGGGCGATAAGCGGTGTGGTACACATGGTATCCGGTGGCGGCTCGCAGGATGCGGAGCCTCGCGTGTACCGTTACTTTTCGAACTCTCGCCTGTTTTCTGTTTCTTAATCTTTCTCCCCCCCCCCCCACCACCACCACCAGCTGTTTCGCAGTTCTGCGCGAACTGGGTTAATATGATTTTCCTCTAAAACGGAGACTTAGCTTCCCGTGGTAGCGATTGACTGTCGCCGAGTCGAGCTAAAGCGGCTAACGTAGCATTGCTCGTGATACCGGTTCAATGAGATGAGCCCGGGGTTTCAATGGTTTCCCTTTCTCGGTTCTAATTTAGCTCCCCTTCGCGAGTTGGGGCTCGTATTGTGTGCATTATTGAGTAATCTCGCTTGGAGAACCGCCGGGGGGAACGTGTGGAGAAGACGCCTGGATGTTCCCGTTAGCCGCTAGCTGAAATCAGGCCGGTCATTGCTGAAGCTAGCCCTCGCTTCGGCTTTTAGCGCAAAAGTTCACAGATTTTTACGCCGTCATGCAGCTTCGTTCGGTTTCGAGGCTCGGCGAGTCATTAAGTCCGACATATAACTGTCTCTGGTGGAAGCCTTCGTGCTCACCCTCCCATCACATGTTGACTGGGTGTAGGTTTATGTACGTGAAGCGGCAGGAAATGCCCACATTTTGCTTATTCACCGTTACAAGTTGCCCTAAATCCTCCAGGAAGGGGGGTTATGAATAACTTCTCGATTCTTTAAAATGTCCTGGAGATGCATTGAATTGAGAGTTGGTTCAGTCTCTCATGTCGTAGCCCAACTTCAGCTCCGTCCTTGTGCAGGGGAGGGGGGCAGCAGCCCATGAGCTGGTGGGGGTGGAGAGGAGAGGGGCTCTGGGTTTGTTCCTCCCCGGCTTCTGTGCTCCACACTGCCGCCCCTCTATCCCCAAGATGGCGTTTCACATTCCCAGTTTCTTATTCATTCCCTGGCAGACAGGCGTCTTCACTCGGCACGTTTGTGTATTACTTCTCACTGCATTTGGTTGTTTCTATGCTCCCCCTTTTTTTTCTGTGTGTGCAGTAAATCATCCCGTGCTGCATTTTTGTTGTTGTTTTTGTTGGTGAAGACGGATGCGGCAGTGTTGATGCAGAATGTAACGGCGTTCCCCTTGAAGCCGAGGCTGCCTGGGAGTGTCCTCTCCCGGATCGTTCCCGGTCTGCTTCCTCCTCTGAGAAATGAATGGAGATTATGTGGTGTTTTATCCTCCCCTCTTGGAAATGAGTCCAGGGGGAATCCTGTGCAGCAGTGAGCAACAGGGAGGGGGGTTGAAATGGTAAACAAAGCTGGCTCTACCCGGCATGCAAGCGAAGCTGAATTCATGGGGAAACGTCGCCTCTCTCTTCCAGCGAAGCAAACCTCAGTGACTAATCGACCTGCCGCCATGCGAACCTTTACTGGAGCCAGTAGAAATGTTTGCAGGGTTGTTTTTTCCCCCCCTTCAGCTGAAGGCTGTGTGTGAGCCATGACTGTGCAGTTCTGGACGTGCTGGGCAACGCCTTCCGTTCCGTTGTGCACACCGGTCCAAATGAATCCTGCATCAACCGTGTGCTGAAATGCAGATTGAATAAATGTCACCACAGGTTGAATGTTGCCACTATTCAGTTTTGTTTCGTAGCTACACTGGACCGAGACGTGTAAAGTTTGGAGGGTAGGTCTGCTCTGCTGAGCAGGCTTTTATCCATGAAGGACTGGAAGTCTGAACAATTACTGTTCTGCCTTGTGGCTTGACATAATGTTACAAAGTTAACGTTTCCTCATTACAAATCTCTTTGTGTTGTTTGAATTTGTAAAATAACATTCAGAAAATTAAACATGTGGTATAAAAAGGCATGTTTGCCTCCAGAAAGTGATTTAATATAAAATGGTTGACTTTTTTTTTTTTTTTTTTTAATACAGAAGTTAAACCCTGGAAATGAGTAAATTGACCTGTCCTCTAGTGCCACCGTTGGTTCAAACCTTTTCATGAGAATTAAAGTATCTTAAAGTTTTGATTCGTAACCTGCTACAATGAGCCAGTTCCTCGTCTTTCCACCCGTCCCTGTACACAGACCTCCTCCTCAATGTCCTATCCCAAGTACTATGTTTTCAATCAGTGGACAATCCGTTAACTTTGCTGATTGCAGATAATTTGTGTGGCTTGGATTCATTATGATGACAGTAGCACTAAAGGGAAATTCAGATAGTCCAGCACTCCATTTCACCCCTTCATTCAGTTTGGGTGGCGTTCACATTCGCTTTTGAGACCCAATCAAACGGCTTGGAAAATGCCATGCAATTACAACAGCTGCTGGTTTTGGGGTCACTATTGCCCAAAGCAAACCCGGATCGGAGAGGAAGTAAAGAAGAAACCTGTTTATTGATTGGTCCAGAGTGAAAGCTGAAGTTCTGTCGCTTTAGCCCTTGGTGGCTAATGGGTAGCCACAAACGACCGCAATGTATAGTCTTTAGACCAGGTCTCAATGAGGGCCTTTCTCTCTACTTCTTCCTCATGACTCCACTTATTCAATTATGGGGAAAAATCATAATCATGGCAATAGTGATATCATGATTGTCTTTGAATTTGGAACTGCCTTTATTGAACATGTGTTAAAAGACTCCTATTTAAATGTATAAAAATACCTTGTAATGTAGTAGTAAAAAAAATAAACTGTTGCACTGCACTTTTGAAAATGATAGATAAATAAAATACAATAAAAAAAAATGGATATACTTCACTAAATTGGACCAAAATAAAATAGTGGTGGTGTCGAGCCAGTAAACTGGAGTCGGAGGCGGCGTGTTCAGCAAGGAGCTCCAAACTTTATTGTCCATTAGCGCACACGTCTCAAACGTTTTTCATTTCTCTTTTTTTTTTCTCTCTCTCTCTCTCTCATCTCTCCAACAGAAGTGCACACGTGGTGTAACAACAAAACTTCCGCTCGGAAATCCCACCTCTACAAAATAAAGTTCCCCACAGTAAGTGGGTGAATTATGACCTTAACTGATCACCATGGTGGGGAACTTTATTTTGTAGAGAGGCGTGGTTTTAGGGTCGGTAGTATTTTGGTGTAACAGCGTGTGGCGCTGCACTCATGTTGTAGAGAGAGAAAAGAAGAGTTACAGAGAAGTGTGGATTAATGGAGAATCAAGTTTGGAGTTCCTTGCTGAACACGCCGCCTCCGACTCCCGTTCAACGTCATCCTTTTTCCTCCATTATATGAATTTTGAGATTGTCTGGAGCCAAAATCGTAATCATGATTTAAATGGGATTAATTGAGCAGCCCTAACTCCACTTCCGCCCTCAAGATATTTTCCAAATTTGTCTTTCCGCTTCTGATTAGCGATGCGCCGATCCATGTTTTTTTCACTTTTGATCGGATATCCGAATTTGGAGATATGCTGATACGATACTATTCCGATACCGGAGCTCTGTTTGCTTTAATATTATTATTGTTTTTATATGAGGCAGTAATAAACTCTCCTCTACAGTAATGCATGTATTCTCTCAAAAGGCAACTTGAGGTTAGTAATAAGGTCATAAATGGAAACGGTACAAACTTATTTTTGTTCCATTTGGACAATGTGGGGGTCTGTGTGTCATCGTCTCATAATAAACTTGTTCCATCTTTAAAACCTCAGAATCACTTTTATTAATCCCTGGGGAAATTCTTTAGCAACGGCAGCACAAAACTACAGTGTTTCCAGTTCTTAACGCAGCACAAATGGTTGGGACTATTTTCAGGGGGTTTAGCGTGGAGTAGGAAGCAGCTCCACGGAGGTGTGAATCTCCTGCTACAGTGTGGAGGAGCTGCTTTTCATTGTTTGATGCCGCGTTCAGTTCCGTTGTCATCGCGAGCTGGCATTTTAAAATGGCGATGTCTGGCGGCAGAGCGGCGCCTTGCTGTACAACTGCTTTGCTAACATCCACGTCGACGTGGCGTTTTGAGTGTAAAATACATCCAAACGACTGACATGTTGTCTTGTCTTGGATAGATGCAGTGCCCCTATGCTAGCCTGCTCGATGGTTTCAAACCGTGGAATGGATTTCCTAAGAAGAGGCGGGTCACAATGAGATGTAGAGTAATGAGTCAGGAAATCCATTCCACATTTTGCAGAAAGCGAGCAGAGCAGCCGGCAGGGAAACACTTGAGTCACTTCAGCAGCACTGAAGCAGACGAGGCTTCATTGATCGGAAATTTCTGATCTGTGAATTATGTTGATGTCGGAACCCGATACTGGATCGGATCGGCCCCATCCCTACTTCTGATTTGTGTCCAGAGATTGCTTGTCGGGTCCAGTTCAGAGTTAATGTTGGTGTTATCGTCGCTTAAACGAAAGGGTTCTTATGGTGAAGGGAACTCTGGTCCGGATCAAACGAACATGAACGCACCCTAGTAAGGGACAGATTATCTTTAAACTCATGGAGGTTGTTTGTTGGTGGCTAAGAGAGGGTCAAAGCTCTCATTCTCATCAGATGTGAAGGGTCCTCCTCAACACAATCCACCCTGTCAGACATTTCTTATCATTTTCACGGTTCCAAAACCTATTTTTCCAAATGACATTTTGAAGCGAGAGCATTGCAGACTGCAGTACACATGGAGCACAAGGAGGAAGGATTTAGAGAAAGGGCTGCCAGGCAAGCTCTAACCAAGCTCTTTGCTCTTCCCTCATTTTTGCATGAATTACCAATGTTGTCGTGGGAATCCCTCACCCTCCACAGTGCGGGAAATATCAGTTCTACCACGAGAATGATGAGTGCTTGTGGGAACGGTTGATCCGTCTCTACACTACCCCTGATGGCAATGATTGGCCTGTTATCAGGTTTCATTTTACAGAGCTTTATGATGATGCATTCAATAGACAAGTCATTCTTGTGGTGTTGGTGTGTGTTTACTTAATCAGCAGTTATTTGGATGCACTTGTGTCTAGTTGTATGAATAAAGTTATTCTAAAAATGGAAGTAACCACACCTGCTTTTCGACATTTGATTAAACAATTTGATGCCAATTGACTGCCGTCAACGGTTTTGCTGCTCCCGGGAGTAGGTTGGAATCCTCTATGAAGAGGTTTTGTCCTGCTCACACTTGAATTTAACTTTTCAAGATACCAGATCAGCGACTAGTTGTACTTGGAAACACTTCAAGGTGCTTCAGTGTCACGTGCTGCGCAAGCTCCAAAAGAGGCACTGCGTTGTCTTGTGGAGCGCTCAAAAACCGAACCGAGGTTCTAGGAGCACTGAGCTGCCACCTTTACCCTCTTCTGTCGTCACGTCTGTCGTGCTCCGATGGGAGTGATGGATGTTGCAACTCCCAGTCAGACAGTTTTTTGACTGTTTAACATGAGAAATGCTCGGCGAGAGATGACATTTTGTTGCGGAAATTATGCAAGAACTCTTGATCTCCGTTCTTATTGAACCATATCATATTGTGAGGGAGCCGACTTGCCTGAAGCTAGAAACTGAGTGTACCTTCAACTTAACGTCAACGTCTCAGAACCCCCACGCTCGAGAGAAGTGCTTGTTTCACCCGATCCTGAAACCGGTTGTTCTGTTCTCCAAGTGCCTGTACCTGGTGTTGCTGCTGTGCATTAAAACTTGCCGTTTTTCTCTTTTTTTCTAGCCCGACGAAATTGACCTGCTGACGGGGAAGAACAGAGAGGCATTCTTCACCAATGGCTTGTCCTTAGGCAATAAGAAATACTCCGTAATCAGAGACAGCCTCCATATTGACGGTGACTGGACGATGGACATGAGGACAAAGAGTCAGGGAGGAGAGCCAACCTACAACGTTTCTATTGGCAGGGCATACAAAGGTGAGCACCGTGTCTCGTGTCGTTGGCGGTTCTTATGGTAGTCATGCAGTCGCCTGCTCTAGTCTGGTGTCATTAGTTTAAGTAGGTTACAAACTTCTGTGCCGTGCCATTGCATGCAGGTTCAATGTCGAATGCACCTTTCCTCAATATGTGACAGACGTGATTTCGGCGTCTACTCGCTGATCATGGTGCCCGGCGCGTTTCAGCGGAAGTATTTTGGTGTTTTAGTACTGAATAACCTTTATATCAAGTAGAAGAGGAACGTGTTTTGTTTCAAGGTTAATTCTCACTCATGGCTGGCAGTTCAGCATCGTCTTATGTTTAATAGAACTCGTAAGGATAAGCACAGATTTTGCACTTTAGTATTTAGCTCAAGTTTCAATGGATGTTTGCTTTCTGATCCAAATCTGTCCTAATGGCCGAATTTAACCTTTTCATTATTGCAGTCTTTACACAATTGACATACCGGAATAGATTTGGGCTCAAATTAAAATTGTTATTAAGCTCAGTCAAAATGTCCTACCGTTGGTCTCAATTCCAGTGTCTCGTCAGGTGCAGTATGTTAACCCTTGCTTTGATTTGCAGTGATGCTGTAATGTGTTTTAGTCTTACAAGGTATCAAGGTGGAGCCCTGTCAGATTTCCTTTAGCCACCACGGCTCACTCTAATTCTTAAGGTATTATTTAATGGCTTTAGAAAAAAAAACCCATTAGAATAGCCTAATGGCAGCCTTCACATGTTCAGACTTAAAAAAAAAAAAAAAAAAAAAGTTCTAATTAGGGAATCTAAGCAGAATATCCTTGGCAATCTGCCTAAGAGTTGTGCCAGTCTTCATGCCGCTGCCGTCAGCTCTTTCCAAATGCTGCTAAAGGGTTCAGGTGAGACGGTGGCGAAGAGGGTTCTTGCTTTCCTCATTCTGGACTCGCCTTCAACCAGGATCTTCTCAAACCTTCCTCAACTCTATGCATCTTTCTCCCTCCTGATTAACACACGCTGACCGTCCAAATATAAGTGTGCCGCCCTGCTCACGCGCTTCCTCTCTGCTCGGGTGACGTCGGTCTCTTTTAAAAAGCTCCTACACGTATTGAGGAGAGGTATCCTTGGCATGATGCCGTACCTGCATGTGTTCTGCAGCCGTGGTGGCTGTAGGCGCTTTCTTCTTCTCTGCTGCTGGCATGGTGCATCCTGGAAAATTCCGCGACTCGGAGGGACACACTGAAGGTGGCGTTAAAGCCGTTTATGTTGGAGTTGACGACTGCGTGAACGTTGTAACAAATATTTCAAAAATCTGACACGCCATGCATCAAATTTGAGATTATTTCCTCGCAGTAGTTTGTCGTGCACATGATGTGCCTGGGCGTCAACGGCATGGCTGCATTGACTCTTATTTCCTTAAATGTGAAAGATGGTGAACACAATCCAGCCGAAGCCGTTATGCAGGAGGAAAGAGTTTCAAAATGAGCTGAGCACGACTGTCGATCACATCATAAACGTTTTCCAGAGACCCTTCCTGATCGGCTGGTGTCTCCTCAGGATTTAAGAAATATATTTTAAGCGTATCGCTGTAGTAAATGAGCATTTGTGTCCATCCATTTTTTTTGAAGCGTCGAGCCAAGTAATATGTTCTAAGGAAGTGGATTACAATTTAAATTGTTTCCACAGTTGTCTCTAACCTGCTTTCA
Organism: Blennius ocellaris; assembly: GCF_963422515.1. NCBI lineage: Eukaryota > Metazoa > Chordata > Actinopteri > Blenniiformes > Blenniidae > Blennius > Blennius ocellaris. Next base: position 8,947,593 of record NC_137661.1, on the reverse strand, counting down.
GCCATCGTCGGTATAAGACGACGGCATGCTGGTGCAGCAGTGCCTAATTTTTTTTTCTTTTTCTTTTACGACTAACCAAGATGAATCCTGCACCCAGTCTTTGACGGCTGCAGCCCGGCTTTGTGTGTGTGTGCGTGCGCACAGACCGACGCCCCCTTCAGGCAGCTCTCCCGTTGCACTCAGATTTTAATATCGATTTGTTCCACCACCACCAGCAGCACTGATAGGAAAGTAGCTTGATTGCCTTCAAAATAAAGGCGCTCTGCTTGTCATTGTCCTCCTCCTCTTCCGTCGCCGTCCTGTCTGCTTGCTGCTTTTGGCTCGGTCTCTTTTCACCTGTGTGATCTGTGCACCCCCTCTAAATGTCCCTTCTGTCTCTTTTCTTTCAGTCTTGGTCTTGGTAATGGGCAAAGAAGGGGTCCATGGAGGTGGATTGAATAAGAAGGCTCATTCGATGGCAAAATACTTGAGGGATTCGGGGTTTTAGTCTAGTTTTTGTGTAGCTTATGTGTTGTAGTTGGAGAGGGGCGGGGGGAAGGAAAAAAAAAAAACCGGAAAAGGAAAACAAAAACCACAAAACTCTTAAAAAAAAAAACAACAAAACAAAATAAAAATAAACAAGTTACAGCCAAGCCCAGATTCCTTACCCTACAGTGAACGACCCCGTTAAACTTGCCGCCAGGAGCATCTCTAGCACAGTGCGTAGTTCAGACTTGGTTCCTGACAACGTAGCTCATCATTTAGCCGAGAAAGTTGAAACGTCATTTTGTTTTCCAGCCCTAATGTCATCATGCCTGTTTTATTTTTGTTTTTTCCTTTTATGTACTCCAGTATTGGTTTTGGCCATGGGGAAGGAAGGTGTCCACGGAGGGGCACTCAACAAGAAAGTACATGAAATGGCTGGCTACCTGAGGAAGTCTGGATATTAAAGCAGCCTGTACCCAGCAGCTCACCCTTGCCACCCTGTTGTATTTCCCACTACTTCCAGTCCTAGTTGTTAGGTCCCCCCCCCCTTTTTATTTTCCTCTATTTGTTTCTTTCCCCCCCTTTTTTTTTTTTTTTTTTGTCCACTGACCCCGACACATCCTCTTCCCTCGACACACTTTGTGTTATGTATTCTTACAACCCTTTAAAGCACTCTTTAAGTTGATCCATAGCAAAAAGAAAAAAAAGAGAAGAAGAAAAAAAAAAAGGAGCATGTTGCTAACAGGATGTCATGACGAATCTGTACTTATCCAAGACCAGCAAAAATAAAATGTTGTGAAAACTCACAGTGGAAAGTTATTACGCCAATTAGACTTTTTTTTTTTTTTTTTTTTGTGTGTCCCGGAGCCCCATCACTCTCCTCTCTCCCGGAGCCGCTCATACACTCCCTCCACTAACAGCCCATCGCCTTTGGAGCACCTGAGCAGTTAAAGAAAGCTCGACGACGTCTTCCTCTTTATTTCCTTCACACGTCCCAGAGGCCAGTTCTCTCGCCCGGCGACCTCTTCTCTCATGCCAAACTCTCCACCCCCTGCCTCCACCCCCTATTTCTGTTCGATTAAATTGGGCGACACTACAAACCCTTGCAGTAGACTTTTTTTTTTTTTGTATACCGGAGGCGAGCCCACACCACTTGTCAGAGTCGCTGCTCTGTCCTGAATACACTGGCGAGGAGTCGGCTCGTGGCGTCGGATCACAGCTCCCTCGGTCACCTGGCACGAGCTCCATCCACAGCCTCTCCTCCGTCCATCGCCACCTCCCCCGACGACACTAAAAACACCCATGGACATTCCACAGTAACGATTGCTCAGGCATTTAATACTGTTTTGTTTGCCAGCTCCTGTAATATATTTTTTTTTTTTTTTTTTTTTAAGCTGCCATTTTTGGATATCCCAGCATTTAACCACCTAGAGTGTCTAGTTTGTTTGTTTTTGTTTTTTTCTTTTATAGGACCAAGTGTAGTTGAAACTCGGGTGTTTATACAATTAGTCTAAATCATGTGTAACAGTTACCGACAGTAATACTGGGATTTAAATACGACAGTACAGGGGAGGTAAGGGTGGGAATATCTAAAGATTTTTTTTGTTTGTTTTTAGTCTTTAGAGGGGAAAAAAACACGACTGCATTTGTACAAACCCACGCCGTGTCGACAACTACAAAACTGTGGAATAAATTGCCTTCTTTCTCGTCAGCTGAGCTTCTGCAGCGTCACATGGTCTGTCCACACTCGGCACTGCTAACTGTAACGTCCAACTGAGGGGGGGGGGGAACAAAAAAAACGAAACAAAATCTAAAGTAGAAATGACACTAGATGGGAGGATGGGGTTAGTTGGTACAAAGCCGCTTCTGGTTGTCTCGTTGAATCTTAACTACAGAACCTGTGTATCCTGTGCCATAACGTAGAGATCTGTTGCTATTGTAAGACTGACTTTACCCACCGGCTGCTGAAGAGTCATTTCAGTGGCACATTTACTTTTTTTTTTTTCTTTCTTCCTTTTAAAAGCTTCTGCTCCACTGTTTAGGCCTTTATATTAGATTGTTGTACTACGTTTTCCAAGTCCTGTTTCGCCGATTTGTTAAGTTCCTTTACTCATCACTCTTCTTTTTTTTTTTTTTTTTTTCTCTTACATCTGAGATACAGTCTCTTTAAATGCATCTGATTTCGTATGCATCAAGCAAAAGAAATGCCATAAATTGATTTATCACTTTGTTTACAGACAGATCAAATAAATTTATTCCAACCAGATTTGCAGTGTCTTTTTGTCATGGGGGGAGGGGGGGGGGGGGTTGATGAAATGGTTGTGTCCTCCAGCTGCAGCAGGTCTACACCCTGTGGTGACCACACGGTGAGTCCACTGGCCAGATGTGGTCTCTCATGCTTGTGCAGCAAGTCTCCTTATACAGGATTAGCCCACTCATGGAATGTCATGGAAATTTAAAATGCAAGGAAAAGCAGATTTTTTTGTTTCCCCCTCTTGAAGATTAGATGGGAAATCAATTTTAGGAAGTAGTGGAATTCCCCAGTGTAACCTTGGCCGAGGCCCATAACATCCCAGTTGTGTGTGCAGGCGTGTACGGGACTTTTTTTTTTTAAACCAAATTTGTAGACCAAAATTCAATTTAAATGTGCAGCAGCTCCAGTAGCTTCCACACATTCACTTCCTTGCAAGAGCTTTTGTTTTCTGTTTAATCTTAGTTTTCTACCACAGACCAATACTTCAGATTAACTTAAAATGAACCACAAGCTCCGAATGTGAAGACATTTTTTCTTTACTTAATTCACAAGTGATCTCGTTGTTCCTCATTAACCAGTATTGAAACTGCTTAAATTTCAGTCAGTTGAACTTTCTTAAAATAACTGAGGGGAAACACTGCCTCGTGTGTTTTTCCATTTTATTGAAGTGAATTTTAGACATACATGAGCAGGAAAACAGTCAAAAGTACAACAACTGAGAAGGCAACAAGAGGTCAACAGAAACAAACTAAATCAAGCCCTGGTGGAAACGAAACAAAGAAAAGATCATGTATTTTCACTATAAACAGTATTCAAAAGAGATCAGGTCAGTTTCATGTGCAGCACAAGGCCGACCAACCAGGAAGTGTCTGAACTGAGGTGAGATTCACCACAGACCAACTCATTCAACTTTTTTTTATTTTTGCATCGATACAATAAGACAGAAGCAGGCTTTTCTTTTTTCTTTTAATTGATTTGGCTTCGGTCTCCATCTTTAACGTTAATCATTGTAACAGATCAACTGTGGCACGAAACACCTTCAAACATCCGACGACAGAAAAACTGAAATATTGCTGCTGCTTCCATGATTTACTTGTGGAGTAATTTGTTTAAAAAGGGGATGCTGCATAGCGGTTCCAGTAGTGTAAACAAGGCATAAATGTGTATGTACAATGTATAATAGAAGATAGAGGTTAAAGATGCAACTTATTTCAAACTATTGTATATTTACATAGTACTTTATTGAACTTTTGTTAAAGTGATAAGTGTGTCTCGGATCGTTTTGTTTGTCACCTTTTAGAGAGTAAACAGAAGAAAAAAAAAAGCTGTACGCCAGTCATCTGCAAAGCAAAAACCAAAAAAAAAAAGAAAATGTTCCTTTCACATGAAAATGGAAACATATTTGACCTTCCCACGGAGCGTTAAATTACCATGAATATTGTAACCAACAGAAACATTGCTCTGTCGCCCCCAACTGGAGAGTCTCTGCAGCTGCAAGGTTGTTTTTTTTGTTTTTTTGCGACGAGGTTGTGGCGGTCAGGCCCGGGGCAGATCCTGTTCGTGGGCGTGGCCGTCCGAACAGGGCTGCTGCATCTGCACCACCACGGTCTCCACGGTGACCGCCTCCCTCGCCGTCGCTGCTCCCCAGCTCGTCGTCGTCGTCGTCGTCGTACTCCGAGGAGTCCGGGTCCTGCTCGGAGCGCGACGCCGCCGACATGGTGCCGAAGGAGTGGGCGCTGGTGGAGGCGAGGGAGCGCAGGAGCGGGGTGCTCTCCGACACCTCCTCGTTCTCGTCGCCGCCGCTGTCCCCCCTCGTCCGAGTCGGAGTCGGAGTCGCCCTGCGAGGGCACCACCTTCTGCTTGCACACGGGGCAGGTCTTCTTGGTCTTGGTCAGCCAGGGGTCCACGCACTTACTGTGGTAGGCTGAGGGACGGGAAGGACGCCGCACGTCACACACGTGCATAAAACAACTTCGCAATCCGCCTCAACCCCTCCCTCGTTCAAAACCCGCGCCGTTATTACTGGATTACGACAATACAGACAATTTGACCAAAGACTCACCGTGAGAACACGGCAGCACCCGCAGCTTGTCTCCCTCCTCGTACTCGTCCAGGCAGATGGCACACACGTCGTAGTTGTCTCCTGAGTGGAAGGGAAAAACGTGGAAAACATTCACAAAACTCCAGCCTGAAATAGTTGCGTCTGCTCGCGACCATTATTTATGAGCGTATGGTGCATTATTGTGTGATGTCGGGCAACTGATCAGAGCCTGCAGACGCCCGCTCATCCTCAAAATCGTTAATTATTGAACTTGTGGTGTCAATTCTACATTTCCAAGTAGAACTACAATAATATGGTAAATTCAGCGTGCACAGAAAACATACAATATTTAAAAGTATCAGACTTGAATGAGATCAGTTGGGGTTTTTTTACAGCTTTTGGCCCCGTTTCCATTGTTATCACATATTAAAGTACATTTTAATCCTTGAAAGCTTTGAGAGGACGCGTTGTACATTTGAAACGTTTTTCGCTGAGGTTTAAATCAAGAAAGTCCACATTGGAAAGCAGAATGAGGTTTCCGTCCCACGCCGAGGGTTAAACACGCGGCGCTGACTTTGGAGAGAACTTGACGGGATGTTTACATGTTGGCCGAAGGTCACCGAGGTCAGGCCCGAGATCAAAAAAACAAAACAAAACTGCCCCACAACTCGCATCTTCTTCTTCTATTCATTGAGCTTTTTGCCCCCCCCCCCCCCCCCCCCCCCCGGGGCCCCAACGTCCAGCGACCTCTGAAGTGCCAGGACTGCATTTCAACGTCTTTATGGAAGAAAGTCTGTATGCACCAAAAAAAAAAAAAAAAAAAGCTGAGGAATTCATCGGCGCACTCCCTATCAAATTCCTGTGCCCCCCCCCCTCCTCCTCCTCCTCCTCCTCCTCTTCGGGGGGGGGGAGGCGGAGAGAAGGAGGCCCGTGTGTTTATGTAAGCTCTAAATGAGCATGTTTTCTCCGTACTGGGCTCCCTGTATCCGTGCCAGGGCTGCATGTGACCGTATAAGGATGAGGATCACATCAACAGCCCCCCCCCCCACCCCCCCCACCCCCCGTCCTCTCCCAGCGTCAGCAACTTCAACCAAAGGCGGCGCCTTCAACTTTGCTCCTGCTTCCTCTTCCAGCCCGCTCTGATCTCGTCCAAATATCAACACTGCAATGATCCGAGTGGACACTGTACGTCTGACTGGACTTTCTTTTTTTTTTTTTTTTCCGCCTTGTGCTTCTGAGTCAGGGGTCTGTGGGGGGGGGGGGGTACACTCAGGAAATGCAGAACTGTGGCACTGAGTGAGCTATTCTGAGAGAAACGGGAAAATATGTGGCGCTCTGAACTCCCGAGGTCGCCTCAGAGCGAACGGAGGACAGGACTGAGGGTTGTCGTTTTTTTTAAACATGCCGTCGATCCATTTCAAAAAAATCTGACGTCACGAGTTGCTTATATTTAATAATATAAGCCTCCTCCTGGCTGGATTCCTCCACCTGACCGCTTCACTGCAGCGCAGCGTCATTTACAGTCTGGTCCAGGATCTCCCTGGTCACGTCATCACTCTGACCACAGCAGTTCCTCAATCCGGCCTTCACATTGTAATCTCAGTCGGGTGAGCCTTTCAAATTCAAAAATGCTCAAATATATATATATATTTTTTTTTTTCCCCACCGAGGCTGTCGAGCCACCAAACCGGTTTTGGAAAACTTCAGACATGCTAAAAGGCAGTGAGAGCCACAGTAGTTCCTCTCGCCGCCATTTTTTTTTCTTCCTTTCTTCTATTAATCTCACAGCCTGCCAGAAGTCCTGGCTCTCAGAGGAATCTCACTGTCCCACTGAACTCGGGACGAGCAGCGAATGTGTGTCGCAGAGCGAGCGGGAGCATGGAAGACACATAAAACGAGGTAAGATAAGAGGAGTAGCGGAATAAGAAATGTCCACACAGTTTGTCACTGCACAAGCGAGCACGAGAGAGAGAGAGAGCACCCCTCTGTACTCACACCAACACACTTCACACACACACACACACAACGGCTGAGACGCTGCAGCTGCTCTGCTCCTGTCTGCTTTTCCAGCGTGGCGTCAGAAAGCTGCCGGTGTTGCGGCGGCGTGTCGAGGGACTCTGGTGGGGATCAGACTGCAGTTCGGAGGTCGGAGGTCGGAGGACCCGTCAAAAACCCGAGGCCCGCTAACGAGCGTCTCGTGTCCCCGCGCCGGGTCGACTGTTGCCGTGTGCTCCCGAGGGTTTTGGGCGGCGAGGCCTGCTTGGGCGCCAGCTGCTGGCTGAACTGGAGCCCGGGAGGCCAAAACCCGCCGCCCTTAAGTGGGGGATGACGCAAGCGCGTGCAATAAACTGGGAGCGCGAGTCAAGCTAACGGCAGCGCGGCGCTGCGGCAGCTGCCATTACATAACCTTGTAAAGTGACACAGATCTGATGTTGCAGGCTGCCGCTTTTCAGACCGGTATTGTTTGCGCCGATTTTACACGGGCGTCATGATTTTCATTACGCCATTGTGTTGCCATTCAACACAAGGCGCCCCTTTGTGCGGCGTGCTCGTCCTTCTCAGGCCGTCTGCGTCCATTTCCATACACACAAGTCCGCCGTTTGCTGACATCGCCGCCACCCGGCCCAAGTTGTCTGTAGGTTTGAACGCGTTTTTGCACATGGTGTTCGTGAGCGCTTGGTGTGTAGATCACCGAGGGTCCCGGTGACTAACTCCTCTGTCGGTTCAGAGCAGAGATCCCGTCACACGCCAACCTGGTGGCGTCAAGGTCATTTCAGCTGTGAAAAGTAAAACCCGGACATGTTGAGACTGAAAGCACAGCAGCTGCATTTTCCCTGTCTGGGAGTCTATCCATCTCTTGGGTTTGCTCTATTCCACCTTTAATTAAACACGTTATAAAAATTAGAATCACTTTTTTTTTTTCCCCTGGTTGCTTTAATTTTATTTATTTGAAAGTAAAATAGGTATTGATATTATCCCGATAATACCAGAAAAGAAACAGATTGCTGGATTTTGAGTTTCCCCCAAAATATGGTCTCTTGGTGCAGAGAATTATCATTATTGTCCCGATATATGTATTTTTTCTCTGTCAGTTGAATGACCAAGGTGAGACGCTGCTACTGTGAGTGCAGGTAGATCGTCTGATTGACACGGAGGCGTCCAGCAGCAGCAGCAGCAGCAGCAGCAAACTGTGGCTGGCAAACATCGACTGAAATGACTTCACTTCCCCAGAAAAGACATCACAGCGTGTGGCATCTGGCCTATGATTCACACCAGCACAGTTACAGACGGCCTTCGAAAATAGACTGTAAATGCTTCTTTACGGGCTTTTTGAGCGAAGTGGTTTTGTTACTGAAATGCCAAGAGAAAAAAAAAAAAAATCCAGATTGGGACAAAGGAGCGTGTGTCTTTACCCAACAGAATCACCAGGACGGTAAAGCAGAGCAGCTGCTGACAACGCTTGTGGTCGTTTGGCCTGGAGGTGCTTCGAAACAGTCAAAAGCCGAAAATAGTTTGGCGTTTTGCGTCGTGAGCTGGACAAAGCTTAAGATTTTGTCTCATAGAAGATCACTGCAGGAGCGGCAATGTAGCTTTGTGAAGTGGGACTCCTCTATACCCACTCTCTGAGAACTCTGGGTACAGAGGGGACCTGCTGGAGAGATTCCACACCGGGTCGCTGTGGAAATGTTCCACGTAGTGGGTGAAGGAGAGGCTCATGGACGGACGGTGACAAAAGAGAACAAGACGACACTCTGATGAACCCTTCAGAACACTGGTAAGTACTGCACTTAAGACCGATCGTGTGCCACTGGGTTACCGATTCAGGAGAAGAAATCTTACTTCATCTCATGCATCAACAGAAAAAAAAAAAAAGACTTTCCCTACAGGGACAATAAAGTGAATGCTGTATGGTACTGTATGGTAATGTTAGATGCAGGACAGTGGCTCACCTGCCTCAAATCTAAAATGTTTAAGTTATGGACCATTACATTACTCTCAGAACAAACAAACAAAAAAAAAAGACAATCTAAGCACACACACACACACACACACACGGTGTGATCTTGGCGGCTGCTTTAAAGTTGACACCACTGCAGCATCGCAATGCTGCACCGATCCAAAGCCCCCAGAGTCCAAAGCTCAGCGTTATCTGCTGTAAACTGAGGCCAAGGGCACCACGAGGCCTCGGCCCCACCCGGTGCAGTGTCTGTGTGCACGTAACCCGCTCCCTTCGCGAGCTACAATGCCGTCATACGTTTGAATAGGGGTCTGACTCCCACCTGGAGCCAAACACCACCTAACAGCAGAGCCACGCCTCCCCCCCCCCCCCCCCCCCCTCACCCCCGCCGCTCAAATCGGGACACTTGGGTTCTTGCCAGGCAAGCATTGCTCCAGAGTGCAGGGCTTAAAAGGTGATTAGGTAGAGATTTGGTGTCCCCTTCCCGTGTCACTAAACGCTCTGACTCAGCTGACGGGAGCGCAGACGCCGCCCCCGAAGGACATTTCCTGGACATCCGAACTCAGCAGCAGCAGCGCTGCCTGGTTGGAAAGCGTCAGACGCAGCCGTGGGGGGCGTGAA